>NC_081859.1:4692518-5292518 GCF_963259705.1 Myotis daubentonii | reverse complement strand
TACATTGGAAGAAGAAACGTATTAAATTAGTTCAGAGGTACTGGCATCTCCTGTGGCCACTGTCATCACAATCCAGCTTTAGGAGAGCATTTCCCCGGTTACTCCCAGGAAAGTACAAATGGAATGAAAGTGAATCAGCTATACTTAGGAACAAGCATCGCAAGGTCTTGGAAAAACAAGAGGGAGAATAGATATTATATGTACATGTGTGTTTTTAAACACAGACGTTCATAAGTAACTAAGTCATTTTTCAAATAATAAAGAGAGAAAGGTTACACAAAACTGTTTTTCTTTGGCGTATTATAGATGCATATATATGGTAGCAGCAGACACGAGGGCAATAAAGTATAACCATTTACTAAGCTTCCAGAATGCATGCTTTTAAAAAACGCAATTTAATTTGAGAAATCTCTTTAATAATCCCTTGCTCAGTGTGACCACGTTATTGTGAAATAATTTTAATTTCAACATCAGAAAAATTCTTTGTCCGTTTTCAAGATGTCTTCTGAAAGAACATACTGAAGCCCCTTTCCTATGGACAGACTTTACACAGGGAAGACGCGGACATTCCAGAAGCGTCCGAGAACACCCCCATGGACCAGGAGGAGGTGGAGAGGAGTCTCAAGGAGACGGATGCTGGCCTTGGCCCTGGCCCTGGGTCTGAGCAGAGGGGCCTTGCTAGGCAAGATGAAGAGGTCCCCAGGAAATGGGCAGCCCTGCGCACTCAGGCCCCCTCCTGGGTGCGTTCACCTGACGACACTGCTCCCTGCAGGCGTCCTGGGAGCCGCATCACCTCCCGGGGGAAGTGAGACAAACTGGGAAACCTTTGTGCCCAGGAGGGCAGCACAGAGCTCCTGAGGTCAGAAGAGTCACCATGACTGCGAGGCTCCAAGGGGCATCCTATCACCCTCACACGCTTCCGGGAGCACTGCTAGCGGAGACAGTGCCTGGGCCCCTCCTGCAGGGTCATTACAGGTGACACGGGCCACTGTGTGTGTGAAAGGAAGCTCCAGTCAGACCACCCAGGGCAGCCCACCCCAGGGCAGCCTGCAGCCGCGCCTGGTCAGTGTGGAGTCCAGTGGCCAGCCCCCGGGCCCAGCCAGGACAACCAGCCGTCGCCAGCGTTGCAGAGAGAGGTTGTGCCTGCCCCGTGCGTCCACCCTGTCCATGTCCCCCTCGGCGGCCCCTGCTCCCTCCCACTGTCCACAGGTGTGGCTTTCTGGAACATTCCGAATAAGCTCCGTGCATGTCATTTCCACAGTGCCCGGCGGGGCTTACCTTCAGGCAGTAGTAGCCGATGATGCAGAAGAAGGAGATGACGGTGTGCAGCACGGCCAGGATGCGCAGCGTGGGCTCCATGTAGCCGCTGCTCTCCTCCAGGACGTAGTGCACCGCCAGGACGCCAGGCGCGTCGTCACCGCCGTCATCGGGGCTGCTGACTCTGGCGCTTTCGCTTGCGCTGCGAGGGGGGAGCTCCTTGCCTTCAACCACAGAAGAAGTGGAGACCTGATTCAAACCAGTTAGAGCGCGGTCAGTTCTCTCCCTCTAGGTATCGGCGCCAACGAGAAACAAGGAGCCCGGCCTTCTCCGCACTGGCTGGGCGTGAGGGCCCTGCACAGGGAAAGGGTGCTCGCTCCGCCCTCCGCGGGGTCCACGGGGATGTTCTCAGATGCTTCTGGGACAGCAGGTCACTAACACGCTTGTGCCAACCCTTCTCCTGAACCAGGAGTTACCAGGACCCACGCGTGGGGGGACCGAGATGGCTCAGCTGCCTCTCCAGGATCAGAGGAACCACATGTCACAGCTGAGCCACGAGTGAGCTGTGCACAGAGCGGGGAGCATGCGGCCAGCCTCTGCGGAATCGAACCTCACTGAGCTGCAGGAAGGACTGCCCCGCCTCACAGTCAGGGATGTGCTCAGGGTGGGTCTGTGACATCTCTACATCACTCAGGCTGCCGGTAGCATCACACTGGTTATTCAGACCAAGAAGTACATACCTTATAGAAGAGCAATATGAAGTTGATTGCAAAGGCGACAAATAAGGCCAACATTCTCATGTTGTAAAAGTTGCGAGCAAAATAGTTCTGAAGGTGAAAAAAAGGAAAAGGTCACTGAATCAAGAGACTTGAATGTGCAGACCATTAAAAAAGCGTTCACTCATTTACCCAAACGCCTTCCTGAGCACCTAGTGCGTATCAAGCATCATTCTTGAGACCGTGGACATCACTGAGTTAGAAATCTGGGCACCACGGAGGAGACTCCCCCACAGGCAGAACGTCACCTCGGGGATGCGCACTGCGGTGAGGAAAATCCAGCAGGCTCGGGCTGAGGGAACGGGGTGCGTGAGCAGAGGCCTGAATGTCACCGGGAAACAGGTCAAGAGAACAAGTGGGGACCAAATGTGTGTCAGAGGAGCACGCAGGGGCAGCCCCGAGGTCAGAGCAGTGGGGGTGCCCCTGAGGACAGAGAGGAGGAAGCCTGTGTGTGTGGGGAGGGAGTGTGGGAGGGGCTGGGGTCCGGGTGAGCTAGAGGGAGTGGCAGGCCCCTGATGAGGTCTGTGTGGGGTCTGTGATCTCCGGGGCCTCGAGAGGGTGTGTGCACAAGAACTGAATCACTGCTGTGGCATCATTCCCCTCGTCCGTGAAGTGCAGATAAACCAGAACCTTCCTCATAAGGGTTCGCCGTGAGGATTAGATACGATAATGGAGGAGCGTTCATGAGTCCTGTTGTCACAGTTGGAATTATTTTGTTCTCGGAGGATCTGGAGTGGGCTTGACGCCCTCAGACTCTGGTTTGAAAAGATGATCCCAGCGTCCGTGTGGAAAAGAGAGGAGGGGCTAGGAGGACACGCAGGAGTGTGGGGAGGGGTCCCGCTGCCATGGAGGCTGGGCCGGGGCGCGTGGAGATGGGGACGCGGGGCAGACTCCACGCATCCAGAAGACAGAGCTGAGGAGAGTTACTGCTGGGCTGTACTGAGGTGGGAGAGAGGGAGAACGCAGAGATGGTAACTGCTGGGTTTGGGTCTTGGCACCTACTAAACAGCTGGTGCCATTTTCTGAGCTGGACAGAACCGGACAGAGTGGGTGTGAGGAAAGGCTCTGGGAGATCAGCACTTGCTTTAATATTAAGTGGGAGGCGTCTGCACGGTGCCCGTGTGGATGTGCCAGGGGCCACGTCACAGGCACCGCGTCTCCTGTCCCTCTCCGGGCACGCACGCCTGCTGGCGGTGTCCCTTCCACAGGGGACTCTGCCTTCACTGCCACAGGCCCCCGGGCCGCGTGGGCCAGTCGTACTGTTCACCCTCCTGGGTGGACCGATCAGCGAGGCTGGGCCAGTCACTCTGGCACTGAGCTCCGGAATGAAGAAATCCTGGGATACTGGGCTTGAGGTGACCATGGCCCGTCTGTGCATGCAAACTGGTGAGCAGAGAAGCCCCCGTGCAGAGAGGGGCCTGCAGCCAGCGGCAGAGCCATGCCAGCCCCTCTGTACCTGCCTCCCACAGGTGCCGACACATTCCTAGGAATCACGGGGCTCCTGCTGGTGTCGCTGAGCTCACTCGACCCCGTGCCCGACACCCGGCCTCACCTGCAGCACGGCACCTACCACAACACCCAAACGAGCGGCCACCCAGAGCTTTCTAGAACACGTTTATGGTCAGAGTCCTCTGCACTAAACAACACAGGGGAGGTACAGACCGCTGAGAAAACCTAGTTAAAACTTACTACCACACACATATCTGCCTGCAGTACATACAACATGTCCCATACGTGCGCCTAAACAACGAGAACACTTAATCACGGGGACGGTCACTTCCCTTGCAGGTGGTCCGCAGTGAGCCCGTTGCCCACCCAGACCGGTCCTAGACTCTGTGGGGAGACACGGGGTGCGGCAGCCACCACATCCAAGGTCTCGGGCTTGTGACGTGTGCAGAGGTCCCAGGTCCGTCCTCACGGAGCCAACCAAATGCACCAGCAGGTGGACTTGGTTCCCTGGTTGCCGCCCACGGGAGCCCACGGACACTCGTGGAGCCTCAGTTATTATAGTGACTGGCCCAGCCTCGCTGATCTCACCATGTCTCACAGCAACGTTCCCCCTGAAGCGCTCACCAGAAGCTTCTGCTGATAAGCAATGATCTTCTTCCAGAACACGGACTCGGGGGCCTCGGGCTCCCCGTATCTGTGCGTGTGGATCAGCCGCAGCTTCTGCCGGCTCTTCTCGTCTTTGGCCTTTTCTTCTTTCTCTCCATCTTCTCCCCTGGGAACAGGCGAGTACACATAAGCCGGCAAAAGACGAAAGAACTAACGGGCTTTGTGCCCAAACATACAAATGAACACACATTCAAATCACAGCATCACTTTTGAAAACTTTCTCCTCCAACGAACTGTAATAGTTCAATTTTAGAATTTGGGGTTGGATTTCTGTGACCCCGGCCTCCTGTGGAGAATCCCGTGGAGTTCAAATCTAAAGGGCATGTCACAGGCTGGCGTGTCTCTGTAATCTGTACAGAGCACCTCCCCTTCCCGCTGGGCAATAAGACATCGCACCGGACAGGGAGTAACAGTGAAAACGCCCAGCCTGCCTAACTTCTAAATTAGGATTTAACAGTCAACCTGGAACAGTGACTGAGCTTTAGGACTCAATGTCAGAGACATGCACTTGGTGGTTCACATATAGAAAGGATGTCAGGATATTAATTTTTCACATGATAATGAAATTAGCAGCACTAAAATTGGATGCCTAAAACCCCTCTAGCTGCAGCATACCACCCTCCATGGCAGTGTATTTATGCAGACGGACTCATATCCGACACCCACGGATACACAACCCACCTAACCTCACCCGCAGGAGGTACAGCTAACATTTTTAAAATATGTTTTGATTGATTTCAGAGAGAGGAAGGGAGAGAGAGAGAGGGAAACATCACTGATGAGAGAGAACCATCGATCCGCTTCCTCCTGCACGCCCCCCACTGGGGATGGAGCCCGCATTGTTTCCAGGACGGAATCCCATGTGCAGTTACACCAGAGCTGGGCCCTTGGCTCTGGGAGGCGTCCCGAGGAACCATGAGGCATCCCTGCTGCGGGACACGGCGATAGGACCGGAGGGCGAGGCTGGCCTGGCCCCAGGCGGGCGGTGCCCACACTGATGCCCCAGCACGAGGTCCCGGCACTGAGCCTGCCCCCAGAGAGGACAGTCTCCGTTCTGTGCCCTGGAGAGAGAGCACAAGCCAACAAGGAAACCACACGTACTCGGCTTTCTCGGGTTCCGACCTGTTTTCTTCTTTTTCTTCCTTTTCTTCCTCTTTTGTCTCCTGTTCCTTGAAGTGAAGGGAAAGAAAAGCAGGTCACACACCACCTTGGGATGAGTTTAGGGAGCCCTGTGCCCAGGCGCCAAATGGCGACCTCTTAGTGACCCCTGCCTCGGTGGAGACGGCACCTGCGCTTCCCCCCGCCCCACCTCCGGGCAGCAGGTGCCGCTCTGGGCGCCTCCACTTTCCTCTCATTTCCTCCACCACCTGCTCGAATCCTACGCCAACTAAGTCCCACTGCTCAGATCTGCTCCAACCACTGCCAACGCCACTGCCGCCTCATTCACGCCACGCGTGGGACCCTGCCGCCCACCAGCACGGACGCTTTTCTAGTTCTGTCAGGAGCCTTCCCTCTGACGGCCAGAGGCAGACACGTGGCGAGCCGGGTCAGTACCTGTGGACAGACCCGTTCACTGCCTAATGTCTGCGTGAGTGCTCGGCTCACACCTACTCGTTAAGATAATCCAGTAACTGGTAACGGACCTCCAGAGGCAGCTCTGCTGACCAAAAGGCCACTCTCTCTGGAAACACAGGCTTGTGCTGGGCCCTGGAGCGCCAGCCTGGACACCCACTGACTCCAAGGTGCCCCTGGGCCCGAGCTGCCGCGACGGGGCTCCGGTACCTGCACTTTCTCTGGGGCCTCGGGAACGGGCTCTGGGTTGCTCATGAGGTCGCTGAGGCCAGCGTTCGGGTTGTGAGGGATGAGTCGGTACTGCCCTCCTTCCCGCTTCAGGTCCAGGCCGAAGATGTCGGAGAGCAGGTCGCTCTCCTCCGTCAGCTCCTTCAGGTCGGTGAGGTCCTCCGAGGGCAGGGCGGCCTCCAGCGGCTTCCGCTCGCCCTCCTCCCCGTCATCCCGCACCTCGTCCTGCGTGGGGTCTGGCATGTCGGCCAGGAGCTCCGCCACCCTGATCTTCTTCGCACCCTCCACCAGGCTGCCCCCCAGGAGCAGGCTGCCCACGATGCGGGAGAAGCCGCGCAGCACGCTGGCCACCACGTGCAGCAGGCTCGCCAGCGCCTCCCAGTAGGAGGAGAAGAGCGCCGTGACCATGTCCCTCACCGTCATCTTCTTCACCTTCTTCATCTGCTTCTTCAGGCTCTTCAGGCTGAGCATGCGCAGGAGTGTCAGCAGGTTGTGCCTGAGCGCCAGCAGGGCCGAGCGGATGGTCAGCAGGGAGAAGAAGCCGGTCCGCGGGCTCTGCTCCTCCGGCTTCTCCTTCTCGCTCTCCTCCTTGCTGGCTGACCGCTCGCTCAGGTCCGACTCGGAGATCTGGGCCGCCAGCTGCATCTCGAAGATGGTGTCCTCGCAGAAGTTCACGAAGAGCTCCATCTTCTCTTTCTCGCCGCCCTCGTTGACCACGTCGAAGATGAACTGGCGCTTGGACTCCTTGACCTGCGGCTTCTCCCACTGCGTGCGGCTGGACTCGCTGATCTCGAAGTACACGCGCTCGATGCGCTTGGCGCTGCCCATGATCTCGATGCGGCCCAGGAAGGGCTGGAAGTAGCGCAGCACGCTCTCCGCCAGCTCCAGGAAGGTCTGCAGCCGCGAGTCGTTGGGCATGTGCTCCGAGAGGTTGGTCAGCAGCACGGCCACGTTGAAGCTGATGTCCTTGGCTGGCTCGTGGAAGCGCTTCACGAACTCCTCGTAGTCCAGGGTCTCGTTCTCGTCCGTCTCCGCACAGGACAGCAGGAACTCGGTCTCCGACGGCGTGTAGTGCTTGTGGCTCTCCATCGCTTTGTGGAAGTCCCTCTTGGAGATGACGCCCTTGCCGTCGGGGTCGTATTCCTTAAACGTGTCAGAAGAGGTCAAGTCCTTTAGTTTTAAGAACATGTCGAAGAATTTGAGGATCATCTCCACGTTGTTGGACGACTCCACAAGCATGTCGACCATCTGCTTGCCGATGGTCCCGTTCACGACGTTACCTGCAGGCAGACAACGGCACTGATTCACAGTGAGCACCGTCCGCAGAGGGAGCAGCACAGGCCTCCCAGCCCCGCGTCAGGCACGGCCCTGGGCCTCCTCCAGTGTGTGAGGCCCAGGAGCCAGCCAGTCACTGTAATTACACAAACACGCGCAACACCGTGCTGACTAACAACCATGGAGGAGTATTTGAACAGAAGCCGGCCTTTCCCTCTCAAATTGGTCATGTTTTAGGATAAAGAAAATGGGCAGAAATTGAAATCCAGCCTCATATTAACAGTAAAAATGAGCCTTCGCAAAGCCATTTAGGGTTGAAAAATCATTCCTCATAGGCAATGTCTCTTTCTTAAACACGAACCTGAGAAAAGTTTATAAAGCCCCCAATAAACCCGGGCATCTGTCCTATCTGGGGTGGAAGCGGAATATTGGCCCTTAAAGTAGAAGAATCAAGGCGATCTGGACGTGCAGAACGTAAACCCCTAAGCACAAGCGAACACGAAGCCGAGGCTACCTTCCAGCATGGACAGCAGCATGACCACCATGTCCTTCTGCAGGTCCATCAGCTCTTTCAGGAGCTCGATTTGGCTGGAATCCTGGAAAGAGCAACATGTGGCATTGGACACCGTCGCAGCAGATGCAGCAGGAACCTGAGTGCTCCCCGGAGGCGCTGCTCCACCCACGGCGACCCCTCCCAGCATCTCAGGACCAAGGAAAAGCCGACAATCTGTGTTTATTGGCTTATCCTTAGAGCTACTTTCTCTCTTTGACTTTCATGAAGTTGACTTTCCTGCTAGCGGGTGAGTTCCTCTAGGGAGGACAGCTGCTTGTGTGGACCCCACGTGCACACCTCTCCCTTCCACGGGGCCTGGGGGATTTCCAATCCGTGTCCCCTCATTGGCAGGGAGGAGGGAGCTTCGGTGAGTGTCATGGAGACGTGGGTACCCAAAGGGTTGCAAATGTTCAACACTGGGACTAAACTCTTTTATTTCTCCTATAGTCAAGTCTTCAGTATCTTTTGCTCTCAAATTTGAATGAGAGCTCTCATCTATTCTCAGCTTGCATAAAATTATTAAATTTTTTTTAATCCTCACCCTAGGACATGTTCTCACCGATTCAAGAGAAAGAGGGAAGGGAGAGAAACATTGATGTGAGAGAGAAATAGTGATCAGTTGCCCCCGACCAGGGATAGAACGAGCAACCTGGGTATGTATGTGCCTTGGTGCATGGAACAACGCTCCAACCCACTGAGCAACACTGGCCAGGGTGCATGCAGTTCTTTCATTTAAGAAAATGTGTTTCAATGTGGAGTACAAGACGTATAAAGAAGTAAGCTAAGAAAGGTGATGTGAAATAAGGGAGAGCATGCTTCGCGTGTGAGTGACTGACTGCTGTCCCCGCCGGCATCTAGGAGGGCGGGAGGCGGTGCCTTTACCTGGGACAGCTTCATCTGCATGTGGGCAAACACGTGGAGGAAGCCCACGACCGCGTCCCAGAGCCGGCTGTGGGCCAGGCTCTGCTGGTTCCCGGTGCACGGACCCTACAGGGAAACAGACCAACCGCATCACTGCTGATAACGTCACTGCCAACAATAGGGGCAAAATTAACATCTCTTACCACCAACACGTAGTCTGAAAAGAGAGACCCCAAAATGTAAGCTGTGCAGTGATGATAAGGGTGCCCTCAGGGACAGGCACTCACTCACCTGTCCTGCCACACCTGTCCCTCGCCACATCCGGGCACGTGGCTGTTATTTTACATAACCTGCCCCCCAAGATTATGCTCAGTCTAAGGAAGCAAACTACCACCCCTCTCTCCTGTTTGCCCTCAACATGGGACACTGTGCCCAGCGGCTCCCTGACGCAGAGGTACTGCTAACCCCACCCATGGAGAAGGTAGGAAGGAAAAAGGATGGACTGGCCTCCAGGAAACAGCCAAGTGTGGCTGGTTGGGGAAAAAAAACACAGAATTTTAAAAAATCTTTTCAAAATTTGCAGGTTAAGACAAATTTAGCCTAAAGAGAACATAAAACAAATCAATATTTAAGAAAGATATATTCCTCATAGTATTTGGAATTTTACCTATATCATA
The DNA here is from genome assembly GCF_963259705.1 of Myotis daubentonii. NCBI lineage: Eukaryota > Metazoa > Chordata > Mammalia > Chiroptera > Vespertilionidae > Myotis > Myotis daubentonii. The sequence goes on along the minus strand of NC_081859.1, from coordinate 5,283,204 downwards.
TATGGTTATATTATATAATTACACACACACTAACATGAAACTGTTAGGCACCAGTCTCTTCTTTTTTATAAAGTCTCCATGACACTTTTTCCTCGCTTTTCCTGGAATATGGTCAAATGGTTCCATGCCCTCCTCCCCCTCCCTTAATGCTGGCTGCCAGCTTAGTTCATACACCAGGCCCTGGAGACCTCAGTCAACACTGTGGGCCACGCCCCGAGGAGTTAAGGACCCCTCAGTCCGCCAAAGGGTAAAGCAAGTCGTTCCGTGAAGATCCCCTCTCCACCGAACCTTGTGGCCATCATCCCTGGCTAAGGATCTGCAGACGAGGTCGATCAGCCATGGGATGGTGACAGGAAAGGGCTTTTATCCTGTTGCCTTTGCCCATGGGATTCCAGGGTAACCGGTGGACTCCTGTTTTCTTTCTCTCTCCAAATAGCAGAAGTGGGTACGTGTTTACCTGGATATACTCTGTGAGAGTGTTAAACACTTGTTTTGCTACTTGAATTGCTTTGGAGAAGTTCCGCTGTCCTTGCTCATCGATCACGTCTTTCCCCGAGTAGTACCAATAGAAATCACTGATGGACTCCTGGAAGAGAGGCCGGGGGGAGGCACAGTGTGAGGCCAAGGCTGGCCTGCTCAGCTCCTAACTCTGTAACAGGAAATCGTTCTACATAACAGATTGGGAAGTGAATAAAAATAATATTAGGACAGCTGAAGGATCAAACCTGAGGTTATTAAATTGAAGTATCTAGGTGGTCTGAAAGCCTTTCTTTCCCATTCCTGAGAATGTTCCAAATATCCTTCCCCTATTTATCCATCAGCTGCAAAGGGGAGCACAGCATGTCAGGGCTTTACAAAATGAAAAGAAAATTTCAATGCCATCAAAGCTAAAAAACGTGGGGAAAAATCCGCACTTGTAGAAAGGACATAATGAGGAAAGTGGAGCCAGGATCAGAGACAGCCAAGGTGGCCGCTCACCCAGAGGCTCGGTCGGAGACGGATCAAAGGCGGAACGTCTGACAAGTCCTGACAGGAGACCAAAGCCCCTTGAGACATGGCAGCCTCACACAGGAACCCGCCGTGTTATCTCGGCCAAGCAGCCACGAGGCCGCGTACCTGCACCCGCAGCAGGTAGTCCACGGTGGAGATGATGATGTTCACGGTGGTGTTGTTGCCAGTCTGAGTCCTCAGGTAATTCTGAAAATCTGTACGAGACCAAACGATGTTATTACCTCTTGTTCCAAAGTGTAAAATGACTTGTTATCTGAATCACTCCACCAGCAAATGATGTCTCCAGCAAAATCCTTGTGGCCCGGAGCAGTTTTAATATGAACTAGTTCATAGTGTCCATAAGAGAGGGACCCCCCATAAACCCGCCTGGGGCTTCCCAGAACCTAACTAGTCCATTTCTGTCTCAGAGGGTGCTGACCGTTCCCGATCCCTCGCTCTGGAGCTCCGGGCCTGGGGATGAGATAGGAGCTCCACCGTCTAGGCGACCCTGATTAGATTACCCACGGCCCTCTGCTCCTAGGACTGTGCTCAGTGACAGGGGAGAGAGGAGAGTCCCGCCCCGCTGCCGCCCTCCCGGATGCACGGCCATAGAGAGCCGCACCCATAAACAGGGCATGGAACACGGCACCCTAGATGATGCTGTGGCACCGTCCCCGGGCACCAGGGGCACAGAGGAAACCAAGCCAGAGCGCCCTACATAGATCTCTCCGGTGTGTCTTTCTCCACCGGCCACCAGTCTTCTCCACATCAGAACAACTGATTGGAACAGTGAGATGGCTGCAAAGGGCTGCCAGGCAGTGATGCAGCACAGAAAGCGGGACGCAGCCCGGCTCACATGGCTGAGCTGGGGCTGAGCACCCCCTGCAGGGCTGACCCGTCATCACAACTGACAGGCCTCTGTCAGTACTGGCGGCAAGCACGTCTTCCTGGGCACCAGCCTCCAGCCTCAGGCCTCACGCACCTGAGTTGTGTCCCTCGCAGAGCAGCTGCAGGAAGCGGAAGAGGTCGCAGGTGAACTCATCGTCCTGAAGAACCTTCTCGCCTGCAGGGAAGTCCAGGCATTACCCCCCAGCAAGTGAGCATGTCCCGTCCCTCCTCCATCTCCCCGCATGTCGGGCCGGCACTGGGCAGCCCGCCTCTATCTGAAGCTCATGAGACCATGCGCTTGGCAGATAGAAGCCCATTTTCTTGGTCAGAAAAGAGCCTGTGAACCTTAACACCCAGGTTTCTCTCTGTTAAAAGGAGCAGCATGGGCTTGGCAACATTTTAGGAGCAACCTGAGGGTTTAAACTTTTGTTCTCACCCTCTAATTTCTGATAGATGTGGACAGGAATGATTACTGCATCAATGACCAGTGTTACAGTTACATCTGCTTACGCTGCATCATTGGGAGAAAATGTGCTTGTGGGGGAGGGTGACGGCAGAAAGGGCTGTCATTCCACCTATATTTCAATTTAAATGTATCTTTATCACAAGCGACTTCGAAAGCAGAAGCACAAAGAAACAAACAAAAAACCTGTACCACACACTGCAAGCTGATTTTTAAGCAAAAAGTGAAGAAAATGTTCAGTATATGAGCATTCAACATATAGTGTAGGAATAAAAAGGACAAAAAATGTTGTTTGGCAAGTGGATGAATGTATTTATATGTTTAAAAAATAATAACTCCTCAGACTGGGAGCACTTCCGGCTGAGAGAGCTGTGATGGTGCGTGTGCACCTGGATGGCAGTGACGATGACAACGGCGGAGCAGATGGACTTACCAGTCTGCATCTGTGACTTTCAAAGTGACAGGCTCATAGAATCGGGAGGATTAGGAAGCAAAACCATTATGTTTTTAATATAAACATTAAAAAAAAGTACATGACGTCACTGTACTGGTTTCCCTGTGGGACGGTAAGATCCGCTATTTGGCGACCAAACTAAAATCACCAGGTGAGCAGCCAGTGCCGTGGCAAGTTTGCCCGCTAGAAGCACGTGGTTTGAATCTCCTCACATGGCTGCTAAGCCCATTCCTTAGGGTTTATGTTCACGACGGGACAAAGGAGAGAGAACAGTCTGGGCCGAGAAACTAAACTCATCATCCATGACACTCAGTATCACCAGAAGGGCCTTTCAAATGAGGCTCAGATCAAGATATTAGCAGTTCCATGGATGATTGATTCTTGGGAGCCTGTTGAAATGTTTTTCCCCAGAAAATCAAATCCATAAGCCATGCACATACGTTCAATGTGCATATATTCAAGTGCAGTGAGTAACTGTTGAGAGGACACAGAACAGTTGACACTGAGGTCAATGTCACACTCCCCCTGTGGGCCTGACATGCTCAGTGCCCCGCACCCTCATCTACACCAGGGTGCTGGCCATTGCTGGCCTGCGCAGTATTTCCTCTCAACCGTATACACACACCATAGCTTCACTTACACGAGGACACCTGCTCACAGCAGAATTGGGGGCGGGGGGCCGGAGCCTCCATTCTCACCAGGTGAACAGGTGAGCTGGTATGACATGGGTGCGACTGTGTGATGGACACATTTGCATCTGGTGGAAATGATGCCGCCGCCCATGCTGCAGGAGCAGGTGCCGCCAGAGGGGTGAGGCTTTCTGTCGGGGGGCACAGGAGATCAGACCACCTGGGACGGCCAGGAGAAAGCGCGCTGGACCATGAACTGAGGCTAGTCATCAGTGATGAAACAGGGTTGAAAAGGCTCCTACATCCTTGCAAGGTTGCCTGTGGTCACTGCCAAGTGTACCTACTGCGAGGAGCTCTCCTTTGCCGGTGGTTTTAATGACAAGGGCTTGAATTTCTGACACTATAATAAAGGAGGGTTATTGAAATGTCGCTGCTGAAGGCGAGTGGTTCTCTCTGCCTTAGTCTTCTCATCTATAAAATGGGGATAAAGGGCTCTGCCCTCACTGGCTCTTCACAACCTGCATGACCATTTCTACAAATGTGGAGAGCTTAGTGTTAGTAGAGGTGATGATAACACTAAATAAAGGCACAGCCTGCTCGGCTGGTGTGGCTCAGTGGTTGAGCATCAACTTATGAACCAGGAGGTCCCGGTTCCATTCCCGGTCAGGGCACATGCCCAGGTTACAGGCTCAATTGCCAGTAAGGGGCGTGCAGGAGGCAGCTGATCAATGATTCTCTCTCATTGATGTTTCTATCTCTCTCCCTCCATCCCACTTCCTTTCTGAAGTCAATAAAAATATATTTGAAAGAAAAAATAAAGTGGGACACGCCTCCTTGTAGGGTTGTGGGTGGGTAGCAAAAGGTTTATGTGCTTAAGTGACACATTTTCCTCGGCTACATCCTCGGCCATTTCATCATCCCAGCAAGACAGCGAATGATCACAGGGAAGACTGAGCTCGGGCCGACGGTGGCCCAGAGCAGGAGCTGCAGGCCCGGGAGCGACATCACTCACAGTTTATACTTTTCAGGTTTCTCCGCGTTTGACTGCAGAGGAACGAGCCACTTTCCTTCTCTGATGAGGGGACATGCTTTTCTTATCTTTTGTAAAATCTTAACAGAATGGCTGTGTCACACGCTTTTAAAATATGCCAGAAGTCAGAGTCCATTTAGCTGATCTTGCTCTGGAAAGTCATATCACCTCAACCCCTTCCTTATCCCTCTTGTATGTCTTTTAGAGACGATCTGAAATGTTAACACCAACTTTGTTATATGAGTTTGAAGAGCAAATATTCCTATTATCCTCGAGTTCTTTCAATTCGGTCTGAAGAATAACAATTAGTTTTAACCTGTGATGCTCTGAAAGGAAGACAGGAGCCCACGCCAGCTCAGTGCGTGGAGGGGAGGGCAGGGGCTGTGGCCGCTGGTGTCCGGTGCCCCAGCTGCGCAGCCTGAAAGCCCCAGTGCGTCCCCGACAGAGAGGCCCCGGGAGACCCTGCACCCCCGCAGTCACCCGTGTTCACAACCGTCGCAAACACTGGGTCTCCCAGACTTTTTAAATGAAAGAAACAGAACAGTACATCCAAAAACTTAAGTGCTTGTTGCTCCTTTGTGTCTCATATGCATATCCTCAGAGAAAAAGGGGAAAAAGAAAACATTGGTATATGCATTTTTTAAATAACAGGATGCGTAATAGTCGAAAGGAAATGATCTACTTGTTAAGACGGCCTGTGGAAGGTCTATAAGAGGAAAGCGCACAGACTGCCACTGTCCAGGGAAAAGCTGCAGCAATCGGGGAGTCAGTGGCCACGGGCGGCTCACTGGATAGTTACCATGCTCGTGAGTGACGGCTGCAGAAGGAAGGGCAGTGCGCACAGTAGTCGGAAGAAAAGGAAATGGGGGAAGAGAAAAGGTGAGGTTTGTTTTTGTCTCGCTGTTAGTAAGTAATGAAATAGAAAAGGCGTCCATCAGTTTGGGCAATTCTTGGCGAGTGTGTTGACAAAGCACAGACAAAGCAGATCCAGCTCCTATTGAGAGATGGCGATTGTCACAGGAGCCTGCCGCTCCCAGCCAGCTGTTTCTGATTTGGGGTCACAGGTGTTGCATCCTCCCCTGGCTGACAACAGGCAGAAGACCCAGGAAATTAATCCTGGGTGGCCGCCATGCCCTTTTAGGGGCTATGAACTGGCTAAAGACTCCTGACATTGTGTTTAGAGCTTTAGTAACTTTAGGGGCAGCGTCAAGGAAAAATGAAAGAGTTCCAATTCCAAGACAGGGAAGTCAGACTTTGAACAGAGAATTCACTCATTTTCAGGCCTTTATAGCTGGGAACTGCCCCAGACTCCGGGGGAGAGGCAGGCCCAAGACTGTGGCTCTGAGCTCCCCTCGGGCCCTCAGGCCAGAGGTGGGACTATGACCCAAACTCCAAAGCCTTTTCCTTCATATGCATTCTCAGAAAACCTAAGTAGGCTGCCGCTGGGGTTTATCTTGAAGGTAGCTCACACAATTAAGTTATTGTACAACTGCTACTTGGTGATGGAACCTACACATTCAACTGCCAAGCACAAGAGAAAACCACACAGGAACAGCAGCGGCATTAGAATATGTCTAAATGATTGTCTTTTAAATCCAGCAAGAAATATGCACTAATTCTTTTTCCTACTGTGAGAACAAAAATATACAGAGATAGAGAGAGATTAGTTCATTCTAAATTATCTCAGAAAGGCCAGCAGTCTACCAATGGCAGGTGGGAGGAAATTTATTGTTTGCAGCAAGATTGGCTTAATAGAAAAACCAATGTTCCAAAACTAATATATCGATAATTCCAAACCAGACCAAACACACAAAAACAGATAAACACATAGAGGTTTACCAACACTAAGTTAACTTAAAAATCAAACACAAAAGAATAAAAACAAATAAAAAAATATTGAAGATTTTTTTTCTTAATAAATATTAAAATAAGTGTGCAACAATAGTTATTTCTGCTTCCACTGCACCATGTGCTCATTTTCCTAGTTTATATATGCATCCATTTATAGAGAGGAAAAACTCTAAGATTATGTGAGTCGTTTTTGTGCACATGTAAATTGTGATCAGAGCTATCTAAACAAACATTACTCTTCAAGTTCCTTCATCAAAGAATTTGCACTTGCAAAGATGCCTGGGTCCGTGAGATACAGGACAGCTGCCGGGAGGGGGCAGCAGGCAGCGATGTCTGGGGGACCTGACAGCCTGCTGGCGGAGGCATGTTCCTAATGTGTTCACCCATGCGCTTTCTCACTTTGTGGATAATTCTCTAATAGGGATCTTCTTCTACCGCCCAAGCAGGGGAAGGCCACCGACAGCCAGTAACAATACGATTGGATTTGGGTGTGACCTGCATGAGTGGCCAATTAGGGGCTTTAAATGAGTCACATAAGCATTTTGTCCATTTAAAGAAAACCTGAGTCTCTCTGTATTGAAAAGGTAACTGATAGCTGATTGGTTTCAGGAAGGAAGGGGGAGCAGGCGACCGTCTACTTTAAGGAATCCATACCTGATCCTTCTTTGTCACCATCTAACCCATACCTGATCCTTCCTCCGTCACCATCCCCAGCCCTTCAGCTTTGTTCTGCCGCTCAAAGGCGTTCAGGTCGAGGACGCTGCAATGACAGGGAGAAACGCACTCAGGGGACTCGCAGGAGCAAATGTCTGGAAACCGCGTGTCTTGAAATGTGAACTGATGTCAACATACACTGCAAATGCGCCCCAGCTCAAGGCCCACCAGCCCCCTTCCTGGTGGCGGACGAGTCTCTCCCAGCGCCCACGCTGAACTGACCTCTGCAAGTCCAATGTGAGCCATCGTGGGCTCCACTGGGAGCACATTATAAAGCTGGCAGACATACTTAAATATAATTACAATGACCGTGTTTTCCCACATGGAACAGCTTATTACACTCAGTGTGTGCCAGGGGCCTTGGTCAAATACTGTCTGATTTTAAATGCTGTAAAACTAGAAAGTAATTATCATAAATTAGTTAGTTGAGGACCATTTGTTTAGGAAAAACGAGAAATGGTCTATAAGCTCCCAAATAAAACTAAGTAGAATTTTCTTTTTTCTTTTAAAAATCATGTGCCACTCATATTAAAGGGTTGCAGAGGGCACAGCAATTCCAGGCCCCTATCCAAGCACAGGGAGGATTGTTTTAACACATTATTAACATCGAGTAACTTAGTAATTAGGATATTATTAACACAACATCAAGATAGAAAATAAGACAGCAACTTCCGCCCCCCTTTAAAGTGTTTCGTCATTAAATGTTCTTCTGTGTTAATCATTGTCCATAATGTAAACTCTTTGAAAAACACCATCTGAGTTAGAACGGAAACAGCAAGTGGGGGCTCCCCTGCATGACTGTACAGGGGCTCACCTGCATGACTGCACGGGGCTGCCCTGCCTGACTGTGTCGGGCTCCCCTGCCTGACTGTGTTGGGCTCCCTTGCATGACTGCACGGGGGCTCCCCTGCATGATGCATTAGGGCTCACCTGGATGACTGCATCAGGGCTCCCCTGCATGATGCATCAGGGGCTCACCTGCATGACTGCATCAGGGGCTCCCCTGCATGACTGCACGGAGCTCCCCTGAATGACTGCACGGGGCTCCCCTGCATGACTGCACGGGGCTCCCCTGCATGACTGCACGGGGCTCCCCTGCATGACTGCACGGGGCTCCCCTGCATGACTGCACGGGGCTCACCTGCATGACTGCACGGGGCTCCCCTGCATGACTGCACGGGGCTCACCTGCATGACTGCACGGGGCTCACCTGCATGACTGCATCAGGCCCGCGAGGCTCTGGAAGAAACCCACGTCCTTCTTCTCCTTGAGGTAGTCGAGCATTTTCTACAGTAAACAGATAAGCCACTGCATTCAACCCTCATTTATTGTTAAGAAAAAAAGCAACAAACACGCTTTCTCTGCCGTAATAAAGATAAAATAATATTCAGTATATACAGGTATCCTTTGTTGAAACTGGTTGAAGTTACTAAAATTTCAGCCCAAATCATGTCCAACTTTTAAACAGAACATAGTTCAAACTGTGTTGGGAAGTGATTTTTCTCATTTCTCGGGAGACTAGAAAGAACTACAACTAAAATAATTCCTGTAATGTGACAAACAGGTTACCCAACGAGGTCTCGGTAAGAACCAACTTTGCCGACTGGGTGGTGTGAATCGCAGCCCATGGTGACACCATGTCCCCCGGCAAGTCTCTAAAGCAGCGGTTCTCAACCTTCCTAATGCCGCGACCCTTTAAATACAGTTCTCCTCATGTGTGGTGACCCCAACCATAAAATTAAGTTCGTTGCTACTTCATAACTGTAATGTTGCTACTGTTATGAATCGTCATGTAAATACCTGATATGCAGGATGTATTTTCATTGTTACAAATTGAACATAATTAAAGCATAGTGAGTAATCACAAAAACAATATGTAATTATATATGTGTCTTCCGATGGGCTTAGGCGACCCCTGTGAAAGGGTCGTTCGACCCCCAAAGGGGTCGCGACCCAGAGGTTGAGAACCACTGCTCTGAAGAGAGGAAGTGCCCATAATGTGTTAATAATGTTTAACACATTATTAACATCGAGCTGTTCAGTGCACCAAGAAAACCCTTGGATGCTGGGACAAGATGACTAGAAAGTGAAGTCATATTTACGTAGAAAATGAAACGTCGCACACTTGGTAGTGCTTTGAGGATGGCTAAAGGCGTTCACCAGGGGGACTAGGCGGCATGGTCTGAAAGAGCATCATGGGAGCGGCTTAGAGACTCACCTGCTGCACTGTGGAGTTCCCACCATTTAGGATAGCAATTCCAAGTTTCAAAGTAGCAGCCACCATCGGTCCAGTTTCACCTTAAAAATATAAGAACAGTGCTCCTTACATCGTTTCACCTGCTGCCTCAATGTATTCTACCCCAAAATGTGCACTTTTAAAATTATTACCACGCTATAGCTCTCTATCATGGTGACGAGGGCCGGACTGACTTATGTACCAAAACATATTTTAAAGGGACAATGCATATTTTGCCATCAATGTTTTTACAAAATTCTGTGTAATACAGACAAAACTGACACCATATGAGGACAAAAAAAAGAATATAAAAAAATAATTGATTTTGAAATACACAGACAACGGGGTGGTGAATGCCTGGGGCAGGGTGGGAACCAGGTGGTGGGAGGCAAGGGGGAAGAAGAGGGGAAATCTATAATACTCTCAACAATAAAATTAAAAAAAAAAAAAGACTCACTTTAAAGGTCTCCATTTATATCAAGGGTCTGCAAACTGTGACCGGAGGGCCAACCAGCTCGTCACATTTTTGTAAATAAAGTTTTATTGAAACACAGCTACGCCATTCGCTTACACAGTGTCACTGGGTGCTCTCCTGCTGCCAAAAACATTTCCCTGGCCTTTCGCAGGAGACGTTCCCCCACCCGAGTCACATGAACAGCTCCTTAGAGTTGTGTCACAACAGAATTTCCAAAACTTCTTGAGCAGAAATAAAACATCTCTAAATTTGACTCTGAAGCAGAGTCACGACTGGACTGTATAAATGAGGGCTCAGCTCGCATTTGTTCTCACTGACCTGGTCGTGACCCAGAGAAGCAGGCCTAGGTGAGTGGGTGAGTGGACCTGCGGGCGCTGGGGCGGGAAGGGGAGATGCGGGAGGAGGAGATGCAGGAAGAGATGTAGGAAGAGATGCAGGAGGAGGAGATGCGGGAGGAGGAGATACAGGAAGAGATGAGGGAAGAGGAGATGCAGGAAGAGATGAGGGAGGAGGAGATGCAGGAGGAGGAGATGTGGGAAGAGGCGATGCGGGAAGAGGAGATGCGGGCAGCAGGCCGAGGGCTCACCTTTGCTGGCGCTGATGGTCTGCAGCACCATCTCGGCGGCGCCGCGCTCATGCAGCCGGGCTTGCTGGTACAGAAGCTTCTGCTTCTCCATTTCCTTTTCCTGAACACAAACCCCAACCGGTTATGTTGTGGCGACCAGTCAGTCGGCAGGCAGCTTTCTAGTCACCACATTTTAGTCATCTCCATGTATGGGCTCTATGACAACATTATGGACCATTTCAACACCGACACTGTTATTAGACACAGGTTCACATAGTCAACTCTTGGTTTTGTTTCAACTGGTTCATCAGGATAGAGTTGCTCAATTTTAATGATTTGATTAGTCCAAAGCCTGGCCCACTGTTTTGAAGTAGCTGTACTTCATCACCGAAACTTGCACTTTCTGAATTATACATTTGTGCATAAGTTTTCCCGTTTTGAATAATCTCCGTGTCATGGCCATAACTTGATACTGCTCAGCAAAAGGCTCGAGTGCAAGATATCACTGAATGACAGAGAAACGCTGAATGAGACGAGTTGGAGTTTAAGCAAAATTGAAAGCTGATATGGATAAAGAGTAGGCTTTGCCTACGTAGGGACTTATGAAACCTCTCCCCAGTGGCCCCCCCCGCGCCCCCCAAGGAATAAAGCCATGTGCCTTTATATTTTGTATTCTCTGGCGGCAACAAACAATGCTGCATGGTGTTGCTGGGGCAATGGCTGCAGTTTGCTCGGTTCCACTCAAACTACCACTGAGAACATAAAGAAGAAAATCAGGAGAAAATATAAAGGCACAGCGAAGTCAAGACTGAAGGCTCATTCACTGGAGCGGCCCAGTCGCTGGAGAACTGAGACGGCTAAGCAGTACAAGTTGCAGAGTGGACGTTGCATAGAGCCCTGTGACAGCGAGCCCATTGATGGCGCGGGAGGGAAGCTTAGTCAACGGGACATGACGCGCTCGACCAGCATCATGTCCATAAACACAACGGCCAAAACAGAGGTGACCTCAGAGCAGGAGCTGCAGCAGAGGGTCCACTTTGCTGCCATAAACTTTCCATCCAAAGTACGGGATAGACACTGGGAGATGGAAGAGGTTTAAAAAATGAAGGCTTGCTGGTTACAGAATATGAAAAATAAAGGAAACTAAAAGGAGGGGGGAAGAAATGGGCTCAAACAAATGATAAAAGAAACCTTTAAACCAAAAGCAACCGACACAGACATCAAGCTGTTACCAGAGAGTGCTCGCCGATGCTGGCAAAATTGGCTCTTAAATCTTTGATAATATCGTGCTGCGAAAACAAAATCGATCAGGGTGGTTTTTTTTTCACACTATCGTTAGAGCTCCTGCGGGTAAATGTTTAGTTTTTTCTTAAATTATGTGATAGGCCTAAATGGAAGCGGAGAAAAGAAAAAACAGGCAGCTTTGCTTTGTGGTAGCCATGCTGACATCTAAAAGGTTTGCCTTCATGTTTAAACCTCTTCCTCTGAAGTCAAAAACAGAACAGAAACAAAGCCACACAGACACACAAACCGTATCGTCATACAACACAGCTTTAGGAACACTGAGAGAAGACCCCGTCTGCTCTCCGGGGGGTGTTGGAACGAGGAAGCAACATCTGATTCTTCCTTTTAGACCCAACAATCTTTCCCGCCCTCCCGTGGCCAGAGCGATTCCTGGGACTTTGCTCCCCAGGGTTACTGACTCCTGTTGTGGGTGTTTCGATAAGACAGTGGTAAGAAATTAGTGGCGTAGGGACGGCCCCAGCATTTTCATCAACGACAGAGGCAAGGGAGTTAGAAAGATCAATTCTTTATGGACCCATAGAACATAGTATAAAGGTAGTCATCAGGACACCCAAAGAAAAGGACAGCACACCATATATTCTTGAAGGGAACAACAACAACCTGTCCCCAAAGTACGTAGGGCAGCTCAAAGTTCTGCCAGAACAATTTGTACGGTACACGCTAAGGTCCCAGAATCCTTTGCAGTAACTAAGGTCACGTGGATGGATGAGTGTCAGGAGGATCAAGAAACAGACAGGATGTCAAGTTGTCTTCTTTAAAAAATAGCCCCCTGGGCAAAGGTGACTCGCACCTTTCTTCCATGGCATCTAAATTTCTATAATAGTAACGACTTCAGGAGTGAGGGGGACACTCGTCTGAAGTCACATGCCGAACTAAAAGAGAGAGAGTGATCTGGAGGCTGGAAGGGCCGAACCTCACTCAGGTCAGGGCGCCTGAGTTCCCGCCGGTGGGTGGGTTGGGCTCTCTTCTCACGAGACTTTCATTCAATACCTTTCAGGTCTTTTGACAAGGCTTCTCAGGTGTCATTTAATCTTGTCATCAGAATTCTATCCCAACATAAAAAAATAAAACCTTCACCGCTAGGCCAGAAGTTTTCAGACAATAAAAGGATGGATTAGGTAGGGGGAAAAATACTTTCTTTTCAAATGTACTTCAGACCTGTTTGTTTGTTTTTTTGTTTTTTTTTTTTAAATGTTTTTATTGATTTTTAGATAGAGAGGGAGAGAGAGATAGAAACATCGATGAGAGAGAAACATCGATCGCCTGCCTTCTGCATGCCCACACTGGGGATAGAGCCCACAACCTGGGCATGTGCCCTGACCAGGAAATGAACAGGACCTCTTGGTTCAAGAGAGGAAGCTCAACCACTGAGCAACACCGGCCTGGGACAGGCCTGCTCTTTTAAGCAAACTGGAGACAGACCATTTTAAAACTATCTCCCCTCAGGGACATCGCACTTTGAAGTACCTTCTTAAAGGCAACTTTCCCTGCCCGACCCCAGATTCCCTTTTAAAACTGCCCCCAGGGTCTTAAATTAACATTATTCCTTCAGCCCACTGCTGTTTAGTCTTTAAATTATTCCAAGGTTACAAAGAAAGGGCAAGGGGAGGGGGGGAGAAGAAGAGCAGCCCCACAAGTTGCATGTTCCCTTAGGCAAAGGGTTCCATTGCAGAGTAGCCAGGAGGTGGGACGGACCAGATGAGGTGCTCGCCCTCCCTCCCAGGCGCACTGTCCCAGGTGCACACGGTCTGTCTCCCTGAGCAGCTGTGGCAACCCAGGTGCCCGGCCTGGTGTCTCTCTCTCTTTCCCTGTGTGGGTCTCTTCCTCTCACACTCTCTGGGATTGCAACATCCCTCCCCCAATGAAGTGCTAGCACATAATCTCTTTGCTCTGTTTCCTAGGGAATCTGGGCTACAACATGAGGGCTTTCCTTGGAATTAACAATTTCATTATAGAAAAGTGCAGCTGGCAGATGGCAGCCACAGGCATGAGCATTCGAGAGACAACGGCATCAAATCCCTCCCCTCCCCCACTGAGCTTCTGCAGTGGGAACTAAACATTATACATCCTCTTGAGAAAAGAAATAATTTGTTCAGTATTTTATATATATAGCTATCCCTTCAACTTTTTATATTCAGGGTTATCTTGTTGGAAGATTCAGGAAGCCTTCTAATTCAGATTGCTGTGCCCCAATGAAAGCAAGGAAATAAACCCATTCAAAGATCCAATTTATGTGGCTATTAGAAAGGGTACATCGTATAGCCAGTTCATTCTTCCAGAATTTACCGAAAAATGGATTCTATTCAAAATCAGGTCATTGGAGGCCAGATAAAAATGCTGTCATCGCTGGGCAGAGCTACAGCGCGTGGGTCTTGCACACTAAACAGCGCACAGGCTGGGAGGGAGCAGGAGCTGCGGTGGGAATGATGCCCGTCCAGCTGTGCCTGAGCCTGCAGTGAGCCCGCCGGGAGAGCGCGCGCTGGTCTCTTCATCACTGAACGTCAACTCTGCCACGGACACATTTACTATTCAAGACACAGGAAATCTCTCTAATCAACACTACGAGTAACGGGACCTCAGGGCCTCACCAGAAAACGCTCGCGAATGAGAAGTCGGGCATCTGCCAAAGGATGTGCAAGCTGCCTAATATTTGAGAAAAATGTTCCCGAAAGCAAGTTAACGCTCCATCCCTCCAGCTTTGGCAAGGAAGGCTCCACTGTCATTAATGTAGGCGCTTCGGTAAGTACTAAATCTATCTTATGGCACCTTAACATGCCGCTAAAATGCTTTCACTGCATTATCGTTTTTTCATTTCACTCCCTCAGATCTTAGAGAATGAAGTAGAAGGAACCATCCGAATAATGGTCTATATATTTTACAAAATTGTAGTTTAAAAATGTGGTCCACTCTGGTACCAAAGCTCTTAGATGACATGCTGAGAAATATGAAGTCACTTGACTTGAAATATTATTATTTATCATTATTAATTGCTTTGGTTTATAAAAAAATTCCAACCTAAATATAGCATTCAACTGCAGTAATGAACATTTCTCGTAATTGTCAAACATTTCTTCCCTTTTCATTAATTCTGACCTCTTTGAAAGATTTTACTGTCATTTTTAGTTTTATTTTGAAGTAGACTCAAATCTAAAAATGGTTACATATAATAATGAACTAAATATGCAATCAATTGTTAAATATGTAGGGAAAGTATTCTAGAAGAAGCAGGGCAGTCGACTGTAGAGTTCAATGGGGCCAGTTAAGTGGGATCCTAGGAGGAACATGGACGTGAGACTGAAGAAGAAAAGAGCCCGCAAATCCTTGCATGCTGGTCCCCACCTTGTTTTCCACGTTTCTTGAGCTTTGCTTTATTCCTCGTGGAAGTTTTCCTTATAATGCCCCATTTTTTGTATCTCAGACTATTTTTGTATTTCTAGATCAAAATGTCTCCTCGTAGCAAATTTTACAAGGACTTAGCTATTCAAAATAGTAAGAGGTAGAAATAATTATCAAGTTCTTATCCTAGACTGAAATGCTGAAATTAACGTTAAAACTGTGGACTGTGGTCTCTAATTACTAATGGAAGGTATCACTAGCAGAATGGAAAAGAGACGTATTTCCCATGTCACCAGGAATGCCACTTGTCACGTCTGTTTTCACGTGACGAGACTGGTGTAAAAGCATCCAGAGGCGTGGGCCAGACGCGCCCCATGAAGTCCACCACCGGCAGGGCGGGGCTCCTCCAGCCCAGCACGTGGGCAGCTCGAAGTTACCATGTAACACACAATTTCAAATCACGAGCGACTGAAATTGCAAGAAGGATAAACCTGTGTCAAGGAAGGGACGCTGAAGAGACCAGTTGCATTGGAGCTACAAACATGTAAAAGGATTGCAAGACCTTCTTTTGTTATGGAAGAATCTGAGACGTTGGGTCTAACAAAAAGGTAAATGTCACAGAAACCGAACTCAGACCCAGACACATACACACACATGTACAGTTACCTTGCTGCGCTGGGATCCCGTGACCTTAGGAAGGGTGAGGACAGAAGCAAAATAGCAATAAACAACTGCTCTGAAGACAGCTGTAGACCACACGCGGTTACACTTTCAGAACACGTCATTTGCTGCTCACAACCCACTCATTCTCTTATCAATAAAGATGGATATGAGAACAGAATACACACACGTAAGAAAGGATTACAGTGCCATAAAGAAATTAACCTCGGCATTTCCCGCAGCCAGCACTAGTCCTAGGTCATTCACAAACCAGTCTGTTTCTGTACTTCTTACACATGGACTTCCACGCAGCACAGATGCTCATGTCAACTGTTCCTGAAAGAGGCACTGTGTCCGGTCCTCACCTATACCTCCTGGTGGGGCCACTGAACTAAAGACTCACTGCTGGGTCCTAATGTCCTCCAGACTTCTAGCCCAGAGTCCAGACGTGGAAATCAACAGGAAAATTAAAAAGATCTAATCTACTTCCTTCCACTTAATATTGCTTTGAAAATTCTGAAGACAAGCAAGCAAGCAAACAAAAACAATAAATAAGGAGACTGGTAGTTAACAACACCTACTTTTTCTCATCAAAAGCAAAGTATAGTCTAAGCAGAGGGGGGAAATACTAGTAAGCTTGCCTTTCCTTCTGGCTGGTTAACATTGAGCGGTATCTCGAATGATGGGATATTTAAGAGCTGAGAGGTTTGAGAAAATAACCATAAGCTAGAAGGTGGTCCTAGGGACCCGCCCTCCTGCCTCATGCAAGCCAGCGGCGCTGTGAGCCCCATATGTGCGAGGATGAGTGACCGACTGTGCAGAAGGCACGGAGGCCAGACCTCTGACTTCAATTCCAAAAAATGTCAAACCAGGGCTTCAGTTAAATACTCGAAGTCATGCTGCCCTGCAGTAAATATGCGTGTCTGTCAGGCATTTTATTTTATTTATTTATTTATTATATATTTTATTGATTTCTTACAGAGAGGAAGGGAGAGGGATAGAGAGTTAGAAACATCGATGAGAGAGAAACATCGATCAGCTGCCTCCTGCACACTCCCTATTGGGTATGTGCCTGCAACCAAGGTACATGCCCTTGACCGGAATCGAACCTGGGACCCTTGAGTTCCCAGGCCGACGCTCTATCCATTGAGCCAAACCGGTTAGGGCTTGTCAGGCATTTTAGATCACGGCCTTCGCCGAGATGAAGCCAGCTCATCTCGGGGCCTCAGCAGCACTCATTCTGAACATATGGGTGCGTCTGACCGGTTAGCTAATCTACATTCCCTGGAGTTAGGGCAGCGCATGGGAGGACCCAGACTGTCCACCCAGCTTCCGACATGCAGCTCCTTGACACAATAAGCTGCGATAAGCCATGAAGCAAGAAACAGAAATGTCAGTTATGAGCTATGAAACAATGCTTCCCAGTGGACAAAGGCAAGTCTAGAAAGATCCATCTTACTTCAAAACTCTTCACCTCTTCTTCACTGTCATCGTCATCTTCATCATGACAACTCTGCAGGACAGAACAATGGAAAAAGGTCAGCAGGATTAGAGTATGTCGAGGCACAAAATACAAAAGAATTTAAGCACAGAAGACAAAATGACTTGCGTTAATTTATTATCAACAGTGTTTAAATATATGTCATGTAGGTATCATAACCTTAGATGACATCATCAATGGATTCATGCCCTAAAAGAAAATTTCACTGTGCTTTTACAAAATTAAAATATCAATGAGCAATTTCATACATTTCATGGAGATGATTATGCGGCAAATATCATACTACACATACTACTTAATCACGTGTTTGCCTTGTTCAACCCAGAGCGCAAGCTTTGGGACAAGCATCACGTTTCTCTTGGTGACTCTGCTGTCACCATGCACTGGTGCAGATACCGCGCAGGAACCTGCAATAGCCACGCATTCAAACTAAGCGAGAGCTGTGCCCATTAATTAAAGTACATCTTGTCATCACTTGCTTTCTAAGTTCATTTTTTATTGTATTGTGTCCAAAGGAGAAAAGTGAAAACGTAACTGCTAGTACTTTTATTAAAAAATGATAAAACATTGTATTTTTTTAGTTATTCTCCCAGAAATGAGACAGGAGCTGTGCTAATCCATGCGCCATTTTACTGGCAACTAATCCCCACGCTGGAGTTCTTTCGGGGGCAGAGTGGTGTGGTTGGCAACAGGCTTCAGGACGCAGACGCCTGGCTCCAATCCTGCTGTCCCCAGCATCTGCTGCTTAGTCCAGGGCTAGTTCCTTCACCTCTCTGGCCTACTGTCCTCATATTTAAGGTGGGATTCAGAAAAGAATACCCAAGTTTTCAGCAGATCACATGAATTAATATATGTAAATTGTTTGCCACTTAAGAGCAAGTGTCTGAAAAATAATAAGCTTTTACTAAATCTGAACGGCTATTATCATTGTGGTTTGGAATTGGAAGAATCATGTGACCAAGACCTACGGCAGGAAGAAATCTTCAAAGTGGATTATTCCAACCCTTCTAAGGATTTCTTATGGCTGATAAGCACACGGTGTATCAGTGAAGCACAGGGAGGCACATGGTTAAATTTAAGTTTCAAATCAGAAAAATACTTTAAATTCAATGATTCACAGTCCGCTGAGTCTAGAACTGAAGCCAGAGTGGAGGGAAGATACAAATGTCGTCCTTCTGTCCCTCAGTGACAGCTTCTAAAAGGTTTGTCACATTCATTCATTCATTCAACCAGGTGCAAAAGCAAACCGATATGAATTTTATAGCTTAAAAGCATGTCATTGTAACTCATGACTGTGCTACATAACCTGCTCCTCCCACACTAAACTCCCAGGCTTCTTGTCATCGTTTTCGACGTTTAAATGGTGTCTTCCCCATCAGACAGTAAACTCCAAGAAGGCAGGGTAGGTGCCTTTCTTTCTCACTCACCATGTCATCTCCAATACCTTGATGCCCAGTGAATAGGTGTTAAATGAATGGATGCTTGGAAAGCTAGCGAGCTCCCCATAAGTCAATGTGAAAGAGGAAACCATAACACTGGTCAAGGAAGTCAGAACAGAGATTCATGGAACAAGTGGAAAGTTGAGCAGAGTGCACCGAAGGCTGCTAAGGTTTAACAGCATTTTATTTTAAGCCAGAAAGACATTCTTATCCCTTGTCGGTTAAAAATTATTTCCCTTTATTAAAATTACACTTTAAAATCAAGAGTGGCGTTTATTTACCTTTGCCATTATATCTGCATAAGCCATGTATAAAAAATCCTCCTCCAGTTTGCTATGGAAAACAAGAAAAAAGAACACCATTGTTTTTAAGGCGAGTCCTATGCAAGATTACCGTCACTTACAAAATAACCCGTATTTTTCAACAAGTATACTTGTTCAAAATGAAATAAAAACTTGGGCAAAGTAATCATTTGAAAATATCACAGCGTCGGAGAGAAGGACCTCAGACCTACTGAACACAGTCCCCCGACCTCCTGGAAGAGACCCCGGTCTCACAAAATAAACGGCCTGTCGATTTGCACACAAACACATCTTTCATTTTCTTGAAGCTACAAAACTTGAAACAAGCAAATTTAAAGGAGGCAGAGGCTTCTGACAGCAGAAGTGAGATCTGATGTTTGACGAAGACTCCAAATTGACCTGGCCCATGTGGCCCAGCAGTTAAAGCGCCGGCCTGTGCACTGAAGGGTCATGGGTTCAATTCCTGGTCCAGGACATGTACCTGGATTGTAGGTTCGATTCCCGGCCCAAGTCGAGGCTTATGCGGGAGGCCACCAATCCAATTGATACGTCTCTCTTACATCAGGTTCTCTCTCTCTCTCTCTCTCTCTCTCTCTCTCTCTCTCTCTCTGTCTATCTCTTTCCCCCTCCCTCCTTCCCTCCCTTCCACTCTCTCTAAAAATAAATGGAAAAATGTCCTCAAGGATTAAAAAAAGAAAGAGTTCCCAAATTATTATGCTATAAAATCATAATGCTACTTAAAAATTAAGAAGAGTTTAAATGTTTATTATCTTTTTTTTAAGGAATATGGAAGCCGTTAACTGATGAAGGAGCCCATAAAAAACACTCATGTTTACAAAGTTATTTTAGCAGCTTTAAACTTCAGCCATCAGAAAACTTCACTTGTGAGAAATACCTCAGTGCCTACCAATGCCAGAGAGCTGCTCTAAGCATAGGGATGAGATGACCTTGCTAGTCAGGAAATAATAGGGGGGAAGGCGTGAGAGGAGGCCGGTCGCCGTGGTGAGAGGGAGAGATGTGTGTTACTCCAGCCACAGGACCGCTCAGGACCCTCTGAGGTGTCTCTCTCGGATCCCGTCTACGCAGGGCCTGTAGGGGCAGGTGCTGGGCACACTGTGATTCTCAGGTCTCTGAGTGCATTTCTTATTTAACTCCACAGAGGTCTGTGTTTTGTGGCTTTGGTCAATTTTAGTCAAGAACAGTGGAGGATGCCCTTAAAACAGACGCAAAGAAACTTCCCTGTGAGACGCTGGCTTACCCACCCCCTCAGGGCTCCTGCACAATGGCACCATAATCGACCTGGGACAGTTCGTCACTACTGGTCTCCATATGTTTTCGGTACTAACATTTGCTTTAAGCTCTTTTTCTTCTTATTGATAAAGGCTGCTTGTGATAATGAGAAAAAATCATTTTGTAAGACGATTCAGAATCAACTAAATCAGCTAATTACAAAGTTGTTAAGAAAAACTAGAGGAGTTATTAAAGCTTGAAACTGACATCTGTGTGCCCGACCGGTCCTAACTTTGACGGGCTCTCTCCTGACAAGCCCAGGTGACACGGAGGGTGAAGACAGGAAGAGACTTGGGACACAGCTCTTCCTTCGTCCTCTGTCTCACAGGAACCCTGCCAGCCATACCATTTCTCCGTTAAGGCCGTTCGGCTGAACAGAAGGATCAGCTGATGCAGAGGATCAACTCGCTTAGTGCCTTCGTCTTCCTCTGGAGGGTCCGCTCCAGGTTTCTACAAAAGTAAATTCATAAATTCACATTGCAATGAGGCGTCCAATCAGACCCAGGAGCAGTGTGAGGGCTGAACAATGAGTACAAGGAAAGCCCTTCTCTGCTGTGGCAGTGTGAATGTGTATGAATGTGTGTGTGTGCATGAGTGCGTGCACACAAGTATGTGAATATGTGGGTGAGCATGTGTGCATAAGTGTATATGTGAGTGTGCATGACTGTGTAAGTTGTATACATGTGAGTGTGTGAATACGTGTATGTCAGTTATTTTTTTCCACTATCATTTACTCTTAAGACTTAAAAAATAAGGTTGTACAATTGGATAGGTCTTTTACCATGAGGAAAATTATGAAGCATTTTTACTGACTGTAAAATTAATTAAACCTGACTTTTTGTTGAATGACAATGAATTTTATACCTTCATTTACTTACACTTGCGTTTTCTCTGTACATACATGATGTTGTTTGACCTGGCTTTAAGGTTTTAATGTTGCAGAAACTGGGTAAATTTCTATAATGTAGCCAATATTCTATGGTTGTTTTAATTATGAAAACAATTTGAATTCAGTTAAAATATCTGAGGGTCATCAAGATTCAGCTTTAATGCACTGAATTGGTTTATCCACTATATTCCCTGATAACTATGACAAAGGAGTGCCTTTTAGATGAGAGGTCTTAAGCCAGGAACCTTTAGCTTCTAACTAGTCTGCAATGTCTGCGACAGCACGCTTGCAACTCGCCCTGAGAAGCTGGCTTTGGTCAGACGCTTAGACAGGCCCCCGGCCCGGGGATGATGGACAGAGCTCCCCAGGGCCTGCTCCCCGCGTGCTGTGGCTAAGGACCCCCTCGCCTTTGACGGCACCCATGTGACTCGACCCTGCCTGTGCCCACTCTATCCTGCTCAGCTCTGCGTATTTTTTTTAAAACCACCTACTTTTGCCTGAGCTGGTTTGGCTCAGTGGATAAGAGGGTCAACCTGTAGTCTGAAGGGTCCCAGGTTTGATTCCGGTCAAGGGCACATGCCCGGGTTGCAGGCTTGATCCCCAGTGTGGGGCATGCAGGAGGCAGCTGATCAATGATTCTCTCTCATCACTGATGTTTCTATTTCTCTCTCCCTTACTCTCAGAAATCAATACAAATATATTAGGAAAAAAAAAACCACTACTTTTCACTTGCTTTTGTTCACCTTCAACTTATGTTTGGTGAGTAACTTCTTTATGGTTCAGCTTCTATAGTTTTATCCTGGTTCTGAGGTGTTTAAAGGTGCCTTGAAGAGGTATTTAAAAGGGTAACAAAATACTCCCCCTCAAAGTTAATAAGAAACTTGCATAATTGACCTTAAACTCGGAATTCTCCCCTAAAGACGGAATGCATTAACAATTGAGAATAAAGTTTCCCAGGACCTATACTCTGCGACGAGGTTTTCTCTCCAATGCTGCACGGTGACTGCTCACAGGTGGAGCCCAGAGCCCTTTCATCGCACACGCCCATTAGAGACATACCGCTAAGTCTTCTATCAGTTTATCCTCAAAGTAATGCTCTTCTGTCTCAATCCAGGACTTCTCATACCCCTGAAGAAAAAGATTGACGGCCCGATGCCTGTAAGAGAAGCACAATTTCAAACACAGAGTTGGAGACGCCAGCTCGGGATCTGCTGCCACCAACCTGTCAGGAGGCAGGAAGCCAGGGCGTGAGGAGGTACCGTGGGAAGGGGCGAGCACAGCTCAGAGAAAACGGCTGAGACACGGAGAGGGGCCACACGGAGTAACCAGAGCGGGATGTTCCACGGGACTAACGGTGACACCGTGGTCGAGTCAGAGAATTTAGGAGCAGCGCCTGGCTGTATACGCAGTGTGACAAGATGGCAAAGCAGAGGAAGTCTCAGTGACAAGGAAAGTGTGATGCCCCTCACAGCATGAACTCATTCACCCATCCATCCACTTACTGGCTGCCAGCATTCTAGGTGCTGAGGGTATAAAACTGGACAACAGTCTAAAGAATCCAAATCTGAATCAGAGAGACAAGCAGCCAGCACTGAAGGGGGTGCTCCAGGCAGCGGTAGCCATGGCGCCCCGGAACAAGGAGGAAGTGCTCAGCCTGCACAATGAGGGTGTGGTCGGATGTCGCTGTGAGGGTCCTGTTTTCCGTGGGATGTGGAGGATGCCCTCGTACCAACTTCAGAGAGGGAAGAGCGGTGTCTTAGGGTAAGAGGCTACGGAGGAACCCTGGGCACCGAGTGACTGGATGCGCACGTCACTTTTCTGCTAACAAGGGGGCCTGCCCGTCTCTAAGAGAAGGCGATGAGCAGTCAAACGGGTCCCCTTCACTCCCATAAGTTGGTTCCATATCAGCTCTTTCCCCCAAAGAATCATCACCCCTGTGGCAAGGTCAGTTCTAACACTCGGTGTGTCTCAGCCCCTTCAATAATCGGAACAAGTCTATGAGGCAGATCTTACGGTTCAGAGGGAAAACTACAATGAAGTCAGGTAAGAAACTTGACCACTATCTTAGCCTCACATTAGGTCAAGGCCGTCTCACGCTACCCGCCTCACGGCCTCCATACGGAGGTCACTTAATAAATGTATTGCAGACCACAGTTTTCTGAGGGTTCCCAACCAAGAAAATCAAGGTCAATGATTAGACACAAGAGCCAATACATCTATTCTTCTCTTGCACTATCGTACTCATATTAAGACAGATGGTAGACCCCATCGCTTATTAGGGAAAACTAATTTTCTTCTGTTATAAACGCGAGTCCCGGCTGGGTGGCTTCGTTGGTTAGAGTGTTGTCCTGTACACCAAAATGGATGCAGGTTCAAGTCCCAGTCAGGACACAGACCCGGGAAATGGATTCCACCCCTAGTTGGGGCCCTTACAGGAGGTGATGATGTTTCTCTCTCACACATCAATGTCTGTCTGTCTGTCTGTCTGTCTGTCTGTCTCTCTCTCTAATAAACAAACGTATCCTCGGGTGAGGATTAAGAAACAGCCACCATGGGAGAGTCCTGACCTGGGCAGGTTGTAGAGAGGGGCCATGCGGAAGCAGGCCACCACCGCCCGTTTCCGCTGCTTGGAGAGCAGCTTGTGCCACACGGCCTTCTTTGACCTCTGAGGGTGCTCCACCTGCAGGAAGACACAGACGCCATGAACCCGAGAGCCCCAGAGCTTGATGGACAGCCATGCCTTTTAGCTAAAATCTTCTGCAACTTAAATTCCAAAAAATACTTTACTTTTATGGAAAAGCCCATGTCCTAAATTTGAAATACTTTGAAATGTTATATATTTTTATCCACAAAAATAAAATATTTTCCCAATAGTGTGTACTTTAGAAGCTATGTCATCTCTAAAATCAAGGAAATATAAAACCATTCTCTAAACTATCAGTTTGTATCCTTCCAGAATTTGGTAATGGTTCTAAAACATATTCTCTGGCTGCACAAAAAATTAACCCACTTTTACTCCTGGATCCATTATCACTAATTCATCGTAAGCACTACGGCAGTGAGCACAGAGGCAGTCAAGGGGAATTCTCATGAAAAGCCTATTGTCCATCAGTGTAACAGGATGGGAAGGAGATGACCCGGCTTCAGGAACACATTACTAGGAGTAACTAAAAAGGTTTAATTTTGCAAAAATGTTAAAAAATATATTTTGTTAGATAGGGACAAATGAGAATTTGAAAGCTGTAGTAAATGGTGCAAGTGAGTTATTTATTTAGCTAACGGTGTTCGGAACTCTGAGAGAGAAAAAGAGATTAATCGTAAGTATTAGAGAGAAAAGTCCCAACATGTAATTCTAAATTAATCAGTAATCTCTAGGCAGGTGAACACTGTACTTCCCATACTGTAACATCTCCAACGCATACATGTAGATTTCTGGAAGAAATAAAAATGTTATGTTAGCTAAAAAAATAAATAAATAAAGCTAAGTTTACTACCCTTTGCAGTAAACCGTCAAAAGATGAATGTGCTAATGCTTGGAGAAAACGTTAAGGATGTCTGGGCGACAGTGGTTTAGAAATGTTAACAAAGCAACTTATGTAATGGGCGGCGCTTGCTTCTGGGAGCAGAAGGTTGAGAACCACTGCTCTAGAGGATCAATGAACACCTTCTGACAATGACCCACTGGCCCTTTAAAGACAGTTCCTCATGTTGTGACCCAACCATAAAATTATTTTCGTTGCTACTTCATAACTGTAATGTTACTACTGTTATGAATCGTCATGTAAATATCTGATATGCAGGATGGTCTGAGGCAACCCCTGTATAAGGGTTGTTCGACCGCCAAAGGGGTCGTGACCCACGGGTTGAGAACTGCTGCTCTAGAGTATCAATGAACACCTTCTGACAACGACCCACTTCCAGGTTCTTCTCAAGGACCTTGTGAAGGGAGACAAAACACTGCTGGGCTCTAACCCTGCCAGTGAAAACAAATTCATTCAAGCAAATCCAGACATGTACATGAAAACTAGGAAGAATTAAAAACTATGGCCCTGACTGGTTTGGCTTAGTGGATAGAGCGTCGGCCTGCAGGCTGAGGGGTCCCAGGTTCGATTCTGGCCAAGGGTATTTACCTTGGTTGGGGGCACATCCCCAGTAGGGGGTGTGCAGGAGGCAGCTGATTGATGTTTCTAACTCTCTATCTCTCTCCCTTCCTCTCTGTAAAAAAATCAGTAAAATATATTTTTTAAAAAGACTTATGATAGTGTGATGACACCAGAAATCGTCCCTTGCAGCCATTTAATTAGCATTTAGTTATCTACTTAAATATATGCATAATTCGAGAAACTTTATATAGCACTTCAGATATCATTACCTCAAATCTTGTCATCTGCTGATGGATGACAATTTGTATTTATTTAATGTTTCATGAAAATATTATGGAAATAGGGACATGTTAAATTGCCTATATTCTATTCTATCATATTACATTATATTACTCATATTATGGTGTTACAGAATGTAAAAGCACGTCAGTAGCCATACGGTGTGAGTACCTAGTTTCATCTCATCGTAGTGAGGAAGCCTAAGGCAGTGGTGTTATTTAACTGGCAGGGCAGGGACAGGAGAGCATCAGATAATATAAAACAGGAATAAAAGGGAAATGTTTATTAATGTGCTACTAGTATGTTCTGCAAAACATTTAGATGACAAAACTCTGGGGTGTCAGGGCATTTTACTAGTTTGTGTGCCCGTCAGGCAGGTGCTGTCATGAGGCCCAACGGCTGATGACACTCACTGTGGGTTCTCTCTGTGTTATTTTGGAACTATTTTGAATAAAATAATAAAATAAAGGTGTTAATCTCTCTGAATACGTTGTCTATACATAGCTACAAAAATCATAAGCTTAGAACTTGTACACGCTAGACGCTAAGAACTCCTGAGTCCTACGTTCTTTATGATGAGTGCGCTGAGCATAGGACTGTTTGGACGTGGTTAACAGCCTGACACATGTCCTCATTACCATCGACGGGTGGGGCAAACCAGACCGAATCAGCAGCCAGCCTGACCTGCTCGAGATGGAAGAGCACGCTCGCTATGTCCAGGACCCTCTCCACCGTCTTCTCGGGATCGGCACTGTCCTCAGGCCTGTTCGGCAGGTCTTTGTAAAGAGCCATTTGCCATCTAATAGCAGGATCCTCCAACTGCAGAGCAGAGAGGAAAGCGCAGGAAATATCAGGTTACGATGTAAAAGGGGGGACACACTGCTGACAGGGGGGGGTCTGCCGTCATGCATGCGCATAGCACAGTGTCTGAACACACGCAAAGACCAAGACCCAGGGGACCTGCACTCAGAAATCTACTATCTCATGCGAAGACAAACACGAAACGCACGAGGGCCACTGCAAAGAAACGTAAGGCACCAGGAGGCTTAACCTAACCTGGTGGTGGTTGGAAAGATTTCCCTAAATAAGCGAAGTTTCTGATGATCGACTTTAAAAATACATTTGTTATTTTGAGGGTCTTTAATATCAAAGGGCTTCAAGTAGGATAATGACTGGTTAAAATAATATATTTTCACTATCTTAACACATTGTGGACGGACCACAAGAATTCTCGCTTCATATTACACAGTGTTTTATAAAGTACCATATTTTAAAAAGATATTAGCTTATAAGAACATGTAATAACTTCAAAATGCAATGGGTATTTAATTTTAAAGCGTGCCTTTAACATTTATGTAAAATGTTTTTTGTACTCATTCAATAGAAACTTAACTGGCCACTGGGTAAAGCTGGCAATAAAACTACTGCTCCACAATGTGTTAACTGCTAAAATAACATTACTCTGAGTGCTATTCTAAAGAGAGAATAACCAATGTATAGATACTAAATGTGCTTTAGAACAAATGTGGCTTACCTTGCCTTGTAAATGAATATTACTGCGGATTATATCTCGGACTTCATCCTCAGTGTCTTTCTGTCAAGAAATAAATGTTACCTAGAAGTCCTGTGAAGTGTCCCCTGCTATAAGTGGATGGAAATCATGCACACCTCTTTGAAAGCAGTGTACGTCTGCACAGTATTTTTGTAGGTTTTGGCTGTGTGCCACAGATCTGGGGCTCTGTCGGCTACTCTGTTGCTGCCGCTCTGACTAGAAACAACAGCTGCGTGACCTCCACAGTAAGTGCATCGAGATGCAATGAGCTCGGTTTCCAGTTCCCAGCAAGAAGGGAAGCATCCTGCTCCCTGGGGTTCACACAGACCTGAGTCTCTCCCGAAATGTGCACAGAGTAACTGAGCACCTATGACGTGTGCGCCATGCAGTGCCTGGAGCCCGCCCTCAGGGTCACTCATCAGACCATAGCCACTCGCCAGCCTCGCTCATTAGCTCAACTCCAGACACCTCAGGGAGCTTCAGAGTTGCCAGGGCAGGAGTGAGGCCTCCAGTTTACACAAATACAGAACAGTAAGCCCATGTACACTTTTGAAAAACTGCATCCTCATAAGCGTAGCCGTGACGATGGAAAACGGGCCATAAAGAAATCTTGAGAATGTAAATCTCAATGCTTGCAAAGAGCTGCTGGTTTAAAAGTCAACACCGCACATCACCATGGCTGCTCCTAACACTGAAAAATCGCCCTTCATCAAAAATCTTATACAGGGATCCAGATGCAATCCATTTTTCTCACTACCTGTGACTTGTCTGTATCTTTTCCATGTGGCTCCTGAATGTGCCCTGAAGGTGATTAACATAATTTAGAAATAAAATCAGCCTCCCCACCCTCCCACCCCCCAAAAAAACACCCAAAACAATAGACAGCCATTGAATCTGAGTTCAGGGCCTGTGCAGAAACCACTTGATAAAGCACTCGCTGCAGATGAGCAGTGGAGAGAGCCCTGGGAGATAGGCCTGCAAACCCCGTGAGCCGGGGGTGGGACGCTGCAGCCCCGCGAGAAGGAACTCACCATACTCAACCGGCTCTTGGCCAGAGCAATGAGCTCCTGGTCTCCGGGGGCACAGATGTTCAGCCCAATGGGCAGCAGCCGCCTCAGCGCAGCCACGATGAGGGAGGTCTGCACGGAGTAGCGGTCTCCTTTCCGCCTCATCTTCTTCCTCTCCTGGTCGGACACAGCGGCCTGCAGACGGACGGGTGCTGGGGTCAGGCGCTGCTCCGCTCGGACCTGGCCCTCTCCGGGCTCCACTTCCTCTTTCTCTGCTGGTCGCTATGTTTAAAATCCTACTGAGGACATTTTTTCTTTTTTCTTCTAATTTTAAGTCCTACTTTCGATTCCCAAGTCATTACAATTCACTGGTGTGCATTTCTTTATAATTTTAGAAGGAAAATGCACATTGTAATTCTAGAGAAGATATGGATATATGAAAACTCCATGGTAACTCTGCTCCTTCCTGCAGAAGCCCCAGCAAAGGTTCTTGCCCACGCTTCCCCCTCACTACCTCTGCTCTTGACCAACCCTGTGCTTCCCCACACACCCGTCTCTATGCAGTGCCTGCTGTTCCTAGGGACACTGAGTCACAACTTCTTCCTCCCTGATAGTTCTGTCTGCGTGTCATACCATCCGTGAGTACATCCGTCCTGGGTCCCCTCAACTCTGTGTGTGCATGTGTGTGCGTGTGTGTGTGTGTGTGCGTGTGTGTGTGTGTGTTCAGTAAACAACATTACCAAATCTATGAAAGTCCACTTATAAACTTTCAAAAAATAAAAAATAAACCAACCAATGAAAGCTGTATGGGAACACTTCTCTCGCCGCGACACAGCACAGAAATACCTTTGACATCTTGGACTTGGTGTCAGAGATGAGGAAGGACATGTTGTTGATTTCGTTCTGGACCACGAAGTTCTGCTCCTCTCTTTTGAAGTTCTGAGAAGTCACAAAGGAAATGCCAGTTACAATCACATAAATAAGAAGTCCATGTGACCAGAAGTTCGTAGGAAGATAAATGTTAACTTGATATGTAAGACTCATCAAGAAAGGGAACACGTATGTGCTGAATACAATGAAGGCACCTGCCCGGGATGGCAGTTCTGGGCATTGCACATAAACACGAAGTCTCAAAGGTCGGGAAACGAAGGGTGAGAGGATTTAAGTAACGTGGACACACAGCTACCTCGGGTTGAATGACCACTCAGACCTGGTTTAGCCGGGAAAGCATGTGTCTCGGGATAAACACAGGGCACAGCAATGGGATGGAGCTTCCCACCCGGTCAGATGTTCCATCTGCTTTTTCAAGTTCCGTAACATCCCTTCATTCACTTTTAATTCCGGGCCACAGACGCACTGGCAAAGTGAAGTATTTGAGCATTCTCCCTCCTCGCCAGTTCAGTGACCCCCAGGAGATAAGTCTGAGAAACACTAAGGGGCTGGAAAATTGGCTAAATGTTTGAAAGGCCTTAACATCCTGCAAACAGCAAGCCCTGCCCGTGCTGCCCTACTCACGTGGGACTTGGACCAGTAGATGAACACCTCGGCCACCATGCGGAACAGGCCCTCGGCTTCCGGGCTCGGTTCTTTGAGCCACTTCGCCCTGGATCACAAAATCAATGAAGTGGCTCCTCAGTTACAACTTAAAATTTAAATATGCAGCCAAGTAACTTAGGGAGGCTGGCTTCCCGCAGAGCACAGACGGCTAAGTGCGCAGTGGTAACACCGTGAACTAGAACACCGGAACTGCCCAACTGCTAACTTTTACCCCCAACACTGGGCCTGCTTCAGAATGCCCTTCCTGATAAGATGCTCCGTCAAAACAATGCATCTAGAAACATCTGAGTATGAACAGGCTCATCGCTAAGAGGTTAGTGAATGAAGCCATTTGTCCGGGACACGGGAACCCAGCAAGGTCAGGGTGCCATTAGAGAAACCAATCGCTTTGGACATTCTACCTGTTGTAGTCCACGAATCGGATCAGGAGCGGGTAGAAGGCATAGAGGTCCCTGGCCAGCGTGGTGAACTCGTCCAGGATGAGCAGCTCGGCCTCGGACATGTCCCCCCTGGCCTCGGCTTTCAGATGGTCTTCCTCCGCGACCACCATGGCTGCCTTTTTCTTCAGTTTCTCCATTAATGGCAAGAAATGAGTTTTCAGGAGCTGAGGCTTCACTTTATTTATAATCGGCTGGGAAAACACTGTGAAGACAGACGTCAGTGCAGTGCTCTGCATACAGGTCAGGTCCCCCAGGCCAGACTGTCATTACAACAGCGGCTCCGCTAGAGCCCTCCCCAGCACGTCTGCCCCGAGTCAGCCGTGGCCTCAGGGTCTAGTCCCCAACTGACTAGCAATTGAATTTGATGTGCTTCCTTGTTGTTGGTTTTTAAAAAAAGATTGACAGCTAATTTAGAATAAAAAGTAAGAAAAGATATTCACTCACTTTGCAAATCATCTCTTTTCACACAAAAAAGAAAATTCCCCAAATGGAAGAGGTCCCCTTGCCTTAGAGTAGCTGCACACTGTTCCACTGTGTATGAGCAAAGGTACTGCTCCCTCCCCTATCGCCCTCATACTGTCCTGGGAAGAGGGGGATTACATACAACACTCACTGCTCATTTACTTAAGAACAGTTGTGGTTGTTAGCCATCATTCTAAACAAGATGAGGACACTTTTAAAAGGAATTTTTCCCCTAAAGGTAACACATATATATTGCAGAAACGTATAAGAGGGAAATACTAAAATCAACCATAATCACCCTACCTAATTAGTAAGACATTCATGTATTTTTCTCTGGAGTTTTTATAAATAATTCCACAAATATATACTTATATGGATTTCTGAATTCCATTTTAAAGTCCTTTTCTTTGCATCCTCCTTGCTATTGTGGGCATTTTCCAAGTCATGAAATGCCCACCTTACTGTTACGACGGCCTGTATTCTGCTCTGTGCTGTGCCCACTAGTAACCACAGGCCAGCGGTGAGCGTTAACGTTGCTTCCACCTGTTCCACAGACGCAGGGCAAAGGCAGTCACTGCAGTGCGAACACGTGAGGCAGCCCGAGCACCCTCCCCATCCTGGGGGACAGACTGCTGAGGGGCTGATTCCAAACCCAGGGTCATCTTTGTCTGCAGAGTCATCAGCTTTTGCTGCTGTGTTTACTCACTGACCTTAGAGAGGTTGTCAGAAGGAAAATGGTTCCTTCCCTAAAAGCACCTGGAAAGTCACTCACAGTCTGATATCTACTTTCTAAAGAACAGCATGACGGCAACGATAATCCTGTTTAGCACAGGAGCAATATTAATAAAGACGGAGGCAGAAAAAGTCTAGTTTCTGCATTTCAAATCTTTTTGGAAATAAGACAACTTGAAGCGGTCGCTCCTTCCCAACCCTCACCTGCCAGCCTCTTCATCCAGGCCCCCTCGTCGATGCCCAGGTTGTTGTAGATGATTTTCAGGATGTTGCCCAGCAGGGTGTTCATGTGCTCCGAGTTCAGAGCCGTGCAGCACAGCCCAGCCCTCTCGGGGTTGCTCTCGGGCCCCTGCTCCCACCACCGGGACATGTAGCTGCAGAGCATGGGCAGGATGACTTCCATCACATGCGGCATCTGCGTGTAGCGGATCCCGGACTCGGCCAGCTCCACAATCTCTTCCATCAGTTTCTCCAAAGATGGGATATTTGGACAAACATCTTCCACGTTGACTGGCAGATTGAGAGCTAGAGGAACACACCCAAGAAGAAATGGTGGTCACTGAAGTCACAGACACAAACAGCCATGCCGTCTGGGCTTCAAGATTCAGCATGCCCACACGCCTCCACTGGGCCCGTCCCCTTCCTCCTAGCAGCTGTGTCAGCTTTTCTCCCTCCTTCCCACGCTCCTACCCTATCCTCCCCCAACTCAACTCAAATCCTAGCAGATAATTCTAGTAGGTTCTCCGAGGCCAATCCTGGAAATCATCAGTTAGCTTTCTCCACTGGGGCAGTGAAAGAAATGGGGGTTATCTACCCAGATTTTCCCAAACGGAAAGTGACATGATGCGTGGCTTCGAGTCTCAGCTGCTGCCCCTGCAGCTGCGTTACCTGCTCTCTCCCGTGAGGAGCTAGTATTGTAGATGGAGCAGCTGTTGTGTTTGTTGAGATGAGTTTCCAGAAACGCCACCGGGAAGGCACCCGCAAAGGCCGCCAGACACTCGCCCACCGCAGATCGCTGCCTGGAGGGGAAATGCTTTGATTTTTATTTCTCCCAAGTGAAAAACTGAAAGTGTATTAAAACTGGCAGTTTAACCTGAGGGATAATAATAGTACTGCTAATACTATTAACCCTCAAGTATAATTTCTATATTATAAATCATCACATGCTTTCAATAACGAAGTTCCTGCCATTAAAAAAGAAAG
Source organism: Myotis daubentonii (assembly GCF_963259705.1). Lineage (NCBI taxonomy): Eukaryota > Metazoa > Chordata > Mammalia > Chiroptera > Vespertilionidae > Myotis > Myotis daubentonii. The sequence continues at coordinate 5,250,852 of NC_081859.1, read as the reverse complement.
CCAAATTATCTTTTAGCTTACAAGACAGCAAGTCCTGGCTAGTGTGGCTTGGAGGCTGGAGGGTCAGCCCACACATCAAGGGGTCATGGGTTCGATTCCTAGTTGGGGACACAGGCCTGGGTTGTGGGTTCACTACCTGCCCCTGGTCAGGGCTTGTGCGGGAGGCAACCAGTCAATGTTTCTCTCTCTTTCCCCCTCCCTCCCTCCTTTCCACTCTCTCTGAAAAGCAATGGAAAAAATATCCTTGGGTGAGGATTAAAAAAAAAAAAATAGGATGCAGAATGGCAAAATTTCAGGCACATAATGTGGGTTAAATAAATGTTTTAAAATAATGAGAAATAATTTATTTAAGAATTTAATAGGTTATAATGTTTCATGCATGACTTCAAAGTCAGCAATGTATTCCCTTACATCTGCTTAGTCTATCATTAATAATTCTTGTCAATTATTTAATAATTTAAATTCTTTATTCAAGTAGTAATTCTCAGACCAACTCTGATCATTTGTGTTGGTATTCTGGAAATAGCCGTTTTTCTTTTAGATGACTTGTAATGAAATTACTATATTTTTATTAGCACTTATGTCACTTTTTCATTAAAAAAACCATATTTTACTCATATTCAAAATGTTAGTTTTATATTCTTCCAGGTCATTTTATCATTGCAAACCTGCACTAACAGATTCATAAACACTTAAGTTAAAGCTTTATATTAAATATGGTCTTTACTGAGATTGCTTTATTTTTCCCCTCATAACTCTTTTATTTTATTGTAAGGATAGGAAAAAGGCCTTCCTTCTTCGCTGTGGTCTTCCACAATTTATGAGAAGCACTTGGTAATTAAACCCTCAGATTGTTGGCTCCTCTGTTCAAACTGTGGGACGAGATAAGCTACTCTCGAGGCTACATTCTTGTATACCCTCCTCCCTGCTGTTTTCACAACTCAGATAATTTGCAGGAAGGCGTCTCTAGTTAGTAAAAGTTCCCTTCCCACCTCACCTTCACAAAAAGCCTCTTTTAAACTCTTCATAACTTTTGCCCTAAGCATGTTTTATAGGCTTGGGAAAATACTGATCAGACACCTCCCTGGGACATCTGTTGGACTGTCTCCTGGGAAGCAAACACACTGTAACTCTTTAAGACAGCCCTGTAACCTGCTCAACATCAACACAACCCTGACCCCTTCCTTCCTTGATGCTTGGCAACAGTCACAGCTTGAAGAGCAGGCCACCCCTTTGCTCCCGGCCCTGTAACGACTAGCAATACACCGCCCCTACCTCTACTGGAAAGTAAATGCAACTTCTGAGTTGTGAATTCTTTCACAGCCCAAGTCACCAGCCAAACCCTAACATAAATCAAACTTACCTTAAAGGCTGTGTATCTACTCCCAAAGAATCCATAAAATGAATCTGGTTCTTTAATTTCTAACTAAGGAAAAAGTTATTGAGCGAAGACTTTTTGTAACACTTGAAATAGTTATAATACTTAAAACAGTGATTGAGACAAAGTTAAATTTAAAGCTTTACCTTTCCACATAAATACTCTTGCTCGTTCCCAGAGCATATAAGCTCTTCAGAATTCTATAACAGGACACCTGTACATCTTCCACTAGGGAAAAAGAAATTGCACATGAAAAAAAAACACACACACTTGTTTTTACACAATGTCTGAGAAAGCTTCGCGAAAACCAAAATTCAGATGGTGAGCAGAGCTATTTGAAGGAGCAATGAAGGAACAGACCGTGCATGCAGCTGGAAGAAGGGCCCAGGCAGAGAAAACTGCAGGTGCAAAGGCCCTGGGGCAGAGAATGAGGAAGTGAAGTGGCTGATGCGGGTGGATGGGGAAGGAGATGTGTGACGGAAGGAGGGGGAGCCAGGGGCAGTGCCCTGCAAATGGGAGCATATTTTAACGTCTGAGAGAAACAACATAAGAACAAACAATATGTAAAAGGAAATACGAAAAGGTTTTCTCAAACAAAATTCTTTTCTTTCAGGATCTTAAAGCATTCTAAAGAAGCCCTGTGATTATTCAGAACATGATCAGGAACAATTTCTTTATAATTTTTCTCTAGGTATAAGAATAAAAGATTTCTTCAAGGATAAAAGTAACACAAGAGTAACTTGGAGGAAAGGTAGGTGTTTGACTCCTGTTCCCAAGGTGTACTAGTATGAAGGTGGCACCTTTTATTTTAGGTCTCGATGAACCAGCTTGAGAATGGTAGGGGACGGAGTGTGCTGACTATTTCTGACACAACCTGGCATGTGCAGTATAAGTAAGTCACTTTGGTGGTTTCTGCAGCTAGAGAATCAAACAAAACCTGGCAGATGATCTCTGACCCAATAAGATGTCTATTGGCAAGGAAATCTAAGAACCTTGAATTTCCAATTCTAACTTGGCTACTGTTTCCTGCAGGAAACACCACATCAATGGAGAAACCACCGTGACCTCCAGACCGTTTCCATGGCCACACTGCAAGCAGTGCTCCCACTGCTTCCAGCAAACCCCGCAGCCAGTGTCCTTGTCGTCACCCAGCTCTGCAGTGGGTTTCGAGCAGAGCTGCACGCCCCTGGGACCTACACACTGCGTCTCAGCAGCTGGGTCTGAGACTGCACGGCAAGGACTCGCACTTCTCTCGTGGTCATGTCAGCACAGGGCAGGACACGGGGGCAGGTCATGCGTTATGTTTTCCCACATAACCTTGGGCATTCTGTGGATATATATATTTTTAAATATATTTTTATTGATTTCAGAGAGGAAAGAAGAGGGAGAGATCGAAACATCAATGATGAGAGAGAATCACTGATTAGCTGACTCTGCACGCCCCCTACTGGGGATTGAGCCCACAAGCTGGGCATGTGCCCTGCCTGACCAGGAATCGAAACGTGACTTCCTGGTTCATAAATTGATGCTCAACCACTGAGCCATGTTGGCCGGGCCTGTGGATATTTTTAATAATTACAGAATTCCAGCCAACAACAGCCGGTCAGATCCCCAATGAAAACAGACTGAAACCTGTTAACAGCAGCTGTGTGGGTCACACAAGGTGACAGGTTATTTGGACACAGGCTGGTCTCGGCAGCCTTCAGTTTGCTGGTCATGCAGCCATGGAAAAGGTCTGCATCGACTCGGAAACAAGTGGAAACGTTTCACATGTGTGTCCCGTGGTCAGACCGCGTTAGCAAGTGCCATGGGAAGAGACAACACGGAACAGTGACTTTGGAATTTGCACTTGGACCGTGGAAGACTGTCATGTGATTTGGCGGTCTACCTCTGCAAGAACGGTTTCTGTAACTCACACTCAACCTAGAATGTTCTGCAAAACAAGCAGGTCAATGTTCACGCAGCGTTGGAGGGCCCCAGATGTGGCTTCCATAGCTGCCTGGGCCGCCTAGAAATGAGGCTCTAGGTGCAGGTCTACGTACGGATCAGGTCCTCCCCGAACTGGTGCTGGCCGATGTGCTCGAACAGGGAGGACAGCACAGGCAGCAGCGCCACCGTCGTGTAGTTGATGATCTGCGTGACGCCCCGCGGCTGGCTGCGGGTGTGCGTGAACTGGCCCTCCTTCAGGTTCTCCAGGGTCCTGTCCAGGTCCTCCGCTGCGCTGTCCAGAAAGGCACTGAGTGCGCCCTTCACACTCTCCAGGCCGGTCTTCATGACGGTCCTGCGGGGCACAGAGGGCAGGCGTGAAGGGAGCGGTGAGCAGGGACACACTCTGCGTTCTCACAGCACACGCTCAGTCATCAGCCTTTTACATCCACTCAAACACTTCCACACACTTGGAGTTTAGCCACACTGCTCTGTAATTCACCACGGATCCTAAATTCCTTCATAGTCAACTCCAAGAGAACCTCAGAGCAGAGGGCAGGGCGAATGCCTAGTTTTCCACCTGCATTAGCAGGTCTCAAATTCTGAGAGTGTTTATTCTAAAACTAAGCAAACACAGCTGCCGAGCCAGTTCAGTTCATCCCAAATCCAACCGAAGGAGAATGTTTCCGGAGCGATGGCTGTGAAAGAAACATTCGATGGCAACTCCACCAAGTCGTCAAATGCCACGGGAGGTCGGTGCTTTGAGGGGAGACGTGGAGTGACATACCAGCCTCTCCTCATACGCAGAAGGAGGCTCCAGGGCCACCATTGCCAGGAAGAATGAAGGTACACAGTGACATCTCCTTTCGCTGTTTATTACACAAAACTCCTCAAACAAAGTTTTAAACACAAACCTGGATTATCCAAGGAATCATGGAATACTCTCTGTAAGAGCCTTCAGAAACTTTCACTTGGATTTGTCATGGGTAATAATGAACTTAATGTGTGGCTGAAGGCCGAGTCGGTCATGCTACAGGGGTTGACTCTGTGTTCAGACCACATGCTGGGTTGCCGGTCGTGTCGATGGCAGGCAGAGGAGAAGGGGCTCAGACCGGGCTGGCTGACCACCACTCACTGGGCAGTCTTAGGCTTCACTCTACATCTGTAACCTGAGAGTAAACCCTCATGTTTCCGATAAAGTAAATGTTATCGCACACGTGAGCTGGGCACAGTGCCTCGACACCCACATGACCTCCGGAGCTATCACTACCACTCTTCCCTCACAGGACACATTCCCAGCTCAGCCCTAGTTACACGCCAAGATGCTGCAGAAATTACTAAAATTTAACCATTTACATATGATCGTGAAAATAACAAAATGCCGTTGTATTAGTAATTTACCAAGGATTCTTCTTTTCACCTACACCGAAATCTTTAGTACTGTCCCAAAGAATAGAATGAAGGCAAGTAGCCCATTTTAATATTCTCCAATGTCATTACGATACTCGCTGATTTAGATGAAAATGGACCCGTGTACCTTGCATCCAGAGTCTGACCCAAAATGTGAAGACAGTTGACAATGGATGCTGCATCGTTTCCTAAAGAAGAAGAAGAAAAAAGGTGTATGAATTGCCCTGAGAATTTACCCGTTTTCTTCCTTTCTATTCATAGTTGTGTTTCAAAAATTAGTCCACAGCACAACTCAATGTAATAGCTCAAACAGATCTCTGACAATCGAGTCTCACATGCAGTTTCCTGCTACGGTGGGTATGCGGATGTCAGTGGGGAAGCGGAGAAGCGGGCCTCGGCGAGGAGCTGATGCACTCAGAAGCGGTGGCAGCGCTGCCCAGGCTGGGGGCCTACTGAGTTCTCCACGGACACCCCTCCACATACCAGCTCGCCTCCTTGTTAAACCACACTGCGTGGCAACTGTGAAGTCAGCTCACAGCCTTTACGGGATGAGGTGGCTGACAGTCTAATAAATGGAATTCCAGTTTGATTACCCAGCGTCTCTGCCTTCTGATTGCATTCACCTGGATTCAGAGCAGCTCATCTGCCTGAATGCTGTTGGTCTTTGGTGAAAGAGGAGCACCATGCTATTATGTAAAAAAGCATCAGGAGCTGAGAAAGTTAAATCCTACTCTCATGAGATACCTAACATGGGGCTGACTGCTCTTGAAAGATGTAATCCCCTCATTTTGATTAACAGAAATGTGAATTATACAACCACTACATATATATTACTTTGTGAAAATAAGAAAAGCAAGTCCAAAGTTACAGTAATTTGATTGCTCACAAGATAGTCTGACGTTATGATGTCTTTATTCTGTATTCTATATATAATGTGTGTGCACACTTTTTTTTCCCTCACTGTATAACATTTTGTCACTTCCTGGATCCTGGAGTTAACAACTCCAGTCTGATTTTAAGTTTTTATGACATTTGAGTATGTTATAGTCATAAAGACTATAAGTGGACACAAAAAAGTGTCCTAAAATGAATGAATGAAATATACATGGAAACTAATACTTGCTTTAGAATGGAAGCGAGCCAGTTCAGTGACATGATACAAACAAAAACAAAAAATAAGGCACTCATTACGGAGCCTCTGAGTACTTTCAGAAAGGTCCCGTTCATCTTGTGCTTGGTGCCTCAGAATTCCTGATGGTAACGAAAACAAAACGAGCAGAAGGGCAGGATTTGTTACGTCCCTTTCTATTGGCTGGTGGCAATCTTAGGGCTTGTGCTGTAGTCCCTGAAAGTGTCATTCATTTCATTATTCATTCACTCAGTAAATACTGGTTACATACCAGACACTCTCAAACTTCAAGTAATAAGCAAAACAGCGTTCTCAAGGTACTTGCATTTTAGTTGGGATACAGATAACAAACAATTCATCAAAAATCAGCATGTAACATAATATCAGGCCACAGTAAAAGTAGGTAGCAGAATATAGGGATTAGAGCAACTGGAGAGAGTAACAAGGGGAGTGGTTAGGAGGCCGACCCAAGGAAGTGGGAAATGAGCAGAGCTATTTGAAGGAACAATGAAGGAACAGACTGTGCATGCAGCTAAGAGAAGGGCCCAGGCAGAGGAAACTGCAGGTGCAAAGGCCCTGGGGCAGAGAATGAGGAAGTGAAGTGGCTGATGCGGGTGGATGGGGAAGGAGATGTGTGACGGGAGGAGGGGGAGCCAGGGGCAGTGCCCTGCAACCGGAGCAAGAACTCTGGGCGTGTTTCTTAGGTGCAACAGAAAGACGGGTTGTGAACAGATTGGAATCTGACTGATATTTTAAAAGGATGAAATCTCAACATGCAAACCTCTGAAAGGCCGCGTGACGTGACCAAGGACGCTCCTGCGGTGCCGCCAAGGGGTTGGGGGTGAATTTGATCAGCATATCAGCAGGGAAGACATTAGGAACATATTTTTAAGTTTTTTCTTATGGGTTAAATGGGACACTTATCAGCTGTTTTTCTTTTCTTTTATTTCCATTTCTCCCTATCTTTCCTACCTGCTCCCTTCCCCTTTTTCTCTTTGGTTTTCTTTTGTCTTCAGCCTGTTCAGCAAACTCGGAGTCCTTGTCAGGCATAGGACCTCACTATTTGGTAAGGAGACCCCTGGACAAGCACCTGCACGCCCCCACGGGGCGGTTCCCAAGCAGGGGCGGTTTCTGAGGATGCCGACTAGGGGTCAGACTTCCCCCCAGGCTGCGGATACAGCAATAAGCCCTCCAAGAGCTGAGCAGTTTGGGCCAGAATGAGATGTTAACCCAGGGACATCACCAGAGAGGAGGAGCAGGGGCAGGAGCCGTGAGCATCACAGGCAGGAGAGGCCTCAGGAGGTGGGGAGGTGGCCTGAGAGAGGAGTGTCTGGCTGGAACTCTGAAGGAGGGGCAGCTGCCTCCATGGCGGGGATGAGGGATCGGCAAGTGAATGGACTATAGGGGACCCTGTGCCAGTTGGCAATGACAGTACGTGCCGGGACCTGGGCAGAAAGGGAATCCACACGGTCAAGGAGCAGAGAGAGGCCACTGAGGCTGAAGCACAGGGAGCCGCAACTTGCTCAGGGATGCGAATGGGTTCCCGGACTAGGGACCAGGCACGTGGCCAGATGAAGAATTCTGGTCTTTATTCTAAAGAAATGGGAAGCCACTGGATGAGTAGGCGTGCACATGAGGCTGTGTTCTGGGAAGACCAGATGGTCTGCAAGGATTCAGAGAGAACACAGTGCTCCCTGGCGGCAGGAGAAACATGACACGCCTGCAGGTGGCCTGGGGAACTGGCACGGAAGAAATCATTTCTGTCCCCACCTCCTGGAGAACGCCCTGCACACACGGACGTACAGTGCTTTGCTGAGTGACGTCAGGAAGGCATTAGGTTTATTTTCATAAGGAAAAGTGAAGCCTTAAGAAGTGCCGCTGTGCCCGTGCCACCATCGCTGCCCTCGCAGCCTGACCCCACCGCCACTAAGGCCGCTGAAAGGCTGCCCTGGGCTGGAATGCGAGGGGTTTGTCTTCTCTAACTGCCTGGAAATCAGGGATGAGAGTTCCTGGGCAGCAGTGGGGGGCGGTGGGGGAAGGCGGGGGGGGGGGATTAAAAGCACTCGCTCCTCAGTCAGCAATGGGTCATCAGTATGAACTTACAACCACTAGCGAGCATCCCAGAGTCCAACAGCCAAGCCTATATGTACGCAAGATGCTGCTTTTTCATTATTTTCCCCATAAACCGTTTTAATGGATACATGAGAACTACTGTTCTGTGGGGAATGAGGCCTGCCCCCCTTGTTAAAACCTTACCTTTTTTTAATATAAAAAGAATGGCATGAAAACACTAATGTCTTTAATTCTTAGAGAGTGTGCTTCAAAAGACAGGAAATATTTGGATTAAAGATAAACTGTATTAAGTCCAAGTTTTAGGCTTCCTCACTCTATAGATTAGAGATATCTCTCGCCCTGCCCAGTGTGGCTCTGCTGGTTTGATTCCCTGTCAGGGCACACACCTGGGGTGCGGCTCCATCCCCAGTGGGGGGCGTGCAGGAGGCAGCCGAACAATGATTCTCTCCCATCATTGATGTTTCTCTCTTTCCCCCTTCCACTCTCTAAAATGCAATAAAAAAAATTTTTTTAAAGAAAAGCATTTCAAATCCAGGAGAGACTTGAGATATAACTACCATCTGGCATCCAACTTGGATAAATACTCCATTACTTATCAAACTAGCTCATCACAGGCACTGCCACTAGCTCACCACGAGCGCCACCAACAGACAAGAGTCTGGTCCCCTGGGTTTTGTTTTTAAAGCTCCCCTTGGTCTCAATTGCACTTTTCTCACTCATTTCATGAGTTAGGAACATGGCTCTCTCTACACTTCACCTTTGCTCAAAGACAAAGCCAGAGAATTATTTGTCAACCTTCTGTCCTGCCTGGAACCTCTTCCAGGTGAAAGCTATGCGGTTACAGCTCACCTGGCACTTGAACACACATCACCCAACACTGGACTGATACGTGCCAGAGCTCTAAGATTAGACTACTTATTTTAGTCTGGTTCAAAAATAAAAACCGAAGTTCAGAGACAGCAAGTCCTTGTCCAGATCAGTCCGTTGGCTTAGTTACACACATAGGACTTGCACCTGGGTTTTCTGGCTCAAAGCCCACACCGTTCTCTCCAGGACACCATGAGTGTCTGTGCCAGGTTACAGCTGTGTTGTCTGAAGGTTACGTGTCTAATGGAGGTGGGTAGGGGGGGTGAGGACATCTGTAATAATGTCAACAATAAAAATAAAGTTAAACCAAGAGGGCACCTGCAGGTGCTTCGGCATGGAGTTATCGGGTGCAGGGGTCAACTCCATCCCCCGGGACTCAGGGGAGTGTGTGAGGAACTCTCAGCTATGCCAGCAGTTCCCCGACAGCTTCCATAAGGCACCTTGGTTGCACATGCTCTGCGAGTGTGAGGGAGTGAGCTCCCGAGTGTGAGGGTTGATAATGCGGTGTCAAAAAACAACAGAAAAGCTTTCAGTAGCTATTAAAGAAATAAACACAGATTAAAGATAAAGCGTTTAAATATATGTGTATATATTTAAAAAACAAAAAATAAAGTTTACATGTCTTAGACTTAAAGATTCTAATAACTGGACATGTCTGTATTATAGTATGTTTGGCCTCTTGGAGTTCGTGTTGACAGGAAAATGCCAAAGCAAATTTGAAACAATAACAGATATCAAAATAATATAAAGAATTCACAAAAATATGGTGTTGAAGAACAGTTACACAGTAGCTCTCCAAAAAGTTCCTGTTAAAATTTTTTTTAAAATGGGTACAGACACAGGTGACATTTCACAAGCTATGGCACCAGGCTGTCCTGAACACTTGTGTACTTTGCTGCCTGTGTGGAATACCTCAAAAATTATCAAAAGGAAGTTACAGAGAGATAACCCAGGAAACCAAGCGTTTCCTGTAGGTAATAAGTTAGAAGCCACGTAACGGCAGTATTACGCTCATTCATAAGAATGCAAAAAAGTGCACTGAGCCCTGGCCGAGTGGCTCACTTGGTTGGAGCGTCATCCATACACCGAAAGGTTGCAGGTTTGATTCACGATCTGGGCACATAACCAGGTTGCCGGTTTGATCCCAGATTGGGGTAAGTACTGGAGGCAACCAATTGATGTTTCTCTCTCTCCTCTCTCTCTCTCTCTCAACATACCCTTGGGTTAGGATTAACAAAAACAGTACAGCTAGAAACCTTGTCCTTATCAAGCTCTAGATGAGGTCACACTCCCTAAAGACAAACGGAAGATGCTGGAATCCACTGTTATTGTGAGAAGGTGAAGGAGTACATGAACATTCTGTATGAAATGTTTCTCGGTTGAAGAGAAGTCCAACCAAAGTTAGTCTCCTGGGAATTATGCAGAAGATAATGTCTACCCGCCCCTGGTGGCTCAGCGGTTAGAGTGTCATCCCCGGTTTGATCCCTGGTCAGAGCACATGCAAGAATCAACCACTGAATACATACATACTAGTATGTGGGACAACACATCAGTGTTTCTCTCTCTCTTTCTCTTCCCTTCCTCTCTCTCTCTATAATCAATTTTTTTAAAAAAGAAAATGATTTCCACATTAATTTTGGGTAACTGAAACATTAATGCAAAAATTGAGGCAATCTATACGAAATATAACTTATAATAACTAAATTTAAGAACACCAAATATTGGATGCAATTATAATAGAAACCAAATATGTCAAGTAATTATATTCAGAAACTATAATTTCTCAAAAAATTTAATGTCTAGAATTTACAAGTTATTTGTGTGTATTTATGTATGTACACACACACACATATATATACCTATTCCTCAGTTATTCACTGTGCCCTTGATAGAACCCGTAGTTTTCCCTGTAAATGGAGTTAAGCTGATAGCACCTTTTTCAGTGCACTGAATGTCTTGTTACTGAGGTCACCCTAACTCTGCTTTGAAAGCTCACATATGGAGCTCGCGTGTACTTGGCGAGCTGATGACAGCAGATGGAGGGAAGTCCCACTCGGCTAGCCAGCCGTGCGGAGTCCCCTCAGCAAGGACACGGGGGAGGGAGTGCCCGCCCTGCACGCGGTGGAGGCGGTGCCAGAGTGTGGACTTCGGCTCGGTGAACTCAGAAACCAACAGAAACTGACTATGGGCCGAGCGGTTCTGGAAAAGTCCCTTTGGCTAAGTGACTCCTTGGCCTCGCTGTCTACTCTGGGGCTCCGTGTCTGAAAGGCAGTCGGCATGCACATTGTGATCCAGAGCGTGAAACTGAAGTGCAGGGAAAATTTTTTCACCTATAACAGCTCATTACTGAATCGATCCGAGATCAGCAAACACGCGTTCAAGATCCCTGTTCTGCTGCTCTGATATAAACATGGCACGCACTGTCGTCCCCAGTCCCTTGCTCTGTAATGGTACAGCCTTTGGGTTTTCACGTGAACAGTGGACGCGTATAAAAAGCTGGTCTCCCGTTTCACCACAGGGCAGGCTCCTGAGGAAGGACCTGCAGGCCCGGGGCCAGGCCCAGGACGAGCACATGCAGCCATGCCCACGTGCGCGCATGCAACACCGCACACCACACAGTGCTGACGCGAAGGACCCAGTGAGGCCATGCGGGTGCTTGTCCAGGGGTCTCCTTACCAAACAGTGAGATCCTATGCCTGACAAGAACTCCGAGTTTGCAGAACAGGCTGAAGACAAAAGAAAACCAAAGAGAAAGGGGGAGAGGGGGAAGGTAGAAGAGACAGGGAGAAACGAAAATAAAATGGGAAAAAAAAGAAGAAGAAAAAAGAAAAATAAACAGCTGATCTATGAGCTGGAAAAAGCAACATGATGTCACGCAGAAAGTACTGATTCTCCAAGCAGAATGTGGAGTAAAGGTATTAAAGAAAGTTTCTGAGTGCATATCTTTAACAAACATGGTTTAAAAAGCACATATTGTAAGAAACAAAAAAAAAAATTGAAAGCAAAGCTAATTAATATAAAAGCAATCTATATGAAACCCGCAAAAATATAACTAAAGAAAAACCACAAGGAAAAGATTTATCTGTCCAAATATACTATTGAAATTCTAGAATTGGTGGTTGTTATGGACATTATTTAACAACAGAAATGTGGTGCTTTGGGCATAAAACGTTAAGTTTGAGTGTGTTTCATCGCTTGGACTTTGCTTCTCCCCAGCCTTGAGCCCTTACACATAACACTCCCGTCCCACCCAACCAAGCATTTCCCAAAGGCCGTTCCTGAATTTCTGTCTGCATCTGTCTTCCCATGTAACGGACGTTGCCCTCACATCTACCTCTGCACTCTGCGGAGACACAGTCCTGACGCTGTCACCTTGGACAGGGATGTGACGGCACCACCCACATCCAGCCCGACTTCCCAAGCACAGTCGGCGCTGGTCCTGACTGCCCTCCTCCCGGCACAGCTCTCCCAGGACCAGCGTGGCAGCATGGGGCACCGACTCCGCCAGGGAATAAACAGGGCAACTAGCTGCTCGTGACAGGCTGGCAGAAAGGCCGAGAAAATCACATCTGTGATGCTGACCTCCCCTAAGAGAGTGTGGCCTCATCTCTCACTGCAGTAACAAAGTGGACTCATTTATAAGTGAAAGTCATCACACGGGGGAGTCCCTCCAGTGCTGGAAGTTCTAAACAGCCATCTACTCGGGCAGACACCCAATTTCATGGCATCAGCCCCTGCGCTGTTATCTGGACAACAAAACAGAACACGAGCAGCCTCTCCAGATGCCTCACCACGGAGCTCCACGTGAGGACTGACCGCACCAGGATCTGCCTCAGCTGAAGGGGAGCGACCACATCTCAGAACTGCACACATTCTGGATGTATCTTGCGATACCGTTGACCTCTCACTAGGGGGTGCTCTCTGGAGTCCTGGGGAAACTTCCTGAAACATGCTGAATTTGCAGCGCAAGGGCTGTGTTTTTCCCGAGTAAGCCAGACCTGGGATACTTTGCTGTGATGTTAAACAGAACTGCTCTGTATCCCATGCCGTTAGGTGACACTTAAGTCTGAGACCCTGTCAGAGAAAAGTGACCTCTTCCAGCAGCTGCTCCTAACAGTACCTGATGTGCCCCCTGTGAGAATCAGCGACGTATAGAAAGCTGGGCCCTCCTGTGCTGTCACTGTCAGGGTGTACATTTGTTTGTTATGAGCTCTGGCCTACACTTTCTCTAAAAATCCTATATAATAAAAGGCTAATACGCAAATCGACCGAACGGCAGAACAACCAGCTGCTATGACGCGCACTGACCACCAGGGGGCAGACACTCAATGCAAGATCTGCCGCTGGTGGTCAGTGCGCTCCCACAGGGGGAGTGCTGCTCAACCAAAAGCCAGGCTCATGGCTGGCAAGCGCAGCAGCAGTGGTGGGAGCCTCTCCTGCCTCCGAGGCTGCGCTAAGCATGTCCGACTGATGGAGCGGGCCTAAGCCATCAGTCAGACATCCCCCGAGGGCTCCTGGACTGCGAGAGGGTGCAGGTTGGGCTGAAGGACCCCCTCTGAGTGCACGAATTTCGTGCACTGGGCCTCTAGTATTTCCATAATACTTGGTCCTCTCTCTCTCCCCTCATGACTAACACTGGAGAATTTATGTGGGTTCTCCCTCAGCATCGCTACTCACTCGCTGGCTCCAGCACCCCTCGCTGCCCTGCCACTGCTCCCCACTGAGCGCCCTGAGGGCCTCAGGACTGATCAGCACACCAACCTTCTCCATCTCCATGTGGCCTCACTGGCTGTGGAACCTGTGACACTCAGATTCAAGCATTTCTCCACCGAACACATATTTCCAACTTTGGCTAGATCTCCAGATGAACAAGCTGCTAATAGCCAATAAATACCAAACCAAACTTAACCTCTTCCTGAAACTGGCCCTTCTGAAACTCCTCCAGGGTGCCAGTGACACAACAGTGTTGACTGCCCAGCCTGGCACCTCAGCACCGCGTTGGCCTGCCTCTCGACTTGCCTGGTTGGCTGTCTCTCTCTCTGTCTCTCACACCCAGCCCCTCTTCCCATTCACACAGTGCCCTCTACACCCCAGCACTTCATACATGTCCCACCTCCATGCATCACCCTAATTACTAGGTGAGTTCCACGTGTCTGCGTCATTCAGCCGTACTTCTGGGTTCATTACAATTAAGGACTGTGTCCCTGCATATCCCTGGGTTAGGACAGCACCATATCCAGGGCCAGGACCGCACCGCGTCCTGGGCGGCATTCCAGTCTCTGCAGAAGGAGCCCGAGGGGCGCCGCACCGGCAGTGACACTTGTGTTACGGGGCCTCCACCGCCTGCGTGGCCCAGCCCGCCCTTCCGCTCCCCTGCTCCTGCCAGAAGCACCGGGTGGTCATTCTCCCCTGGAAGAGGCTTCAGTGCCTTCTCAGTGCTGATCAATTAAGTGAAAACAGTAATGAAAATTCAAAAGATGGAAGATGTCAATGACAACAGTTAATGCCAATGACAACATTCCACAGTGAATCCACATTCCCTGACCTGCCCTGGTACCAGACGGTGACGCTGCTCTGGCTCACTTGGGGAGGGTAGGCCAGCCAGGACGAGGGCCCTGTGGTCCGTGAGCAGTTCTTGGAGTAAGACTGACAGTTGCACGGAGGCAGCAGACAGAGCAGGCGAGGGGGAGAAGCGACATGTGTACAAGTCTCTGTATTGTTCCTATGTCTTCTGATTGCTTTGTCTCCTGATTTATGTAACTGAGCAGCGTCTGTATGACTGCTGCCCGCGGGAACACACTGTGTGTGACAAAGGCTGACTGGGCCCAGGGAGGACAGGGACTCTCTGCAGTGGCCCTGGGGGCACGGGTCAGTGGGAACCTGGCGCCCTGTGAGCACTCACTGTCCAGGGGGTCCTGGGCCCAGGAGCTGAGGAAGGCCTGTGAGGTGAGTGGACGCCCCTTGGGACGTATTCATTGTACATCAGTTTTATCAACACTGCGGGTAGATTTTTATTTGACTGAGTTTGGGGACATTTTAATGCTATTGCAATCCTCTATCACACGACTGGCTATCTACTAGCTGGAAAATAGATAACATATCTGAGTAAAGAGATGAGTTTAAAATTCCAATCAAGTCCCCATTCCCAATGTCACTAATGCAGAAGTCTAATTCTTCGCCCTCTGCACCCAATCCCATCTCCTCTATCCGACAGGCTGGCACGGCACTGCCATCCAGCATATCATTAATGCCGAGCCCAAGGAAAGCCCATGCCTGCTTCGTACGGGTGAGGCATGTCCAGGAATGTGTTTCTGCTGCGGCTAGAGCTGGACCCTGCCCAGACAGCGCAGCCACGAGGAAAGGGCTCCCTCAGTCAAGCTTCTCATGTGCACGTTCTGGGAGAATTCTGGGTCCACGCTGGAAACCCCAGGGCAACCACCAGTAAATCTATGACGAATACTTAGATTTAAACGAAAATGAGAAAGCGTTGCTAC
This sequence comes from Myotis daubentonii, assembly GCF_963259705.1. Taxonomy (NCBI): domain Eukaryota; kingdom Metazoa; phylum Chordata; class Mammalia; order Chiroptera; family Vespertilionidae; genus Myotis; species Myotis daubentonii. The sequence goes on along the minus strand of NC_081859.1, from coordinate 5,235,575 downwards.
CATGCCAGCTAGAGCAGGGCAAGGGGAATGCTCGGAAAGGCTCCACTGACTTCACTTTCTTCCAAGAGTTGATATTATTTTTTTTTAATATTTAAAATTATAACTTTTGTAAACGGGATTTTGCCCTCCTAAAAAATTAAGGTTGGTAAAAATATGAGATCGGAACGAATTTTAATAAATTAATGTTAAAAGCACCATCTTTCCAACCTCCTAATACAGGGTCGCTCTCCAGCCTCCACCTGTGAATTGTGTGGGTATTTTAGTCCTTCCATTCAGCAGTGAATACAGAAAACCTCACTGTCTAGATCACATGGGTTAACCTGCAGAAACCCTCATCCCCGGGGTCTGAGAGCAGGTGGATGACCGGGCAGAGGCACTGGACACAGCTGCTCAGGCCAGCGCTCCTTCCCCAGGGCACGCCCCGCTCCGCCCCGCCCCCCAACAGTCTGCGTGCACAGCTGTTTACCTCGTCACCATTTCCTTCTCCTTGTTTGACGCATGTCCTCCAGAGCACAGCGGTCTGCTCGCTGCAGACAGGAAGTATAAACGATGGTTTTTGAAATACTGATCAATTAGAGGCAGGACAACCTGAAAGGAGGGAAAAGAAGACAGGTGTACACAGTGGAGTTTGGGGGGGTGAGTCAGTGCTGAGGCTGGAGCAGGCAGACCATGTCCACATGCAACAGGTCCCAATCCCCGCAGCCGCACCAGGCCCCAACAGGGAGTGGCTCTCACCTCGCGCTGCTCCTGCCAATTCCTGTGTGTGTGTGGGGGGGGGGGGGGGGGCAGGGGGGGTAAGGGAGGGACAGGCGGGGACTTTTGAGGGATACACTAAATTGTCAGCTGTTTGGAATGATTTTTAGTATTTTATCAAAATGAAATATTCTTAATAATCCATAAACGCAGTTTGGTCGCAATCAATGACTGCCACTTATGGGGCCTCTGCCACGTGTGAGGACGGCAGTGACATCTGCATGCAATCCACCCGGTGAGACTCTGTGTGGCAGTGCCATCCCTTCTCTGCAGGTGCAAACTGAGGTGTAGACAAGGCGTGGCCCCCTCAGAGTCGCCTCCTACTTCCTGCGCCAGCCCTGGGGGCCTTGGGTGACCTCCTCCCGCCCTGCCCACTTAGCCACAGGCTCTGCCCGGGGCCATGCCCTCTGTCTGCAATGCTCCTCCCTCGCCCGTGACAGTCCACTCCCTCCTGCAGGCCTCCTCAGGGCTCTTCAGCAGGACGCCCTTGCTCACTCCTCAACTGGACAAGGCCTCCCTATTCCCGGCTCTTGCAACACCCTCTGCAGTTTTCCACTCTCTCTGTGATCTGGGATAGTCTCTCTCCCGCAGGGTCTCTGGGGCACAGAGAACAAGAAACTCTTCCAAGTTTGTTCCCCCTCAGTCCTTTCCTGGACCCTGTGACCACCACCTCGCAGGGTCATTTACCACGAAGCACCAATGCTGAGGGCTCTGCTGGGCATGTAACAACCAGCAGACCAATGTTTGTTGGACAAATAAATGAAAAAAGTAAGACTAAATGGCATTCCCAGCACTGAGACTCAAGTCTCTCTCACTACATTGTCCCCTACACGGTGGTGCAGAATATGTATACAGGATAGGAACATGGCCGTCTGGTGATCTTCCTAGAAAGTTGAGACATTGCCCGAACTTAGTGATTGGCATATGATAGGTGCTCAACAAATATGTGAATGAATGAGTCATAGGTCTAGTAGAAATTAAGCCACATTAGGCACCTGCAAAAAAGTCACTAGGGTGCTGAGGACGCGGGCGATGCAATACAAGGATGTCTTTAAACAGGGTGCAGGCCATGAATTCAGCATCCCCACCCCTGACTACCCAGCGGTTTGCGTCACAGTAAAGAGGCGACTGGCAGTGTGCAGCTCAGAATAAACTTCGGATGCCTCATGCAGACCTTGAACAGAAGAAAAGACCAGAGAAATCTCCCTGGCAGTAAAAGGCACAATTCTAAAAACATAAGGCGGGAGCCAAATGTAAGTCAATCAAAGAATGTGCCATTTTGCAAACAATTTCTAATGCGAGGACTTTGAAAGGAAATTGGCAGACGTGATTAGGTCTTTGGGTTCATTGCAACATCCTGTCCATGGGAAAGTGTCCAGGGCATTCCGTGTCCGTGACAGAGACGTGCCAGGACAAGGTCTGACGCCTGACAGGCCAGGCACAGTGCAAACACAGAGGAAGTCAATAAACTAACATGGAAACCTGACAACAAACTGCACCTTCCCCAGTGGCTAAAGTCATCAATGCTCTGGGCAAACAGCAGATTCTTGATAAACTGTGTTACATGGAATGAACACTCAGTATCTGAGCCTCCCCATCTGTAAGCCAGCACTAAGGCCCCACCATAAAGGTCCTATTGTGACTGTCCTTTTCATGCTCCCGGTTACAAATCAGCTGGTGTTTTTCAACTTTCTGAAAGACATGCTCAATTGAAAATGTTCAATCATAACAACATTCCAATACTAAGAAATGGGTATTTTCTTCTATGTTGTATGATAAAGCCGGAAAAGGAGAACTCTGTGAACTAAGGCAGGGAGGCCGAGCGAGCTGCGGGAGCCCATCGCCCGCACGGTGCATGCAGCTGTGGGTGCCACGATCTGTGGGCTTGAGAAGAAGTCACACTTAAAGGCAGGTGCGTTCTGAAAAGAGGCGAAAAGCTAACGGTGTCCTCTGTAAGCAAACACACGGAAGCGAAAACAAGACGGACTGTATACTGTACTTTAGCAAAGAACTTGATTTCTTGCTCGTAAGGGAAACGCTGTCCTTTGCCTCTGCAGCCGCCATCTGCAGACAGGAGAGAGTGTTCAGGAACATGGGCACGTCCAGCATTCCAATCCCCACCCGCACGCAGAGTTCCCAGCACTGAGGAATGTGCTACCCACCGACTGGACGTGAAAAGCCAACCAGAAACACACAGGCTAACTTTGGCAGTGTAGTAAGAAATAAAAAGGAATTTAAACAAACAGCCAAATCAATTAAAAAGCGACTGAGCAGAGCCCAGCTACGTGTCTGTGAGCACAGGCACCCAGCGCAGCGCCAGGGGCTCAGCGGCCTGGAGAGAATGGGAACAGAACAAGGACGACTGCCCGTCTCAGCAGCAGGTCCCACAGCTGGGCTGAGACAGTGCCTCTAAGCTGAGCGACTTCCATAAGCAAAGCAAAAACACCCAGGTCTCCCCAGGGCCCAGAAAATGATCTCGGGGTTCAGAATCGATAGGCCAAAGGCATTTAGCTCAGAGGCGGCCTTTTCCTCCCTCCTTCGAGCATGCAGAGGGGCGTCATGCACACAGAGGAGGGAGTGATACCCGAAGGACCACCGTGACGTGCAGCACATGGTGCAGAGGGAGCAATTCAGAGGTAGATACGGGGTTTTAGTAAAATTCGTAGGCAGAGCCTCCATATTTTTAAGAAACAAACTAACTTGCCTGAGAAAGTTCTTTTGCAAACAGAAGTCAAAACCATCTGAGAGATACACTATCCAATCTTAGACACATTCAGGGTAGTTTTTAGAAACTTTAAACAATATTTTGTAATATCACAACAATGTTCTTCCCGTGAATAAGTAAAAGGAAACAATGGCGTTTTAAGACTTGCTAAGTTCATTTTTGCCGTCACTTTTGCATTAAATCTCTCCCACGCGTGCCACGCAAATGGCTGGGTCCATATAAAGGACTGTTGGCTGTCGGTGGCAGGACCGAGGTACCTACCGAACTCCAAGATATACTGATGGGCTTCGTCCACGTAGCGGATGAGCTGCTGAAGGAAGCTGTAGGCAAATCGCTTCTCAATCGTAGGCGCGTCCAACTCCAGGTCCTTGAACCCTCTAGAAGAGCGAATGAAAATGGAAATCAATATCCACAAGACTATTAGGAGGTAAATAGATAGTTAAGAAAATGTTATGTTACGTATACTAATTTAGGCGATTATTTAATATTCTGTAGCTAAAGGCAAAAGTGAGATTTAGTTGATAAGGACTATTTTGAATACCTAGATGTAAAACTGTAGCTAATAACTTTATTACTGTGCAATAAACTTTATTACTGTGCTGCCTTTAGAAAAGCAGGGCGTCATTTCTGCCTGGATAACGGGTGGGGAGTAACAAGCTCCAAGAACTGTGGCCAACAGCGACGGGCACTGATGGTTCTGGTCTGAGCGTTTGAGTGCAGGAAATAGCAGCGCTGAGGTTTAAACAGGTCGCTGACTTCATTCTTGGCCTTAATGAACCTGACAGGGATGTATAGCTCGTCTTACAAGGGGACTGACTGGGGCACACGGGCTCGCACCTGGACACAGCGTAGCCGTTGATCTGCAGGAACTTGAGGGTGTCCTGTGCTTTCTCTCGGTCCCTGGCCTTCTCTTTGGCGGTCAGCGTATCGTAAGGCACCAGCAGGGGGTGGTTCCCGCCTCCTAAGAGAATGTCCAGACAAGAACACAGAGTAGCAGCGGGAAGTCATCTGGAATGAGACACGCTGCCTATGTCACGGGGCCACAGCACAGAGCTCCTGTGCCCTCTCCTCGCACGAGGATAAAGGGCTCACGCGGGCTCTTCCCCCCGGCGCCGGAGTGTTCCAAGGAAGACGGCCGTGGGCCCCGGGAGGCAATGACACCGTGAGCACCAGACTCTCCTGACAGTAGTGCCCACAGCGCCTGCAGCCACGGGAGGGAGAAGAGGCTGGGCTCCCTCCCAGCTGAACATCCCAATAATTTGAAGGTGTAATGGCTCAGGTGCTAAAGCATCTATTTCACCCCAGCAGTGGGACTCTGCGTTTCAGTGAGGATTTTTTAAAAATATTACCTTTGGACTCCAGTTCCATTTTCTTCTTCTTTGCCCATGTATTATGGTAGTTTTCAGCCATCATTTCTGCCATAGCCTTAAGTGAACAAAATATGTAGCAACTCAGTTATGTTTGAATAAGTAGAAAAGGGTAACCTTGTTTTCCAATGTGTAATATGAAAACATGCTTTAAATTAATAAGTCAGAGTGTGTTGGTGATAAAGTACTTCCAGAGAATAACCAGACACAGCTGTCTTCCTTGGAGCCTGACTCCCAGAGGACGGGAATGATGGGGAAATGACCGCAACAGTGGAGGAGATTTGAGGGGAATGGTCATTGTTAGTTTTAATGTTTAAAGACACGTGTTTGATTAATTCAATCATGGAACTTCAAATTAGCTATGAACTTCAACAACAAAAAAGTATTTACCACTTTTTCTTTTAATTTCCAAAGCTTCGGAAGATAACCTAAACCTTATTAAACACCGACGGCAGAGAACATCAGACAAGTAGTCTAGATTTTCATCTCAGGGCACACACATAAATTAATTGCTAAAATGTGTGGCACACCAAAAAATGTATATTTTTGCCAATTTGACAAAAATAGGTGTAAGTTTGATTCAGTCACACTGAGACATGGAAGCATAGAATAGACCAACTGAGGAATCTCAGAGGGAAGGGAGAAGGGGGGACAGGAAGAGATTAACCAAAGAATGTATATGCAGATGTGCATAACCCATGGACACAGATAATAGTGCAGGGAAGCCCTGGGGAGGGAGTAGGAAAGGGGTCAGTGGGGGGGAAAAAGGGGTATCTGTAATACTTTCAACAATAAAGATGATTAACACACACACACACACACACACACACACACACACACACACACACACACAAAACAACAACCCACAAGATTTGCAGAATATTTTAAATAGTCGCCAATACTTACATGCAGGTCCCTGGACAGTGTGACATTGCTCATGTCAATGGCCCGGGGGCTGTACCCATGAGCAGCATCCACAGAAACCTAAACAATTTGTGTGAAAAGTAGTATCTCATTAAAACACCCTGCGGAGAGAGACTTGCAAGGTTCTACAGAAATATAAGGCAAACAGACTTCCACACACACTTCCTCAGACAAAACTGGCAAGTATCTACACAAACAGATCCCACAAACATATCTAGCAAATTAAATTATATTTTACAATTACTTGTGACTGCATACCAATCCCCGGCATCTTCGGGGTTGCCAACTCCAAAAGCTAATCATCAGCATTCAATTGTGCAATGATTCGAAGATTCCAGAATGTTCCCTTAATCAAAGGATCTTTGTGTTCTTGAGTTTCTTACAAATTCTACTTGGCTGCAATGAACTTTACTCTTTCTCACATAACAATAATTAATCAAAGAGGTCAATATTTACAAATGTCTTTATGAGCTAAATGTTAAGATAAAATATAACCAGCTTTTTACTTTTAAAAGTATAACATATACAGGGTGTCCCAAAAAATGTATACATACTTTGAAAATTATTAATTCCAATGGGTTAAACCTGAATAGCAAGAAACATCAATTGAGCTATCTGCTGTTAAAGTGTAGATATATTTTGGGGTCACACTTTGTAGTATTCAATGATTTACAAAGATGTCCTATAACCAGAAAGTTTCCTTAATTTTTAAAGTTTGGCATTTATAAAATGAAACGTATCTTCTTATCAACGGTAAAAAGGTTCCGCTGTCCTGTGCTCTGATCACATTCCTCCAATGGCATATTAGGCGACAGTGTGTCATCCTATAAATCTAAATTATACCTTGACATATTTCACAGTATAGATGTATTATTATATAAATATATATTGGACATACTTCATGATGTATGCATATTGTTATATTTCATATGTATACTCTCTTGTTAGACATGGATAAACATGAAACAAAATGAAAGCTACAATAAGCGCATATCTGGGCTTGTGAAACCAAACGAAGGCTGTTGCGGGCCACCACTAACAAAGGGCTCCCGGCTGCACTCAATTATCTGCACTCCTACTGCCTCGTGCTCAGTCTGTGCTCAGTATGTGTTAAAACACATGAAAACAAAACGTAGTTTGAAACATGTGCATGCACAATAAAAGGTAAAATATGCTTTTACAGTTTCCATTTACATGATACCTACTTAAGAGAACTTTAGGTAAAATATGCCCAAATCAGAACTTAATCTATTTAAAAATGTATTTCAAATACGTATTTCACGTGTTTTTCCAAAAACATCTCTATAAATGGCAATATAAACATAATAGTCTGTGTACCCAGATACAGTGGCCTGAGCAGCCTGGACAGGGACAATCACAGACTTAGCTTCAGGAAAACGAAAGGACCAGAGATGAGAGTTGGTGTTTGGTCCGACCTTGAACCCAGGTTCTCCAGGTCTAGGCTGTGCCTCCTGGAGCAGCGGTCGCCAACCGGTAGTCCGTGAGGTCTGAAAGGTTGGCGACTGCTGTCCTGGAGCACTAAGCCACACATCTAGCAGCTTACTGAGGGGACGGGGCTTCCTGGATGTGCCCATTAGTGACGAGCTCTCGGAAGTCCGGCCCTGACTGTCTGGGTGCGCAGCGGACCTTTGCAAGTGGCAGGTGCTCAAGCTCCCTGGATGGCACAGCCACGTAGGCTCGAGGTTGGGATCACTTCTGCCTGGCCTCCCGCTTCTCCCTAAGGACCAGCCTTCATCTCTTACTGGAGAGGAGAAAGTTCTAGAAAACCCACTTGCAGGTAGTGAACACACTACCGCTTTCATTGGTGCAACTTCAAGACCGTACCCCTGGGGACCCCTTCACAGCCTGGCCAGGTAAGGGCGGCCTGGCTAACCTCTCTAGCACTTTAACCAAGACGTCACCGAAAATTTTAAAAAGGAACAAATGTGTTTTTCCCTCTAAACTTTACATTAATCTTCAGAATTTTCACATTATTTGTTTTGAAACGCCCAATGTGTAAATAAAAGATTAGAATTATCTTGCAACAGCATAAACCATGGCTTCCAGACGGTGCTCTCACCTGGCTGGTCTGAGAGATGCGCCGGGTCCGGTGGTAGAGGGCCATGCTGTCCCCCTCCCGCGTGCGCTCAATTCTCCAGCCCCAAGCCAGCATCGTTTTCAAAGATTCTTTGATTGGCCAGCGATAGATTTCTTTTTCCTATAGACAAAAAGGAGGAGAAAATAAAAGGTGTGGGGGAATATTAAGAATCCAAATAAAAATATTTAATGCTTTGCTGTGTAATAGACTGACTTCATTTTTTTAAAAAAATGTTGAACCCGTGGACACGACAATGGCATGCGTGGTCAGGGCCTAGGGGGTGTGGGGAAAGGACGAGTGGGCTAGAAGAGGTTCATGGGGGAAAAAGGAGGACCTGTGTAATACTTTCAACAACAAAGACTCAAAGAAAAAGAGTCAAGAAAGATGAAAAAACCCCACGATTGACATGTTCATTCAAAAATAAAAAGGAAAGTAAAAATGAGAGCGTGAGCAGGCCCTGGTCTGACAGATGCTAACGGGACCCTGCTCATCACAGCCCAGGGGCTGGTTTCCCTCCGCGACCCAGCTCCTGACACTTTAGACAGTAATGAAAGGAGAAACACAGGCAGCAAAGCGCAGGTTAGATGAAGGTGCACGAAGGCTCTCCTCCCATCGTAATCAAGAGACCTAACTGTCCTCCCTAAGCCCCTTTGTCTCCATCACCTCCCCCACCAACTCACTACCTCGAAGAGCCAGAAACCCTTCCACCTCACTCTCAAGAAGCTGGTTACCCAAAGAAACTAAGTACATGAGAACTTACAAATAACAGCACTAAGAGATGACTCCATTATCCCTCAGCAAGACACTCTCAGGAATGATAAGAATATTTTCTAAAGTTCTTAAAAATGCAGGAGAGGAACAAAACTCAAAAAGGAACAGAAAAATATTAAGTAGAGAAGAAAATAACAAATTAAATAATGACAGAAAATGGGAATAGAGGGGGGAAAAACAAAAGATAAAAGATACAAGAGAAGCCTTGGAATAAAAGTTAAAGATAGTATATATAAAGTAAAAAAGAGATTTTAATAGGAAATTACATAACAAAATTTTTTGAAAAAAATTAAAACTATAAAACCTAAAAAACCCTCACCTTTTCAGATAATAGTTTATATGGCTTCATTAACGGTTGAACTTTAGATGAGTCTGAGTAAGTTTCTCCATAAATCCATCCATTGGCCAACTAAAAAGCAAACATCAAAATCGTTCTGCATGTATTAATTTTAGAGAGTGTGTGTGCAGGTGTTTAAGTGTGCACATGATGAAATAAACCTAAAATGCACCAGGATGAGGATTAAGGTTTGAATTTTATCCAGCTTAATTGAATATAAAAATTGCCATCCCAATCAACATTATGTTGAGGAATCTCTGGAACACCTCGACCAGGGCCAGGGAACCTGCAACCAAGGAATGGGCCCTTGACCAGAATGGAACCTGGACCCTTCAGCTGGTGGGCCGGCGCTCTAGCCACTGAGCCAAACCAGCCAGGGCTGAACACCAATATTCTTATTCATAAAGTGTGTATCGTATGTGTATTAGTGGCAGAGCTAGCTAATATTATATTAGCAAGTCATTGAAATGTTCTTTCCTATTCTAGATAAAGCTCTCCCTTTAAGGGAGAAAACTGTGTGGTCAGAACCGGGGGGCCCAGTGCTGCTCGGTGCCGCCCGGTGCCGCCCGGTGCCGCTCGGTGCCACTCGAGGAGGCCTCTGATCTTACCTTGTCCATGGACCACCTGTCGTGGGAGTGCTCAGCATATTTGTTAATGAAGTATTCCAGCTTCTCAGGAATCGTAATACTGTGGGAGAATCAGAGAAAAGGTTTGGTGCTCACAGGATCGCAGGGACTCACATTAATAATTTACTCACAGCCCCTGAATGCTTAAATCCCACTCAATGCACAGCTGTTAAAAAGTTTGTTCTAACAAGGTCTGACTTTTCCATATGAGAGGAACAATGTCATAAGAGAAGCAGAGAATGTTCTATCTGCTTATCACATATTGATTCATACTTTATAATGTCTTAGCATGAGTTAAACATAATGTTTATGTGTAGTATAAATAAAAGTAATTAAAATGTATTCAAAGATGAGGACAAGAGACCATACCACATTTTTAAAAAACCTGAATCAAGATATGGTTCAATGTAACAAGCTTAAAGGCACACTTCTCTCCCATATTCACTTTTTGAAGTTATTCCTTTTTGACTCAAGTCTCTTCTGCAACAACTCTACATGGGTAGAAGACTGCTGAAATCTGACCGGTTACATTATTTAAGTGTACTAAATTTTAAATTAATTTCATACAACGAGTGATGTGATAATGACTTTAATTATTAATGGTCTATCCTACTGTTCTGATTGTTACTAATATAGAATACAGGAAAACATAACTAACACACGCTTTAGGATTTTATAACATTTATTCTTGATTCCTTTTATGGTTAAATAATATCTGATCTCTTGAACAGATGCTGAGTGCATATAATTGATGGACTTGTGAAGATAAAATATATCTATGAATGAAAAATTAAGTATATGTATAATGTCATTCTTTAGTGAATATGACTTATTAATGAAATTAATGTTGAAATAGAATTCTAACTACAACCTGGTGTAATGAGATGGTGACTGTTCTTTCCCAGCTGTTATCAGTCAGTAACTGAATTATGGGATACACATGTACTCGTACTTCGGAAAAATATATATAAAAGTCACAGAGACAGAAATTATTGAGATTACTATTTATACCTAATCCGTTTCGAAGTCCCCAAAGAGCAAGCCTAGGTAAATTAATACATATGCCCAACATTTATTAATTAATTTGATTTAATTAATCAAAACTGTGACATTGTTCTGATGTTATTTTAAAACCCTGGATTCTGCTGTATGCCAGCAAACCAGAACCTTACCAAGAAGGAATGTGAACAGGTGGTTTGCTTGACTTAGTTTGGAAGAAATACAAGGGTCAGTCACATAAGCCCCATACTGGGTGGAGTCTTTTCTCACAGGACTGTCATCAAGTACCAAACATGCACATTTCAGGCGCATTGAGCTGCCCGCACACACTGGGGCCGAAGTGACCCAGGAAGGGGAGTGACCAGCTCGGGGCTGCCCAGAAGGCGGAAAGTTAAACTCCAAAGCAAGTTCACCGGGCAGGAGAGTGACTAGCGAGGGACTGATCTCGCTGAGTGACCATAGACTCAATGATAATGTGGCCTGAAGAGGCAGCTCTCCTTGCAAGTGGGAAACCACGTTCCTACTTAATGACAGTAACAGCAACAACACAAGTGCCGAGACTCCAAACACCTATTTGTTGAACATTTTACACAATGAAGCCCAGGGAAGAAGTTTCACCGCGTTGAGTGACATTATGTCTGTGCTAAGAGGGTCACACTGCCTTCTAACTGTAGACTAACTTTCCCACAAACGCCTTCACGTGATATTCCCGTCAACCTCATGCTGCGCTTTATCCATGAATGTCAGCGGGACCCTCGGCCAGAGGACAGAGCTGTGCTCATGCCGGGGGCATGGAGGCAGAGACCTGCACAGAGGTCGGCTGCTATTTCAATAAAGATTTGGGGTACATTTTCAACCAACCACGTAATGGATAGACTTTCTTGATTCTCAGCACTACAGATGCTCCATGTGGCTATAAAGAGAGGCCGCCGATTCTGTTAGGAGGGGCCTAGAAGGCACAGCTCATCTACTTGGGGTGCTCAGATAATTGTTATCACTGCCACCATCTAATCAGGAAGCGGGCCCCCTCGCAAAGATACTGGTTCACGGGGGAGGACGAGAGAAAGTTCACTTCAGCACCTTATCAGTTCAGACTTCACACATCATTTACAACAAAAAGCTGCCACCACAGAAAGAGTCCATACTTTGAGGTTTCGACAGGCTGGGGGTTGAAGTTCCCCTCCGAATCCATGGATGACTGCTTCTCCATCATGCCCACGTGGTTTGACTCCATGTAGTCCGGGGGCAGTGCGCCCGCCACCGCACTCAGGCACGGCAGAGCCAGTTTGAAAAGCTCTTGTTCGTATTTCTAAGAGGAGATGGAGAACCAAAAGAATGACATAAATAGTGTGTCACGATTCAGCCAGTTGTCCACACGATCACGTGGAGGGCGAGGTGCTGACGGAGAAAATGTGAATCCGCTGGGCCAGCAGACTCTGCCCCAGAAAACAGGCCATTCAGCCGAAATCCCTGCAAACACGAGAGACGCTGACAGCAACATGCTCAGCTGCAGCCTCAGAAAACATCTTTGCTTCTCTAAGTCTGTATTCCTCTAAACCTGAAACGATGCGGCTTTGAATATGCTGAGTGTATAACAAAGTGGGCAACGTGTCTTTACAACCTAAACCCCGTTTCAGGTGACGAGGACTGTATTTCTCAGTTATTGTCAGTTATTGGGCCGCACATTAGAGAGACCACATATGAGGACATCTGCGGAGGGCATTTCAGTGCAAAGACATTGGGATTCTGGCCAAACTGGAGGGAAACACAGGAATCGTGCATCACTGAACTTTCTGGTATATAAATTACATGATTCATTAAATTTGTATTTACAGATTTTTTAAAAAATCAAAAATAATCATTTAAATCAGATCTCACTTTAACCATTCAACTTTAATGTTGTTAATTCTTCTAAAAATGTCTTGTGCATATTATTTTTAAAGGACTCTGTTTACCAAAGATAATTCAGCAAGAAAAATTATCAAGGAGTCACTACTAAAGGAAGTCACACGAACTTTGCCCTACTGGGAGGCAAACTTTGGCTAATAGGGAAGTCTCATAAAGTCTCATGAAGTCCCATCAAGTCTATCGGGGAAGACAAAATGATTGTGATCAATAATATAAGCACAACTGTACTCAGCATGATGTCTACTTTTCTCTGTGATCATCCACTCTTCTCAAAGTATATGAATTATTCATTATAAATATGGGACTATGAGGGGGCGTCTGAGTGGAGGGGCTTACATGCCCATAGCAGCAAGTGGACAGTCAGTAAACCACTGGAATATTACTACTCCAGGAGATTTAATATAGTATATTTTCATAATTGATATGATTTCTTCAAGTTTTATAAGATTGAGGAGGTAACTAAGGGGATTTTGAGCCCAAATAAGACCAAATACAACAGAAACGTTATCAACCATGTGCATAATTTCCTAAATTGCTTAGCCATTTTAAATTCAGAAAGTGTTATGATCACAAAGACATGGTACCATAGCAATTATGAAAAGTCTTAATGAATTTCATTTTTAACATTTGCTATAAATTCAGGAAAAAAACAAACTAAGTCTTGATAATTCTTATCAAGAACTTATGGCTTTAATTATTTTATCACACAAATAAGCTCACAAAATATTAACGTACCTTTTGAGACAGGGCATCAAAAATGCCCCAGAACAATTTTCTTGATAAATGAAGTTCTTCCTCCGAGGCAGCTCCGAAGTTCCCCCACCCGCCCGGTAGACAGTAGTACTTCCAGCACCTTTCATAGTGGTTGGTCAGCAGCTACGGGAAACAACGATAAAGGCCATGAGCTAAAGACTCCTTCGATACTTTTCCATTTCTTCCCACATGGCGTTCTGATACCATGTAATGAGGTAAACAGAACCAAAATGGCTCGATCCACCTGAATTCTTCTGGGTGACCTTGTCCCATGTCTGTTTCAAATGTAACAGTGGTCACAGCAGAGAGATCTATGGACCAATTTTACAAATCGCTCACCTTGCACATTCTTTATGCCATTGGATTGTCTATGCATCTCTGTGTTCTACGTGAGTGCCCAGCACTTACCTCCTCACAGTTTTATGAACTGGGATCCCCTGGGCTCCGTGAGCATAACAAAGGGACTGGTGTCAGGGTGATCTGAGCACTAACAGCCCCGGGGCAGGGGACCTAAAATGTGCCTTTTGAGGGAACTGCACCTCTGAATGTTTGTGCTTCTCTCTGCAACCCTTCACCCCACACTCTGTGATGGGATGTCTCTAAGTAACCCCTCCGCCCGCCCCCCCCGCCCCACAAACTGCCCACTTCAATCATTTCTTTAAGTATATTTTCGATTTATTATCTTACTGGGTGTCTATGTTGCTTACCAAGTTTTCCTATAAACATTTTATTTGTTTAGAACTAAACTGGAAATTCAAACTATAGCATCTTTCAATTTTGGGGTAGTTCTTTGGATAATGTGCTCTTGATCCATAAACTAACAAATATTCACAATTATTTGCCGAGTTAATAAAATGATGTTTATGAATCAACTAAAAATTTTTGGATTGTGCCCTGGCTGGATGGCTCAGTTCGTTGGAGCGTCGTCCTGTACACCAAAAAGATTGTGGGTTTGACCATCCATGAAGAGAATAACGCAGAGCAGAGAGAATGCAGTGACTTCTCTATCCTCCGTGACAAAGCATAACTGCTATACAGAAAGGTTCCCTTCCAACCTTACGCCATGACATCTGGAAACCATCATTAGATTGCCAACTTAGAACCGCTATTTTCAAGCCACTCTTCATCCCTGAGGCCGTTGATGTTCTAGGCCAGGCCTGTCACCATGTTTCCAGCCTGAGGATTTCTTGGCTCATCTTTTTCCTGTGGCCCATTTGTTCCCACTGATTTCCATTTCTACTGACTTATAGGAAATCAATCCTAGGATTTCTGTGGTCTTTTATTGCTTATATTTTAGGTTGATGCACACAGATCTATACTTACATGCCCATTTCATCAACTGGAAGAAATCTTCCAACATCAGACATCAAACATGACGTGTCGAAGAGACGTACATACAGGTTGTAACAAGAAAGGACCAGGCAGTGAAATAACTATGAACGTGTCTCATCCTTACCTTAAGGGGCATCTTTGCATGCTCATTTAACAGCGGGACATCAAACACGAATCTCCTGAGTAAGTGCTGCATCATAGAAGGTCTCAGTTGGCTGGTGGAACAAAGCTGATTTTAATAATGGAGTAAACGGTCTAAACTAAGTAGGTAATTCATTAGACTAAATTAAATGTGCCTCTCTTCAGAGGATGTTAGTTTTAGGTGTTCCCATGCAAAGATTACCCAATGGTTGCACAGTGAGTAAGAGGTTCCATTTGCACCTTGTCTCCACTCCGATCTGAAGACTGATCCCTCCTTCCTACAGGACACGCTTTTCTTTGCTCCCTCCCTTCCTAACATGACTTAGTAACGTGTCTTCCCTCACTCCCACGAGTGGAAGGGTCTCCAGTGACGAGATGGGAAGCAGAAAGATGAGCGAGTGAGGAGCAGGAGGAAGGAAGGGCTGAGACTGAAGTTCTGCCAGAGGATGATGGGAAAGGTGGACGTGGCGGACATCAGCTCTCTGCTATGTCAGGCAACCTTGAAGCTCCTACCCACTTAATATGTAGACAAATCTGAGTTACGTATTTTGATTCCATTTTATAGAATTTTAGCCTCAGGGAAGTGATAGAACTGATCTAATTTTTCACCTCCCCTAGTCCCATCTGGCTTCCAAACCCCTACTCCCCACTGTGAGTGGAAACCTTCCCTTCACAGTGTACCACCAGCTGCAAGCCTGCACCTCCAGGAGCTCCTGTCCAATGAGAACGCGCCTCCATCCTCGTTAGGGGCCTGAGAAGTTGTCCCTTTCACCGTCAGAACTCCAGAGGGAGGAGACGGTTCTGGCTTTCATAGGAAAGGTATTTGAACACATCTACCTACAGGAAGGGGTTTTCCAGCTGGAGGAAGAGCCAGCCTTCCTCACTGCCACCCGTAAGTAATGCTTTAGGATTACTAGTATACCGGATCATTTTCCATATTTAATAAGGGCCTCTTTCTCTTCTATTCTGGAAGAATCAAAAGGGGAGAATCTATTAGCCTTACACTAAAGTGGCCAGGGACTCCTCACACCACCACCTCGCCCACAAACATCCGGGGCAGCACAACTCGTCCAACATCACATCCAATGGCTAGATACCCTTGAGAGGTTTGGGGGAACACTGCTAAACTTAGCTCATACCTTAGTACAAGGACTACCTACTAGAAATTAATCTTTTGGTACAGAAGTTGTTGCCAAAATTCATAACAGCTTGTAGAGGGCCACAGAGTAATAAATTCTCTTTCTGAAAGAAGGAGAGACTTGGTAAAGTTATTTCCCACTCACCCACAAATAGAGAGCAAACAAACTTCTATGGAATCCCGCTGAGCTTTGGTCAGTGAGCAGCCCTTAGAAAGTCTGTACACGGTATGAAGCAACGAGTCGATGAGGGAAGCGTGGTGCTCTGTGCCAGCAAAAAGAGGAGCACATCTTGTTAACAAAGGCAACACGGCCGTGCAGAGGTACCGATTGAGGGCCAAGGCCATGTCCGTAGCACTCAAAGCAGCCTGAAAAGGAATTGGAGAGGAGAAGGTCATTTGTGTTTGGGGAATCAACAGGTTGACATGTAATTTCATCACCTAAAAAGTGACAAAAAAGTAAAAATGTATCCCTTTAAATGTGATTCATATGATTTTTACCACTAAAAACAATCAACTTCAATTGCTTATCAATAGATAAAAATAAATGAAGTGATATCTCCTCAGAGAGCCCAAGAGCCAAGAGGCTCATATTCTATAACAAAACATCAGTAGTAGGAGAAATGGAAGATAAAGACAATAATGATATCAAAGAATGTGAGTACTTTACTAGGAGACGAAAGAGAAAAGAGCTTATTATCAAAACATATTTCATCTTCATACATTCTCTCTGAATTCTACTTACTAATAGTTTCTATTTCTGCTCATGTCCACCACCATCATTATTATGCTATCTCAGAATTTCATGTAAACACACCCAAAGAAAAAAAATTTAAGTTTAATTTTTATGATTCTCCTCTCATGGCATTAATGAAATCCCTATTGTCAACTAACAGTCTATTTCCTGCTGAAATCAGAAGACCCATTTAGCTGAGAATGGAAGGAGGTGTTATAAAACTACTGGACAATAAGTTACAGCTTATTCCACAAAGTTTCAAGCAACAGCAAATTAATGATGATGACAGAGTCTTGATGGAGCCACTGGGTACATGGGGCAGATCTTAACCTATCTGTACGTCAACATGAAGACACCAGGATAACATCATGAGCGCATGACTCAGCAATGTCCATTAAGCCTTCTTAATACTTTAACTGATTTATTGAGAATAACTGTTTAGGTCAACTTAGAGGTTATCAGGAGCCACAGTGACCTCCCAAATTAGTCTTTCGATGAGTTTCTCATTGTCTCCCATTGCACCTGATTAGAATTCTTATCTTATTTTGAGGCTGAGTCTTCTCTACTATTCAATGCATTCCTTAAGGAAATGCTCTATTTTATTATCTGTTTATACATTGCTTGCCTAAAAATATAATAGGTGCTCAATAAACATTTGGTGACAATAAGTGAATAAATTTGTCTATGAAAAAAGTATCACAAGCCAGAGACTGAAGAGTCACAGTCCGGGAAGCCAGAAGTTCAAGTCATTACCGTGTCTAAGGAAGCAGCAGCCCGGAGATCTGGCAGAAAGCCAACCTCCAGGAGGTGGAGGAGGAAATCCTGAACCTCAACGCCATAGACCCTGTCAAGGAACAGAACCATGGCTGCCTTGTGATCTGGGCAGAACCCCGCAGACATGTCAGGCTCCACCACATTCCCATCTGAAAGAGAGAAGGTGACAGGTCGTAGTCAGTGGTCATGCCATCCAAGAGACAGTGCCAACTGTCTGCTCTCCAGCCCCCTCATGCTTTAAGCCAAGCTGTCTGCTGAATGGTTTTCTGTTATTCTGTTGAACAAGCTAATGCTGGGAACTGGCTCAGGACATATGACGGTGCAATTTAAATCCCAGTCATGGCAATGTTATTTGTATATCCATTTTTTAACAATGTGATAAGGACATAGCATTCTGCTAGATACTGAGAAGTAAAAAAAAGAAGGTATCCAAAATCCACATTGTAAAACCAGGAGTAAATACCATTAAAAGTTAAAACATAAAATGACATTTCACTCTTTTCAATAATAGGAGCCTCTTTTACACGTTGATAAAACTTACTAACCACAATGGGATACTCTCGATACATTTATATATTTGTAGAGTAGATAATTACAAAATGATGAAACAATCCTATGAAACCAGTTTGACTTTCAAATGAAATATATTTCATGAACATAATTAGAATTAACATTTAAAACATATCTGAGCGTTATATTATTTTCTCTATCAACAACCAGTGTTGATGTCTATATAAATTATTAAATCCTTTACTATAACTCCATAGATTCATAGGTTGGGG
Organism: Myotis daubentonii; assembly: GCF_963259705.1. Lineage (NCBI taxonomy): Eukaryota > Metazoa > Chordata > Mammalia > Chiroptera > Vespertilionidae > Myotis > Myotis daubentonii. The sequence goes on along the minus strand of NC_081859.1, from coordinate 5,217,414 downwards.
ACCATAATATTAGGGATTATGGGGTTACGTATCAACTTAATTTACTGGGAAAATGATGTCCTCTCTGTTTGGCCATGTGATGATTATGCCAACTGCTGCTCTAACACACCACGAGATTCCACAAAGAATATCACGGAATCTTTAATGATGATGCCATGTCGAAGCAAGAAGAACCCAGGGAAAGATGACAGACATGACCATAACATCCCAAAGAACAGTCACAACTTTTTTGTTTTTATTCATAGTCAATGAATGAATTTGATATTTACATCATGAAAATAAACAAATAACAATGTTTTAAGGAAAATGAGATTAAAGACTAAGGCTGTACACCTACTAATTGCAAATTTAGTTCTAAACCAAGTAAAATTGGATTTAAAATCCGGCCAATCCCTAGTGTTAAATCAGTGTGGTATAATTTTTTTTTCCTTTTTAAAAAAATAGATTTTTACTTATTGACTTGAGAGAGAGAGGAAGCGGGGGAGAGAGAGAAACATCGATTTGTTGTTCTACTTGTTTATGCAGTCATTGGTTGATTCTCATATGTGCCCTGGCCTATGATGGAACCCTCAACCTTCACATATCAGGATGATGCTCTAATCAACTGAGCTACCTGGCCAGTGTCTATAATTTTCTATTAAAAGCCTATATGAAATTCCAGTTCAAGTCTCCTAAAAAGCACATGATACGAAATTTAAACGTATCAGGTTCTATTATTTTAACATACGGTTGAGCCTAACTCACAGATGCTAAAATAAGAAATGGTGAGTCATTCACAGATCCTAGGATAAGATTTGGGTTTGAAACATTCATTCATTTAAGGAGTGACAACGGCATCCACCTGGGACCCAGGGCTCAGTGACGTGCACGGTCGCTAGGTCTGTTCACTGGCTCCCCCAACACAGACAACAGCCCGATGAGCAGCCTCCTCTGCTAACTGGCATGCGGAGACCTGGACTTTGGCTTTACCCTGGGGACCTGCAGGGTCCATCCGCCTGAACTCACCCCCTCGACCTTTGTCCAGCCCTCCTGGGCCCAGAGCTGGGGGAGCAGCATCTCTTTCCGAGACCACATATTGCCTTCGGGTCTCTGAACCCCCCCCCCCTTTCATTGTTATATGGCCACACTCGGTTCTAGAACAAGTGTGCTCTAAACGTTTCAGACAGGCCTTAGCTAATCAGAGGGACCTCACCTTTGGCTATCGCAGGCATCTGGAAAGTGATGCTGATCACGCCCACCAAATCTCCCAGTGGAATCAGGGACCTCAAAATTGATCTGATCCTGATGGCTTCCCCCTTCCCGGCGTGAATCAACTACAGGAAGAGAACAAGGAGCATTAGAGTCCCTCTGTGAAATCAATGCTATCATTCTGCCTACAAACTTGAAGTCCAAAATCGTGTCTGAAATGATTTTCTTTGACGGATATGCATAAAGTTAGACCTGGCTCAGAAACGGTTGTTTCGGGCTTACAGATGCTATTTCCCTGCCAGTCTCCTCTGACATCAGCACACTATGGTGAGGCTAGTGGCCGGCGGTGTTATTCTTAAGGAGCATGAAGGTCATTGGTCTGGGTGCTGGGGGCCACCCCTACCAGCTACCGTGTCTTCACACAGAGGAGCCAGGGTGCCGCTCTGGGGCCCCAGGAACTTACGTGCATTTCAGGAGCACAACGTCCCAACAGGTCGATCAAAGCCGCATAGAAGGTCATGATGGCGTTCCCCATGTGGATGGTGTTGTCCTCCTCCGCTGTGTCACTTTCATGGATCATTCCAGGGAAACAGAAACAAATCAAACGGGAGGATGAAGTGACATTTCTGGTTTATTACATGTTCTCAGGGGACAGGGGCCACTAGGTAATTCGTTCTGATGCTTTTCATGTCTGTGTTTAATTTACAGCTGGGCATTTTAAAGCAAAATGACAATGCATTCAAGACCAGATTTGAGATTCTGTCACCAAGGACACACTTGTGGGAATATGAATATTAAGATCCTTTCAAGAAGGAAACAAAAAAAAAAAGAACTGCTAATTTGATGATTCTGCTCAATTTGTAGTGGCAGCTAGCTCATTAACAAGGAAAGTAAGAGATGGAAGGACCTGGTAAACTTAGAATGCTTTTGTGACTAGATACATTTAGAGAAAGGGCGACAAAGATCTGTCCCATAAGGTCACATATATTGGGTGTCCAGTACAGTGTTTTCCCCAGAGGAAGAACTTCATAAACATGATCTCAGTTACCCATCATCTCTTACCCACCAACCTACTCCCAGTAATCCGGCATGTCCCCCTCCCACTCTGTGGGGAAAACATAAATACTTCATTGTCTCACTGAGGACAGACAAATGTTGATGGACCTGGAGACCAAGGCCTTCCTCCTTTGGCAGCTCAGGAGTCCGCTGTGTCCGCTGCATCAGAGGTCTGACCCAGAACAGGAGGCTGCACTGGCCACACCTTTCCTGGTGTGCAAGGCTGTTCCCAGGGCCCTGGAGTGCACACCCACTGGTATGGGCAGGGCCAGATCTCTAGATGTACTTTCTGCTACTTAGAGAAACTGAGGGCTCCCTCGTTCCTCTGTGGCTGACTGATAAGTACAGAACCTCCCAGTCTGGAGCCCAGCCATGGTGTGGACAGCACTCTGTGCTGGGTTGTCCGTGCAGCAGGGGTGGCAGGACCATATCTGTGCTTGAACTTGCCTCCAATAGGCCCTGTGTTGTTTCTTCTCCAGGAGTGGGGGTCATGAGCCTAGCAGGACTGCCACCTCCCAGAGTAAGACAATAGGAGCGGCAGCCAGGATTAAAGCATGTCCATCGCTGAAGTTAGTACTCACAACCTGTGCATGTCTGGACAAATGGAAGGCGGTCGCTGCCCCCTCCATCACTCCTAGCATGATGACACCCTCTCTTCTGGACTAAGCCCCCATTATCTTCCTAAAGGTCTCCCTCATTCACTATTGTCATGAAAACTCATTCTAGCTGCTTCCTCTGACCTTGACTCCAGGTGCGAAGGCTCACTGCCATCACTGTAAGAAGGAAATTTGCCAGAGCCCCTGGGAGAAGTCACTGATGAGAGACAACCTCCCACAACCTGAGCTTCTCACTACAGCCACATCTTCCTCAGGTCTCTGTTCATTCAGCCTGGTCCAGCAGCCCCCCATCCCTCTCCCACATCTAACGCACTTGGTCTCCAAGGGGAGAAATCACCAGTTACATTGAAATTAACAGACTGCAAATTATATTTTGTAAAAGTTCAAGTCAAGTAGCACAAATTTACTCCTAAGAGTGTGTGTATTGGACCTACGGGGTTTTGCTGGACCCGCTGGTTGGTGAGGGGCCATCTCGAGAAGGGTCCTCGGCGATTTTGATGGCCTCCTCCATGGCTGCGAGGAGCCCGTTCCCACCCTCGCCGCGCAGGGCGGGGCCGAAGCACTCGGGCCTGCGGATGAGCAGCCGCACCACCACGTTCGCGTTCTCCTCCACACTCTCCCCTGCAGGCACAAGCGGGGTCACACGGACTTCTGAGCAAATGATGTTACATTAATTCACTTATATTAAAAAAAAGTAATAACTAAAACCAACAAACATGGTGGTAAAGCCAAAATTACATTCAGGTGACTAGTTTTATGTATACAAGACTGCCATTTTCTGTTCTTGTACTTTAACATTTCCAATGTAAAGTAAAGCATTATGGAGGCATATACTGTTAATTTGTAACTTGAAGCCATAGTCCTAGGCCTTATAGAATCCAATTACAAAAATTTGTAAGAATGTAAGTACAGAAAGTTTTTAATTTAATAATGTATAGCAACACTATCAAAACACATATTATAAAATAAGTTGTTACTGTAAATATCTGATTATAAAATATTCTGTTTCTTTTCTAATATTTACCTCCCCCGTGAAAATGCTGGCATATATCACTATTTTATAACTATTTCTATGCAGTTTTAATAATAAGCGAAGAGGAACCCACAAGCCATCCGTCCTACCATTACAGAAAACAGCAAATCTGAGAAAGTCGAGATATCTCTCCCCTTCGACTGGGTTCCAGCCAATGTCTGGGTACCCCTTGGCCACCAGCATCGGGCAGCTCTGCAGTCCACAGCCGGCCAAATACCGGACAACCTGCCAACAGGACGAGGAGCAGAGCGTGAGCCCTCGGGCGTCAATTCAGAGGTCAGCTGCTTACTCCAGACTGTGGAGACGCCATCCAAGGGCGGTTTGTAACAAATGCAGCTTTGAAAGTTTTTGTGTGTTTTTTAATCTTTACTGTTGGGTATTACAGATACCCGCCCCCCGCTTTCCCCCCATTGTCCCCCTCCACAGGGATCCCACCCGGTCCCAGGCCTTCACCACCCTATTGTGTCCATAGGTAATGCATATCTATAATAATAAAAGCATAATATGCTAATTAGACCAGACGTCCTTCTGGACGAACATCCTGATGATCTTCCTGATGAAGCTGGGGCTGCGAGGGCTGAGGCAAGCGGCTGCAGCTGTGAGGTCCGAGACCCTTGCACGAATTTCGTGCATCGGGCCTCTAGTATGTAATATAAGACCTTTGGTTAATCTCTTCCTGCTCCCCCACCCCCCTTTCCCTCTGAGATTCGTCTGTCTGTTCCATTCCATGCCTCTGGTTCTATTTTATTCATCAGTTTATTTTGTTCATTAGATTCCTTGTTCATTTATTTTCATTTTTAGGTTCAATTGTTGATAGATGTGTATTTATTGCCATTTATTATTTATATTTATGATCTTTTTTCTTCTCCTTCTTCCTCTTCTTAAAGAATACCCTTCAACATTTCATGTAATACTGGTTTGGTGGTGATGAGCTCCTTCAGCTTTTTCTTGTCTGTGCAGCTCTTTATCTGACCTTCAATTCTAAATGAGAGCTTTGCTGGGTAGAGTATTCTTGGTTGTAGGTCCTTCCTATTCATCACTTTGAATATTTCTTGCCACTCCCTTCTGCCCTGCAGTTTCTGTTGAGAAATCAGCTGGCAGCCGTATGGGTGCTCCCTTGTAACTAACTGCTTTTCTCCCTGCTTTTAAGGTTCTTTGATCCAGGCCACAGTGTTCCAGCTGCTGTGTGGGTATTAGTGTGTATATTAGATCTAGAGTCTAATTAGTCCTCAGACCCCCGGAAGCAAAAAGATCTCCTATGGGCGTTCCGCTTGTGGAGCTAAATGGGTCGTGCTCTGGTGTAGTCTGAAGCCCTCCACTGATGTGTTGGTTCTGGTGCCTCTTGGGAGGGACCAGTGCAGGTCAATGTCAGACGCTGCCTTTCAGAGCCTTGGGCTACTTGTCAGGAGCAACCGAGTGACCTGCAGCTTGTGGCTGCCTATGCTGGGCCTGGGTGGCGTGGGGTGATCCGAGCTGCGCACCAAGGCTGGCTTCCCCCAACACTGAGTCCGGGGGCAGGTGAGCCCAAGGCCCAAGGCGTCCTGAGACCCACCTCGGCCTGGCAGCTGCCTGTTAGGCTCAGTCACTGGACGAGCCTCGGGCAGTAGGCAAGTTGCATGAGGGAGGTTCTCAGTGAGTCCCCAGGTAGGGGCGCATGGTGTTCACCAGGTTGATACAGATTCAAATTTGGCGCCAGTGCTGGGTCTGAGGCCACTCAGCACAAGTCCCCGGGTGCACCAAGGCCAGCCGCCTCCTGCCTGGGTTGCATGGACCCGTGGTGGGGCAGTCTCAGGGGGTCAGCAGGATGAGGCCCGCAGAGTTCATCAGGCTAAAGAGACGCAGGTTTGGCTGTGTGGGGAGAGCACCACACAGGAAGATGGGTGCCACTCAGGTGCAAGAAGATAGAATGGCCCCCCTCCAGCCCCATAACTCAGTCTCTGACATTTAAAAAGCAGAAACTATGTGATTAAAGCATATGTGACAGCAGATATCATGAAAGGACAAAAACAGACAGGAACACAGACAGAGTAAGCTGATTCTTTTTTCAGAGCGAAAAATGCATGTGGTTAAAGGAAATAACTTATCTCAAACATCTTACATAACTTATAATATTACATGCAACATTTACGTATAATTATAGTAACATAATTGACACTATATTGCAGCTGTATTTAAATAATCTTGAGGAGTTGTGAACCAGCAGAGCTGACCCTGCGCAGCGCAGGAAGGCCACCTACCTTCTCCAGGTCCGGCTCGCGCAGCGCTAAGGCCAGCTCATTGTTGTCCATCACCGAGGCCGCTGCCACGTCCAGGGGCGTCGACCCTCTCATCGCTGGCGAAGCTGTTAATCCAAATGAAGAGGAAACAAAACCTGGATTGGGCTGCAACTATGAATTCCGTGTAGAACACGCTTTTACTTAAAATTTAATTTCGAAGTGCAATACATATGGCACTCCTCTGAGTTAACTGACATTACATTGAAATATGTGTATTATTTTTATCACAAAATTTAAATGAAAGTCAAACCCTTACTTACCTAGACCAACACTGCTGTTTTCTAATAAGTAACTGAGATGGTCAAACATAGCTTTTTGGTTCTGCCGGCTTATCCGACAGAAGTAACAGAGGAAACGGCAACAGTTGGCTACCATCTTGGGAAAAGTGATCTCCTGCATAAAGAGCATTTAATTAGCGGTGAAAGCAAATCATCTTTACAAAATTGAGTTGCATTGTTAACCCGTGTGTGCCCATGTCTGCAGAGCCTTGGCCCGAAGACCTTCCCACTTCCAGACTCTGACCTACCTGTCCCTGAGCCCCAGAAAAGCAAGCCTGGCACTAATGTCGAAACCTCATCACCATCAACGGCTGGATTTGGAAGTAATCTACAGCCCAACCCGAAGGAGGCATGAGCCTGGGTTAGGAATCAGACAGACTCGGTGTGACTCCTGCCCACTAGCAGCTGTGCCTCCTTGGAAAACTCCAAGCTCACTGACTTGGTTATGTAAACCTGGAATTAGGAGGATAATACTGCTCACTTTGGACAGGGAAGGCGGATGTAAACGAGGCAGTCTGTGAAGAACACCGTGTAATATTTGGAACCATAGGTTCTGATCATCAGTGCTGCCACTGCGGTTATCATTAAAATTCCAGGTATTCACAGTCTCCTGAGCACAGGACTCCTCCGCTCTAAGGAGCTCCCTGACCAGAAGCTGGACCCCATCAGACACATGTCCTCTGAGAGCCAAACCCTGTTCTAGGATGCTCGATGATGCCTGGGGTCCTCCTTCAACACAGCATTTTATAAATATCTTTGTAAGTCTGTCTAAATGGTGACTGGACATGAGAATTATAGGCTCATTTCCATATTTTGAAAAACACGGTGAAATTTCAAAAATTATTGAAATATATTTTGGAAATCAGACATTATGAAATTATACCGATTTATCTGAAGTTGTTTGATATATTACTCTGTTCATTTGGTTCTACAGAACTTTATTTTAAATTTTAATCCCTTAACAATTCACTTTAGAGTCTTACAACAAATAGTCCAGAGCATCATCCTCAAGTCTTGGTCTGGACCGGGAACTTAGGGCAGCCCCGGTGGGCAAGGGGAGCGGCTGGATCTCAAGGACATGTGTGTGCTATGGACGTGTAACGTGAAGAAACTGCCTTATAGTTCCAAATTTTAAATAAACAGTACAGTATTAACTTTTAAAGTTTCTAAACATCCCTTAAATGACAATAATTAAGGATACAGCAAATCACACAGCATAGGATAAAAGTTGTTATAGATATTAAAGACAAAAAAACACTAATAGTACATGCAACTCTCAATCTGTAAGGTTTTCCGAAAGGTGTCTTTTAAACAGTCCTCCGGAGAAGGTTTAAGACATGCATGCACTCAAGGAGGTGCAATAAACGCCACCCCAAGATTCGAAGGTTTTCCTTTACCTTGGACTCCCCACCGCCAAGGACGTTCACCATGACCTCCATCACTGTCTCGTGCATCCCCAGTGCCCTCATGAGGTTAGGGTGCTGGTAAAACACTTTATTATTCATAATGTCCCTGCAAAGGAACACAGGTCAGAGCAAAATTTCAAAAGTTGAAATTCAATCAACTTTTGGAAATCCTGGCATGTACGGAAAAGTAAGGGCAATCATAGTTAAGCCACAAAAGTTAATAAATGCAATTGAGTTTTCCTCAAAAATATTGGTAGCCTACCAAAAATAGTAAACAAGTTGTCTATTCTTTTCAATTACAAGAAATGTACTAAATATATAAACACTCACTAATATGAAATACAGTTTTGGACACTTATCATCCTAATTTAATGTATATCCAAATGTGTTCAACCTTCTTTTGTATAGAAATGAATCAGTTTCAACATTTATAGAAAAATTCCTATACAAATTATTGATCTATATCTGCTTTAATCCTTTTTATTATTTTTGCATTCTATTTGATCCATGTCAGTAGTCATCTTCATTATCTCATTTTTTATCTGATATTTATATAGCTAGATTAGCTTTTTCTCTTTTTGCTAAATATTTGTGTTCTACATCACTTTTTCACATTCTACATTCCAGGATCCTACATCCTTATGTTAAAGCATTTTTCTTGTAAACGTCATATAGATTAATTTAAGCTTTCCTTTTTCTCTGGTATGTTAGTTCCCTCTTATATTCATATCCCCAAGTTAATGCAAATTACTGATTGCTTAGACTTATGCAGGTACACACCAATAACATACTCACTAAAACACATTGCCTCCCACTCCTTCTTTCTGAATTCCGTTTTCCTTTCTCAAATGTATATACAGCCTTTAGAAGGCCTTTCAATGAGGGGCTGTAAGGAAATACTCTGAAATACCCGTTTTTCTCTCACTCTTGAATATGGACGTAAATTTCCTCTCCAAACCCACACAAAGCACGAGCTCATTGTGTGGGATCCTCCCTTGGTAACAACCCCACACTGAGTCACGTTTTCCAGTCCTGCCGTTGAGGATTCTAAATATCGTTCCTTTGCAAGTGTTCTGGCTTTCCTCTCTCCTTTTCTAAAATGGCCTCTCCAGCTGTCGACGTGGAACTATCGGAGCTTTGTGAATCTGTGAATTCCCGTCTTTCATCCACTCTGAAAAACTCGAGCCAATAGCTCTTCAATCCGTCCTTTAGCCCCGCATTGTGTCTCCTACCAACCTTCTTCTGCACATGCGGGACCCCCTCTCACTATCCTTTCGGTCTCACAACTTCTCTTTGTTCTTTCTCTCAGTGCCGCATTGCTGAGTAATTTCCTCAGCTCTCTCATCTAATTCATTAATTTTCTCTTCAGCTATATCTTACCTGTAATTCAATTACCTGCTTTTTTTATATCAATTCTCATATCTTTCATTTCTAGAAGTTTATTTGGATCTTTCTCAAACCGTCCTGGACTTTCTGCAAGTCTTGTTTTTAGAGACTTCATTTATTCCTGTGCATACAGTGATTTTATGTTCTCTTTCCAACATCCTATTATCTGAAGTTCTTGGGGCAGGTGTTCTAACTCCATAGTTCATTGTAACTGCAGGCCCTTATTTGTGGTGAATTGTTTACTATGTGTTTGCAGTTTTTTATTTTGAGCTAACTTTTTTTTACTATTTAGGTTTTTTCTTGCAAGATTTCAGAGGAACTTGAGCTAAGAAAGCATACCACCGGGCCAATTTTTACATTAATTTCTTAGCTTGGGGTTCCTTAAACTATGCATAAGGTGCAAAGGTTAAACCCCAAATCTACATGAAGCACAAGTTATGATGCTGAATTCGCAGTTCCCCATTCTTCCTTCGCGGCCCAGTAGATACAGACAAACATTCTTATTGTTTCCTGCTGGAGAGTGTTTATCTCCTTATGGATTTTAGTGTGTTTTTATTAACCTGTATTTTTATATATGATTATACATTTCTGAGTAACTAATTAAAAAACAAACTCAAAGGCATTTGCTTTGTATCACCGCCATCTTTACATCTAGTTGTAAAATTAGACATGTTTCATTATTGAGCAACCTTCCTATTTAGCATTAAAACATAATCTCTAAAAACAGAACAATCTAACTTAATGATCATGCAATCTAAAGAGGTATGTTTATTAATGCACCTACTGTTCTGGTATTGGGATAATCAGTCAGAAAGAAGACACACGTAAGACAAAAGGCCGTAATGATTAAAGGTACCCTAGTCCCCGAATCATGAGCTTCTCCTCTTCTCTGCCCATCCTCACACTCAGCAGAGAGCGGATCTGGCCCAGGGAGGCCAGCAGGTTGATGGTGTCCTCCACGGAGACAGCGCTGATGGTGTAGGTCTTGGGCAGGGCCTGGACCAGACCCCCGATGCCGTCATACTGCCGGTGAAGCAGCACGAACATGGCCCTCACCAGCTCGGGGTCCTCGATGACAGACTCCTGAGCCCACCGCACCATCGTCTCAGAGATCAGCTGCTGAAGAGTGGCTGCGGGGTCATTGTTGATATTTTTAAAGAAGGAAAATAATAAGAGACAACATTAAATTGGGCATTTCAACTGCATATTTCATAGTCCTAAACTCATATCTATATTTGTACCGGAATATTTAGGAATATTTTTAGAATAAACTTCATTTAAATATATGTGTATATATGTGTGTGTATGTGTGTATATATACATATGTATATATATACATATATACACATATACATACAGTACAATAAAGATGAGTTATAGGACATGCAAGAATGGAAATACACAAACTGACAAACTTTTCTTTAAGGACTACTCTTATAATGAAGGGATTTTAGTTGTTTCAAAATTGCAGCCACTTTTTCAAAACCACTGTTGGCAATCCATACAACCATTAATATGAGTTGGCCTATTACTTTTACTTTTATTTTCTTTGTTCCATTATCTTCTCCCCAGAAAACCTGACATCACATGTCCCTATGAAGGTCAATCATGGGCATTCGAGGAGCGAGATGTTGACCCAGTTGTCTCTTCATTGAGTCATGTGCAGCAGTGACCTCATGTTGTTACATGTATACTTAAATTTGGATCCCAATAGTCACTTAAAATGTCTTCAAAAAGGAGGTGTCAGGGTGGGTCGCAGACCCACTCCCGAGCCTTCTGGGCGAGTGTGTGTCTGAGACTCACTGCCCTGTGCCGACTTGACTCAGGAGTAGCAGCTTCCTCTGCAGTTAAGTAAAATATGCATGAACCAGACCAAAATAGAGTTACAGACACTACCTATTGAAACCTTAAGAAAAGGTTTAACTTAATATAAGAATATTTGAAAATCAACTGCATGGTATTTAGACAGGGAGGCTAAGTTACTCCCTTTTGCTTTCTCTTCATAGTCTCCAATCAAACGCCTAAACTTTAGTGCTCCCAGAGCCCATCCCCCTCATAATGTGCTCTCTCTCCATCTGTTTCTACAAGTATCGTCTGATGCTGCTGAGCACCTCTGGCGGCTACAGGCATCTACTCAAGAATCAGTTTCTCCCTGGCTCTCCAGTGCGACGTCGTTGAAAGGATGGGTAAGTGTCAGCAGCGGGGCCCCTTCGCCTCTCCCACTGCTTACAGGACTTGTCGGAGGCACTCTCCGCTGGCTTGTCAGCTTGCTTCTTCTTCAGGGACGTCACCTTCTCCACCAGGGACATCAGGCGCCCTCTAATTGTTAGGTCACTGCTTCCGTCCAGAGACCCATCGTCATCCAGCTCAATTCCTAGTAAAAAGGGAAGAGAAAGAAGAAAAGAAAAACCTATTTTAAAAGTATATTCAGAAAAAGAATTCTCAGGCTTTGCCCCCTCTTCCATTCACAGCGTCGGAAACTCGACAACACCGAGCAAGCCTGCCCAGGAGCACTCGCAGCAACATTCATGAGTGGCGTCTCTTCCTGCCTGCTCTTCCCCCTGCTCCTGTGGGCTCCTGGCCCTCAGCAACCGGCACGAAATATAGAACGGAACAGAGGACAAAATCTCTCTCAGGAGACAAGACCCAGTCTGCTCCTTTCACCGACACAGGCAGCTCTGACATCAGGCCCCATCTGCCTGGACCTGCAGTTCTGCCGGCCTGAAAACCTCCCACTTTCCTCCTCACTTGCCTCCATAAATGTCAGTAATATTTTGACAACTTGAGACACAGGTAGAACAGGCCTAATTAGGTACCTAAAGCATGGATGCTTTATGTCTGAAGCAATAATGCTACCATTGTAGAGTGTCCCCTTCTTAATACTACATACATCATACATACACGGTATATAACCTGACGGCAGTCGTTCAGTGGTTCTTCATTCATAAGCTGACTGAATATGCAAAGCAGTGCTTTTATTCTCCTTATTAAAATAAAATAAAAATAATGCCCCCGGGGCCGTGCAGATCTAGGAACTGGCGGCCAGGTCACTGTCTTTCACAGGAGCAGCCTTCACCCACACCACTGCACGGAGACAGGGGACGCACACGCCCGCAGCATCGAATCGATCCCGCTGGGCAAGTTCTTAGAATGAAGGGGGAGGATTCCCTTCACAGATCTGGCTGCTAACATATCATTCAATGAAGGATTCCCTTAGGCATTAATTAATTCCATGAGACATGCTGAATTTCATTGGCCTAAAAAGTGGCCATGTAGTCAGTTTAAATACAACTGGTTGTAAATAAATTTCATTAGACTCAATCAACCTAACACTCAGCTCTCTGCCCAAAGCACCTGGTTACAATCTGCGCCTCCCCTCCCCTCCCCCTCCCCCACCCTTGTTCCCTGTCACCAGGGAAAGAGGGAAGAGAGGGGAATGTCAGTCATCTTCTGCCTCATCTGACAGCCTGACTTCCCACATAGGGCCCATTAACCATTTTATCATAATAAGTATTCTTAGATAAACCCTAACCGGAATCATGCGTATTTGTGAACCTGTTATATACAGAGCTGCTTTTGTAGCAGTGAACCTGTTATATAAGAGCTACTTTTGAAGCAGTGAATGTGCACTTAACAAGAGCTGTAGGTCACAAAGACCTTACCACAATGTGCCATCAGATCTTCATGAAAATCTAAGAGTTGGTCTCGAATTTCCTCTGGACATGGACACTCGTTTTTGTCATCCTTAAAATTGAGAAGCATATTGATCTGAAAATTTGAAACAAGGAAGAGGAAGAACGAGAATGAGAGAAAAGTGGATTCAGGAACAACACAGCAAAGATCATAAAACCAAAGCTGCTCAAAACCGGTTTTGGAGTATTCGTAAAATGTTGCCCAACAGATGAATGTATCAATAAGTAGAACAAATCAATGCTTCCCCCCCCCCAATTTAAAAATAATATATTAACAGTAAATGAAAAGTAAGTAAATAAATAAATAAATTTTTAAAATGTCTGGCGTTGTGTCCCGGGAGTGGCGGGCCCCTGCAGCTGGGACCGCGTCGGCCATGAGGACCCCCTGGGCTGCATACTGTTCCCATTGCCAGAACATCAGGATCTGGCAAACCGGCCTCCTCAAAGAGGCCATGACACACCCTTTTAATAAGCCTCTTATTGTTTAAACTAAACAAGTAGACTGCTGGGTGAAAGTAAGACTGCTGACTACCGCCACTTGGGTAGTGTAAGGAGAACAGGGAAATGCACTTGTCCCTCTGCAGGGCCTGGGTCCTGAGTGAGCTAAACAGTAAACAGGGAGGGTTCCCAGCTCCCTCTTGTACCTGTTCTTGTGGGGGCGACCTGAACTCCTTAGTCTTCCGGGCTGTGAGTGCGGCCGACATGTTCAGGGCTTGCATGACTTCGTTATAGCGGAAGCGCTGGTTGTCCTGGAGCCTAGCGACAAAGTCGTCTGAAAAGGCCACAATGGCTTCTATGCGGTGTCGGACCTGGCAGTCGCAGAGGTACTGCAGGAGCAGGCACATCTAAGAAGACAATGACAAAGACACCAAGTGTAAGTCATGAATCTTTAGAGTTCTGGGACATCAAATAAAAGTCAGTGGCAGAGATGCCCAGCTGTACACTCTCCTTTGCGCACAGAATCCTGGCAAATGCATGTCCCTTTGGTGGACACTCTGTCCTGGCCTCCTGCGGCTGTAGGTGCTGTGGCCAATGGGATATATGAGAAGCTTGCCAGGGGTCTCCTGGGAAAGACTTTCCATCATTGACAACTGACTAGAACACCCTCTTCTCAAGGAGAGTGTTCCTGGGTCACGACATGATCACTGGAGGAAGATGAGGCAACACACCTTAGGCTGGAAACCACGACTGAGGGTCGCAGCAGGATACTAAGATCTGGGTTTCAAATGACATCACTGAGTTCCGCCAATCCTAGACTGTCTACCTCCAGACTCTGCATGTAACTTAGGTGGTTTTACAGCATATTCACTAACTGGGTATTCTCCCACAGGAATCCAAAAGGATTTCTAAGTGCACAGTGAGCCTTTCAAAATATGCCTACCAGGGAATGTTCTGCCCAAGCTTCAGAAACACTTAAACACACTAACACCAACTGTAATTCAATACGAGGCACTGTGAGTCCCTACCCACAGGAGTCTGTCTGCCGATGCTGCTCTGAAGCGGCCATACTGTCCACCCCCCTCCCTCCGCCTCCTTCACCCACCTTCATGTAAGCACCTCCCCTGGGGTCTGGGTCCACGTGACAGCCGCCTGACTCAGTCTGCCCTGGACCACCCTGTCTTCCCCTCTCATCTGTTTTACTCACAACAGCTACACTGTGCTTTTAGAATAAAAGTTTCCTGCTAAAATTCTTCACGGTTTTAATGGAACTTAGAATAAAATTCAAACTCCATCGTGAGGCTGGTTTTAGCCATCGGCCCCATTCTGTGAGAGCTGCTGTCTGCCTGTCTCACCCTCTCCCCTCAGCTCTTTCGGCGGCAGACGCACCGCCTCTCCCTGCTTCAGAGCCTGCGGGGCCACGTGTCCTGTGCAAAGCTCCCAGGACCCTCTCCCGTTCCTGTCTACACACACTCGTGTCCGACCTCAGCTTACAGAGGCCTCCCCGCGCCTTTCTCACGGCGATCCCGTTGAAGTTTCTGTATTCTACGAATCCATTCTATTCTTCCAGACCGTCAAGGGAATTAGCAATCAGACACATGAAGAGAGATGCATCCCTAAGTATGTATTTCCCCCAGGGGCGGCGCTTCTGGAGGGTGGGCCCCCTGTTCCTTCACCCAGCACTGTGCCTGGCTCTGCAGAGGGAGAGGGAGACAGTACACCATCAGGGCCCACACCCAAGGGACCTTACAGACCAGAGGCTGAAGAAAGGGCCTCAGACACATGCGCACAAAGACAGGCCATGCCTCCGGCTCCTTAGCAACACGTGCAGGAAGTGACATCCGCTGTGGGACAAGTGCCCTGAGGCTGGTAGGAATGCAGGCGGATAGGGAGGGCTACAAAATGTCTGGAGTTCAAGCATTCCAACGAAACGTGGTGAGATGCAGAAACAAGACACAGGGAACCGCTAAGGAGCCCGAGGGAGAAGGCTGGCAGACAGAAGGCCATCTCCCACGTTTCCACACATATAATACACACACACATGCACAGCTGCACACACAGAAATAGATATGTATACACACAGACACGCACACAAATATACCCACACAACTATAGACACACAAATATATGTATACACACCTACACACAGACAAATGTACATATACACACAAATATACATATATACATAAAAATGTACACACATAAATATACATATATACACGTACACAGCTACACGCATACATACCAATATACACATATACACAACTGTACACACAAATACACATATAGACACACATCTATACATACAAATCTACATATACACACAAGTACATGTATACACACATACATACACACACAAACAGGCCGGACTTGCAGACACACATGGTAGACAGATGTATACTCAGCCAAGGAAACCACCTTGACAAATATACTAAATGTATCTTTTATCAACTATTCTCAACTCAATTAGAAAATTCATTAAATTCAATCCAAATGTAAGAAAGTTAGATTGATGGGTCCCAAACACAACTGGACATTAATTTTCTAGACAACTATGCTATGCAGGAACCCCCACAGGCCAGTTTCAGTGCCTTAGTAATGTGCAACCCTGAGCTCCCCACCCCTTCTCCCCCGCTCACCTGCAGCCCCCCACTCACCCCCTGCTCCCCTGCAGCCCCCCACTCACCCCCTCACCTGGAGCTTCACAGGCTCAGGCAGTTTCATCTGCAGCAACCCCTCTGCCGCATCCCCTCGTATGCCCTCGGGCCTGGCATCTTCGGTATGGGGCTCCTTGAGTGGTGCCTGGTGCTCCTCCTCCAGGGAGGCCTCCTTGAACACCCGGGGCTCAATCAGTTGCAGGATGTGCTTCAGGTCCTCCCCTTGGAAGACACCCATTGTGAGCAGCGTGTAGAAGAGCTTGATAAGCGGCACGAAGAGGAACTCAGTGGTGCCCCCTACGGGGTCCCTCGCACGCAGTCCGCCCTCCTGCACCACCTCGGTCAGCATCTGCATGGTCTTGGCCTTGAGCGTGTCCAGTGGGAACTCGGGGCTGTACTGGTAGCAGTCGTGATTGAGGCACACAAAGCTAGGCGAGGAGAAGCGCATGCGTGGCCGCAGCGAGGTGCTGAGGCCGATGCCCGGCAGCCCGTGCTCCTTGTGCTTGTCTGGGAAGAGCGTGATGCTCTTGGTCTCCTCGGTCATGGGCACGATGAACTCGTTGTTCATCATGAGCCGCGCGGTGGCGTAGGCGCTCAGGTGGATGTCGATGAGCAGGTCGTAGTAGCCCGTGCGCAGCAGGCCGGGCATGTACTTGCTCTCGATGGCATACAGCAGCTGTGCCTCGTCCACGTGGCTGCAGAGTGCGTGTGCCACGCGGTGGTTGCCCAGGGCACACACGGCCGAGTATAGCCGCAGGGTGTGCGAGTGGAAGCGCAGCAGCTCCTCCTGCTCCGTCAGCTCCAGGATGTCCACGGACCTGCGGGGGCAGGGGATGCTCAGTCACAGGGACAGAAGAGCTCATGCAAACCACACTCTTCCTCCACGACACGCAGGAAGAGTCCGTTCTAGGTGTTTTACAAGATTTCTTCCATAAAGAATTTTATGTTGAAAATGTTCACCCTCTTGTGCTTGCACCCCCTTCATCGTCCATACCCCCGAAGTTCTGGGCACCTCGTAGATACTGGTCTCAGTCTGAACCTGGGGACCCCTCCTTTCAGAACATGAGCACTCCCTGGGAAACCCCAAGTCCCCTTCGCTACTGGCCTGGCTGGTTTCTGGAACCCAGGAAACGGTGCCTTCAATTGCGGAGGCTGGCCTTGTCTCTGACCTGTGAGCACTGCCGCCTGCCAGTGAGAGGAGCTAACAGGTGATTCCTGGGACATAACCTCCCTCTAACCCACCTCCCTCCCAGACCCACACATATGCCACCACGCCTGCGCCGCTCGGGAAACACACACTATAGTGACATTTTCAGTGAGGAGAGTTCCTGCTGGGAAACTGCGTTTACACAGGCTCCTCATTCAGGCCATTCTGCCTCTGCCACATATCATGACCTTTCAGAACTTCAAAAATCAGGCCAGAATATGCCCAAAGTCTTTCCCTTGACTATAGAATCTGTTTTAAAAGTCCATACTTCCTTCAGGTGAGCCACTCAATTTGTGTCCCCAGTGCCACCTGGAGCCCCGGGCAGTGGTCAGTTGGAGGGACCCAGTGGGAGGGTGCCGGGCGCGCAGACCTGTTCTCCTCAGGGATGTGCAGGGACATGAACTGCAGGGGGTCCACGCACTGCACCAGCCAGCCCTGGCGCTCGCTGACCCGTGACACGTCCACCTTCAGAAACTGGTTGGGCATTCTGCTCCACAGGACGTGGGACAGGAACTGCACGTGGAGGCGTGGGGGACACTGAGGCACGGGGTTCCTGTGCTCGCTCTTGAAGAGTCCCGCCGAGAGAGGCATCACGTTCTAGGGGACGAAGCAGAAGAACCGTTTATGATACTCCCGGGGAACGATGACTAGCATTCTGCAGAACGGACAACAGAAGGAAGACCCACTGCGTGTCCACCGAAGCCCATACAAGAAATAGCAGAAATTGGGCTAAAGCTCCTGAAAGGAGAAAATGTTGTGAATGAAACGCCTGGCCCTTCAGGGCAGGCACGTGGCTCTGCCACACCCTCGCTCCCCTTGGAAGCATCCCCACATCCTCCAGGTTTGCTCTCCAAGCTGCTCTCGGTGCCACACGTCCTGACACAGGTCACATCCACGCGGCTCTCTCCCCCTGTCTGTTCTGTCACCCTCCTTGTCCGTAACCCACACCCTCGCTCACATTGATGTTTCTCTCTCTCTCCCTCTCCCTTCCTCTATGAAATCAATAAAAAATATATTTTAAAGATTATTTATAGGATTAATAGCAGTACTAACTTAAGAAGTACATATTATTCCCTAATAGAACACAATCCAAACGTAATCACAAGAATGAGTCTTTCTTACCTTTATTCTTCCCAACTCAAACTGGAAAACATTGGGACTTGTAGCTTGTGCAAAAACTGCAGGAAATAATTTGGTGCTTGGCTCCACCTTAAAACCAACGAATTTAATAATATTAGCAGAGGAAGAAACAGAAAGAACATGTATTTTCTTCACAACTAAGGAACACTTCACAAAAGTGAACCAGAGACTTTCCTTTCTCCCACATGGATATGGTCTTTCAACAATTACTTGGAGCATTTCATTTCTTTGCTACATGAACATTTAAGGAGAAATGTACTCTTTGCTCTGAGAGGCATAAGGCACAGCTATTATTCAAGCAGAAGTAAAAATGCATAATTCATTGAGTCCTGTTTTCATTTTCTTTTTTGTTGTTGTTAATCCTCACCCAAGGATATTTTTCCCATTGATTTTTACAGAGAGTGGAAGGGAGGTGGGGAGAGAGAGAAACATCGATGTGAGAGAGACACATCTGTAATTTGCCTCCTGCACACGCCCTGGCCTGGACCTGGAATAGAACCTGCAACCCTGGAGCTTGACTGGGAATCAGACACAAGACCGTTAGGTGGGTGGGCAGATGCTGTAACCACTGACCAACACTGGCCAGGGCCTGTTTTCATTTTTTTCTAATTTGCTTTTCCATCTTACAGACTGTGCTTTCCTCTAATGGTTAACAACACTTCCCTGCGGAAAAGCAGCGCCCACAGACGGTACCTGGTAGTAGGTGCTCAGCTCCTTGCCGTTGGCCGTGAAGGTGAGCAGCCCGCTGGCGGCGTCCACCACGCAGCCGATCTCCAGCCCGTTGTTGTTGCGGACCTGCCCGGGGCTCATGCTTTCGCCCGCACACACCATGTAGCAGTTGCTGCGTTTGATGCTGAATTTCAAAAACAGTTTTATCTTTGTACAACCACAGGTGTCACAGAAGCATGTAGATCTCGCAGACTAAACCTAAATTATGCTGCGCAAGCAACAAGCTCATGCTGTGGTGGGGGAGGTGCACGTGGGCCCGAGTCTGACCCCGAACCTCACTGACCGGTGGACGCTCTCGATCAGGTCACACACGCCCCTGATTGACACCTGATGGAGACGGGTCAACAAGCTGGAACCACATAAGAACTGACCTGCACCTTCCCTCCAAAAACTCAAACCAAACTGGATCTTTTTCTGAGGTTCAAAGAAGTTTATTTAATAATCATCCAAATTTATAATTTTCATTCTCAGAGGTATTGTGTGTGTGTGTGTGTAACCACTGTCCTGAGATGAGAAGCATTCCTGTTTAACACTATCAGAGTCCTCAGGCAAATTCACCTGAGCACCAGTCATTCAATACATTTACCATTTGGCTAAAAGCATGCCCCCTTACGGACACTTCCCAGTGATCTGCTATGAGAGAGACTCAGCTGGAATATGCACAAAATCAGTGTTAACAACCCACCTGAGTTTCACTCTCAGCAAAACCTTCACCAGAGATGGCAACAAAACTGTTATTTTCACTTTGTCTGCCACCAGATAGCAGATAGATTAATGAGGCCAGGGGAAAAACAGGCCACAGGCAGGCAAAGAACAAGAAGGTGAGATGGCCCTAGCCAGTCTGGATAGTGGACAGGATGTCCAGTCCTGGGTTCAATTCCAGTTAAGGACAAGTACCTCGGTTGCAAGCTCCCCCCCCGAAGCCCGGGCCCTGGTCAGGGCGTGTGCAGGAGGCAACCAATCGATGTGTTTCTCTCACATCGATGTTTCTCTCTGTCTTCCACTGTCTCCAAAAATCAATGGAAAAATATCCTCGGGTGAAGATTAAAAAATAAAATTTTTTTTTAAAAAGGTGAGCTGGTCAGTTTCTGGATAATCAGGTCAGCTGTGCTTCTGTGCACTGCGTACGTAAGACTCAACAACCCTTCTCTCAACTATTCCCACAACAGAGTCATCTATTAGGTGGCCCAACCCCAGCTTCCCTTATACTATCACCTTCTCTGAAAATCAAATATGTCCCCCAAGAATATTCCTGGAGATAGGCGGTTTGGGGCGCCCACACTGACAAGAAGCATTCCTCATTGGAGAGCTTTGCCAGCCCACTGCCTCAAGGTCTAAGTTCTAATGTTTCAGGTGTTAAAACCTAAAGGCAAGAGAGTGAACTTCCAGTCACCAAAAATGAGATGCGGCCATAAAATAAAAGCAACGCATGGAGGACCAGGGGACGCATGGGCACAGAGGTAGGTGCAAATGTCAGGTCTTCTCTTGTCTACTTCCGCAAGGAAAACGGCCTTCTCCACTTTTTTGAGGGTTTGGTTTGAGTTTGGTTTGTTTTACAAATGAAAAAGGATGGCACAGAAAGTGGAACTGACTTACCCAAAGCCACACAGCGAGTCAATGGCCAGGCTGAGGAAAGAACCCACTGCTCCTCAGTCGGAGTTGAAACATGCCCACCTGGTCTCCACCACTAGCCCCTCAAGTCTTCAATCGTCTCCCCCCACAAACCAGGTCCCAGGATGCGTGTCAGACCACATGCTCCCTGTCTCACCTTCCCCATCCTAATCCCTGGCACAAAGGCTGCGACTCGCAGCTCCAGTTGTTAGTCATGTGCGATGTCAGCTGAAGGAACACAACTGTTACCCGAAAAGGGATGCGCTGCTCTCACTTTATAACGGTTTTCACTTTTAAATACTCAGATTCCTCACTGGCTTGTTTGAGCAACAGAAAGGACACTGACATTAAGGTTTTGACTATATCGTTCCGATAAGTAGAAACAATACCCTGGGTATGAAATCCAAGCAAGAAAATTCCTAGGTTTATCAACATTTCCATCAGCTGTCCCTTGTAAGAAAGGGAGGAAAACCAACCTCTCGTGCACTTTCCCTTTTTCATCTCCCAGAGTCACGGTGACGGTGCGAACTCTGTCCAAGTCGAAGCACGTGTCGTACTGGTGGAAGTCGGCCGTGACCCAGCCCACCCAGACGCTGGCCGGCTCCTGGCCAGGGAAGATCCTCACCGAGTAATAGTACTGTGAAGACAGCAAGGCAGGCAGTGACAACGTAACACGAACCAATCTGAACTGCAACGCCCTTGAACTGTTGAGGGATATAGTTGTTGAAAATCACTGGGCTTAATGAAGTGTCATTGACACCAAAGACTAACACTGCAAAATAAGAAGAGCCTTAGAGCAGAGTCTGGAGTTCAACTAGAAATAATGGGCACAGAGAAGTCTCTCTCTGAGCAGAAGTGCTAAATGGTGCAAGGCTCTTATACTCCCGAGTGTGCGTGCATGGCTGTGGAAGGACACACACAATATGCACACCATATGTATTGTACATATAGACGGTGTTTATGCAATACAATCATCACCCATCAGGCAGGTAAGCTTTGAATTCTGCCAGCTTACAGTGTGCTAATCGATGCTGGAGTTCTACACCTGTGAATAGGCCCATCTTTCCTAGCACTAATCTGTCTTATTTCCACACCTTAAAATCACTTTGAAAAAGCTCCAATCTAATATGTGAAAATCAATCTCAAACATGGGGGTACTTGAGGGACACTACTACCTATTTTTTCCATTTGGCATTTAGTTGTTTTGAAAACTTTAAATGGCACAGAGCAAAACTTCTCCTTTAACAAAATATAAATGATCTTCTTTTAGACATATCACAAAGATGAAAGAAATTATGTGTCCTTGGAGAAATTAGGTCACAAATTCAAATTTTGCCAAGAAAAAAAAAATAGGTTGTTTTCCCTAAAATAGCTCTTTTACTGCATATCCATATATTTTTCAACTTTTAATTCCCTCCCCAAATAAGAAAAAAATTTTTAAGCCTGCTATGTATGATGACGCAAGTGGACTGAAATGTAAACTGGGGTGAGTGACAGCCTGACGTAAATGGCGAGAGCTGCAGCCTCGTACCGTGGACGTCTGCATCAGGTAGTCGTAGTCGTCCCGATCATCCGCAAGGACGTCCTCCGTGAGCCTCGCGGAATGGCTCGTGCTGTAATCCGGCTTTGTTTTTCTAAGCAAAAATCTGAAAATATGACAGACCTGGGAGTAAGCAACAGTAGAAGTTCTGCTTCCTCAAACATAAGCAAATAATCAGCTTAGTTCAGTGATTATCAACCAGGGCGATTTCACTCCCCCGAGGATGTCTGGCAACATCTGGAGATATTTTTGGTTGTCATAACATGGGGTGGGGGCCAGGTGTGTGCCATCTGCATCTGGTGGATGGAGACCATGTTTCATGAACAAGGCAGACTCCCACAACAAACAGTTATCTAACCCACAGCACGCTGAGGCTCAGAAATTCAGATTTAGTGCAAGGCAAAATGCTAAAATGGATTGCCTTCTTGTCCATAAAAATACTATTTAGAGAGAATACTCTTTAAGTTTCAACCAAGAAAGTAAATACAGACATTTTGAAAACTAACTCTTGGGGGGAAATACCTGAAAACCATATATCTGCTAAAGATTAATATCCAGTGTATGTAAAGAGCTCCTACAACTCAACAACAGAAAAGCAAAAATGCCAATCCAAAAATGGACAAAGAATTTGAAAAGGCATTTCTCCAATGATGATCTACAAATGGCCAATAAGAATATGAAAAGATATGCACTAATTATCAAGGAAATGCAAATCAAAACTATATGAGCTATCACTTCACCCCCGTTAGGATAGCTACTATGGAAAAAAAAAACAAACAGGGTTGACAAGGATGTGAATAAATCTGAACCCTCATATAGTGGTGGTAAGATCATAAAATGGTGCAACAGCTCTGGAAGACAATATGAAGATTTCTTAAAAACTTAAAAATAGAACTACCAGTAATCCCATTTCTGGGTATATACCCAAAACAAATGAAAGTTGGGTCTTGAAAAGGTATTTTTATATCCATGTTGACAAAAGCACTATTTACCATAGCCAAGAGGTAGAATCAAGCCAAACATCCATCAATGAATGGAGAGACAAACGGATAAACAAAATGTGGTTTATACACACAATGGAATATTACTCAGCCTTAAAAAGGGGAAGAAGGTCTGACATGCTACAACATGGATGAACCTTGAGGACATTACGCTTAAGGAGACAAACCAGTCACACAAAGAAAAATACTGTATGATTCCACTTGTAAGAGGTACCAAATTAGCCAAATTCATAGAAACCAAAGGTGGAGTGGTAGTTACCAGCGCCTGGGGGGAGGTGGGAAGGAGACTTGTTAATGGGTATAGGGTTTCACTTCTGCAAGATGAAAACATGCTGAAGATGTTTCACAACAACGTGATCACACCTAACACTACTGTTCACTCAACTGCACTGTACGCTTAAAATTTGTAAGTGAACTGAAAAGTGGTTAAGATGGTAAATTTTCTTGTGTTTTTTCTTTACAAAAATGAAAAGGCATAAAAAAGTAACTCGGGATAGAGTACATCTGTGGTAACAAATCAGATGACAAACAGGGTGCTTAACTGCCCCTATAGAATCCTTGGTGCATGAAGAAGGGCGAAGAGAAAGAAAAAACTGGCCTCCACGGCAGCCCTACCCACAGAACGAGCTCACACTGAATCACTTTGCAGAGATCAGCGACCTTTGTTTCAGACGAGAGGGCTTTTCCTGCGCGTAATCTTTGTGGTTATTAAACTCTGGTTTTGTAGCTTCTTTGTCTTTGTCCACTCGATCGGGCACCAGATGGCCATGAGCTGTCTTCATCAGAACCTCAAAATCAGAATCCACGTCGTAATCCTCCAGATCACTCTTGGGCCCGAAGAGGCCGGCACCCGGGAGCCCCCCAGCCACCGTCCTGGAGAAGACCTCTGCGCACTCGATGGGCATGCTCAGCCGGTAGAACATGATGTCCGTGCTGCTGTTCTGGGAACTGAAGGACTTCTGAGTGACCTTTAAACACGGAGAGCTGTCCGCGGTGCCGTCTATCCTGGTCACCTAGCACACAGAGAAGCAATAGGTCAGTTCCAGCCATCACTGTGGATTCGGGGGTTCTATCTAACCTGGTCACCTAGCACACAGAGAAGCAATAGGTCAGTTCCAGCCATCACTGTGGATTCGGGGGTTCTATCTAACCTGGTCACCTAGCACACAGAGAAGCAATAGGTCAGTTCCAGCCATCACTGTGGATTCGGGGGTTCTATCTAACCTGGTCACCTAGCACACAGAGAAGCAATAGCTCAATTCCAGCCATCACTGTGGTTTTGGGGGTTCTAAAGACCACGCGTTTCATGTCTTTAAAACCCCAAACGCAGCCACAAGTGGTGAGATTTTGTAAATTAGACAATTGAGTATAGCGAGACTGTGTTGCAGATATACCCATAGTTCTGCTTCTAACTCAGAAGAGGGTTTGGGAAATCCATGTTATAACGGCATCTCTTCAGACTGAGCCTGAGATTGCCTCTAAAAAAGAAAATTAACTATTACTCATCAGTCTAGTCAGCTACTCATAAAGTATTTAAAATCAAGGCTGAGCTTATGCTTAATTCTATTTCTGTGTAACACATTGGGGTCACCATTTTAAGTAAGTGACAGTAACTGTCCAAGTAAAACTCACATGTGTAAAGATACTCTAATCCTGTTTTTTGGCAATTGTCTGATATTTTAAGAAAAAGCAAACCTCAATATGTTCATGGTTTGATGGAACCTGGAGAAACTGAGGAAGTCGCTTGCTTAGCCACATGGTAATGTCCCTGTTTGTATTAACGGCGAATGGCTCATAGCCCTCCTGTAAGCCACAAATGGTGAAATACTTCAAGGTGCTCACGTCCTTTCCAAAGTTCATCCTTCCCACCTGAGCCACCCCAAGGCTGCACACAGGTATGAATCCTGGAAGAAAGAAGAATCAAAACTTTCAGTTCCATTAGTATAAGAGCCTGTTAGTACAAGTGTTGCTCCAGAAAGAGAGAACCGATGCTAAGTATTGGACGTAAGGTCAGAAGGGCAGTATTCGATCTCAGCATCATAATTCACTAACTGCGACCTCTGGATCAGTCCCTCCTCACCTTGGACTCTGTACATGAGATGCATGCTAAGCAGCCAATCCTCCAGGATCCCTGGGCATGTGCCCTGACCAGGAATCGAACCATGACCTCCTGGTTCATAGGTCAACACTCAATCACTGAGCCACAATGGCCAGACAAGAAACTCAATTTTTAACTTAATGTAAATTAAAATAGCCCCATGTGGCCAGGGGCCCCCTTACTGGAAGTGTTTGCCTCACGAAGGGCTTTCATCTTTTACCTCCCTGCCCAGGTCACCTCGGAGCCACAGCAGAGCTGCCTGCTCCCTGCACTGTGCATCCCTTTATTTCCAACTTCTCACTGATCAGAAATCACACAAGTGTGGGCTCCCTGGTATATTGTCACCACATAAAGAAAGAATAGTGTTTATTCATCTTTGTCCTCTCAGCATCCAGCAGAGGGCCTGAACAGGAGGCTCTCATTACATTTTTATGAAATGAATGAGCAGACAGAAGCTATAAGCAGCTCGGAGGGAAATACTAAATAAAAACTTAACATTTGTGGAAAATGAGCCTCTTGCCTGCCATTTATTTTCTTACGCATGTTTAAGAAGCCACTTCTGCCTTAGCTCAGTAGTGCGAAGAGGCCTCTGCTAGAGCAAAGTCAAGGGTGTCTGATCAAACAGGGTGCCCATGCGACTTCCAGCAGCAGCTCCTCTGCCCTCACCTTCAACCAAAGACGGGGTCACGGGCATCAGAACAGAGAGACTCCTTGTGCCTCCCCCAACACACTTACCGTCACCAACATCAAAGTCCTTAAAAGCCAGTTCTGACCCTGAGTCATCAAGAAGGATTTCGCCGTTCAGTGTGAACATCATGGTGCGCTCCGTCATGTCCACCATGCACCCCATGACATCGCCTGCTTGCCAGGAACGCCCGTAGTGCTCATTGCCCTGGTGCCACCGCTGGGCCTGGGGACAGAAGAGTCATTGTCACCAAGAAAGCCAGGAGAACGCACCCCCACTGCCTGTAGGACTCACAGCAGCCCTCCTCTCCCCACCCCCACCAAAAGCTGGGATCTGGGAGTCCTAAGTCCCTAATGGCAACACTGTGTGCACTGACTTGAGAAAAGCCCAAATGCTATTTCATCATTTTGAGAATCTATCACTTTAAAAACCTACCCCACATACTTTCTATTCAAAAGAAAACTCTGTCACATTTTATTTTTCTCCCTACAATGAACGCTTCCCGGGACACGGGTGGTTTCTCTCTACTCCCCCAAATACAAAGAATTATGAGCAGAGACTCAAGCTGGGAATTGATCATTGAATGACATCCTAGTTTTCATCCATTTCAAAATAAGGTTCCATTCCTTGGAACAATGGCACCAATATATAACAAAATGGAAATCTTAAAGCATTTCAATATACAAGGTGGGGCAAAAGTAAGCTTACAGTTGTGAGTACACACGAGTTTATTTTTGTATTATTATTATATTATTTTCCATACAAATAACTGTAAACCTTTGCCCCACCGTGTATAATAAAATTAAAAGTTTCAACCCAAACCTAAAAATGTTTACAAAATGTTTGCTGAAATAAAAAGCTGAAGACTGAATATAGATGCCAATATTGTTTGATATAAACGGGAGATAAGTGGGATATTTGAATCTATAGTATATTCTATTGATCTGCAGGTACAAAATTAGTGATATTAACTTGCCAGGTAAATCTTTTAACTTTACTCTAAATGTCACCTTCACTGTGATCTAATATGTAATGAGATACAGTCACAAATGCAAAACAATAATATGATTCTTCTCAAGGATAATACTTAGTTTTTAGAAAATTTATTTAACTAAATTAGGTCTCACAAGGTATTCAACTGACCCATCTGAAGTAAAAAAGCAGAATTCAGGAAAAATAAAGATAAGACATTTCAGAACAAAGAGGGTCAACTGCCCTAGAGGACACAGTGCTAGTTTCTAGCCTAGAAGTGCTCTCCCTCCATGCATGCCTGAGAGCCCCCCGCCAAACTCCCACACGATCGCTTATTTATTCTAATTCCCTTTTCCCCATTAAATGTCCCTCATGTAAAAGGAACAGAAGTCCACTGAAGGAAAATCAGAGAAAACAAAAGAATAAAAGATCTATTTTATCAGCAAAAACGACTATTAGTCTATTGTGACTATGTTCATACACACAAATTTTTAATATTTTATACAGATAAAATAATATTCAAACATTTATATGATGTATAAATAAAATAAACTTCCCCACAGCCAAAGAAATGAAAATGCCTAACGATGCTGAAAATGGAAACTTTCTGTGATTATAAACCGCATTGCCTTAGGTGTTCTTACAGTTATTAAAGGTGTCTACCTATCATTAATTATTGCTTGAGGATCGATTTTTCCCCATGGAATTGCTATGTCAAAGCGTATGCATTTTAATGAGTATATGTATTTTTAACACTTTTTTAGACACGGTGCTTCATCTTGTTGACAGGCATTTCCTGTGTTTGTGAGTGGAGAATAACGTTTTGAAACTACAAGGGCAGGAGCTTCCCTGGGAACCATCTTCCCAGCATGTGCTCTGGGAAGGGCTGTGTCGCTGTGCTCGCTGTGCTCCCTGGGGCCTCCGGGAAAGCCAGGCCCGGCAGAGAGGATGCCTCCCACCCCGTGGCTGCTGCCTGGCGCCCACTTACCTTGAAGCCGTCAAAGGCGAAGGCGTGTTCGTCGCAGCCCAGCTCCTGATCAGGCTGGCAGCCTGGCCTGCTCCAGCCAACGCGCATGTCCCCAGCAGTGACAGCCTCGAACTCGAAGTACCACCTTCCCGCCTTCACAGCGTAGGTTTTCTCAGCCCGGAAGATCCGGAACCGTTCCCCGGGGCTGCTGCACACTTCTGCTCGGGCAGCTGGGAAGGTAAGGAGAGTCTGTGATCACAGGGAACACTGAAAGGGGGGCAGGTACCACATGACTTTATAACTACACCCACAGTGATGTGCTAATGATACTCTGTGCCCACCTGGTGCACATGTACTAAGTGTGTTCATCAGGACGGGCAGCCCATGAGCCAGCGAGGCGCAGAGGGCACTGGCTTCTGCACGAGGCTGGGGCGAGCTGGTGACGGGGTGATGGTGGGGGCGCTGCCTTTGCGGGAGAGAATGTCTGTCTGTGCAAAGACCTACCAGCAGTTGGTGGTTTGGTAGCGGAAGATGAGGTAAATGTGAGGCATGGATAGAAAGAGCACAAGAGACTGAATCCACTGGCCATAGAAATGAACAGACATTGGTCGGTGAGAGAGAAGAGGGAAGAAGCAGCCAGGCAATGAGGAGGAGACAGAAAGCTATAAAAAGCAGGGAAGGGTCACCATCTACACACTCCCTGGCAGCATGGGTGAGGGCAAAACTCCCTCTCCCCCACATCTTCACCTTAATGTGCTGCACACACACATTGTGTTTAAGAAAGTAAAAGGGTCAAGTCTGACATCAGAATCAGTACAGTATAAAGGGAAAAACATTGTTCTCCACCCCACATGTGCATTGAGACTGGACACAGTAGATGAAGAGTGGACACACGTGGACTGAGAGAGGACACATGTGGACTGAGGGTAGGTGCACATGGATTGAGAGTGCATACATGTGGACTGATTGGGCACATATGGACTGAGTGTGTGCATGTGGATTGACAGTGGATACACACGGACTGAGAGTGGACACACATGGACTAAGAGTGGACGCATGTAGATTGAGAGAGCCAGGAGTGAGAAACCTCAGCCATAGAACCTGAAGCCAGGTGACCATGAGAATGTACACCAAAAGGTTGAGGATTAAAAACAAAAAAGTCCATATACTCAACACATACTTATTGCCTAATCTAATGTGTTTTCCTTAAAGCAAAATATTGCTCTAATTAATATTGCCTACATGAATGAGTATAAATAATGAAGGCTTAGAAAACACTAGATCCCACTACAATTTATTCCCATAAACATCTAAACCCAGCTCTTCCAAGGACCGCTGGTGGGTGGGATGGGGGCCATGTCCGAACCAGGTAGCCTCCTTAGCCTCCTCAGGAAGTAAATCCCTGTGGTCTGGGCCACGCTCCCACGAGACGGTCTAATCCTTCGGGAAAAGGTGCTCTAAACCAGCAGTCGCCAGCCAGCGGACCACTGGTGGTCCGTGAGGTCCGAAAGGTTGGCGACCGCTGCTCTAAACTGCACACTGCGCACGAGGTCACACACTACAGGACTCTGTCTGTGCTCCCTTTTTCACTTATTTGGCTCTACACCCTGCCCGTGACGTTGCAAGCAGAGGGAGCAGAGGGAGCCTGCAGTACCGTGGTCTTGGTCGGGCGCCTCCAGGCTGTACCCGTACCCCAGCAGCGTGCGCACCGCCTCCCGGAGGCTGTCCTTGTTGGACTTCTTGGTTCTGTCATCGAGAAGGGTGTAGGGCACAAGGCGTGGGTTTCTTCTGTTCTTGACGTCCTACAGGAAGAAAAAGGTGCGGTCATCAAAGTAATGCCAACAGCTTGAGGAAATGAGACAGGAAATACAACATTGAAAGAGAACAAAACGCCAAGGCCCTGAGGGTAAACGCTGCCCCTCCCATCCCCTTGTTCTCCTCGGGCTCCAGAAGTTACCGGAACAGGACCAACACAAAGAGTTCATCACATGAAGGTCTGCATCAATATAAAGCGAGACCTCTCCTCGAGAAGAAAAAGTAAAAATAGCCACAGCGATAACAAAAGCCCCCTGAAGGACCTCTTCCAGCGTCTCCCTTCGGCCGTGGTCGCAGGCAATGGGCTAACGTAGAGAACATGCAATTTCCCTGCCCAGTAGGCTGACAAGTCTTGGTGTTGAGAAGAGCCACATTAGCAGGTCAGGGATTCTGAGTCAAGAGACCACGTAAGGCTGCTGTCCCTTCTTAAGCGAAAACCCCGTATGTCACAAACGGCCATTCTGGGGCCTCACGTAGCTTTAAAAATAGGCAGTCAATCCCCAAGTACCTGCTGGATGCCGTAGGTCCAGCCCTGCCGGATCCGGTCCCGGGCCCACACGTTGTGAGCATTTTCTGCCAGTCTGTCCACCATTGCTTCCTGAGACGGGGTGAGTTTGATAAAGCTCAGGTCCATCGGTGCCGGCTTGTAGCCACTTGTCAGCTGGTAACTATAGAGCGAAGCAAAACACGCATATAAGGGGCCTTCCCAGAAAAGTCAAGGTTTAAACATCCCTGTAATAGTCTTTGCGTGGCCCCACCCACTTCCAAAGGGTCCATAACCACAGTGGTGACCACGGGTAACACAGCTTCAGCAAGCCCGGGGCCCTCCACTCAAGCCCATGACTCATTAGGAGGAAGGATCACGCCACCCTTATGGTTTTGTTTTTCGCCAACAAGCCAAATGCAACAGCTCACCTATCTCTCAAAATGGAGAACAAATTATCATTGTTTGTGTTCCTAAGAGTCCAGGCTTAATACAAATCAAAGTACTGGTTATCAGTGAGAACATTCAATGGGTTTCTCAACCAAAATTCTCATTTTCAACTTATAAATGTTTTACTAACATAATCTTTATTCAATAAAACTGTGTATGTATCCTACAGACACTAGGAAAATTCTAATGCATCTACAGATTATTCCTGCGTACATAATTTAGGAAGCCCTAGCTAAGAGGGAGACCAGGAAACCCACAGCCATCCAAAACAGGAAGGCCCAGGTTCCACAGGGACTCTTACCAGAGACTATTTCTGCACCCTGAGCTAGAGAGAAAGGTACTAAGTGAGTATAAAGTTTTAATCTTTTGGAAGAAATATAAAATTGAAAATGTAAAATTTTCAACACATGGTATGTGGGCGCTAGCACTGCCCGCCCCACACAGACACACAACTGTCTCCTTGTCTAACCGCCAAGGCTGGTCCCCAGCACTTACAGCTGCTCCTCTCTCTTTCGACCGCATGCCCTACAACCACTGTGCCTCAGAGTGGGCACCACCCACTTTTCTAACCGCCACGGTGCTTACAGCAGCGCAGGGCACACAGCAGCCTTTCAAGCCAGTTTTTGAAAGAACTTTATTTACTAAGTTAAGATAAACATACACACCTGTCCATCTCAAAGATTATCCTTTTGCACAAAAGAAAATTCACCAGATAATTATGCTAAGGTAAAAGAATAAATGATCAGAACTTGGGAAAATGCTCTTTAAATAAAACTGTAAGTCGCCTTTCCTCTCCTAACTGCTCTGGGCTCTGGGTGGCATCGGCGCCACGTAAGCTCCCGACAGCAGGAGTCTGACTGCCCCGGAACCTAGAGCAGCGCTTGCAAGACCGGTGCCTGGCACCCCCAGGCTTTCACTAGAAACAGGTTGGATGAATCGATGTATGTTTAACACAACGGACTACTGAATACTGTTAGACGTTCCGCTTACTTCTTGGGGAGCTTCATCTTTTTCACCTTTTCCTCAGCATGTTCATCTGATATTCCCACGTGGCATCCTAATGCCAACAAGGTCCTGGAAAACAAAAGCAGAGCTAAGCACAGTCCTCCCCTGAGCCCGAGGGCTCAGCTCCTCCGGCGGATGGAAACGAGGGGTAACAGTCCTCCCGGATGCAGAGCACACGTGTTTCTAAAGACACTCATTTATTAATATGCTGTTCACTTCTGAGTAACGAGTAAGAGAGTGGAAACTGAAATGGCGCCAAAGGCAGATACCATACAGTCCCGCTAAGTCCCTTTCTCTAGCCCAGCAGTTCTCAACCTGTGGGTCGCGACCCCTTTGGCGGTCGAACGACCCTTTCACAGGGGTCGCCTAAGACCATCCTGCATATCAGATATTTACATTATGATTCATAACAGTAGCAACATTACAGTTATGAAGTAGCAACGAAAATAATTTGATGGTTGGGTCACAGCATGAGGAACTGTATTTAAAGGACCAGAAGGTTGAGAACCACTGATCTAGCCCCTTCCCCACTAAAAGCACCAACAGTTCCCAATTCTTCTGTCCTGCTAGAGCGTGTACTGCACTAAGGGAGACATGCGTGTGCATGTGCATGTGTGTGCACGCTGTATACACAGCAGACAGTTCTCTGCAATCTGCTATCTTGACTTTACAATTTCACTTTGAAATCCTGTCCTTTCTTTAAAGCTGGTTTATTTTTCAACAGCTTTGAAAGGTTCCATTAGCTGGACATGTCATGGTGGTTTTACCCAATGCTCTGCGCACAGCCTTTGGTTATTACAAACAGTGCTGCCAGGAACAGCCTCACGCATGCAACACATGCACTGTGTCCTTCATCGATAGGATCGACCCCTAGATGCGGAGTTACTGGATCACAGGGCACATACACTTTCAAGTTTAACCAGGTTGGCCAATGTCAATAGAAATGGTAACGATTTCCATTCCCACCAGCATTGCCTTTTCCCCAAGGTTATCAACCTGCTTGACCTTTGTCAATCGAGAGGTTTAGTTCCAGCCGGAATGAAAGGACTTAACACTCAACCCTTCCAGGGAGGCTGCGTGGGAGGGGAAGCCAAGAACTCACTTCAGGGTCTCAAGCGACATCTGCAGGTTGTAGTTGCGCTCCTGCTCCGGCAGCTTGGAGAACTCCACCAGACACGGGTGCTGCCTCTTGTTGTCATCTCTGACCTGAAACAGGACAGGAGGTGCATGGGACAGTCCCCCAGTCAGACACTGGCAGCGGCGCTCCAATCAGCAGTGGGGCATGAGGGGGAAGCAGACAGGAGGCCCAAATCCTTACTGGGTGTAGTGGCGACTCCGCTTTAATGCGGAATCATTTTTCCGTGTTTAGAGCCACACTGGTCAGAGACCCCATGAACCTGGCTGTCTGACATAAACTCTTCCGGGGGTCCCAGCCCTTCATCTCACCCACACACACTCCTTCCCACTGTCACGAATCACCCCACCACCTCAGCAAGATCGATTAGCATGATACAGGGTTTTTTATATATTAATAATCCTTGACAGTGTAGGCTAGAAATCAGACTACACTAAATCAAAGACTTTAGGGATGGATCAATGAGAAGGCTGGCCTGGATCACTGCGCTGGTAATTAAATATTAGTCTTCCTGGGGACCTACGTTACACAGGCCTTTGCTCCCGTGGGGGCCTCGATGACAGGCGTGTGCTGTCGGGGAACAGACTGCTCCATGGGAACATCCAAGCTCTGCAGATGCCACACGAGAGCACTTCCACCCACACTGGGCTCTCTCAGAACCTTTGAAAGCAACGCCTACTGTCCACCTGTGTTAACCTTGATTGGAAATGTAACCTGCAGCTTAAAGATGGGTAACTTTTCCACGGTCAAGGCAACTGAGCCATGCTTCAGTCAGCCTGCCCATCACGGCGCTCCCTCCCCAAACTGATGTGTAGGAAAAAAATCAGTCCATTCATTCACATCACCACACAGCAAGATGAGAGAAAACGTTGCATTCAGAAAGTTGCATTAACGGAATCTGTAGATAAATGGAAAACTCCGTACCGGGCCATACTGCCAGCCAAGTTCAATTTTATTCATAACCCAGAGCTCATGGATGTTTTCTGCCAGCTTTTCTCTTATCCTCTCCAGGTGGGGGGGCAACACGATCTAAAATTGAAAAAAGAAAAGAAAGCACACATTAGAAAAAATACAATACGACACAGCGCTAATTGTTCTCCCTGCAACTGGACTAAATAGAATTGCCTCATAAACCATTAAAATAAAGTAACTAGGTTCTAAGCCATCTATTATAACCTAGTGGTAAAAATATAACTAGTTATCTAAACATTCTTTAGGGAAATTTTGGGACCTTTTTTGGGAGGGTGGCAACTGAAGTTTCTAATTTATGAACCAAAGTTAGGAAGAAAGAAGATAGAGTTTGGTCGGGAAAACTGCCACAATGAAAGACGCCTTGCTGGATGGACCTGGGCTGCCCAGCAGAGCCTGCGTTATTTAGGAGAATCACACAAAGTCCTCACCCTGTCGTGGCCTCATCCACAGACTGGATGATGGCCACTCTGCCCAGACGGTGCACTGGCTCCATGAGCCAGTAAATATCTGACTGCAGTGATCTGTTTCCTCTTACCTCTTTATTGTCAGTGATTTCCAAATAGAATCTTTATAAAGAGTAAGTTTAATAACTTTTCTATAAAAAATACAAAATGATTTTCAAGGTGAGGTGTTGTGTCACCCACAACTAGTCCTTCAACAAGCAGAGCAGCACCTGGTCATGCCCAGATGAGCCAGGGTCTGCAGGGAGCAGCTCTCACCGCCTCCTCTCCCCAGAGCAATGGGGGTTACCCAGGTCCTCAAGGTCCCAGAGTAGCATCGGATCCCAGGAATTTCGACTGTAGAGCCCATGACTTGAATCTCTACCCAAGATAAATGTCAGTTAAGTCGTTTCAAAATAGTAAGTGTATCTAGATGGGAGAAGAAACAAAAACTCTACGTCTACCCTACGTAGGAAGTGCTCTCTAAAGTTAGTATGGGCTACCTAAGGCTGTGACCTTCACTGTGTTATAAAAGCAACGTAATGGCTTAGGACCACCCATAAAAATAAAACCGAGTAGAAGAGAAAATAGATACGTCAACATGGTAAAGTTCAGCATTATTTTATGAAACTTGCTTCAATCGCACATATAAATCATATTACTGAAAACATGCATTCCTGTGGGTGGCAGTCAGGAGTTGAGAGCCCTGCACATCAGAATGACCGCAGCACAGACGGTGCCAGCAGGCTGGCGGGTACCTGGCTGGTGTCCACGGGGACCGGCGTGAAGGCAGCTTGGGTCAGGGCAACTGTGGGGCCCAGCAGGTCCCGGGTGTAAGTTCTCTCTTGCTTGTACTCGCGGCTGTGTTCCACTTTCAGCTTTTCTTTTGGCAGCACAGCTTCGTAACAAGGAGCATAGCCCGGTGGGGGAAGGAATTTAAATTCTCCGTGTCTTCCTCCAAGCAGAAAGCGTACCCTGAAAAGGACATACATGATATTTCCATTTGCTGAAGAAAAATGTAACCTTATTTCTCATCCTTAGTCAAAAACCCAAAAAAAACTTACTAAAGAAAACTAAGGAAACTAAATAGAAGAAATTAAGTGGTATTTTTTACACAATGTTGTCCATTTCCCCTTAGGAAATAAAAAAAAAGGACTTGAAGTATTTCAGGACACTGGTTTGGGGGAGTTAGTGCATGGCTATGTGGACAAAGCCCCAGCCTCCCAGACCCCCTCTGGGGTGACTCGAGCCCCTTCCTGTAAGAACAGGCAGGTGCCGTGGGAGGGACGACCCTGAGTGGCAGACGCTAGGGGAGCAGGTGACGGCAGTGCAGTGTCCTGTGGAAGTGTGAGCAGGAGGGAAACAGACCACAGCACAGACATACTAACTTGATTCCTGCAGAGAAACTAACAACAGGAAAGAAGAGGCCATCGATGTTGAAGTTCTCAAACATCCCCTGAACAGGCTGTCCGTTAATTCGGAATGAGATGCTTGGGGCACTCAGATCTAAACAGCAGCTGATGACGTCATCGGTCCTCAGCAGGTGCTGGTTTGGCGAGCTCACGGTGCTGGCGATACAGCCTGTGAGGACACGAGGGAAGGGAACGTGAGTTTATCTCAGAGAATCGCCTTCCGAGCCGAAGGCAGAGGTCTGAGCGGCAGTGACATATCAGTGCACAGCACAAGAACAGAATAGAAGCTGGGACACATATAATATTATACCTTAAATCCTTTGTCAAAAAATTGTTGTTGTTTTTTTCAGAAGCTATGCCATGTTATGAAATGGAACTTCTACATAATCAAGAGATAAACTTTTAAATGGTGCCAACCAAAGCACATCCTTTTCATAAATTAGAGAACAGACTATTAGATGCCGGGGTCCAACCCCAGCGGGTCCAGGGGTCCCAAAGGTGTGGACGGAGTCGGCGAAGAAGGAATGTCACGGAGACAGCGTTCAGTTGATCAGCAGCCTAGCCAGGATCTCCAGCCCGGATCTCCAGAGAGGTTCTGCTTCGGATCTCCAGCAAGGTTCTGTAGCCATGTTCCCTCGCTAGGTTCTCCAGCCAGGTTCTGTCCAGGCTCTCCAGTCAGGTTCAGTGTCCAGGTTCCAGTCAGGTTCTCCTGCCAATCTCTGTAGTCAGGTTCAGTCCAGGATCCCTTGCCATGTTCTCCCGCTAGGCTCTGTCTCTAGGCTCCGAGGCCAGTCCCTCTCCAGGATCCTCCGGCATGCTCTCGCCAGCGAAGTTCTTCTGTCTCTAGGCTCCGTGTAGGTTCTGTCTTCTGAATTCTGTCTCCTGAGTTCTGAGTCTTTCTGTCTTGTTACAACTGTATTTATACCAGTTGATTCAATCCTATCAATCTCTATTACAAAGGTTAGGGCGTTTCTTATCTCCATTCCAGGGAGAAAAGATTATGTAGTTTAAGCATGATTGTTCATAGTTAAAGGGATTAATTACCCGCCTGGCACTTAGTTGAGGGGTTTTATTCCCTCCCTAACTTCAGGGGAAAATCCCTACCTGGGGATTCAACCTTTCTAGGAGAGGTGACCTTGGTTAAAACACAACGCCAAGAAGGTGAGCAAACATATAAAGAAAAGTATGCCATATATGCCAGGTCCCTTGAAACAGCAAGGATGGACCGGCTCCCGGCAATTAGATAGATAGATATAGATGATATAGATATAGATATAGATATAGATATAGATATAGATATAGATATAGATATAGATATAGATATAGATATAGATATAGATATCCTTGTTAATAATATACTCAACCAGCAAAGCTGAGAGTTGGTAGCTGGTGAAATGAACTATATACTTATTTGTAAACAGCCCCACATTTCTGAAACAAAGTGCCATGTGACATAAACTAATTCCTCACAATCTAGGTTATAAATCACAGATCCCTGAGGTTGAATTATCTACCAGGAAGTGACCTTAATTTATTTTTTCCAACCATTTTCCAGGGATTGTGTTTGGTCCTTTTTCTATGGGAAGCTAAAGCTTCCACATACCAATTAAAATAAGCAGGAAACAAATAAGGTTTTTGCAATTGATTCATGAATCAAAATGCTACTTTTTAAATACAGAAGTCTCCCTTTGTCTTAAATTCCACTTTCCATAGTTTCAGTTAAAAAGGGTAAACCAGTGCCTGAAAATAATAAATGGAAAATTCCAGACATAAACAATCATAAGTTTTAAATGCTGTGCTACTCTGAGCACCGTGATAAAATCCCAAGCCATCCACTCTTTCCCAACCAGGAAAAAAACCATCCCTGTGCCCAGCGTCTCTATGCTATATGCACTCCCCGCCATCAGTCACCAGCCGTCTCCTGCCAACTGTGGTGATATGGCAGCACTGTGTCCACGTCACCCTTATTGACTTGATCAGGGTCCTAAAGCGCAAGAGTAGGGAGGCTGGCAATTCGGATCTTCCAAAGAGAAGCCACAAAGTGCTTCCTTTAAGTGAAAAGGTTGTTTGTATAGGAGAACTATAGTTTATATAGGGGTTCAGTACTATCCGTGGTTTCAGGCATCCCCTGGGAGTCATGAACACATACCCAGTTGATAAGGGGGGTGACTGTACATTTTTTATAAATAATATAGTCCTTCGAAAATGTACTATAATGCTAAGTTTTCTTTTTTCCCTAGTGATTTTGCCTTTACTTACCACTCTCATTCATCATTTCAATGTTAAAGTTCTGAATAATAAATGGATCAAATAGAAGCATCAATTGCTTTCAGAAATGGGCAGCAAGGACAAAGGTTTCCTTCCAAAACACTGTGAAAGCAAACGACAGCACTCACCTGCCCAGAGGTGCAGGCCATCAAATCCATAGGAAAAGAGGTCGTCTCCAACGCCGTTCCCGCCCCACTCCTCGCCCCCTCCGGGGTAGGGAGAGTACCCTTCCGTGGACGCCCAGCCCACGCGCAGGTGGGTGGCTTCGGCCGTCACGAAGGGCTCTGTGTGGTCCACCATCAGTTCATAGTACCACTTCTTATACTGCGCAGAGCCTTCGCTGACGCCCAGGAAAATGTTGGGCCTCATGCTGTATCAGAGAGAACACACACAAGAACATCTGAGCCAACCTTTCACTGTCTAAATTGACGTCTCACTATTCCGAACATTCATCCTGCTCTTCAAAGATGCTAAACACACATTTCCTTAACTGCTGCAGCATCACCAAGACAGTCAGGGAGACGCACAGCGACGCCCGCCTCCCGGATAAGGCTCAGGGAACGGCGCTTGCTGCCAGGTTCCCTGGCAACGTCACTCAGGGGCTAACATTAGTCTCAACTGCTCATCAGCATGTTTTATTTCATTAACCATGTTTAAGATGAGTTGCGCAGTGTAGCTGACCTTTAGAATTAGCTGCGCTGTATTAACTCAGGACATGGAGACATCTTCCTAAGCTCTGTGTTAGCTGCAGTACGAGGCTGAGGCAGGCCACGCTGTTCGTGAAGGAACAAGGTGACCAACCAGCCTGGTTGTTCTCTGTGCCTCCCTGGGAACTGAGGAGTCGCTAGTTAGCTGTATTTAACTGCATTTCATGAGGGGTCTTGTGCCCTATATTACCACCAGGAGTCAGAGAAGGTCCAGGAAGCACCCTCATTAACAGTAAGTCTATTCTACAGAGAACCATGAAGGACGTCTTAAGTCAATCCTGTTTTAAAAACACAGTATCAAGTCTAACACCAAATCCACACATTTTTGTTTAAAACAGTGAAGTAGTATTCCCTGGAGTGGCTAGATTCACAGCATCACAGTTCTGACTATACCACAGGTAATGTCTTAACCATAAGGTGTACTTTTATTATTATCACTGTTACTATTTTGCATAAGGACAAGCTCAGTCTCTGGAGTGAGACCTGAGTTCCTGTCCAGTTCCCATATTTTAATTCATCTATAAATTGTGGATGCCAGCACCTGGAACACACACAGACAGGGCAGAGTGCAAGGGAAGTGCTCAGCATAGCAGCTGGCACCCAGCACTCAATGCTCGATACCTTGGAAGGTAGATCTACCTGCAAATGTAGTTTTATTGGTTATTTGTGGAACTTACTACATTTTGGACATTCTAATTCAATATTTTGATTATCCTTGGTGAACACTTCAAAGCTGGTATCGAAGGGCAGTGCTTTTAGTTGTATGTTAAGACATAAAGTAGGATTCTGTCCAGCTATTTCCTCTATTGCTGTTAGCCTGCTCCCGAGAGTCAGTGGTAACCCAACAACACGTTGGCCTGTGATAAATGCGTATTTCGCTCAGGTCATCTATTCTTATTATGCCATCTGATTGGTAGAAAACATTCCTATACTGCTATTAACTAAGGAAATTGATTTTTAAGCCCAATAAAATGAAGAGACCACCAGAGGTCTCAGCTGCAGAGCTAGCACATGAATTCCTTGGGTGGGCCACCAATCTGGAGACACTGTCTGTCTGAACGGACCTGCTGACGTGGTTCACCAGGCGTGTCTGCAGTAACAGGTCCCTTCCTGGCAGGAGATTGTCACAGATGAGATGCTGGTTGGAACGGACTGCCACCCCGTGGCAAACGCAGAGAGAGCACAAGACGTCCAGAACCTGCGCAGAGAAATCGCTGTCAGCTGACTCCAATCCCTTTCAGACCAAGTGTCAGCAGCAATGGCACCGATAGAAACACATTTCCTCCAGTCACGTCAACAGGACCGCGCTGTGGCCAGTCACCTAACCATCGTCCTCCATACACACCTGAGATCACTCTTCTCCCACTGACGCTGGGAATAAACACTGAACGATATTACCTGGCTATGTAATGCAACACCTGACACACCTTTTTAAAGTTATCTCATTTTAAAAATATGTTTAAAATGATTCCCGAATTCATTTTGGCCATTACAGGGCTCCCTTACCTTGTGATTTCTTCCATGCTTGTCTAAAAGTGAAATAATGGATTTAATATGCCCTTCTTTGATAATATTTAGAGCTTCTGGACTTTCTACTAACACACAGTGCAAAACTTCAAGAATACCTAAGATAAAAAAGAACGAGAAAATGTAAGAGTGACTTGTCCGCAACGATTAACGTCTCCCCTTGTCCGTAAGTGAGGAGTTCTTGAGTGGGGAAAGGCGGGATCTGGTCCCATGGCGCTTTCAGGGCTCGGTCTTTATAAATGCAAATGAGCCAGATAAGGTCAGACTGCTTTTCAGAAATAACCAAAACAGTACTGACACTGGCATCAGTCAGTAAACACGTGGCCTACCGAAAGGAAAACATTTCTATTGCGCTGAACCTCCGAGTGTGTTTTCATGTCTTAAAGGACATAAAGTAGGAGAATCATATCCCATCCGAGGAGGTACCGGGACACGTACCAGAAGAAGCTTCCAGTCTTTCCAGTCGGCTGACCAGCCAGTCGAGGGAGCCAGAAAACTGGGCACAGTTTTTACGATTTCCTCTAATTAGAGCCGCTGAAAAATAAAGAAGGATTTCTCATTTGTGTGATTTCCTAGTTCCAAACGCGACCAGTAATAGTGGCTCGAAAATGTTGGGTCAAGAAGAAAATACCTCTCCTTTATCTCTAAAGCAACACAAATACACACACACAATGGAGACGCCAGAAAAAGCACAGAGCTGGTAGCAGGGAAGGGGCCACCGGCGCTCACTAGAAGGGATTACTTTGAGGAGGTAACATTCACATTGGGAGCTGACAATGAAGGATAATGGAGAAGTCAGTGTCCTGGGAGTTCTCTCACTTGGGATCGAATACTCATTGCTTTTAATTAGCCTTGAGACTAAGTTATTGAATTTCTCTAGAGCTCAATTTCCTCACCCAAATAATGAAGAAGTTAAGAGCACATCAGTTTTCCTGAAAATAAACGCAGCACCGAATATGGGAGACAACTAGTAACTGTAACAGACAGCAGAGAGATGAGTTAGATGATATGGGGGGAGGGGAGCCAATAGGCAGTCACTCTGCAAACCTGTTCCCTGTATCTCTTCTTCCTATTTGGAGGCTCACATGCATTTCAAGGACCCGAGAACCCCGGCAGTAAAGCCACCTCTTCTCACTTTGCTTAACCTCATGGTCTCTGTACTCTGACAAAGAACCCGTCTTTTATGAAACTGCAGTGTGACCTTTAAGATCTCTTTCAGCCCAATGTGTATACTCAATGGAAAACTTTCCATGTTTCAAAGTCATTCAATTCTTCCAAAATACATCTGGTAACTAAGGACGCCCTCTACTGTCTTTCCCACACAGTCAGCTGTGGCATCAATGCTAACAGGAAGCCAGAGGGAACCCTTTCAGATATAAATCCAAAACTCTTTTACAAAAGTGGGATTTACAAATCATATTCAGAAATACGTTAGCAACATTAGTCAAGCTGGGCTTATTCCTCCATTGAGACAGAAATGTGTTAGAAATCTGTTAATATCTCCATACCCTCCAAAATGTATATATTCCCACCAAAAACTCAGTGAAACAATTCCTACTGAAGTTATGAGTGTGTGTCTGTGTGCATGTGCGTGTGCACTGGGTGTTTCACAGATAAACGGACTGTGTGAATTATAACTCAGCAAATTAATTAAGAAGTCACTTAAGTGAGTTTCTAAAGTTATGGGGAAATATCAGAGAAATACAAGGAAGTTCATCACTGTTTATAACAGCCAAACACTGGGACTCACTGAGGTGGACTGTGATGACGACGCATCTCTCAGTGGGCACGTACAGCCACCAGAACTGACGCAAGTTCACAGTTCCCGCAAAAAACTGCCCACGGTGCAGACGGCAGGAAAACAGGCCATAAAGGAATGTTGATAGTATGATTCCAGTTTGGTGATGTAAGTGTATAAGCTCAAAATAAGTACATGCAGAGCATGGAGAAACTGTATTTTAGAGTCTTTCTCGAGAATATGAGCTGCCCTTGAGGGAAATACATCCTGTTCGTGCCTGGGAGAGGAAGGAGACCGTGAGGAACGCAGTGAGCACGGAGCTGCTCTCCATGTGTGGAAAGGGGGGTTTTCTTATTCCAAACAGGAGGGAAGATGGACGGAGCTAGGCAGGGAAAGGGTCATAAATCCTGTTATAAAATCACAGCTGCTCCATCAGCACGGCAGTGTGTGTGCACCTGTGAGGAGGCGATGGTCCGTGGTCAAGATGTCTGTCCCTAGAAAAACACAGGTGACAAGGAAGGAGCATGGAAGTGACCAGATAACCCCCAGGAAGCACAGACACACAGGGAGCCTTGAGCCGTCTTAGTCCATGAACTTGGACATGGAGGAGGGCCACAGCATCCACAATCAGCGAGAACTCGTGTTTCTATCTTGATCTTCCAATTCTGTTTTTCAAGGAAGGACATAACGGGGAAGGAGTCACAGACCCGTGGCTGTGAGGGGGAGGGCTCTAGGCCACGTCTGCTCTGCTACCAAAGGCCACCTCATGGGAGTCTCTTCAATGTGTGTGTCTATTATATGATGGACATTTGAAGTGGACACCTGAGCTTGCTCCCTGCCTTCTCTGGAATCGCACCTGTCTGGCAGGCAGGCCAAGGCGTGGCCCGGTTCCCAGGGTGGGTCAAAGCCGGGATCAGACAAAGCCGGGCATCCTGCCAGAGTGAGCAGGTCAGGAAGGGCACGGACACCATCTGGGCTGATGAGTGGAACAGCAGGCTCCTTCTTCGAGAGCATTTCCAAGGGCAGCCCTGCCACTTCTCCATGTCCGAGAGGCCACTTCCGGCGCTGAGCGCTGACTGCAGCCACCAAGGCCGTCCAGGGGAGCCAGCCCTGGAGGCGGCTGACCCCTCGGAGGGCAGGGCAGACAGAAGCTGGTCTGGATGCTGCGAGAGACACTGCTTCCCACCCACTGCAGATGCCCTGTTTTGCAAGCCCATGGCCGCCCTTGGGAAGGGCAAAATCTCAGACCCTTGACAAGCGACGGCAGAAGCTGCAGTAATCACCCGGACCAAAAGCGATGCAGCCCTGTGTCTGCACAGGGCCACGAGGAATGCAGTGTAAACCATGGCCTGTGTCACCTACTGTTCCTCAAGTGTCCCTGGACCCTCCCAGGCAGGTCCCAGAACGGTGAGAGGAAGGGGCTGGGAGATCCCTGACAGGGGGAGAGTGGGTAACGGGCTTTGTGGGACTCTCTTCAGAAGCCAAAGCCAATATCTGAGGCTCATCACCCAGAGGCCCCCACCCACAAACACACCCTGGACCTTTACCAGAGGCAAAGCCACAGCTCTGGCCACGCTTCACCGAGATGATTCAACAGCAAGCATCACTGCACGCAGTGCAGCTCGGGTAAAAACTAACAGCTTCAATAGGAAGCAAGAACTAAAACGGCTGTGAGTGCCCTGTGATCATTTTCAATAGACACAGCAGTTGCCTTGAAAACCCAGCCATCCTTCTTACCCAGCAACTCATACAGGGAATTCAGAATGGACTTCCAGGACTCCCCCGCCTCTCTGCCAGCGACCTCGGCAAAGTGGGCGGCGCTGCTGTAGACGTGCAGCCGGTCCACGCACTGGAGCACGAGGCTGATCATCCCCTGCGAGGACAGAGAAACCGCCGTCAGAAACATCGGGTCTGCTCACACCCGAAATGCAAAGTGGTTTCAAAAATGGAAAGCCTGGCTGATGGTGAGCCTCTCAGTCGTTAAGAAAACTGAGGTCCCTTATTCGCAGGACAAGCAGCAACACCTGCATGACAAACAAAATGGAATGAGGGCTGCTTGCCTAGTGGCCGATCGATAGTTCAGCTTGGGGGCCCTTGCTGAGGCTCTAGGACAGCCGGTCCTGGCATTTGGACCCTCCCATGTGGTCCTGCTACTATTCTGTCTGTAAATTATGGCACTTCCGCTCTTTTGGCAGCAGAACTTTCGTGAAATAAAACCATACACGGAAACTCAATATGAGCAAAAGAAAGCAGTGGGGTCGCTGTGTCCTGGTAGGGGCCTGGTACTTTGCCGAGTGACCCTCTCCTGGGCAGCCTCTGTCCCAACACAAGCTCCCTGTGCTCCTGGGGCAGCTCCCAGGAGCTGGAAGAACCTGCATTCACTTAGACACCTGAAGAGCCTGTTTTGACATAAGTAACACGAAGCAAGAAGAGTGCAGTGAATGACCAACGTGAAGCGAAGGCTGAGGAGATAGTAACACACGGTCCTTTGCCAGGGGCGGTGAGGAGAGGAGTTCCCTAGACACTGGCAGAAATGACAACCATCGCCGCTCTCCAAGGCCGGGTTCCTGCAGCCAGTACCGTGCGCCTGCTGCTCTGATCGCTAAGTGCAAGGTGTCAAGTAGAGTCCCCACGGAGGACCGGTTTCCCAGGAGGAGGGTGGAAAGGACTTGCGCTGGGAGCAGCTCACCTCCTCCTGGAAGAGGTTCTGCCGGTTCTTCAGGGCCCGCAGCCGGTTCTGCCTGTCCTCGTGCTCCAGGTGCTCGGCCGGCGGGTGCAGGTAGCTGATCAGGTCCCGCAGGCTCAGGCTGACCGACTCGATGGGCAAGTCCACTGGGGGCACCTTCGCCTTCCTGCCCAGAGCATCCAGGCCCCTAAATGAAGAGCACCATTGCTCTCATAGGTGAC
This sequence comes from Myotis daubentonii, assembly GCF_963259705.1. Lineage (NCBI taxonomy): Eukaryota > Metazoa > Chordata > Mammalia > Chiroptera > Vespertilionidae > Myotis > Myotis daubentonii. The sequence continues at coordinate 5,172,577 of NC_081859.1, read as the reverse complement.
TCACAATTTTATGTAGGATTTTAGTTCATAAAGCTTTACCCTCTCTCCCAATACCACTGTAAAAGGCAAACAATATTTGAATCACAAATATACTTATTTATAATATAGTCAAACTCATCTCTTATCATGCTGAACCAAATTAACTCACAAATGACTCAAATACAGTATCTACATTTGCAAACTAAGGAGAAGCAATAGTAAATGCCTGCTTAGGAAGTGGAACTTACCTGCCATTAGAAATAGAACCATTCAATTACTTCCTAGGAGAAACTCAAGCAATAATTAATATATTCAAATGAAAAACTGTATATTCCTTCATGTATACATAATGTTACATAAAAAACACCAGTACTGAGAGAAATTTATCTAGAGAAAAGCTGGAACGGCCTAGAGGACCAATACTCAGAAACCAACTGATTTTCATTATGAAGCACTAGATGCTCGAGTTTCAGGATGCCAAGCCCCGAACTGATAATTTTGACACTTTCTCGTTCCATTGTGTTTGGTTTGGGGGGAGGAGCTGTGAGCTGCTGATACTCACTGCCATTCTGTTTAAAAAGATATTCTAATTATGTTAACTCGGAAATTCCACTTATTAACCAGGAAACAATATGTTAAATGCTTTCCTATTACCTGAAAGAAATGTATTTAAAATTAAATTTTAAAATGGCATCATGCTGCATTTCCTAGCCTTTGAAGGAAAACATATTATTGGCATGTAAGTGTGTGGATTTGTTGAGCTTCCCGAGATTCTGAGTTTTAAACTCAAAACTTTGAGACTGACCACCATAGTATACTTTAGAATTATTTACTTGCAGATTCAATCAGGAAATTGAGGTACAATGTCAAACAGCCACCACAACGAAGGACATGACATGTACCTTATAAACCTGTTGAAAAGGAAGACGGTGCTCCGGATGACCCGCGCTGTCCGCGACTCTTCGTGCTGCGACCTGGACAAGTTTATGCCGTCGTCCATGTGGCCTTCGTGATGCATGATGGCCTGCGGGAAGCACACGGACCGCCATCACTCCAACACCTCCCTTCCCAACGGGACTAAGAAGGTGCGCACTCAAAGAGGCCATAGCAGTCCGCAGAACCAAGACAGGTGGAGGGGACTGTAAACTGTTGATGATTTTAAAGCTTTACCCTAAAGTTTGAGGTAAAATAATATGCAAAGGTCCCTGGACCACCTAGGCATTTAGTCACTGTTTTAAAGAATTAATCTGTTATTGTACTGAGTTGAACAAAACAAACCCCAGAATATCTTCACACATCATGTTCAGTGACTGCTCCAAGTCTAACCCTCTGAGGGAAGCAGCAGAGGAAACCATTCAGCTTCAGCAGGCACAGTGAGTTGAGCAGACAGGTAATGAATTGTGCTCAGCAATGCTCCTAAGGCATCTAGGTTCTTTAAAACTGCATTTTTGCCGAAACCGGTTTGGCTCAGTGGATAGAGCGTCGGCCTGTGGACTGAAAGGTCCCAGGTTCGATTCCGGTCAAGGGCATGTACCTGGGTTGCGGGCACATCCCCAGTAGGAGATGTGCAGGAGGCAGCTGATCGATGTTTCTCTCTCATCGATGTTTCTCACTCTCTATCTCCCTTCCTCTCTGTAAAACATCAATAAAATATATTTTTAAAAAAAATAAAAAATAAAACTGCGTTTTTATGTTGTTAGTTCTTGTTAGGTGTTTTTTTTAAGCTTACTATGAGAGTACCACATGAGAAGAGACAACTGCAGAAACCTTAAGTGGACAGTTGAATGGTTCTCAGGAAGTGAGCATACTGTGAACACTCGGAGCAGGAAGAGAAGGTCATAGCACCTCCACATCCACCCTGAGCTCCCTTCCTGCCCTGCCCTCCACAATGGTCCCCATCTTCTCACTTTTAACAGCAAAGGTCACTTGGGTTCTATATATAAATGGAACCACAAAATGGGCAGCCGCTGGTGCCCAGCTTCCTTCGTTCAGCACTTTCAGAAGATAGTTATCATCTAAACAGGTGTACTGAGTGAAGATTAGTAAGGAGAACTAACATTATAAACTATCTAGAAAGCAATGCAAAATGGAACATGCATGTTGAGAATGAATGTCAGCAGGTGGCTGAGAGTGTTAGCTACCTCTTCTTGCCTTGTGTTTGTGTATTTTAGCCATAAGAGATGACTGCGAGATGGGGTTTCTCTCGCCTCTTACCTTGCGCTGTATGGCTCCCATCCTCACAGACTTCACGTCCACAGCCTGGTAAGTCAGCCACAGGCCTGTGTTCACGTGCTGTATGTAGCAGACCGAGTCTCCATACTTGATCTCAGAGGTTCCCATGCCATCGACTTCTTTTCTCACCCCTGCATCCAATTTTTCCTAAGGAGAGAGGAAAATGAGATAATCAAGTTTTTAAAATACAACTTTATCTTGAAAGAACTTTGCCTTGTTGTAAATATGTTCCTTGAAAAATTCAGCCCTCTGAAGTCCCCTGAAATAACAGTCAAATATTTTAGTCTAGCAGTTCAACCACTACTGAAGATTTGAGTAGAAAATTATAAAAATAAATAACGTATTCTTGAATAACTCACACTGATAGACAATTATTTTAGCCATAAAAAAAAAAAACTTTATATTGGCCAATGACAAACTCCAAATGGGATATCTTAAAATGAGCAGTTTTCATATTCTTTTCATATTCAAATGAGCAGGCTTCATATTCTTTCCCGATTATTTTTTTCTTTATTTGTACTTAACAGCATAGGTTTGTGGGACAGGAAATCTGGTTTTGAGTTCAGTCTCTGACACTTGCTACCTCTGTGATCTTAGAAAAGTTAAACAAAGCTGTTTAAGCCTCAGTTTTTCCAGCTATAAAGCTAATAACCATACCAGAAAACATGAGATAATGCATGTAAAGCTAACAAAAATATCAGAAAACATGAGATAATGCCTGTAAATATTTCAGCACAGTATCTAGGATAAAATAAACTTAAATTTTTACTATTTTGGCTATGTAAACGATGATGATAATGGTGATTATGTTAGCAAGGATGTTAATGCTTTCTTTAGAACTATTCAAAACGACTGTAACTCAATTTCCCATAATGCAATTTCCAACTTGTCTCGTGGACACAAACAGCAGTGTGGCAGTTGCCAGAGGGAAGGGGGAGAGGGGGTGAAGGGAGCCTAAAATATGGTGACAGGAGATTTGACTTTGGGTGTGGGCACACGGTGCAATATACAAATCTTATAACACAGAAACCCACACCTTGCCCTAGCTGGTTTGGCTCAGTGGATAGAGCATCGGCCCGCAGACTGCAGCGTCCTGGGTTCGATTCCAGTCAAGGGCACGTACCTGGGTTGCAGGCTCGATCCCCAGCCCTGGTCAGGGCGCATGTGGGAGGCAACCAATCGACTTCTCTCTCACATCATGTCCTTCCTTTTCACACCACTTGCACTATTGGCTAACTTCACCAGCTCCCGTGATCTTAAAAAACAAATCCGCATAACAAACTGAGTAACTTAGTAATTCATATTGGCTCTGACTGATACACCTCATCGTCACCACTGGAGGTTTCAATGAGCCCACTCTCTTGTCTATTGCCATTAGAAAGGATCAGCATAGCCTGGCCTGTGTGGCTCAGTCGATTGAGCTTTGTCCCATGCACCAGGACAAGAGGTCACTGGTTCCACTCCCGGTTGCAGGCTTGATCAATCCCCAATAGGGGGCGTGCAGAAGGCAGCCAATTGATGTTTCTCTCACATTGATGTTTCTATCCCTCTCCCTTCTTCTCTCTCTAAAAAATAAGTAAAAACGTATTTTATAAAAGGATCAGCATAAAAACTATCATTGAATTTCCATATCTTCTATAAAAACCACAGCTGGTCTTATTTTCTATTATACTATCAGCACCCCTTGATAAAAGGTTACTGCAAAAATCTCATTTGAATTTAATCCTGATTAAATAAAAATGTATCTACAATGATAATTTTGTATACTTATTTTGATAAAAAATATACATGTTCTTCATTTTACTTTCATCTTTTAGATATTTAGTCATCACTAAACAACTACAATAGGTGTGCTCATCTGATCACAGGTAAACAACATATCTTCCCTGTCTGCTATTATTATTTTAAATCTTTAATTCTGTTATTAAAGAAGGCTTTAGATTTACTACTTAGGCTCAAAGTTTGGATATGCCACCTAACCTGCTTCAGTTTCCTCATCTGTATAATTAAGATTAAAAATAGTATCTAAGCCCTAGTCAGTTTGGCTCAGTGGGTAGAGCGTCGGCCTGCAGACCAAAGGGTCTCAAGTTCGATTCCAGTCAAGGGCATGTACCTCTGTTGCGGGCTCCTCCCAGCCCGGGCCCTGGTCGGGACACATGCAGGAGGCAACCAATCAATGTGTTTCTCTCTGTCTCTCACTCTCTCTTCACTTGCTCTAAAAATCAATGGAAAAATATCTTCGGGTGAGGATTAAAAAATAAATTTTAAAAAATAGTATCTAAGCTTCATAGGATTGAACTAGAATTAAATGAGATAATACATATAAGATACTTTGCACATTATTTGGCCCATAAATTAACTGGTACTCTTATTTTCATGTGTGTGTTTTAAGCATTTAAAATATTTTTCAACCAAGAATAAAAATCCCAAACAAAAATAGCATACTAAAAACTATGTCCTAAAAATGATTTTGTTCTATTTTTTCATTTGTTCCATAATCCTGTGATCTCATTGGCAGTCTTGTTTGAGTCTGATTTCATCACTTCAATAGCAGCACGTTTCTATTTGTGGCGCATGGGAGAAGGAAAACTGGAGGAAATCCCCCAAAGAAGCATATTTTAGACTAAAAAATTACATCTTGGGGAAATATAATACATATGTGATTGGCAAGATCTACCCTTAAAATAAATAATTTTAGAAAGCAATAAAAAGACTCTATCTCCTGGAAAAAAATTATAATTACCTAATTGGCCATTATTTTAAAATCAGAATTCTACTGTGATTTTCAAATTAAAATGTTTCCTTGGCCTTCTGTTTCACCTTCTCTTTTCTCAACCACGTTACCACGTGCAGTTCTCACTGTGAGTTAAACGAGTGGAGTGTGTTTGGCAGCAAGTCAGTAACAACCTGCTTAAGACAGCAGTTCCCCAAACGTGAGTGCCAGGCAGGAGACCAGACTCAGAGAAACTGAAGACTTCATTAAAAAGTGATGCTGGCCCCTGGCCAAGGTTTCTCAGTGGTTAGAGTGTTGGCCTGTGCACCGGAGAGCCACTGGTTCGATTCCCAGCCACGGGCACATACTTGGATTGCAGGTCCAATCCCCACCCCAGGGTGCATGCGGGAGGCAACCTGTTGATGTAGCTCTGTCGCATCAATGTTTCTCTCTCTCCCCTGCCCCTCCCTCCCTCCTTTCCACTCTCTCTAAAAAAATAAAAATAAAAATAAGTGGAAAAAATACCTTCATTCCTCTGGTGAGCATTTAAAAGAAAAAAGTGGTGCTGGGATCCCCGGTCTCTGTACTTCCTGTGTAAGCTACGACATTACAGAATGGCCCAAATCCAGAAACAGCCCCCATTCTCCAAGTGCATATTAGGAGAGATATTTGGAGAAAAAAATGTTTCAAAGGCTACTGCTTTGGGCAAGAACTTTTATTCAGAGTGTTTGAAAATATTCACAGCTTTTGAGCCAGTATGTCTAGTTCTAGGATTCATCAAAGAAACAAGTAAAACATGTGCACAAAACATGTCCAAGAGCGTCAATGCAGTGGTTGTTTTTTCCTTAATTGATTTTTTGTAACAAAGAAATATGGCCATTGTAACAGGCAAAATAATCCGGAGATGGACTTTTTCGAAGTTAAACAAAAGTTTTCCTGCATTCGTGTTCCCACACACCTTCTATTTTGATCTTTCTGAAATATCCAAAGTTAAAATCTTAGAGCAGTCCTCCCCTATCAAGCATATAAAAATGTACAAACACAGATTTATTTAAATCAAAACTATAAAATTTTGTCATTACAACTAGCTTTTTTTTCACTCACCAGTATCCGAAGGAAACGTGGTGGGTCTACTTACAGGAGACCCAGCACTACTGTCCCGCTCACCTTGGAGGAGCGGAAGGTGAAGGCCGTAGACTTCACATCGGCTTTCTCTTTGTCCATGAGGAGAAGGTTCTTGTCTTCCATGAGACTCAGGTACTTTCCCGTTGTGACGTGCCGCAGTCGGAAAGGCTGGCCCCACCGTATGTGGCTCCCACTCCACCTGCAGAGACAGGTCAGACTCGATCCAACAGCAGCCACAGCCACAGGGAAACAGCAAGTCACCTGTACGTGTCAGCAATGATGGAAGGTGCTCTGCATGTACCGTCTTACTGAATGGTCTCAGAGCCCGTGAGGCTGGTGGTATTAATGTCAGTTCACACATAACAAAATAGTAATTCAGATGATCATGTAACATTCAACGTTACATAGGCACTAGCAAGCAGAAGTGAAATTTCACTCTAGATCTTCTGACTCTCAATGTGACACCATCCGCACTAACCCTACTCCTTGTGCTCCAAGTTCACCTCTCCTCATTAGTCACAGATACAGAAATGATAAATTTAAATGATACTTTAGAGTTTACTAGTTAAAAACTTTTGTTGGATTTGCACAGACTTGCAAATTAGTGGTACGGTCAATGCTTAATTATGATGAATTATAATCTATATACATAAATTAAACTAAAGCATATATTTACCTGAAAAAAGAAATATATCCCTATGGTATAAGTTTAATAATGAAGAACAATTATCTCATTAAAAACCAATGAATAAAAAAAATATGAGAACTATAAAAGGTCAAAAGGATAAAAAAGAAAATATAATAAACAGAAAATATAAACTAAGGTTATAGAAAAGATAAAAAGCAAAGTTATGATCATTAAAATCTGCTAAAAGTAATGACTTTCAGAAAAGGTAGAAAGGAAAATCCGGTTATGTGCCACTCCCGCTTCCCCAGGACTGTGCGCTGCTGAGACAACATAGGCAGACCTCGGACTGCTGTGAGCAGAGGGGGACAAGCCTCGCAGATGCATGACACTTAAGTGGCTCTTTGCAAAGCAAGGACAGCCCCTCATCATGGATAAGAAACATGCTGACAATCAAATAAGTAAAAACTAAACATAACTGAGCGGAAAAGAATTCCCTTGCATATAAAATCACAAGGAAACAGTGATGGCAAAGTTGCGAGTTGGAAGCAAAGCATGAAGGGAATGCTGTCGGGTGCTTTAAAAAGATAAGAGATAAACTCTAAAAAGTATGCACACAGTCATCACTACATCATGAGTCATATAGACAGCAGAGCTGTGGAGGCTTTCAATATGATTTTTATCAATTAACAAATTTGTTTTAAAATAGAGTCATTAAAAACTATTGTGGTCTACTAATTAAGAGTATTTTTTGAAAATTTTTCTATTTTAGTAAACGGTAAGTGATATTTATGCTGTTTTGCTAAACTGGTTTTTTGACTTGTGATATTAGCACTGAAAATTAACAGTACCACGATATTATGATAAGTTCATTTTTACATGAATCTATTCATAGAGACAATTACTTATAATACACTGTAAGCTATATTCTGTGCATATATTTAAAGTAATAAAAAGTCCTATGTCATACCTTACCACGTTCAAGGATATACAAAAATTTTCAAAATTATTGTCTGGGATAGATAAGCAAAAGCAACTGAAGAGCACTAAATTACTGAAATCATCATTAGGTAAGCATCAACCTCAAAACAGTACGTCTACAAAGATAGCTATTCTATACTAAGATTGTTCCTTACACCCATCATGGAGTCTGCAAACCTAAAGCAACAATTTCCTTAAAATATAATAGAGAACAAATACTTTAAAAACTTACTGCTTTTGAGGCAAAGGACAGAACCTTATAATCCTTTTTAAAATTTATTTTAAGTCTATTAAAAATAGTTCAAAATTATACTTTTATTATCAACATTGCATTTTATTTAAAGGAACTAAAAGTCAATCTCTGAACAGCTTTTTTAAATCACTAGGAAAAAATACACACACACACACAAATATATATATAACTTATTTCTCTAATATATGCACAGTGGCTTCATAGTACCATCCTCTTTGCTGACTCGGCTTTTATTTGTGAGTAAACACAGAGACTGCCAGGAATGGTCTAGTGCCCTGTTTCACGTTCAGGTCTCCTCCGTCTCACAGGTACTTCCAAAAGGTTCAGTCCAGAGCTTGCCAGGACTGAAGTGAGCAACAGGCTTGTCTCCAAACCTATCTCAAGGGCTCCCAGCAGCATTTTGTGCCGGGAGATGCACTGACCAGATGAGAAGATGCTACAAAACCAATGAGGCTGAAGACAAAAGCGGCTGACCTACCTACCACCTGGTGAACTGGGGCTCATGAAGGATAACTAACGGGCAGGAAGGGGAAAGGGAAGAGAGCCTGCCGCTGTCAGCGCTGCGTTTGCCGGTGCCCAGCCGAGCGCACTGGGAAAGTGGCACGTGGGCTGCATTCAGAGGCGCTACTCACGCAACTCTCAGCGTCTCCAGTCTCCACAGGGACCGGGCGTGGACAGACACGGCACCACCTTCATAATGAACAGTTCTGTTTTCAAAAAAAGAAGCCCAATTTTAACATGTTTCATTCTTGGACTTTATTTTTCAAGCTAATTAAAAGAGAAAAGCAAATGGAAAGCCTTTGCATAAACAGTTAAAGCCATACTTTTTGGAGAAGACAATAGAGCCGGAAATAAAAATAACCAAAAATACTAACAGTGACCCACATTAAGTCTGCCCTAAATAAACATTCAAGGTAAACACGTGCCTCATCATTTTCTCCTCTAATCCCATTCATTCCCTCTCCAACTCCCCCTCCCCCATCTCCCCCCCGTGAATATACTCACCTGATTCATTTAATTCAGGTCCTTAAAAGTACTCAGCTATAACTATAGGTGTAGTTTAATATATTATTATTTAAACACATTCATATTTAAAGTTTTCAAGTTTGTTCTAGATACTTAACACATTCTAATATTTTAGTATAACACATTCTAATATTTTAGTATAACAATTTGAAAAGGTGATAATAGAAAAGTATAAATATCACCAAAAATATAAGCAAGAAGTTGCACACACCCCCAAAGCAGAAACATTTATTTGAGGGTACTTCACACGTACCCAAACGCCAAAGCCCTCGTGATAACTGTTTGTCAGTGGCGCTAAGTCATCATCCACAACATCCAAACTGATCTCTGGGCCAACGCATGCCACCTTTCACGGAAGCCAGAGCCCATGCAGCACCTCGGAGTCCTCACTACCTCCTGCCCCCTGGGCCTTCTATCTCCACACAGCCCTCTGCTCTCAAGAGCCAGTTGATGATCATTAACTTCCTAAATGTTCCCTGTATCTTTCTGTAAATTACAGAAACAAGTATTTATTAAATAAGTTACCAAAATATGTATGTTAATATTATGAGAAATGTCCTTTCAAAACTAAAACATGTAATAAATCATCCAGACGACACCTGCTCTCACAGTGATCCCTTGTTTATGTATTAACCTTATCAGATTCATCTGAGAATTCATGAGGCAAAGCAGAGCATTCAAATCATCTTAAATATTTTTGTTTTTGTATTATTTGTGCACTTTCCCCAGAGATCTGGACTACATCAATCTCAGTCTAATGCCAAATAATATTAACATGAGAGAGGTATTATAATCACATAAAATATGAGGAACGTGGTCAGTTCTATTATCTATGGCAGCAAATGGGGGTAATAAAAAAAGGTCGTCAACTTTTGTACAATTTGAGAAATCTGATTTTGAAACTGAATTCGAGACTAAATGTTCCAGAAAAAGAATTAATCAGAACCAATGAACATTTAATGAAGTTTTAAGTAGATTGTTTAATGTGTTCACTCCTCCCACTCAGTTTAATGCGATGCTTCTTCCATGTTTTAATTTTTTCAGCGATTCCGCTGATAGGTAATAAAAACGTAACACGAGGAAAAATTGCAAAGGAGGCCAACAAATGGGTCATTCAGGGGACAGATGAACGTTAGAGGCCCACTTTCTCTTATGCTAACGGCCTGAACAGGCATTTCCTTAATTTAAAAAATTATGTCAAGGCAAGAAAATCAAGGCTTGGGGCGCCAGGCTCACCCACCTCCGCTGCTCCTCCCCATGCTCCCCGGAGGGGACGGTGAGGCACTCGTCCATGTGTCCGTGCAGCAACCTCAGGACGTCGCCGCCAATCAGGTACCCTGTGAGGAGGAAACTCGGTCTAGCTCAGCTGTCATGCTAAGTGGTAGCTGGACAGTTCACCTGGTCCAATCTTCTATGTTCTTAGAGAACCAGGAGTCTAGCAAGGCTTGCTCTCCTGGCCACATCTCAGAGAGGGATGGTTCCACCTGCCTGCTGCTGTTGGGCCTGAGCCTCAGAGCCCCAGAGTGAGTGACATTCCCACTGGAAATACCACCTCAACCCCGTAAAGTCCTCTCTTAAACATACATGCAGGGATAGGCTCAGACTTGAACCTGTGCAGGTGACAGTAATCAGAACAAACACAGATGTCCCGGAAACCCTGACGCACAGGCATTTTGGGGACCCCCCTCCAAGGCACCCGCCCCAGAAGATGGGAAACCTGGACATCTGCCTAACTGAGCAATACCCCGGGGCAGCAGCCCCCAGGAAGCCAGCACAGAAAGCCACAAGATAAACTGAAGCTGACCACAGCGTACAAGTAGCAATTTAAACGAGAATGTTGGGTGTCATCACCTAATTTACAGAATAGTCTGACACAAGCTCTGGCTAAGAGCCAGCTCAGGGTCACAGACACCTTGCGTCGTGGACGAGCCCTCCCTGAAGAGGGGTGTACCTTGGGCCGCCTCACTTCCTGAGCTGATGGGGGCCACGCTCCAGAGCGTCAGCTGGAAAGCGGCGTCCACGTGCAGGCTGCCGCTGCCGCTGCCATAGGACAGGTGCTGCGGAGAGGGACGCAAAGAGGCTTCGCCTGGCTGCGGCGGGCTCAGCACACACATGCTTCTGCCCACTCACACCCAACACAGACTGGAACTGCGCACACGGAGCGTCTATGTCAGCCCTGCCACTCAAAACGAAGAGGCCGGTAGAAAAAGATTAGTTTCTATTTGTCTTTAGGTATTTCCCATCTTCATCCTAAGAGTTACTAACTTAAGCCACTAATCAGAAAACAAATGAATACACTAAAATAAATTGATTTATTAAAGCAGACTATTTTGTTTTAAGGCCTACTGATGAACAAAGTTATACAGATAGTGGGTACTTATCATTAGAATTATAAGTTGTCTACCTATCACACTGCAGTGTCTTTTTATAACGATGCAGGTGAAATCTATAGAACCAATGTCTTAGTTTTATGAGGTTATGAACTTTTATCTGCAACTTGACACAATAGCCATTCGATGGTGATGTTTTCTAATAGGTATCTAAAGCCAAGACAAACACATTTTCTCCAAAATTCAGATAGTGCAAATTTCAGATTTCCTTCTTAAAAATTAAAATGTGTAAAATATCGTATTTAATATTTTAAGAGCCATAATATATGAGTTCTGAAACTAAAAGAAAGGAAAAATTATGAAACCACTCTAGAATTTTACAGCAGATGGTCTCGGTTATTTTACCACCTGGCTCCGCTAGAATTGCAGACAGACACTGTGTTCTTGGGGTCATCTCAGCAAACATCACTTCTCCAATGCTTGTGACAGATGACAGCCTCAGCTTTCAAAGATCCCATCGTACCTGAACTTGCCCGGAAACCAACCCTCCCAGCTGGATGAGGGGCATGAAGTTGCAGCAAGACCGTCATGCTGGGGAGCTCATGGGTCTTCACACCCACGGGGTCTCTCACCTGAATATGCTATTCTCGAGGCACCAGCAAAAATAGGCATGTCACTCTTAAACAAAATGGAAACCAGGCTGATGGAAAATAACCTTTCTAAATATCATAATAATATTTTGCACTGGAATCTCTCACACTTCCATTGATTTCAAACTGCAAACTTCTGCAAATGATTATTCTTCAGCAAAAATACAATTCACTAAATACTAGTAAGTTCAATTAAATATATATTGGCCTTACCACAAAATAAAAAATGCCTTCAATGATTAAACATAAACATTTTTTCATTTTCCCACTGTTACCCTCTACTCTTTGAAACAATGTCAAGGAGACCTCAACTTGTTTTTATTTTATTTGTTTCTCTTAATGTGGCAAGTATTTCTCACATAAGAATTTTCTTTCATAAATATCCAAATCAGTGGTCACAACCTCATTAATGCAGCCCTCTCGCCGGGTGCAGAAGAGTACCAGTTCTGAATTCCTGATCGGACTGTGTGCAGTGTGTCAGTGACAGAGTCCAGGAAGAGGCATCAGAGTCAGAACAGGGCAGGATGGGGCATACGGAGGGGGGCACCCAGGGCAGGGCACACCAGGAGCCTGTCCAAACGCACCTACTGAGCCACACAACTGCGGGTCACCCCCTTCCCCTACCTGGGGAGTTACTGCTCTCTCATCAAATAGAGGTACAGGCTTGTTTCTAAGCAAGTCTCCTGGATAATTTGCAATCTACACTTTAAAGAGGCTGTTTTATTGACCTTCATGCATCATCTCAGCAAGTCCATGCCCTACTCTCCACACTTACCAGGTACCTTTCGGAGGACACACTCACTAAGATGAGGTCATCGCCAACGCGCACCTTCTCTCCCTCGGACCGCTGCTTGGAGGCGGGGTGTATGGTCCACCAGCATGCCTCGCCTGCAGGAGGGGCGAGCAACACAGAGCAGCCTCTTAGTGCAAAATCCACGTGCTTCGCGGGTGACTCCACATTAAAGAGGGAAGTAAAAGAAGTCTTCACAGTCAGTCTCCTTAACAGAAATCTGTTCTGTTCACTCCTTCAGGAATTTGAATTATAATGCAACTTAATCTCTTAGGCCATCAAAATAAAAAGAAGTAGGCCAATTAGCTTAGGATAAGACACATGGAAACATACAGCTTGTCATAGAACTGGGTGTGACAGTTTGGAAGTTTGGTGTCTTTCCCCCTATTAAGAATTGGTTAAAAATGATCTTTATGCTACATAAGGTGAAATTCACCGGTCGTGCCGACCTGACTTCATTCTTTACAAAAGCATATGGTGTACAGTACACTGTTCATGTTACTCTGATGACATTTAGTTTTCGCCAGTTGGTTTTCAGAAGGACTTGGAGTTTTATGATGTGACATTATAACTATTTACTTTCTGGGGGATGCTGATTTAAAATGGGCACAACTGTTATCTAAATTTTACTATCCTGTGCCTTAATATATTTTGTGATTTAAAAAATGTGTTTGTTTCTATTAACCTAAGTGTAACATAAAAGAGAACCCCATTATATAAGAGCGCATTATAAAAATAGCTGGGTGTAATCAAATAATTCCTCCTGGAACGAGCCACACATAAGCCTCAGGAGCTACATGCCCACCGCCCATTCTTCATTCTTCACTGCTGTGACCTAAGACACAAACTAGCACACAATTCCTCAGTCTGGTCATACTTCCTTTTAAAAATAAATGCAAATTCTATCCAAAACATTCTAATATTCTCATCCAAAAATGAGAATATTTTTAGTGACTTGTTATCTAATAGTTTGCATTCTCTCCCTTTGCTCAGCTTTCTCATTTTCCATAACACTTTTCTTCTTTCTCATTCCCCAATGCCAGAATGTAGGTCCCATAACAGCAGGGCCTTCCATGTTTGGCTCACCGGGGTTTCCCCGGATGCTAGCATTTTTGTTTTTAATGCTCGGGCACTCGATAAAAATTCATTTTGCATAACTGAGTAAATGAATCAGCAAATGCTATTTCTTTTCTTAATATATTTTTATTGATTTCAGAGAGGAAGGGAGAGAAAGATAAACATCAGTGATGAGAGAGGCTCGCTGATCGGCTGCCCTCTGCACGTTCTACACTGGGGATCAAGCCTGCAACCCGGGCATGTGCCCTGACGGAATCCAACCGTGATGACCTGGTTCACAGGTTGATGCTCAACCACTGGGCCACACAGGCCAGGGAATTTCTTAAGCGTGCTTACAGTTAATAGGTAATCTGTGCTCTGAGCAGCTTTTCTCACACAAACCACAGTCTTACTTGAGTGTCATCTTGCAGAATTCCTGGTCTTCACTCACTCAATTCACATTTTTAGAGTTGTAAGGAATTTTTCATTCATTCACTCAAACATTTATAAAGCGCCCATTACTGATCCATCATTGCTTTAGCAGCTGGGGATACATCAATAAACGAGGAAGAGCTGTAACCGGTATGGCTCAGTGGATAGAGCGTCGGCCTTCAGACTGAAAGGTCCCAGGTTCGATTCCGGTCAAGGGCATGTACATTGGTTGCAGGCACATCTCCAGTAGGAGGTGTGCAGGAGGCAGCTGATGGATGTTTCTCTCTCATTGATGTTTCTAACTCTCTATCTCTCTCCCTTCCTCTCTGTAAAAAATCAATAAAATATATTTAAAAAAATAAAAATAAAAAATAAACGAGGAAGACATATCATGTGCCTGTGAGTTTAGTTCTGATAAAGGCCACACAGGACTAACGGTAAATATAAGTAACTAAGAAGCAGCAGTGAGCTCCAGGGAACAGGGGCATAAGGCACCTGGGGCAGGAGAGGGGCTGCCTGTTGTCTGATGTTTTGTAGTCGTCTCAATGTATGAAACAACTTACACACTGTGTGTGCCTTGCACTTTTTTTGGAAGAGAGAACTGAATGTTTCATGTAATTGTGTGAAGTAAAAGAATTATAATGATAAAACTTAAAAAAAAACCTAGCAAAAATACAGAGAAATGGCTGAGCCCAAATAAAATGAAATAGAAATAATAATACATTTATCTTTTTGGTGCCTGAGATTCTTGGAATTTCATGAAGAAGACAATATGTTCGTCTATTAAAAACTTAAGTTGGTAAATATAGCTTTATTTTAATCCATTTGTAATCTGTGAAAAATTTAGACTATAGGAAAGTATTTTAAAAAGAAAACAAGTGTGTGAAAGACCGCTTGATCCCACCCATGAAAGGAACAACTTGATAAGAGTTGATCTATTTCCTTCCATTCTCTTCTCTACTAGGTCTTTTATTTATTTTTTAATTCCCAAAGTCAGGTATGCTTATTGTAAAAGATAAAATAGTCAAATTGTATATGAAGTGTAGAGTCAGAGCATTGAGAACAAAAACACAAATAAAGCTTATGTTCTCTTATCTTGATTCTCCAAAAGAATAAATGTGTCAATATATACATTTTTGTTTCAAAAATACGTAAACATACATCTGTTTGGATAGATATGTGGCTCAATGCCCTGTGACAGAGACATGAAGAAGACTCATTTTCTACCTTTTTGCTTGGATGAGGACACTGGTTATATTACATTTTAGACTTAAAATTATTTTTAAGATGGAAGATGATAAAGACATGCAGTAATACTTCACAAGCCACCCAGTGCACATTAATACGTATGATCAAAGCCAGCAGGGCTCACCTGTTGTGTCCTCTTGCAAGCCAACATCAAAGGCCAGCTTGTCCGTTGAAGACCGGGAGGTGGACAGGCAGCACAGGTACTAAAGGACACAGAAGCAGCAGCTGTCACTACACGGCTATAGTCCCACCCAGTGCAATTCTGACTCGCTCTGGTATCAGAGTGAAATCTGGGTGCTTCTGGGCGAAGCCCCTGTTTTCCCAGTAAGGGGGACAGCACATGCAGGGCCTCCTAGGAGCAGTGAAATGTGGACATAAGCACGTATAACGCATGTATGTAGTGAACCAGGGGACACAGCCTGAGAAGGGCTCGAGGGGTCACGTGGATGACTGGGTGCAAGAAGGAGCTGATGTGGAGAAAGAGAGAGACATCTAGTCAGGAAGGAGGGAAGCCAGTGAAAAGTGACAGTGCAACTCACAGGCAGATTTTTATATTATCTTTCAGTAAAAATACTTTAATTCTTTAATAAACTGTTAAAACAACACCAGGAATGAGAAAAGGTTCTTATTTTAATCTTAACACTTAACTGGTCTATCAAAAGTGAGATACTAAAAACAGGGGTCATACGATGACAGAATTGAAGGACCTTACAGGTCACCCAAGCTACTCCTCATCTTATAAGTGGGAGGACTAAGCAGGGTACAGATCTTAAAGGGCACAGCGCCCTCACTTTCCCGACCACCGGAGAGGGAACGCGCTGCTCACCATGCCGCTGTTGGAGTGGCGCAGCAGGATGGCGTGTCCGTAGAGGAGTGTCCGGTGACCACCCCCTTGAGCAGTCTGCGAGGAACAAGACAGGGTCGACAAGAGAAGAAAAACCAAAACTTAGCGAAGTCAATAAAAAGTCCCCGTGTTCTCCAGGAAAAGGTAAGAGCTACTGCAGACAACCACGTGCGGTGGGAAGATGCTTGCGTGGACTATCGGGTTCCATGCGGCCTGCACCGTGGGTGCGCAGATGCCCTGGCTCTGGGAGCAAACACTCGGCATGACGGGTGATACTGAGCACAGATATTTACTGTCCTTATTTCCCACGGCATGTGGGCTGCATCGGGAGGGACCTTCGGCTCTTTGGTCACTACTGTACTCAGGGGATGGCACACGTAAGGACTAAGCATTTGTTCAGTGAATGAGCCTTCCAAAAAGGCGAAACTGATCAAATCATCCCCAGGCTTAGAACCTTTCCTACCTCCCAAAGGTTTCTAGGAAAGAGTCCAAATTCCCTTCCACGAACTAGAAAAATGCTTCTCGAATGTGAGCGTGCACATGAGTCCCCGAGAGGCGGCGGAAGCACAGACTCCTGGGCCATCCCGGTGACTGACTCAGTAGGTCTGGGGTGAACAGAGAAGTTGGTCTTTTCTACCTTATAAACTGCACTTTCAAACTCAGTTCCAGGCCACCTCCTCCAGGAAGCCTCCTCCGGTTTTCTCAGTCGGCTGCTCCCTGAGCCTCCGGCAGCCCCAGGTACACCTGGCACCTGGTCTAACCACTCCACAAAGTGAGCACCATTCTCCTCTGGGTCAGACTGTGAACTCCATGACAGGGGTGTGAGCTCTCAGCACGAAGCACTCGATAATCATGAGAGGAATGAGAAACGGCGTGGGCGCCCCATCCACCTGGGTGGGGGTGGGAGTCAGGTGTCATGGTTTACCGTTCAGGTATTAAAAAAGAGGGGACCACAGATTGGAGATGGGGGGTGGCAGAAACTGAACAGGAGCCATACAGTTAAGCCCAGGAGTGTGCACAATTTTTTGAAGGAGGAGGCTGTCTTTAAGGATTTTAAGGGTGAGATTGGTGATATTGATATATATATGTGTGTGTATATATGTGTGTGTGTGTGTGTGTGTGTGTGTGTGTGTGTCACACACACATATGTATACCTTAAGAAGTGTGGAGTACTTTAATATCAATACTATTATACCTTTCTTACTATAAATATATCCCTTCATATTGTTCCAAATAATTTCTTAAAATAACTTCACATATTATGCTTGAAAGGCCTCAGAACCATTCTTAAAATCAATATTAAAATGTATTAAAATTATTTTAAAAACTGCT
The DNA here is from genome assembly GCF_963259705.1 of Myotis daubentonii. Classification (NCBI taxonomy): domain Eukaryota; kingdom Metazoa; phylum Chordata; class Mammalia; order Chiroptera; family Vespertilionidae; genus Myotis; species Myotis daubentonii. Next base: position 5,154,961 of record NC_081859.1, on the reverse strand, counting down.
TCTAAAACAAAAGGAAATCTCTTTTCCACATACTGAGGGGGAAAGGGGGGGAATCTACTTTGTAAAATGATATTCCTCCTCAGAACAAGGCCCTCTGTAGGAAGCACTTGCATGTTCTGTGCTACACGTGACTTTGTGGCCAAGGGCAATTCACCGGCCTGGACTGATCTGGTTGCAGTGGCAGGAGCTGACTTTCACGGGAGATACAAGCTCCAAAGCTATGAAATCCAGCTGAACTTTCCTGACAGTCACATCCATCACAACAAAAAATTTAAAACGAAGATTTAACCAAAAATGAAGGAGTGCTCCTTTTACTGTAAAGTTCTGCCCACGCATTTCATATGTTTATATGTATGAATGTATAAATGTTCAAATTGGTTAAGCTAAGAGGAGACATTTTAGTTATTAAATTGTCTTCCAACTATACATTCTACACAATTAGACAATTATATATTTTAACTAGAGATTTCCTCACCACTTAAATGCCAATTATGCCAGATTTAGTTCTAATAGAACTGGTACAAGTATGCACATAATCCCCACTAAATTAATTGTTACTAATTAACTTAGTTACCACAAAGGGATGCAATTTCTGTCACATGCGCTACAGTACTTTTCTTCTAACTTGTCATTTTATATGACATTAATCTAATTGACTCCATTTCTGAAAAAATTTAAAAATATGTAATTTCAACTCTTGGGCCGACTGGGTAACTCAATTCATTCAACAAACGTTTATCAAAAGAATTGTGTGTGGGGATGAATCCTAAGGGATGATGTATTCTTTCCTGTGTTTTTTAATTTGGTGCATCATGTCAACTTTCTTGTTAAATGTGGCCGGTCCTTCTTTACGTGATTAAACACAGGGTGGGCAAGGTAGGTTTACAGTTGTGAGAACACAAAACAGTTTATTCTTGCATTATTATTTATTAATTACTGTACTGTTTCCCATCAGAACAACCCTAAACCTACTTTTGCCCACTGGTGTGCATGGACTTCGTCTGAACTTTGGTACTGTAGATGGTCACCACTTCTGGGGTTACTCCTTCAAGACTGTGCAGCCCTGTTTCGGGTGGGTGCGGATGCCCCCTGCAGTCTCAGTGAGGAGATGACCATCACCACTGGGCGACAGCTGCATCCAAGCAGCAGTAACTCAGTCCTCTGGAGCAGGCCCCTTTCCCTCCAGCCCCAAACCCACCCTGTAAGCACACGAATCTCTGACCACACTGACCTCTGGGAAGCCAGCCAGGACCAACTAGATAAGAGTCAATCAAGCTAATGGGGAAGCAAGCTTGAGGCTGGTCTGCCTTCAAGATTACACTTGGAAAAAAATCTTGGTGATTTTGGAAGTTAATATGTTAACTGTTCTTTGGAATCTAAAATATGAGCAAAACAGTCAATTGCACCAATTAAAAGGAGAATTAGGAAATTGTATTTTACATAATATAAATAAGCCTTCAGTTCACATTAATGCCATCCATACTTTAGGCCTGTAATTCTCCATAAATACTATACATAAGAAACACTCTTTCCTATTCATTCAAAAAACATTTATGGGCAACTCTGGCCGGTATGGCTCAGCTGGTTGGAAAGGTAGTGGGTTCGATTCCTGGTCAGGACACATACCCAAGTTACAGTTCAATCCCAGTCTGGGTGCCTATGGGAGGCAATCAATGGATGTATCTCACATTGATGTTTCTCTCTCTCCCTCTCTCATTTCTCTCTCTCTCAAAACAATAAAAACATATCCTCAGGTGAGAATTAAAATATATACATATATATTATGGGTGTCTACTGTCTGAGAGTACGCAGCCTCTCACATCTACACCAGAATTTTGAATTAACATTTTTCAGAGTTGGTATCTTTTGAAATTATATTCTTTTGAAATTTTAAACTATATTAAGCCTTTATTAACTAAATACAGTAAGTTTCTCTATACATTGTTTCTTGACTTAAAATCAAAGTTTTGTGATTGTTATATGAGAAAAGTAGTAGGTACTTAAAACTGAAACCAAAGCCTTCTACTTTCTGTCCCAAATACTGACATTCTGCTCCCCGTCCTCTACGTTTCCGTCAGTGCCATGACCATGTGCTCTGCCTCCTTTTCAAACCTTTCTATTTTTCCAATGGGTTGGAAAATGAAAAGAGGTTGATTTATTTTCCTGTCTCCTGGAGGAAGAAATGCTCTAGCAACTTTTTGGTGCTTCTTCTCATTTCCCAGAGTGTGAATTTCCTACTGGATTCATGGAAGAGCATCACACCAAAAACAGCCAGTAGGATACCTGCAGTGAAAATGCTAATTGGAGAGCAGTAAAAATGTTTGTTTCAATAGGAGAATTCTTAACGTTGGCTAAATTAAACTAATATGTTAGTATGTGACACAACGTGCCAAATGCTGTTTATGAAGTTGACAAATCTAAATATGTGACTGATTCATTTAAATTTAAAAGTTTTGAAGTTTGATTTAATTTCTAAAACTTTCAGATGTGAAGAAAAGTGCCATGAGTTCAAAATTTAAACCAAACATGAAATGTACAAAGCAAAATGTATAGTAGATGATCCAGTGTCTTACCTTCATCATGAATTTCTGTGGGGGCAGAAGAAAAGAGAAAAGGTATTAAATATATTATTTCAAAGACATTTGAAAAGATCTCTTACTTATAAAGATTTCTAAATGGAGTTATGTGAACAATCAACATACAAAAACACATTCACTGTGTTGTCACAACAAAACAGTATCAACTGCATGCCAGATAAGAGCTGAGCAAGCAGAACTCCTTTTACAAGTGTTCTTACATTAGTACTTCCTTTTCCTGTGAAAACATGCTGTTTCAGTTTACAACATACCTACGCGCCAAAAAAGCCCAAAGGTATCATCTTAAAATTAGACTCTGAAAACTCTTTTAAAGCCATTTCACTTCATCTTTTGCATAAAAATGCAGTGATATAAACAGCAACGCAACTGATTTTAGTAAAAACAGTGGACTGGAAGCAGGTAAGGGTGTTCATCACTAAAGTGCCGAGATGATAGTAACCATGAACGCTTCCCAAACCCAAAGAAAATATCACAGAAGCTTTGTTCTTAAAATGACACAGCCTCTTCTCGTGACTTATAATAGCTTCTTTTTCTTCTACAAAACATAATACGTGCATATATTCCCTCATTTTCTTTTAGGCCCATTGAGTTTACTTGGCCTATTCCTAGGAGACGTACACAGATTAAAAAGAACTAGGAAGGAAAATGGCATTACTTTTCCAAACTTAGGACTACATGTAGTTGTCATAAGTATCCAAGTCCTACAGAGAAAAGATACACGTATTCACATTAGTTTTATAGAAAATAGCAAGTTTTCAACCTACATACTTATAGATACCACAGTTAGTTCCCTGAAACATAAAAACATAGTGATGTGTACATTAGTGGCATTCTATTGTGACTGATTTTTTCATTTTTAGTATATTTTTTTATTGACTTCAGAGAGGAAGGGAGAAAGAGAGAGAGATAGAAACATCAATGATGAGAGAGAATCACTGAATGGCTGCCTCCTGCATGATCGCACATTGGGGATGGAGCCTCCAACACGGGCATGTTCATAGGTTGACACTCAACACTGAGCCACACCAGCCAGGCTTCCATTTTTAATATTAAAATTTAAGGAAAAAATTGTAAAGGATTGTTTCATTTTAAGATTAGAAAATAGAGGCTGTTTAGTTATGTATCTATAACTGATATCAATGGTAAATGATGTCAGGAGGTCATTGTCTGGTAACCTGTCCTTACGAGGGAGGATAATCTGTTCAACCTCATCATGTTGACAACAAAAGGTATTTCACCAACAAAGACTTGGGTTTGGTGGCTGTTTGAGGTTAATGATGATTACTTGTGCTCCTAACAAATTTCAGAAAACAAAAGACATTTACTATTGACAATTTCAAGTTGTAAGCATATGTCAATATATACTATCCAACAGGGTATCTGGATATACCTTTGTAGAGAACCTCAAATGTTTGTCTTATGATAAAAATATCCCATGAAGCACTGGCTGCGTGGCTCAGTTGGTTGGAGTGTGGTCTATTGCCTCACACACACACACACACACACACACACACACACACACACACACACACACAAATGTTGGGGATCCAACCCTGGTCAGGTTGTGCACCGGAGGCAACCTATGGATGTTTCTCCCTCACACTGATATTTCTCTCTCCCCCCCTCCCTTCCTCGCTCTCTAAAAATCAACAGGAAGCATTTCCTTAGGTGAAGATTTTTTAAAATCCCATAGAAATGCTTTCTTTTCTAGGCTTCCCACTGACAAGACCCAAGAGTGCTCTGTTGATAGACTTGTGCAGAGCAGCCCCAGGGCATCTAAAAGGAGCTGGGCTGCCACCTGCACATGCAATGACACAGCCCGAGGCCCTGCCCCGCATCACGCACACTCATGACCAGCACTGGCACGCTGGTATTTTTAAGAAGAATTCACAATTGGGGGGGGGGGGCGGGCAGATTGGTAGTAGCTGTTGTTTTTTTCAAGCTATCTACACTGCACGGACAGTGTTTAACTGGACTGTCTTTTCTTTTGAGTGCAATGAATCTGACATACATGCATAGAGATGTCTAGTTCTCTTTTAGAGGAAAAGAAAAATAAACCGGTCTGATAAGCCACTGCAATCCTCCACCTTTATCCCTAGGACACGTGTATCTATCACTGGGCTGCATGAAATCCTAAAGTATGAGCAGGAGAGCTGCCTCGGGCTTCCTTCTCCCTCCAGTTTATCTGGAGAGAATAACTAAATCAGAAACAACTGGGTGGGGATGTGGGGAGTCAGTGGGCGCCCCTTCCTCACCCCTCACCTGCCGGCCTCCAGCCTGGAGAGGCCTGAGGTCTGGAGACAAGTTAACTTGAGTTCAATTCGGATCCTCCTATAGCACGGGGCTGGGCATTTTAATTACCACAATGAGACTTGTGTGACTTGAAATGACTTGGGGAATTTCATGTCTGAATATGAGAAAGGCCCAGGACCCACCCTATGTTAACCCAGGGGACAGAGGAGAGCCCCCCTCTCACACACACACACACACACACACACACACACACACACAGACACACACACACAGCAGGGGGTACGTTGTTCTCTGTGACACTCAAGGATAGAAACAGGTAACAAATTCTACCTGTTTCTTCCCTCTTCCCTGTCTCTGGCTCTTAATAGAGGAGGAAACAGACCATAGTACCATAGTAATAATGGAACTTGGCCACATCACACCGCTGTCCCAAACTCAGCGTCCAAAATCCTGCAAATGAGTCCTTTCCTCATGACACTGACCATCACCTTCACCTTTCAAGGTTGTACACATATGTGTAACCGCTAGCTTCTATTGTACGTGGGAAACCATAAGAGCTATGCAGTAGGACTGTAAGGTTAAGATTTGTGATGTGATGTACTTTAAAAGCCCTCCTATTGACCAAAGGGCATTGCATTAGAAAGCCAATTACAGAGAAACTATATATCTCTGGTGAGGCGGGGGGGGGGGGGGGGGGCGGGAGAACATTTTCATATCCCTCAGTTCAGCTGAACCAAACCATACACAAGGTTCTAACTAGAGACCTGCTCATATTTGTTCAGTAAAACACAGCAGTTATTGTGAAAACTAATAGTACAGCCACACCAGGAAGCCACACAAAAAATATTAGAGGCAACAGCAAACGTGCATGTGTTTAGATCACAATTCCTTTGCAAATCCATGGAAACACGTACCCATTTTTCCACATCAACTTTCTGTAGAAAGAAAAAGCCAAAATAAATAACAAGCAAGCAAATACCTGGCAATGTTGCAATTACTGTCATTTAAATAAATTGAAATTGTGGTCCCTGCACCTAAATCTACTTCCAGTTCCAACAGATAAGAAAAATCATTTAAACTTTTAATTAACAACATTGAATCTCCTGAAGAAGAAAAGAGCCTCAATTAATTCAGAACTTCAAAGGCATTAGGCTGGAAATGCAGCAGGTACAGGAAATAATGATCCAAAATATTCAGAAGCAAACATGAATATTTACCTAATTCTCAAGCCCAATAGGCCTGCTGATTTAGGAGCACTATTCTCCTCTAAGGATCTATTTAATAAAGAAGGGTCAATTTTAAATACAGCATTAACTAGAAATCTCTATGAAATAGAAGTAAAATTTCTCGTATACCAATCTTTGTAGCATTACAGAAAATCTCACAATACAACAAAAGACATGCTTTGGTGGAACTCTTGGGTCATAGCTAAGAATGTCCAACCCTGGGTAAGGAAGCTACTGGGCGCGACCGTGCATAAATGGCCGCATACAGAGTGACTATTTTTAAAACGCTGTGAGATGATAGGAAAACACCAACTTCAATATGCAGTGGACTCATTTTGAAGCCTCAGAGAAATTCTATAGGTTCAATAGGTTCCTTATCACAGAGCCTTTTCGCTCCTCTAGTATTTTACTCAGACTTCAGAAAAATCTGTCCTAAGTCTTCCCCCAGCCTTTGAGTTTAAAAACACAATGGTGTTTAAGAAAGAACAATTTACTCGATGGAAAAGCCTGGTTTTCCTTACACATTTCTAAATTATTTAGCTGTTGCATAGAGTTCAAGTCCTCACTTTAAACACAGACCTATCAGAATGATGAGCCTATTTCTTTAGATACTGGGGCAAAGGGAATCAATTCAGTCGTGTCTGGTGTAGTTACCATTCACTTTTCTACTGTCAAAAGGACAAATTTGCTTTTATTATTTATTCTTCCCTCCCCTCGAAAAAAAACTCAAAGAAATATGAAACAATTTCCTTCTCATGTGTACCAGGAAGACAAGATATACCATATTTTTAGAGATTTCAATGATTAACAAAGACATTATATTATACCCTTCACTAGAGGCCTGGTGCATGACATTAGTGCACTCAGGGGGCTCCCGCGGGCCTAAGCCGTCAGTCAGACATCCCCCCAAGGGCTCCCAGACTGCGCGAGGGCAAGGCTGGGCTGAGGGACCCCCACCCAATGCACGAATTTCGTGCACCAGGCCCTCTAGTATGCTATAATTCATTTCCCTAGTCATAATACTACAGTTATACACACTAATATTTCTGTTCCGTAAACCATTGGCAGAAAAACAAAACAAAGTCTCCAGGCATCCCAGTTTTTATCTTTGGCCCTGGAATCTTGCTTTTATTTCTTCACCCACACCCCAAAAAAACATTTATTGAGTATCTGACTCACAAAGCATCCGCTCCATTCTGTCTGACCTGGAAGAGACACCTGGCTCCTGGGCTCTCTCTGCGTTTGCTCCACACAGTGTGACACAGTCACTCGGAGTGGCTGCTGGATCTGCGACTGAACACAGGCAGTGAACTCCGGCGTATGAAGTGTTCAGTGCTGTGGTTCCTGCTGCTTCCTCTGCGGCCCTGCTGTAACCTGTCATTTATCTGTCTCTCTCTCTGTTCACTGTCTAATCTCATCAGGACACTTTTCCCTCCCGTCTTCCTCCAGAGCAGAGGCGATCGGAAGAGACCACGGGAAGCCCGTGCACCGTGCCCTTGGTGGTCTGCTCTCTGCACTCTGCCACAGTCCAAGGATAGGTCTAGGGCCGCGGTCGGCAAACTGCGGCTCGCGAGCCACGTGCAGCTTTTTGGCCCCTTGAGTGTGGCTCTTCCACAAAATACCACGTGCGGGCGCGCATACGGTGTGATTGACACTTCGTGGCCCGTGCGCAGAAGTCGGTTTTCGGCCTGGGCGAGTCTATTTTCAAGAAGTCCTGTTGGTATTTGGCTCTGTTGACTAATGAGTTTGACAACCACCTTAGACTCTAAGGTTTCCTATCCCAGCAAAGAACTCAGCTCCGTGTGGCCTTAGCGCTAATGGCCTCGCATTATCTCAGAACCACGTGAGCACCACTGGCCACCCGGCTAGTGCCAGCCTCATGCCAACTGTCAGCACGTCCACGTGGCCTCGCAGATCCTCGGTTACCCTCAGGTCTTTGTCTTTCTCCGCAGCTCTGAGATCAGTTACAAAGAAGTGCAGCTTCTGAGAGTGTGGCTGCAAGTCAAAGGGGCCGCCTGCACCGCTGCAGGTCCTCAAAGCTGGAAGCGTGCGCACACTAGTGCACTTTTTCTAGGCAAAGGCTCTGTAACTTGCATCTGACTCACAAAGGCCCGTGACTGGAGATGGATTTAATTTCTTCCCAGGCTGGGGCACTGGGCGGTGAAGGACGATGTAACAGGAAGTAGGCTGGGACTCCAGATGTTAACCTGCATTGGGCCCAGCAACTTGGACATGTGGCTGTCTAATTCCAGAAGTTCATGTCCTCATTTCCTTCCCGAAATGTCCCTTCCCTCCCCCGGTGGGGAAACAGAGCTCCACTAACAGAAAAGACTTCTTAGACCTTTCCAGACCCTTCATTTTGGTTTATAAATTCTATCTCTTTATCCCTCAAGTCAGCACATACTTATTGGAAATCTGCTTTGTGTCATGGCAGGCACCGTCCTGGGTGGTAAGAGCACACTCCTAGCCCTGCCCTCGCAGTGGACACGCTAAGGCAGCGGTTCTCAACCTGTGGGTCGTGACCCCTTTGGCGGTCAAACAACCCTTTCACAGGGGTCGCCTAAGACCATCCTGCATATCACAGATATGTACATTACAATTCATAACAGTAGCAACATTACAGTTATGAAGTAGCAACAAAAACAATTTTATGATTGGAGTCACAACATGAAGAACTGTATTTAAAGGGACCGAAGGTTGAGAACCACTGCAGTAAGGGGACAGGCAGTCTGGTAAAGACATAAGAATAAAAATAAACACCTGTCGGAAGGTATAGGTGCATGGTAGGAAACATGCTGGTTGGGGAGGCACCACTTGATACAGATGGCTGAGGGATGGAAGTACGCTCTCAGATTAGAATGTTTTAAGATAATAAAGTTTGAACTTTAAGAGAATAAAAATTAAAGGTGGCTGTCTCAATAAATGAGTATCTTTATATCACTGGTACATTCAGGAATAGTTTGTCACATAAATTTACCATCTGACTCATTTACTATCAAATATTTATATTTAAAAATATTGTTTCATTTTAAACACAAAAAATATGAGGGAGATGTCTAAATTTAATGATACTACTCAAACAAAATAATCTATCCATTTTAAGATTCATAATCTAAAACAGGTGTAACTGCGCCAGGTGATCAAATTACATGTTGATTAAACTGGCTTCCTTATTGAATTTGATGCTGGATTCTCTGGAAAACACAACACTCCAATACACAGAAATACATCATATCCGTAGCTTCAGGGCAGGGAGTCATCTTTCTAGAGACAGGAAAACAGTAAAATAGAAGGTGGAGATTTCAACCACAGACAAATGTCCACATTCTAAGTGACAGATAGTGCTGCTCAGGGAATATTTTAGCTATAAGCCCTTTAGGAGGCCATAATCACATTCACCTTTTAAATCTCAGCACCGGTTTCACAGATGAAGGACAGGTAGATGGTTATGTACAGAGGTTTGGACAAGATGCTAGCAACCCTGTCAGGTTAGTAAGTGTATTAATTTATTAGCATTTGGCCCCATTCCCAAAACAGCACCCAGCTTATCAGGACCTCCTGCACAGCGGGGTGAACAGAACCGAGCTCCTAAAATAGAAGTCGTCACAATGGATAGTTGGGAATTGCAGTTTCAATTTAAATAGCTAGTGACATCATAGTATCCACAGCATAAATGGACGCATCCATTAGCTGCTCAGTTTTGAACTGTTGAGGACCTCGGGCATTGGGATGGGATGTATGCCTTTGTGGAAGGGAAGTAAGTAATCAGGAGCTGGAAGAGCAATTAATTAGAGCGCCCTCCTCTGTACTCTCATTGAACTACTATCAAAGCATGTTTCACTCCCATTGCAGTGATTTATTTACCTTTTCTGTTCACTATTAAACGGCTAAGTTCCTCAAGGGCAAGAATGCATTCTTCTTTACCTCTGTGTCTCCAGCCCAGAATTCACAACAGCAACTCAACACCCCTCTTTGGGATGAAAGCTGCATGAATCAGTGGGGTGAGTAGGGACCCAGGTTTTCTGTGTCCCAGCCATGGAGACACTAAGCATAGACTCTAATGGCTCCTCCTAGATGTAGTAAGTGAAAGAATGTACCTGCGATACCCAGCAGAGTCTCTGATACATGTAAAAAGCGGTGCATTTGTTATTCTAAAGCTGTTAAGGTAGAAAAGAAAACACTGGCTAGAGTCCAGTAAAGTAGACAAAATATTAACTTGTGTAGGGAACATAGAGTAGAAACTGAATATGACTCACTGAGGTATTGCTGTTTTCTTAGATATGAGTTACTAGAGTTCTGATGTAAGGATGTCACTTCCTGAACCTAGTTTGGCACAAGAACCTGGAGGATCTCAAATTTGAATAAATATTTTCATGAAGACATAAGGATGTGGCTTCCATGTCTGCTTGGTATTGCAGCAAAAGACATTAGAAATTATCCAACATTCATTTACACACATAACCATCTTTCTTCTTCTAAAAAGAGAACCTGATTTGTAGAGGTGCCCTGTCCTCTCCCTCCCCAAGCTCTGTGTCCGTGTGGTGGCCCATTTTCCCAGGCCAGTAAACAATTCAGGCATGAGTATGTGACCGTGGGCAGGGGAATTCTGGGGAAAGTTCCTTACTCCCAAAAACAAAAATAAGAAAGCCAGCTCCTTTTCCTTTTTGTGCCTACAGATCATTTTCAATTGGGATATCATCCCTGGAATTGCAGCAGCCACGTTGTAACCATGAGGGAAGCAAGACTAAGAACCAAGCCTACAGCAAGGAGAACAGAGTGGAGAACTAAAGAAAATCGGAGCAGAGTCTCATGGGGCACACCAGGACTCTCATCCTCTGGACTTTGTGTCCTCATTTTTTTTAAGCCAAAAATGAGTACGTTGTGAAAGTTGGCACAACAGTCTCTAGCATGATGCCATGGTGTAAAACTGTGTTTGTGTATAAGGCTCATGAACACAAATACTCTTTTATTTTTTTTATTTTTTTTAATATATTTTATTGATTTTTTACAGAGAGGAAGGGAGAGAGAGAGTTAGAAACATCGATGAGAGAGGAACATCGATCAGCTGCCTCCTGCACATCTCCTACTGGGGATGTGCCCGCAACCCAGGTACATGCCCTTGACCGGAATCGAACCCGGGACCTTTCAGTCCGCAGGCCGACGCTCTATCCACTGAGCCAAACCGGTTTCGGCCACAAATACTCTTTTAGCTGTGGTTATCGTCAGGGAAAGGAGGGTTATGAGGAAGGTATTTTCAATTTATACGCTCCTATATTACTGTTACGAGAGCAAAACACTGAAATGGTTCTGGGATTTAAACTGGAATTTAAGTATATTTTTATATTGTATGCATGGCAGGCACTAATTACTTTTTTCTCTCTTTTTTTCTGTTAAGAAGATTGGTTTTTGTGTTTTGGGGGGTTTTTTTAGATTTTTTAACATGTTCTTATTGATTTCATACAGGAAAGGAGAGGGAGAGAGAGAGAGAATCATCAATGATGAGAGCTGATCGGCTGCCTCCTGCACGCCCCCTACTGGGGATCGAGCCTAAAACCTGGGCATGTGCCTGACCAGAATCAGCAGCAACCTTTTGGTGTATGGGATGAAGCTCAAACACTGAGCCACAACTGCCAGGCGGCACGAGTTACTTTTAACAGTACCATTAATCAAAGAATGAATGATTGTGATTGATTGACTGATTGATTGACTGACTGGTTGATGTGAGTCTGCCATATCCCAGGCAGGCATACTGCTGCAGCACAAGTAAAAACCGTGAGTGTGGGATTATTTTTCTTCACTAAATCGTAGCCCTTTCAGTCTTTGGTCTGGTCGCTTCAGAGGCAGACATCCACTGTCCCAACAGTATTGAAAAGTGTAATCACAGTTTCACATCCCAAACGTTTCATTCTGTATGTTAACAGAGACCGGTATGCAGAGCAGTGACATATTTGAAACTGGATGAATAACACCAAATGGTTAAGTAACCCTCACTCCTCCAGGGAGTCGTTCTCCCAGCCACCGAGGCCTACTTTTAATAGCCCACAGGACACAGGCTATTTACAGAAACCCGAGCAAGCTTTATCAAGCTTTCTGCCCTCCACACTACCCAATTCACGGTCGTGAAGAGAAAACAAATGGAAAAAATCAATATCAACTCAACCAGGTGGCTACATCATTAGCTCTTTTAATTCTGGATCCATGGCTTGTCTGCCGAAGAGCTAGAACAGTCTTTAAATATATTATTTTATTGATTTCAGGGAGGCAGGGAGAGTGAGAGGTAGAAACATCAATGAGAAAGAATCATCCATCGGCTGCCTCCTGCACACGCCCTACTGGGGACTGAGCTTGCAATCTGGGCATGTGCCCTGACTGGGAATCAGACCATGACCTCCTAGTTCATAGATTGACACTCAACCACTGAGCCACGCCAGCCGGGCACAGTCAGTCTTGTAGACGTGGTGCCACTGGACATGTGCCAAACACCAGAAGAACTGGGTGGAATAGAAATATTAAGATCTACTTTTGGAACTACCAATAAATACTAAAAACTCTTCAGGGAATAAACTCTTCCAAATGCAAAATGTATGAGAATCTACGAATCATATATATAAGATTAACTGAACTTAATATTGATTGGTTTACAGGAAAACCAGGCTCCTGTCAAACCAAGTACACTTTTCAGTCCTTAATCAACTCAACTTCTCTGATTTTTATTTGATTTTGTCAATCGCCTCTCCCTAGAACTTTGTACTTCCACGGTGTAATTTAATGGCACCCAAAGCCGCTCAGCTCCCAATTCCCAGAACCGATGAGTATGTTACAGATCGCGTGCTGCTGGTTTCAGGATGGGCATGGCCCGGCCAAGCATGTCACCTAGAAAAGGCCAGGAGCCAGGTCTCCCGAGGGCCCGTAAGGAACGCAGTCCTGCCCAGGGAGGCTGACTGAGATTTCTGACCGCAAGAACTGCGAGATAAATAACTGACGGTGTTCTCAGCCACCAGTTTGGTGGTACTTGTAACAGCAGCCATGAAACTAATCCAGGCGGCTGCTGACTGTCCTCTCCTGCTCTCCTTTGACCTCTTGGGCCACTTCCCTGTGACCTCGTCCTCCTCCTCCCCCTGCGGCAATAGTGACACCGCTCTGCTCTCTTTACTGGACACTCATAACAAAGAGCTTAAAAAGCACAGACGTTAGAACCCATGGACTGGATTCTGCCCGTTCCGCCCCTTGCTGGCTACGGGAGCCTACCAGATAATCCAGTTTTCAGGTCTGAAGAGTTGAGCCTACCTCTCTACTCCTCTAAGTATTCAAACGAAGTAAAATATGACTTACTAAGCTGGAGATGACAACTTGCTTGATGAAGGATCTGCTATATATTCCTGAATGAATTCCAAGGAGAGGCTAGTGACTCATGAGGCTTCAGGACGGAGGACACAGATACCTATGGAGTCCAGAGACAGGACGGTGACAAGGACCTGCAGCATCTGCTGGCCAACTGGAATCAGACCTGCTATGTAGCCATTTGCACTTTGATAATTAAGATGGTTGTTGTAGCCCGGCCAGTATTGCTCTGTGGTTAAGCACTGACCCATGCACCAAGAGGTCGCTGGTTGGATTCCTGCTCAGGGTACATGCCAGGGTGGCGGGCTCACACCCCAGCAGGGGTGTGCGGGAGGCAGCCGATCAATGTTTCTCTCTCATCAATGTTTCTCTCTCTCTCTCTACTTCTCCCTTCCTCTCTCTAAAAATCAATTTAAAAATATATTTTTTAAAGATGGTTGTTGTAGGGAAACAGTCTCGCTCCCAGTCTCCAGTGTCCCTCCCCCTGACCACCCCAGGCCTTTCCAAATGAGACCATCCCAGAGCCTCTCAAGGGCCTTGCCTCCAGCATCATTGCTGACTGGGGTCCACTCTCATTAATTGATGCTTGTGCCAAACGAATTGTGAAATATTCTGAATATCATTTCTGCGTATAATCAAAACTCTGCCGTCTAAGAGAGAACCTTTCTTTGCCAAAAATATAGCATCCCTTTTGAGTCATCTGACAGTGGTTTCTCCCTAACAGTTAGTGGTCTAAAAGTGAGAGTCAGCTCAATGCAGTACATTCCTTCCTGTAGCAGGTTCCTCTCCATTTTTACTAATATTTTCTAATTAGTGTCTCATGGTAGCTATGCTGGGCTTTATAAAACGATGTTCCACCCATCACATATATTACCACCTTCTCTCTGACAGAAACTTTCTAGATGGATTGCAACTCAAAATAAAACTCAGCTAAATAAAAATATTTTGGGGAGTGCGGTCCAGAAAGTCTTACTAATAAATATTTTTAAAGCATAAATTTTAAAACAGTATTCCCAACACTTCATATATACACAGAAAATTTAGAGCTTGCCTAATTCAACTCCAGGACTCTGGGGGAATAATACATCTTTTCAAAAATTCAAATTTAGAAACAGGTGCTTAGCAATATCAAAATTAAATTTATGGCAATTTAGTTGTAAGTTGGTATCTACAAAGACAAGTGAAATGACAATGTACTTTCCTAGATGCTCATGCAAAAGAAAACTGATTTTTTTTCTTTGTAAAGACAGACTTCAGTTTCAAAGCTGAGATGCATGAATAATGTTTAAATATCAGGAGGGGTTATTCCAGGTAGAAACAAACTAGTCAAATTGAGAAATATTTTTACTCCTCTACAATTTAGGCCTACTCCAAAAGCTTTGCATTAAAGAATAGGAAACATTTTTAAACTTTATATAATATAACAATTTCAAACTTTGTTGTAACCAAAAATAAACTTGGCAAATTTAAATATACACATCATAAAATAAGCTTTTAGTCTAACATAAAATAAAAATCACTAAAAAAATCGTAAAAATAAAAATCTCTTCCATACTTAGTAGTATACTATAAAATTTTAAATTAATTTACAATTAATGCTCAAACCAATTAAAATCCTAAACTGTATGACACTAAAATTTTTAAAAGTAGGCTAGTGAAAATATCTTACATCATAATTGATTGCTCATTTTCTGTTGAACAGTTTTTAAAACTCTTCACTCATTAAGACCTGAACAATGATTAACAACAATGGCAACACATAGACAAATAATAGCCAAAAAAAATGTTCAGTTCCATGCCTGGAAATAGTGGAGTTTATTAAACCATGTCCTGCAGTAATTACAGCACACACAAAGACAAAACTCAAAAGTTTGACCATTCAGCCTCCTGGTTAATTCTAAACCTTAAAGAATTGACTAAGTAACCCAGACATTAGTTATAGTAACCCACAGCACGGAAAATAATTTAAATTACCAAATAAGCTTCAAAAGAACATTTCTGCACTAGGAGACTGAATAAGAATTTCAATTTGCAAAAGGAAATGACTGTTTGCAAACTAAAGTCAACTAAAGCTGCATCACCATAATTTCATTGCTTAAAATATATGAGAGCCATGAAATTTTACTGGCCATAAAGAAGCTTAGAGCACAGTACATTGTTAGAGGTGTTTGAAGATGGAATAAAGAATAACAACAAGGGGGTTAATGGAGGGAAAAAAGGGAACATATGTAATACTTTCAACAATAAAGAATAATTTTTTAAAAAAATTAATGACAAATTATAATAATAACAGCTCTGAAGATGGAAGAAAATACACAAAATGCTCAAAGAAAGATACTCTTTTAAACCAAAGACATAAGAATGAGGTTAAAAGACATGGATCATCTTGAAGTTCGATTTTTTTTAAGTTTTTAAAGACATCACAGATCTGCTAGATCAAGATGAAAGTCAACCTTAAGGAAATCACAAGTAAAAAGCATTGACTTATTTCACCAAAAACAAAATCTCCAATGTCTGTGAAATAAATCATTCATATTGTGGCCAGGTTCTTTAAAAGACTGCCTATATAAAAAAAAAATACTACATATATAAATACATAAATTAAATACTTGCCCCTTCTGACTTCTCCATCGTGTTCGCCAGCATCTCCTGTAGGGCCCGGACAGAGAGGGACTGCTCCAGCACAAAGGTGCAGATAGAGAGGTCTGGGGGGACATTCTGTGTGAAAAGAGGAAAAGCAACATCATCATCACCATCTTAACCATTATCACCATCACCATCTTCACCAACAGCCCATTATCACCACCATCAATAACACCATCACCAACACCCTCACCACTACCACCATCATTACCACAACCATCACCACTAACACCAACACAACCATCATTACCATCACCACTACTACCATCACCAACACCATCACCACCATCATGATCTCTACACAATCACCACAATTATTACCATCACCATCACCACCATCTTCATTACCATCATCGTCAAGTATCCAGACCCAATTTACCTTATACTTCAAGCTTTTTCATATAAAAAGTGAGAGTACTTATCAATCCTTTTAATATGTGCTCCCAAATCATTCCATATACAGTCTATACTTAATCCATTTTTTATTTATACGTGGCAATAGCTACAATTTTAGCACCAATCTGATAGGCACTACACTCAGAGCTTTATCAATAACTCCAGAGGTCATCTGTGGTAAGGATTATTATCATCATTGTGTGGACAAAAAAACAGAAGTTAGGTTACTTCTCCAAAGTCACAATTACTGAATTTTTCAAGCCCGGGTTAAGAAGCCACATTTCTCTAAATCTCAAGCATTCATTTCTCACCTACAAAGCAGTCAGCTGATAAAAAATTAGGACAGAAAAGTGCTTACCTCAAATTAATAATGAAGTTAAGCAAATATAAAATCAAATTGATACAAAATACTCATTTACATTGGTTTTTTCTTATCCACAAAGATAATGATTAGTTTGTTCTACTCAAGTAGGATATTATATTTGGCCTCTAACTTGGAATATTGTCATTTGCCTTCTGTTCTGTGTGTTGCTTTATTTTCTCATTTCTTTTTTCCCTTCTCCTTCCTTCCCTTAAACCTCCACTCCAACCAATAACCCAATATATGCTGAAAATCCCAAAAGGTAACTAACTACCAACTGACCTTATGGTGAAGGAAACAGGCAGGATGAGAATTAATTGGCCAGTGAGAGAAACTATCTCCACAGGGATCAAGTACGTTATTATGAGTATCTGCTTTTGCTTTAGAGAAGCAGAGGCCAGTGAGCAACCAACTGGGTATGGAAAGTAGAACTTTCATAGTAGAAGGACATTATAAATCCATTAAACACAAATTCTAGCAAGAGTGTGGCTTCATAAAGAGAGAATTAGGAGGATAAATTTGATAACCTGATGCAATGCATCAAAATGACAATTTATAAGGTTTATTAATGTGGTCGACTGAAACTGCCATTTGAGTGATTTTTCTCAGCAGAGAATGATGCTTCATTAGTTTCAAGGAAAGATTAAGTAAGAGGGTTCCAATACTAAAACCAACATTATTTTATGGATGAAAACAGCATATCATCGGGGCACTGAGCTTCCTCAGACCCCACACGGCTTCCTGGGGCCCATGTTTTGTTCTGTTTTTAATGAACTGTCCTTCTCTGGATTCCTCTGCCCTCCCATCATGGGCTTCTGAGCTCCTGTCCCGTCACCTGAGCAAGAAGCCTGCCTCACTGCTCACCGGCTATTGTCATTTCTAACCCTTGGCTCCCATCCCTGAAAATGTGATAATGATTACACCACTTTCATAGGCTGTTGTGAAAATAAGGGAGATAATACAAGTAAAGAGCAATTAGAGCCCAGACCGTAACAAGAACTCGACGTAAGTGAGCCGTTCTCATTAGCTAGTTTTGCATGTTGCCGTTTCTCTCCATCTGTGGCATTTATGAAGTACTATCACTTCTCAAAATTGATTCTTAAGTGGATTCTATTTTGGAGAAATAGTGTTTGTAACCACAAATCAACCATTATGCACCTGTTCAGAACATCCAAAATGTTCTAGTGTTTTCTAGAAAAGGCACTTTCTGGAAATATTTAAAGTTTACATACAAGTGTATTTATATTGTTTCATGCCACACTTTGATCAAACTGTTCAAATCTGATCTCTATAATATATTTATTTTAAAGATCCTTGAAAACCACAGGGATCTGAAATAAATTACTTCTGCCAAGCTAACTGCATTTTGCCACAGAATGACATACGTTACGGGTATTTTTCCAGCTCGTGGGTGTGAGCGGGAGTAAAGGGACAGAGGATGCACAAAGGCAGTTCTACCTCTCAGAGGAACAGTTTGTCTCGAAACCCGTTGTCATCTGACCATCTTTGTCACTGTCTCTCTTCGCTCCCATAGCGTCCAGAACACACATAAATGTAAGAGAAAAGCTGAGGCAGTAGAACAGTACCTTTTACTCCTTTCAGGAAAACTTGAAACAAGTTTAATTCAATGCTCGATGCCAGGTTTAATCCTAGTAAAGAGACTTGATAATAAAATCACCCATTAAAATAACCACCCATCTCTTTTCTCCAAGCTGCTGTCACGAATATATTTGGTACGATTTTAGCCCAGTTTCCACAGCCGATGTTCATACCTGTAGGCGCTACAAGAATCAAGGCTCTACGTGAGTGCCTGGTTCCTGGTGAAATGCATCTTCGTCAGACCATCTCTGCTGCAGGGATCAACTTCATATCCTTTATGACCGAGCACCAGGCCATAAAGACAAGTGAAAAGTGAGCAACAGACTGTACGGGGGCCTCAAACATCCCCATCTCTGTCCCACAAACCATTCTTGTCTCTACGTACTAAACTGCTCAAACTTTTTCAGTTTATGATATACCCGTAACACTAACCAACTTCAACAGCTCACACTGAATTGATATATGCTCATTAAAACTAACAATATATTTCTCACAGGATACTCCATATGGTTTCCTAGTATCATGTAGCCAGTTTTATGGTGATAACAGTGCTTTATTTTCTCAAAAAAAAAATGTGACTTTGGGTGTTCCACTATTAAAGAAATGACAGTAAGAAGCTTCTAAATATTGATCAGGGACATTGCAATCATGCTATTCAAACTTCACGTTCTAAATGATCTTAAGTGTCATGTGAACTGCATTTAGTCCTGGGAGGAACAGCTCTGGCATCTGTGTAAACGCTGCCGTGGAAATGGAGTAGACCCCAGGGTGAAAGCACCAAGTGCTCCAGGAGCCGTGAACTCAACAGAATGTTAACAAAGATGGAAAACAGGAAAGAACTGCAAATGAGCTTAATAACTAAGACAAATGACAAAGTTCAAAAAGCAAATGAACCAATATGTACACATATAGAGGCTAACATCCTACTGAACATATTTGTGACAGCAGTTTTGGAGCTATTATAGAAGTTCTAGTTCTTTCCCAGGTGACTTCCTCACCATTGCACTATGAAAATCTAGACCAGCATTCCTTGACACTTTTCAGTTTAAGAAAAAAATACAAATAAATAAAATGAAAAAATAAATAAAACTTTTTTAAAAGAAAGAAAAAACCTGTAAATTCCTTACTGGGACAACTGCTTCTTTCATGATAAGGGCAGTTTATCATGTTGGAGTTAGAAAGAACTGGATTAGAATCCTGGATCTGCTACTCAATTGCTGTGTGATCTTGGGAAAATCACCTAAACTCTCTGAGCTTCACCTTCTTCCTAACGATGTGAAGAGTAAGTGAAAGAATGTACCTGCGATACCCAGCAGAGTCTCTGATACATGTAAAAAGCGGTGCATTTGTTATTCTAAAGCTGTTAAGGTAGAAAAGAAAACACTGGCTAGAGTCCAGTAAAGTAGACAAAATATTAACTTGTGTAGGGAACATAGAGTAGAAACTGAAAATGACTCACTGAGGTATTGCTGTTTTCTTAGATATGAGTTACTAGAGTTCTGACGTATAAACATGCATCTCGTAGGGTTAAAATGATCTCTCCACTGATTAAATGGCGTGTTTGTATTGTAATGAGTTATCTCATTAAGACAGAATGGTAGAGAAGAAATGAGGCTCTAGAACTTGGCCCAAATTTTAGTCTTGCCTTTACCATTTAAGGACAAACTTTTAAGTTATGTAACTTCAATGCCCCAATTACCTCAAGAGGAAACACGCAGAGGGATAAAATCATTTCTAACGTAGCTTCAAGTTCGTTTTTCAAACGGCATGCATCGTGACACCCTGCTTGCTCTGGCCACATGCTGCTAAGATCTGTTTCTGCGGTTTTTAATGCAACAAAAACTATTTAAATAAGGAAAACAAAAACACACTCGGAAAAGTTAAAGCATTGGGGCAAGGATGTTTGTCGCACAAAAGGCTGAATAATGATTTTAAATGTCAATCATATAAAGTGTAACCAGGAAAGCAATGTTGAATAATTATTCTCCATTTTCATTACTTCAAAATTAAACTATTTACATGTCTTTAAATGTTTGGATGCACATAAACTTGCTGTTATAAAAGGATTAAATAATGGAATAATTCATAGCCTCTTCATACTCAAGCATTTTAAAACTATGCTAGATTACTATCATTGTTAACTTATTGACTAATCTGAAGGATTAAAAAACATAAAATCATGTCATGTGTGTTTAACAGACACATGAATTACCTTTAGTTTTTTTTCTTTAATCTTTTATGGGAATTTATTTACTGCAACCACTATTTTAATATCACCAGTAAAATTTAAATAGGTATATCTTAAACAAGGGTTATATAGAGTGGACATACGTTGATAGTCTATACAATGTAATCTTAAATTATTAGAAAATGGAATCTCCTTTAGCTCACACTCCATATATTTAAATTTTGGGACAGGACTCCAGACTTAATTGGGCTGATTTTAGCATGATAAACAGATGTTAAGATAATTACTAAAATGCCATTTAATAAATATCTTAACTTTCTCTTCTCCGTTTCATTGTGAGTCATTAGTTTCCTCATCTACATTCATGCTGTCCTGCTTATTAGTGCAGCATCAGTAAAACAGTAATTAAGAGACATTTTTCCATTTGTTGATAACATTTCCTCTAGATTATGGCCAAAATTTTCAGAATGAACCCAAACCAACATCTCCTGGGCCCTCAGTTTTATTGTAAAGCATCATATATTCAAAAGTATGTATGCAAAGAAATGCATGTTTTGAATAAAATGAACACCCATGAATCCATCAAGCAGGTAAAAAGTTACAAAATTATGAGTAATTCAGAAAGTCCCTTTGTTCCTCCACCCAACAACAGTCCTTGCTTTTCTTTATACATTTATCACAAATTTATATAAACCTACATTATTATTTAAATTTGCTGGGGTTTGCCCATTATACAATTATAAAGTCTGAAATTTCTTTTTGGTGGTGCAATATTACATTTTTAGATTGATCCAGGTTGATCTGAACACCTGTATTTCATTCATTTTTACTGCTCTAGAGTAATCAATCGACTGGATAACCATAAACTATAGTTCAATGTACTTAGTCTGATATTGTTTCAATTTTTTCTTATCAACAACATGGCAACAAATATTGTTATGTTTCCTTGTGCAAAAAACTCATTAGGATATGTACTTGAGTGAAAGCTCTAAATTACAGTGTATGCACATCTTCAAGCTGACTAAATTATTACCATTTTCCAGCACACATTTCTATCAGAATTGGGCAAAAATTCCTATTGCTCCACATTCTCAGCAATAAATAGTATTGTTAATCTGTGAAACATTTCACTGTGCCTTTAATTTTTATCTCCCCAATTAATATTGGGGCTGATAATGTTTTCCTATTATAATGGTCCATTTGTACTTCCTCTTCTGTGAAATGTCTATTCATCTGTACCCATCATTTCTTCTGATTATTTGTTGTTCTCATGTTGGTCGACAGAATACTCTGTATATTCTGGATATTTCTAGGCCTTCAATTTTATGTTCTAGGGGGTTTTTTTGCTTGTTTTTAATTTTTTTGTTAATTCTCACTGGAGGATATTGATTTTTACAGAGAGTGGAAGGGAGGGAGGGTGAGAGAGAGAGAAACATTGATGTGAGAGAGACACATCAATTGGTTGCCTCCTGCACAAGCCCCAACTGGGGTCAGGATCAAACCTACAACCCAGTTACGTAACGTAGCCTTGACCAGTAATCAAACCAGCGACCCTTCGCTGCACAGACTGATGCTCTAACCACTGAGACCACTGGCCAGAGCTCAATTTTATGTTTTAGAGTGCAACAAACCAAATAATAAAACTTGGTTTTCCTTTTTGCTTTGTTGTCAATGTCAAGTGAGAGGACGCAGGCTGGGCTGAGGGACCCCTCCGAGTGCACGAATTTTAATAGTAAGTATCAAGAGAAAACCTTCCTCACTTTTATTGTGAACACTTGACCCAGTTCCCCCACACCTAGAAGTGAAAGGCGGCATAAGAAAGCAGCCTAGCTTGGGGTGCTTGAACACATCTATTCGTAGCAGCCTTTGAAACCAAAGGCACAAATGACAGAGCATATAGGCATGTGTGTGTACTGAGCTCACACAGACTAATCAGACTGCGGTCATCCTCTTTCCTAACAGAGCTACATCCGTGCAGCACTTCAGGTATTGTCAGTGGACTTTAGATACTTCATATGATGCTCAGGCAATTCTAAAGGGCGGAGGACACTTTAGAACTAAGAAAGTAAGGAGACGAAGGAACTTGCCCCAAAACAGAGCAAGCTTGGCAGCAAGTCCAGGCCCCTGCCCTTGGTCGGGGATGCTTCTGAACATCACGCTGCCTTCCAAGGTAAGGAATAAAGGCTGCCAAGGCTGCGGGAGGGCATCCTTTTAAAGGCTGACTCCTCCGTGTAGTCAGCTTGTACCTAATGCTTATAAAAGGATTATGTTGTACTCAGAAAGAATTCTAGTGTGAACGAGGTCTGTGACAGGTGCTAAAACAGAATTAGACAGCAGTCATCTGTGTGTCCCCCACACCATTCGTTCCCTACTGGGTCAAGACTTCCCCGCCCCATTGGCGTGGCTCAGTGGTTGAGCATCAGGAGGTCAGGGTTCGATTCCCAGTCAGGGCACATGCTCGGGCTGCGGGCTCGGTCCCCAGTGTGGGGTGTGCAGGAGGCAGCCAATCAGTGATTCTCTCTCATCATTGATTTTTCTATCTCCTCTCCTCTTCCTCCCTCTCTGAAATCAATGTGTGTGTGTGTGTGTGTGTGTGTGTGTGTGTAAAATAAAATAAAAACGTTTTTAAACCTAAACCCAAATCTCTTACCCTTCAAAGAAAATTTACACAAAACATGGCTATGGTGGTGGGACTCATTGAATTATCTGATAACTGGGAACACTGGGTTAGATAAAAGGCACTTGGATTTGGCGCTGGTAGTCGATGTTCTCTAGCACTGACCTTGCAAAGTAGAGCACTCGCTACTCTTCTCACTTTGCAGTGCACGAAACACTCCTCACAGCCCACCTCCTCTCCTGTGTCAGGCCCCACCTCCGGGCCACCTCAGCTCAGAAACTTCCCTGCTGCCCACCAGAGGGGCACTGCCCTCCTTTGGGCCGGACTCTCCCCCGGGCACTGAGGGACCCACCGCTGGACTTCATGAAGTAAACATCTGCACTGGCCCTGGGTTGTTCACGTCCCTTTTCTCTCCAGTGGGAGCCTGAGTTGACATTTTTCAAGAAAGAGGATATTTTAGTCAGAAAATGCTTGTTAAGCATTTTGTAAGTAATGCTGCCTGGTCAATAATTTAATTTAAACAAAATAAATAGTAGTGTAGAGTTCTTTATTAAGTACTGTAAATCAATATTTCTATGCCAAGAGAGTTGTGCTGGCAGAGAAAAACCTTTGCATTTTACTTTGCATCAACTTTGTCAACAATTATTTATAGTTTTTAATTATTTTTTCAGTAAAGCATGTGAATCTTTAAATTATGCATGAGTGTACTAACAAAAATTTATCCTTTACATAAAGTAGTAAATTATTGCTGAAAAATGCAGTGTACCAAGTCTGCTATCCATCTATATAGGATTAAGCACTACTATAGGCACAAGTATAAATACTTATTCTGGTAACATTAATTTCTTGAAACAGAAAAACTGTGCAGTCTTTGGAAAGTAGAGAATTTTTAAAAGGCCAAATGAATTAGTTAACTGTCAAACTAGATACATCAATATTAATTAAGTCACTGGTCCAAAGAAGGAAAATCGGTTAAAATCAACCAACATTTATTGATCATCTACTTCCTTCAAAAATGTATCATGTACCTGAGATACAAGATGCTGCCTCTGCCTGCAGGTGCTTCCATGATTATTTCATCATAATTTCAGAAAGTGAACGTGCCCTGGCTGGTACGGCTCAGTTGGTTGGGCATCATCCCATGCATGGAGAGATCATTGGTTCGATTCCTGGTCAGGGAATGACATGGGCACATGCCGAGGTTGCAGGCCCTATCCCTGCCCCTGGTCAGGACCAGGTTGGGGTATGGGGGTGGGGGGCAACCAATCCATGTGTCCCCTCCTTGCCTCCCACTCTCAATAAAATCAATGGGAAAATATCCTCACTCCTTGGGCGGGGGGGGGGGGATTTTTTTTTTAAGCAAACGTAAAGGGACATGTGATTCTGCAACAAGAAGCACAGTGTAGGAATTCTGCTTAACAGTAAGACAGAGAAGGAAGGAGTGAGGGAGGGAGGAAGCAAAAGCTAGAGAAAGACAGTTACTTTTGCAAGGAGAAGGGGGATGCATAGAAATGCAGGAGGGCTTCACAGAGGAGGCTCATTGGACAGCTGCCGAAAGCATAGATAGGCTTCCTTCAGATGAAGGTTGTGCAAGAATGTTCCAGGGAGAGAGAAAACAGAGCGGATTCAGAGGCATTAGTCTTGCAGTAAAGCCAATGGGCCGGCTGTGCATGTCCCCAGGGACGTGTGCTCATGGGTAAATGTGTAAATTAGTCAGCAAGGACAAAGATTTCACTTCTTGACCAAACTCTAGCCAGGTGCCTCTGAGCCCTCTTCTCCACTTTTGACAAACTTCTGTTTGTAAAAGTTACAAACTGAGCACAAATTATTTTGTCCATCCTCTCCCCCTCACATTAAAAGACGTGAACAGTGCTCGCTTTGGCAGCACAGACACTAAAATTGGAATGAAACAGAGATCAGCACGGCCCCTGCGCAAGGATGACATGAAATCTGTGAAGCGTTCCACATTTGAAAAAGACTTGAACAAACACTAACATAGAGTTTCTAGCAGCCCACGGTCACATCCCTAGGATAACCCCAGACCCAGACCCCTGCAAGTGCCGGTCTGAGAAAGTTCGAGGCTGCCAAGAGAATTTAGCATTTGTTTAGCCAACACCTGATGACAGGCTCGATTACCCTTTCTTAAACCATTTTCTAAAGAGCCTTACAATTGTGAGTCCTTTTCTGTCCCTTTGAAATATACCTGTACTTCCGACAACAACTCGATTGTCTTTCTCAAGAACTGGAAATCCATCCTTTGACATGCCCTCAGGAAGGGTGGGGCCTCTGTCCCCCAGTCTCCCAGGAGGATAAACCCTGCCTCTGTAACTGCCAGTTGGCCAACACAGCCGGCCTAGTCACATTTACAGGGACCAACCCTTGGAAATTCTTCACCTCCCTGACCCTATGGGACTCCCTCTCACCTCCTCCCTATGCCCTCACTCTCCCTTTAAAACTCCCAGTAACCTGTGTACAAATCAAATGGAGATCCGGTCACTGGGGACTCTCCTCCCTGATGCAAGAGTAGATTATGAGCTAAAATCTGTCCTGACCACTTTAACCAGTGTCCAGTTTTGTTTATCTTTTCTAGTCATAGAACACGAAACAATGCCACCCACTGTTCTAAAGCTTTCAGTAGCTCTTATCTCTTTCAAATATGCCTGCTGGTTCCCTGACATGTGAAGGCGGGCCCTGTGCCCAACAGGACACCTGGGAATTCCTAGTCATGGACAGATGCTTCTCCAGGGCCTTTGCCCTCATCCTCTTTATGAAATGCTTCCTTCCACATCACACGGTTTTTCTATATTCTTCTACTCATTTATTCTCTCACTCATTCATACAGGAAACACATTAACTTATTAATGACCGTGTGTCGAGGAGTCCCACTCAAATGCCCTGCCTCCACTTCCATCAAACTTCACTAACAGCTCCAGCCATCTAACCACAGGCAGACCTACTGTGTTTGCTCTACCTTCTCCTTTAAGAATATAATCTTTTCCATGTGTTATTCCGGGGACAGACACAACCTACCATCTGGCCCACTGCCTGTTTCTGTACAGCCCACGAGCTAGAAGTGGCTGTTACATTGTTTAATGGCTGAAAAAAAATCACAAGAAGAATAAAATTTTATGACACATAAAATCATAGATTCTAATTTCAGTGTCCATAATTATAGTTTTGGGGAACACAGACATGCTCACTGGTCTGCACAATGTCTGGCTGTTTTCACGTCAATGTCAACATCAGAGTCGAGTAGTTGTAACAAAAAGCCTCTGACCCAGGAAGTCCAAAGCATTTACTATTTGGCTCTTTTCAGGAAAAGTGTGCCCACGTGTGTGGACCAGGCTGTGCTGCAGCCGGGTTCCTCAGCTCTGGGAAGCAGGACTGTTCAGTGCTCACAGGCACCACTTAGCTCAGTCCCGGCATCTGAACTGGTGGCTTCTCCTTCCCCTACACTGGTCTGCTCTCTATCCTCACAGTAAATAGTCCAGAATCAAAGTGGCAATTCCCACCAGCCCTTCCACCAGCGCCCTTATCTCTGCATGTGCCTTCTGTACTTATTTGTGGGGACTACATTTCCCAGAACGCAATGGGATGTCACCAGCCTCCTGCCTGCTGATTGGCAGGCTGGTGGTGGGCGTGTCTCCCAGACTTTACATTAGATTTTTCTTCAGTTTGAGATTTCAGTGTTTTAAGTTTTTATTTTATGTCAAGAAACATAATGGGAAATCAAAAGCTCATCTTTCATGACAATGAGAATTCTTTTAAATCTTTAAAATATTCCAAGAATGGGTCTTTAGCTCCCATGAGAATGTACCGAAGCTGTATTCTTCCAGTATTCCATAAAATGCTTCCTCCTTTGGGGTCTTCGATTGTGTCACCACCCTTTCTGGACTGAGTAGCGGCTGATGCATGTTTCACAGAATTATTTCCATACAACATATAAGTTAAAATTTAACAAACAGTTCTATCCTGGCCAATATAATAATCTGTCCAAGGTTGTCAGGCATTTTCTTTTAAATCTTGAGTTTAACCACTTATTCTTCACAGACTGGACATTCATTCATCATTAGGATGTTTCCTTTCTGCCACACCTGCCACCCACTTTTTTCTCCTCTTGAAGTATCGACAAAGAAATAACTATATTAACTAAAGCACAAGGATTTTGAGAAACAAAAATGGCTACTGATCGTGTATGTGTTTTTCTCGATCACACTGGTCTTTATTGTTCGTCCCCACTGCCCCCAAAAAATTCTTAGGAAGTCAGTAAAGTGAACAGAACAAAACCTTAATATTTAGTTTTCATGTAATTACGCTTTATTATTCAATTAATTTTTAGGGGAAATATATTGAGAAACAAAATCTGTTGTTTAAAATGTTTCGTAAAACAGTGAGTAAAAATGGCGGTGGAGGATGCTGCATGGGCACACTACCAGGACCAAACTGGAATTACAACTAAAATACAGAAAAACTTCCTGAATAATCAACGGAAGACTCCAAGGACGGAAAGTGGCGGCCGCACAGAGACTGGTCAAAGCCCCCAAAAGAGGGGCAAGTTGGGGTCCGTTTCCTGGGGCTGCTGCTCCATTGACTACAGGCTGGGCGACACCAACAGGCCCGGGCTCTCCCAGTTCTGGGGGCCACAATCTGAACTCAGGGTCTCTAGGGCTGTGCTCCCTCGGCGGGCTCTGGGGAGGGCCCTTCCTGCCTCTTCGCCTTCTGGGGGCTCCCACGCCATCCCTTCTATTTCAGCCTCCACCTTCACTCGGCCCCCCTCCGCCTGACCACACACTGTGTTCTGCGACCTCCGGGCTCACATGACCACTCCTGCGTGTTCACTGGCCCCACCCCTTGTTCACGTGACCCTTCCGTGCTCACGCGACTCTCCCATGTTCACGTGGCCCCACCCCTTGTTCACGTGGCCCTACCCCCTTGTTCATGTGAAGCTTCCATGTTCACATGGCCCCACCCCCTTGTTCACGTGACTCTCCCATGTTCACGTGGCCACACCCCTTGTTCATGTGGCCCTACCCCCTTGTTCATGTGAAGCTTCCATGTTCACATGGCCCCACCCCCTTGTTCACGTGACTCTCCCGTGTTCACGTGGCCCCGCCCCCTTCTTTACAATTTATAATAGCGGAATCTCAGAGGATGGGAGGTAATCAACCACAGACCTTGTGTGCATGTAAGTAGTGGGGCCTTGACTTACGAGTTTAATTCGTTCAGAGGCCGAGCTCCATAAGGAGCTGGTTAACTCAAATTACTCTATCAACTCAATGCAAAAACTCGGCCCAGAGACAGCTGGTATCTCAAAAAACTCGTTAGTCGGGACACTCCTAAGTCAAGGCCCCACTGCCCGAGGGCTCAGACAAGGGGCAGTGAGGGCCTGTTGGGGGGAGGGGAAAAGGGGGGGCAGGAAGGGCAGGGGGGGCGGGCTAGAGG
This sequence comes from Myotis daubentonii, assembly GCF_963259705.1. NCBI lineage: Eukaryota > Metazoa > Chordata > Mammalia > Chiroptera > Vespertilionidae > Myotis > Myotis daubentonii. The sequence continues at coordinate 5,126,298 of NC_081859.1, read as the reverse complement.
GGGGTCAATAGGGAAAAAATGTAGTACTTTCAACAATAAAGAATTATTTTAAAAAGTAAAAATGTTCTGTAAAGTTATTTTTTAGCGAAAGGGGAGAGCGAGAGGGGGAGAAGGCGCGAGAGGGGAAGAGCGTGTTGACTGGGGTGCGCGCGGGCTGGAGGCGCCCCCCGAAAGTGCGCATTAGCACAGGGGCCTGTCTGAGCGCCCCCCACGCCACCCCTGCCCTGCACGCCGTCTCCCCATCGTCCTCCGCCCGTTCCCACCATGACGGACAATGGAGCCACCGGGACACACCGCCCCATCCCGCACAATCCGAGTCCTGGCGCCACCGACCCTGTCTGGCTCCGGGAGCTCTAGCCGCTCCGGGTCGGCACCCCGCCGCGCGGGCCACGCGGGAGGGAGAAGGGAAACGCGGGCTAGCGGGTGGGGCGGGGGCTCGGCCTGGTGCGGGCCACACGCTTTCTCGTGGGTCCCCGGCGCTCCGGGAACCTGGAGCCTCAAGAGGGCTCGGCGCCCGGTGGCCTCCGCGTTCCAATCGTCAAAGGGCCTCGGGCTCCCTTCCTCCTCCCCACAGGCCCGCGCTCCCGTCGGAAGGGCCCGGGGTGCGAGGAGAGCGGGAGCCGGCGCCACGCGCGTCCGAGGGTGAGGGAGGCCGACGGGAAGGGGACGGGGACGCCGCCTCACCTGCGAGGTGGAAGGCGTCGAACACGGCGTCTCCTCGAAGCGCACCCCCCGGAACAGCAGGTGCTGAGTTGGGCTCCCTCGGGCGATGGGCCGCCCTGTCAGGCTCCCCCCGGCCCCGCCATGACGACAGAACAGAGGGCGCTGAGGGACCCCACCTCCGCTTCCGCGGTGAGTGGCAGGTGCAGCTCCTTGGGACCCTCCTTGGTCCCGCCTCCGCGGTGAGTGGCAGGTGCAGCTCCTTGGGACCCTCCTTGGTCCCGCCTCCGCGGTGAGTGGCAGGTGCAGCTCCTTGGGACCCTCCCTGGTCCCGCCTCCGCGGTGAGTGGCAGGTGCAGCTCCTTGGGACCCTCCCTGGTCCCGCCTCCGCGGTGAGTGGCAGGTGCAGCTCCTTGGGACCCTCCCTGGTCCCGCCTCCGCGTTGAGTGGCAGGTGGAGCTCCTTGGGACCCTCCTTGGTCCCGCCTTCACATTGAGTGGCAGGTGCAGCTCCTTGGGACCCTCCCTGGTCCCGCCTCCGCGTTGAGTGGCAGGTGGAGCTCCTTGGGACCCTCCTTGGTCCCGCCTTCACATTGAGTGGCAGGCGACTCAATTTATAATAGCGGAATTATTATAAATTCCGCTTTTGCGCCAGAGACCCCGCTGCAGGAAGCAAGACTATTTATTTTTTATTTGTTTACACTTTTTAAAAAATATGTTTTTATTGATTTCAGGGAGGAAGGCAGAGGGAGAGCGAGATAGAAACATCAGTGAGGAGAGAGAATCATGGATCTGCTGCCTCCTGCACACCCCCCACTGGGGATTGGAGCCTGCAACCTGGGCATGTGCCCTGACCAGGACTGGTTCATAGGTCCACGCTCAACCACTGAGCCACGCCAGGGGACGCAAGTCTACTTTTAAAGTGATTCTTCTATCATCCAGCATTTATCTTCTACTGACATTTTTATTATTCAAAAATTCTCCCTTGAATAAGAAGAGCAGTTCATCTGGAATATCACAACTCATATGCATCATTAATATCCTAATGCATTCTTTATGGTGGTGAATAATACCCTGAAATGAGAAGTCACTGAAGATAAAATATTGCTCTATCATGTTCCATTATGGGAGGAAATACTTTTAATTAAAGCAATGCCATCGCAACTGGGTGAAAACGGGGAGAACTTGGGATATTTTTCTACCGCCAGGCTCACCTTCCTGTTTGGAATGCCTGATAAAATCAAGTCTTGTTTGACGCATACGGTTGATATGAACCAGCCTTAGAAATGCAGAATCATTGAAGTGTGGTGAACAAATCTTGAGGACCCTCTTACTTGCTCTGCCCTGTGTCCACAAATAGTGAGACCAGAAAACTATTTTGGTAGCATTCAGGTCATTAAACAAGAATCCTTTTGTTTTCAGTGAATTTTCTTTTTGGAGGGAACACTTTATGACCACTGACAAATGATTTGCCTAAGACTATCACTGGTCCCCTTTCTAACTGAATGTAAACTTGAGTTTGTGTGTGTGTGAGCGCCAAGTGTCATTCCATATATCTGTATGTTTCAATATAATTTTTATATTATATTATATAATTTCAATATAATATATTATATAATTTCATATATATATGAAGGCTACTGATACAATAATAACCAGCTATTTTGTGGCTTTCTCTCAGAAATCCATCTTTTGCCATAGTTTATCCATGGGCGATTTGGGGGCTCTTATATATATAATCAAATCATCGGCAACTAGGAATACTTTATCTCATATTCAAACTGTCTCCGTGTCTAATTATATCTGTTCTTACCTCCAACAACACTTGCAGTGGTACCAAACATCCTTCTTTACGTTACACCTAATTCTAACCACCTGTTCCCCGGAAATAGGTGCTGAATTTTGAACTGAATGAGTGTGTGTGTGTGTGTGTGTGTGTGTGTGTAAAATAATGTTAAGATACTATCCATCAATTCCTATTTTATTAATATTTGAAACAAGCCGGAACCGGTTTGGCTCAGTGGATAGAGCGTCGGCCTGCGGACTGAAAGGTCCCAGGTTCGATTCCGGTCAAGGGCATGTACCTGGGTTGCGGACACATCCCCAGTAGGAGATGTGCAGGAGGCAGCTGATCGATGTTTCTCTCTCATCGATGTTTCTAACTCTCTATCTCTCTCCCTTCCTCTCTGTAAAAAATCAATAAAATATATTAAAAAAAAAATATTTGAAACAAGTAGGTTTTGAATTTTGTCAGGACTTGTCCTTATCCTCAGAAATGTCCAAATGGACATCTACTAATATAAAAACTTGTATTCCTGGAGCCTTGGGTATGAGCCACTCTTGGATCCCTGGAATGAACCTCACATGGCCATCGTGCAGGTTTTATGTTTTCATGCCACACTGGTTTCCTTTTTAAATAGTGTATTTCAGATTTCTGTATCAATATTCTTAAGTGCAACTGATCTATGTTTTTGCAAAGTAATTTTTAAGACTTTTTAATCTATGTTATACATACTTGGTGAAGTAAAACTTGGAACTTTTCTTCTTTTGCTATGCTTTGAAATAATTTAAGTAGCCTTATTACGTAGGAATTATCTGAGCTTGTATTTCTTACCAAAAAAATCATTTTACTACTTTATTTTCTGATAATTACTCTATTCAGACTTCCTGCAGTAAACTGATTTTTTCTGGAAAATAATACATTTCATAAAGATTTCAAATCCACTTGCATATAATTGAGCAAAAGGGGTCAATTATAATTGAGCAAATGATTCTCTCTCATCATTGATGCTTCTATCTCTCTCTTCCTCCCTTATAATTTCATTTCCTCTATTTTGATCATTATCCCTTCCCTGCACTTATTTAAATTCAAATATTTAAATATTTGTGCTTTCTCCTTTTTTCTTGACTGTTTGATTATTGATGTTTTCAAAGAACAAATTTATTAATTAACTCATCAGTTTCCTTTTTATCTTTATTAATTCTATCCTGTTGCTTTCTTTTGTTTACTTTGTTGTTCTTTTTCTAGTTTTTTAATTTGGTTGTTTAATTTCTTTTAAAAATTTTATTAATATATCTATTTAATGATAAATATTTTTTCTGAAAACTTCCTTAGTCACATCCCACATAATCTAAAAGATCATGTATTCATTTATAGTATGTCCAAGAAATTCTTCAATTTTGTTTGCTATTTCCCATTTGACCCAAAATTTATTCCATAGTATGCTTTTTAATTTTCAGGTAGAAGGAACTTTTGTGTCTTTTTAGCCTTTTTTAAAAAATTAATTTCTAGGTTTCTTCCATTATAGTCAGGTTTGTATTTCTGCTACTCTTTGGAATTTACTGAGATTTTCTCTGTGGCTTAAAATATGGTCGAATACGGTCCACATTATTTAATGTTGTATATGAAGCCTTGAAAATATGTATACCTTCTTTCGGATTTAAACAGAGGTCAACCTCATTGACCTTTTACATTAAGTAGTTGTCACTTATTTTTTCCAGTTAGTAAGTACAGAAACAAAAATAAAAAGCCATCCATATAAAGGGTATACAGTAAACACCTGTAAGGACGAATGATGAATAACTAGCTGGAACCATCCGATTTAATGTTTACATTTCCTGCAGGAAAATCTACGCTAGCATCATGAACCCATGCTCTTTGGGGCCAAGATCAGCCGGAATAAATATCCTAGGAGCGTGAGCCAGTCTTCTGAAGAAGTCCTGCTTTTGATTAAAAGGTTCTCTAGCTCATCATATTTCTGGGACCATTTCCAGGAGCCCATACATAATTCACAGTGGCTGACTACTCACGGCCAACAATACTTGTTCTCCCAACCTTTGTAACGAATGCAGGGGAGGCCAAAATGAGGGGGGAAAGGGCCATCTCCGATTTCCTACCAACGAAAGCCAAGTCCAGATATATCTCCATGAAACAAATCTGTACCCAGGCTTACGTGTTTTATGTCATGTTGAACATCAAAACCATCTCAGGGGCTGCCCAGTGCCAGCCAGTACAAAATATCAGAAACCATAAGGACAGAGCACATTCCTAGCTAGGGGCCCGAGAATCACCTGGCTCTTCCTCTTTCCAGAACGTTCCAGGAGTTAGTAGTGCTCACTGCTGTGTCATCCCCCTCTGCTCCAGGGTCTCCCCGGCAGGAAGGCCTTCCCCCGCCATCTGTGGCGGGGAGTCCCCACCTCATCACGTGCTGCCCCATCTCCCTGCTTTGCCTGTGGCCCTTAGTTCTGAAATCACATCACACATTTGCTGACTCGTCCGCTGGAAAATAAACATCACGGGAGGGACTTTTCCATTTTCGTGCACAATCATCTCTGAGCTATCCGTAAGGAGTAGGGGCTCAGTTAAGAACCTGCCCAATGAGTAGCGACACTGGTCATGCCCAATTCATGCCCAATCCACAGAAAACAGTAGCGTGCCCATGAACGACCTCCATGTCTATAAGTGACCTCCATGCCCATGAACGACCTCCATGCCCATAAGTGACCTCCACGCCCATAAGTGACCTCCATGCCCATGAACGACCTCCATGTCTATAAGTGACCTCCACGCCCAGAAATGACCTCCACGCCCATGAATGACCTCCACGCCCATGAACGACCTCCATGTCTATAAGTGACCTCCATGTCCATGAACGACCTCCATGTCTATAAGTGACCTCCACGCCCAGAAATGACCTCCACGCCCATGAACGACCTCCATGTCTATAAGTGATCTCCATGCCCATGAACGACCTCCATGTCTATAAGTGACCTCCACGCCCAGAAATGACCTCCACGCCCATGAACGACCTCCATGTCTATAAGTGATCTCCATGCCCATGAACGACCTCCATGTCTATAAGTGACCTCCACGCCCAGAAATGACCTCCACGCCCATGAACGACCTCCATGTCTATAAGTGACCTCCACGCCCATAAGTGACCTCCATGCCCATGAACGACCTCCATGTCTATAAGTGACCTCCACGCCCAGAAATGACCTCCACGCCCATGAATGACCTCCACGCCCATGAACGACCTCCATGTCTATAAGTGACCTCCATGTCCATGAACGACCTCCATGTCTATAAGTGACCTCCACGCCCAGAAATGACCTCCACGCCCATGAACGACCTCCATGTCTATAAGTGATCTCCATGCCCATGAACGACCTCCATGTCTATAAGTGACCTCCACGCCCAGAAATGACCTCCACGCCCATGAACGACCTCCATGTCTATAAGTGACCTCCATGTCTATAAGTGACCTCCATGCCCATGAACGACCTCCACGCCCATGAACGACCTCCATGTCTATAAGTGACCTCCATGTCTATAAGTGACCTCCACGCCCAGAAATGACCTCCATGCCCATAAATCACCTCCACGCCCAGAAATGACCTCCACGTCCAGAAATGACCTCCATGCCCAGAAATGACCTCCAGCAAACCCAGACTCCCAATGGTCTCCCAGCGTGACCGCACCTTGGAATTGGAGGTGGACTCCAGGAAACAGAGCCTGTTGCCAAATCCTTCCGCCGCCAGGCACAGTTTCTGCTGCTCCTTGTGGGCGGCCGCCGTGCACTGCAGCACCACCTCGTCGTCCTGTGGGACAGAGGGACAGAGGGACAGTGAGACATGGGACAGTCTGAACCAGAGCTACAAGCATACACCTCAGTGCACTGCAAACACCAGGGTAACGTAACAACTGCCAGAAAACACACTGCATCCATTCTTGCGGGTTGCGGGGGTGGGGGGGGGGAGAGTGGGGGCTGGACTGGCGGGGCTCAGTGGTTGAGCAACGACCTGTGAACCAGGAGGTCATGGTTTGATTCCCAGGTTGCAGGCTCCATCCCCAGTGTGGGGCGTGCAGGAGGCAGCCGATCCATGATTCTCTCTCGTCATTGATGTTTCTATCTCTCCCCCCCTGCTTTCCTCTCTGAAATCAATATATATAGTTGTGTGTTTTTTTAAAGGACACCCTTTAATGGCTGCCCCTTGCGCTAAGGAAAAAGACCCCAAAAATACGTTAGCCTGCAAGGCCCAACCCTGAGTGGTCTGGTGCCAGCCCAACATTCCCCCCATCGGCCTCCCCTCCGTGCCCTGCTCCCGCCGGGCCGCTGCACCTGCCATCAGACCGGCTCCCCGTCTAGCTAAGACAGACCCATCTTTCACACCCCACGCTAGCGTCCTTTCCAGAGCCTGCCTGCCCTGCGGGCTACCCCAGAGCCTCTGTTTCCTGCTCCGCAGCCCACCCGATACATGATTCCTCATCCACCACTGGATAACTGCTCACAAACCCGGGCTGCCGAGCTGACAAACGGAGCTGCCTTTTAGAACTGGCCAGGTAAGACCCTATTTCATTCCCAATTAAAGCCGGTATGGCAGGATCCCACCGGGAGATTCCTTGGGTACAGGCAGCCAGGACCCAGGGAATGCTGGGAGAAAATGACTGGCCTTGTCTATTACATTGATGATGCCTTCCCACCATCTAAGCCAGCGGTTCTCAACCTGTGGGTCGCGACCCCTTTGGCGGTCGAACGACCCTTTCACAGGGGTCGCCTCAGACCATCCTGCATATCAGATGTTTACATGACGATTCATCACAGTAGCCACATGACAGTGATGAAGTAGCCACGAAAATAATTTTATGGTTGGGTCACAACATGAGGAACTGTATTTAAAGGACCAGAAGGTCGAGAACCACTGCACTAAACCCTGGAAACCAGATGTCCAATGAACATAGATGCTTCAGTCAATGCCTGAGGCAATCACATCACCATCCAACTTAGACGACTGCACATAGAAAATGCTCCTCAAATATATGTGGAGTCGGACCTCCTTTGTTCAACGCTCCTGTATTCTGCCCGGCTGGTGTGACTCAGTGGTTGAATGTCAACCTAGGAACCAAGAGGTCTCGGTTCGATTCCCGGTCAGGGCACAGGCCCAGGTTGCGGGCTCGATCCCCAGTGTGGGGCATGCAGGAGGCAGCCGATCCATGATTCTCTCTCATCATGGATGTTTCTCTCTCCCTCTCCCTTCCTCTCTGAAATCAATAAAAATGTATTTTTTAAAATGCCCCCGTATTCTCCCTGTGCCCTTACAACCCTTTAGAAGAGGCATCTACTATTGGGGGGAGGGAGGGCCGCACTCCAGGCGATTCCGCGCTGAGTAAATAAGACGCGATTTCAGGTGCCAAGCCGGTTACAGTAGGGACACGTGGAAAACAGCCATCGAACAACATCGACAGCTCCTTTCAAACACGCATTCATCACTGAACACATGATTACGGAGGACATAACCCGTGCGAGGAAATCTTAAACCTCCTCAGCACCCGAGCTACATGACTGAGTAAGTCCCAGGTCCTGAACGCATGACTAGGCTCACATTCTGGCAGACGGTAGACAATAAACAAACACACACTAAATCAGTAAAGTATCTTCGAAGTGAAGCTTCCGGGAAAACATTGGGGTCGTCGGAGGCGGCTGGGGTACCGTAAGGAGCCACTGGGGCCTGTACGAACGCAGCCCACAGCAGGATGGATGGACCTGGAGAGCATTATGCTCAGTGAAATAAGCCAGTGGAAGAAAGACAAATATCACATGATCTCACTTACTTGTGGCATCTAAGGAGCAGAATGAATGGACCAACAAAATAAGACCCGAAGCAGGGAGGTGGGGAACAGACTGAATGCCTCGATGTGGGGTTGGGGGGATGAGAAGAGATTAAACCAAAGAACTTATATACTTATAGGCACAGCCCATGGGTACAGGCAATAGGATGATGAAGACTGGGGGGGAGAGGGGGGGCTTAGAGGATGGAGGTAAATGGGGGGAAGAAGGGAGATATCTGTAATATTAACAATAAAAAGTTTATTTAAAAAATAAAAATAAATGAAAGAAAATGGCTGGTTAAAACCAAACAAACAGGAGACCTTCTGGGTTGACTGCTTTGTTCAGGGGACACGATGCTGACTGGGACGGGGTGGCGGCCGTGGACGTGAAGAGCAGTGATCAGATTCTGGGTCTATTTCGAGTTCCCTGGAGGCCTCCTGTGCTCCAGGAACTGTGTTAAGGGGTCAGACGTTTATCTGATGGATTCCATCATCACAGCTAACTTTGGGGGCATATGGCCACATAAAGTGTTATCTGTATGATATGTTTTCTTGTAGCGAGTATATAGTCATCAGAGCGAAGGAGTTGAGAGAATTTATTTTAAAAAGAAAAAAAAGAAGAAGAAGAAGGAGAAGCCCTGCTCTAGCCGGGTTGACTCAGTAGATAGAGCGTCGGCCTGTGGACCGAAGGGTCCTGGGTTCGATTCCAGACAAGGGCACATATCTCAGTTGCAGGCTCCTCCCCAGGCCGGGCCCTGGTCAGTGTGCGTGCAGGAAGCAACCAATCGATGTGTTTCTCTCACACCGATGTTTCCGTCTTTCCCTCTCTCTTCCACTCTCTCTAAAAGATCAATGGAAAACTATCCTGGGGGGAGGATTAATAACAACACAACAAAAAGGCCCTATTTTTACTCTTTTCTTAAAATATATATATTTTTTATTTCAGAAAGAGGAAGGCAGAGGGAGAGAGATATAGAAACATCAATGATGAGAGAGAATCATTGAGCGGCTGCCTCCTGCATGCCCCCTCCTGGGGATCGAGCCCACAACCAGAGCATGTGCCCTGACTGGGAATCGAACCCTCCTAGTGCATATGTCAAGGCTCAACCACTGAGCCACACTGGTCCGGCTTACTCTTGCATGAAGTCTATATTTATTCATTTAAAAAAAACACAGGCAGTTCTCAATTTGCACATTAATACAGGGCCATAGAAATGACTGTACACGCCAAGCTGAGAACATGTTACATGCCCAGGGTTACATACATGTGATTGGCATTTGGCATGCTCTTAAACATCGGCACACATTATGTCATCAACACCCGTGAGGTATGGTGAGAGGTACTGTATCTAATGTCAGAGGGGCAAAAGGCGATACGTTTTTAATTATGCATCTGATGCCTGGTAAGCACGTGGTCTGGCCGGTTTGGAGCACATCCCATAATCCTGGGCATCTCGGAAGTGGTTGCCTTTAAGAGAGTGCTGTGGGCAGTGACCGCGGGCACTGAGAAGACGCACGCCTCCTTTGCCGTTAACTGCAGACATCAGATGAAAGCTTTTACTTGTACATCACTGATGTTAAGTGTGAAACCAACTGGGATTTGCACCCTTAAATAGAGTTAATGCCTAGATTTTGTTTAAGAAAAAAAAAAAAACCAGAGAGAGAAGTACAAGCTATAAACTGTGAATGCAGCCTAGTGCCAATTCCATAAAAATATAATTTGTAGGGAAATTAAAATATCTCTGAAAATGTACATTGCTTAATTCTCTTTTTAAAAAATTACTAAAATTTCCCTGGCCGGGTTGTTTAGAGCATCGTCACCATATACCAAGGCTGCGGGTTGGGTCCCTGAATCAACCAATGAATAAATAAGTGGACTGGCTGGTGTGGCTCAGTGGTTCAGCATAAACCTATGAACCAGGAGGTCATGGTTTGATTCCTAATCAGGGCACATGCCCGGGTTGCAGGCTCAGTCCCCTGTAGGGGGTGTGCAGGAGGCAGCTAATCCATGATTCTCTCTCATCATGGATGTTTCTATATTTCTCTCCCTCGCCCTTCCTCTCTGAAATCAATAAATAAGTGGACCAACAAATCGTTGTTTCTCTTTCTCTCTCTTCTCTCTCTCCCTCAAATGAGAGAGAGAGAGAGGAGAGAGGAGAGAGAGAGAGAGAGAGACTTAACAGTTGTTTAGCCGGCTGAGCTTTTGAACATGGTGGGAGAACCACAGGCAGTTACTATCGGCTGAATCATTCTATTTCCTAAGACATTTCAACATGTTCCCCTGACCTGGCCCGTCAGGAAATTGTCCTAATACATTCCAAAGCTGTCCATTTGCTAGAAATTACTTACCAATACCTATACGCACCCTGCAATCTTTTCGAGTCGGTAGCCATGAGAAAGAAGACCCACTAGCACTGTGAATTCTCTCTCCTCCTGAGACACGCCTGCCTGCAGCCCCATCACCAGCACCAGGCGACACCCAAGCAGGACATGCCCAGCTTGGCACCCGCAAAAGCTCTCACTTTAATTGCTTCCAAAAGGTCCCCGGCAGAAAATGAAATTATGCAAAACTCACCTAAAACCAAATGAAAACACTGTGTGCTCTCGAGTTACGTCAAGCAGTCAGTAATTAAATATCTGCAAAACAGCGGTGGGTGGTGGCCACGTGCCCAGTTATGAACGCGGGTGTGGGAGGGGAACCTGGCTCCATCCATCGCCCATCCTCCTTCCCAGGATTACCCTGCAGTTCTCTCCCATCCGAAGAAAAGAAAATAACCAAGCTCTTTCTTTCTTTTTTAGATATCTTTTTTATTGATTTCAGAGAGGAAGAGAGAGAGAGAAAGAGAGAGAGAGAGAGAGAGAGAGAGAGAGAGAGAGAGAGAGATCAACGATGAGAGAGAATCACTGATGTCTCCTGCATGCCCCACACTAGGGATCAAGCCCACAACCCGGGCATGTGCCCTGACCGGGAATCAAACCGTGACCTCCTGGTTTATAGGTTGACGCTCAACCACTGAGCCAGGCCGGCCGGGCACCAAGAACTTTCTTTCAACCTTGCTTCTCCCTCAAGCTTCCACCGCCCCCCTCTTGGCTCCTCCTCACAGGTGGGGTGAAGTCCCCCTCAGACCCTCCTCTGCTTCCTGCCGCCCTCCCACCGCCTGTGTGCCCTGCAGGCTGGCGTCTGCCTCCCCTTCCTCTGGGGACCCTGTCAGCATCTCTCAGGCACCGTCCTCTCTGCCAGCAAAGCACTCCTCCTGTCCAGTATCCTAGACCACCATCTACATTTCCAGCCCTGCTGGTGTGGCTCAGTGGTTGAACGTCAATCTATGAACCAGGAGGTCACGGTTCGATTCCCAGTCGACCCCCAGTGGGGGGCGTGCAGGAGGCAGCCAATCAATGATTCTCTCTCATCATTGATGTTTCTCTCTCCCTTTCCCTTCCTCTCTGAAATCAATAAACATATTTTTTTTAAAAAAACATATTAAAAAATTTTTCCGGGCCCTGCTAGCACACCAGTGGCAGCCAAGTCTGTCTCATTGGGCCCATCCTCTCTCCAAAATGCTACGCCGTTTCCAGCTCCTGCCTGCGTGAGCTCCCTAGGGCTGCCTAACAACACCCCACAGGCCAGGGGCTCCGACACCAGAGAAGGGCAGTCGTGTGGCTCTGGAGCCAGATTTGAGATCGAGGTGTCCGCAGGGTCAGTGGCTTCTGAGGCTGTGGAGGCAGCCGGCTCCGGCCTCCCACCTGGATCCGGGGCCTTTAGTGCCACAATGCCGCCCGCACACGGTTCTCTGGGGTCTTCCCATCAATCATCCTCCCTCTGGGCTTGTCTGAATCCAAATTTCCCCTCTTTATCAGGACGCCAGTCCGACTGGATGGGGGCCCACCCAGGGAGCTTATTTGAACTTGATCGCCTCTAGCAAGACCTCGCTCCAACAAGATCCCATTCTGGGGTACTGAGGGTCCAGCATATCATCGTGGGGGATGCTGGGGGGGACACAAGTCAGTCCCTGACATACTCCAAACCAGCACCTCCTTCCCCCAGAGCCTCCGTTTGGGCACGTTTCTTTGCGTCTCCTAAGCTCATCCTGGTCCTTATCTTCTCCTTAAATCTGATCAGGTGCCAATGGCACACACCCCCGTCGGGCTCTCTTGCACTGCCCCTCCTCACGACCACAAAGCTTAGGAGCATCCCACCAGGTCCGCAGTCACCGTCTGCTAGCCCGCCTCCGAGCTCCAGGCTCTTCTTGTCTCTTTATTCCCATTTATCTTGTAAACTGCTGCCATATTCATCTTCCTCACAGACAGCGCTGACCCATTTCCCTCCCTGGAGTGGGGGCCAAAGAGAAAATAACCTCGAAGGCCTTCTTACCTTATAAACCCTGGTCCCTGTGGCCTTAAGGCTCCCCGTGCCCCCGGCGTCACCACAGCCCACCCCCCACATCGTCTCTTTCCAGACACGGTCCCACCCCTCTCCCACGGTCAGTCCTGCCAAGAAGAGACAGTCCTCACTGAGAGGCACTTAAGGAAGAGATCAGGAGAGGCAGGGAGGGCCCCCGGGTCCAACTGAGAGGGACACACACCCAGTGGCCAGCAGGGGGCACTGTGGCCAGCCTTCTATCTGAGGTGACAGGAGGACAGTGTCCCCAGGGCCCAGCGGAAGAGCACTGCCCTGGACACAGAGCAGGTGAGAAGAGTAGACAATGCATCAGGGATGGAACGTGAAGGTGCAGCCCAGCCGGTGTGGCTCAGTGGTTGAGCATCGACCTATGAACCAGGAGGTCACCGTTGGATTCCCGGTGGGGCACATGCCCGGGTTTCAGGCTCGATCCCCAGTGTGGGGCGTGCAGGAGGCAGCCGATCCATGATTCTCTCTCATCATGGATGTTTCTGCATCTCTCTCCCTCTCCCTTCCTCTCTGCAATCTATATATAAATATGTTTTTAAACGGTGCTCTAATAAGAATATATGAAATCTGTTCACAATTACTTTCTCTTAATGATTAGCTGTTTGATTTTCTTTTTTGTAAAACAAGAGCTTCATTATAACCTATACCTATTTTAACTAACGTACAGATTGTTGATACGCCCTGGCGATCTGCTTTAAAAAAAGAAAAGAAAAGGAAAAGGAAAGAAATAACTCACATGGATAAGATTGCCCTAAACGCCCCAGAAAAAGAATGTACTATAAGAATTACATTCTCCCCCTTACTAGCTCCATTAGCATTTCTGAGCCATGAACATTCTCAGGGTAAGAGACCAAGGTGGGAGGGAGCCCAGCCAGGCAGAGGAGTGGGTAAGGAACTGGCGAATTCCCATATGAACAGTATAAAACGTAGAGAAAAGGCATGTTTCCTTTTCGATGCTCATGCTACACCAAAAAACAAAAAAAATCCCCCGGCTCCCCGGGGCTCCCTCCTTCAAGGTCATTTATCATCAGCACAACAACCCACGGTGCTTTATCAAAAGAACAGCCCCAGCCTGGGACTGCCAGACCTCCGCCCGCCACCCACTTATCAGGGGTGTCGCTGGGCTGACAGACAGCTGTCTGGGGACACAGCCTTCGCATGACTTTATATGTGCAGGACCCTGGCGGCGAGCGGGCGACCTCGCGGCCCATTAAGTATTCTGATAACACCGCCTCCCCGAGCTCAGGCTCCCATGCTAAGCCTGCAGGAAGCCCTGAAGTGCGTGAAGCCTTCCCAGATATTCTAGCTCGTTTTAACCCTGTGCGTCCTGGGAAAAGGAATTTTAAAATGACACAGAATTGTTAAATTCAGGTGTTCCGCCACCTGAACAAAAGATCTCGTGGTTTTGGGAAACATCTGCCCATGTGTCCTTTTAATATTTTTTAAAACCTTATAGACAGTTTTCCACTAAATCAAATAAACTGTATGATGAGTAGGTTTAAAATACTTTCCATAAGCAAGGTTTTAGGGAACAGAGTCTCCCCAGCAGGGTCATTTCATATATGGGGCCAGCAGCACATGGAACATGCATGACAGGCACATGGAATGGGCATGACAGCACATGGAATGCGCATGACAGGCACATGGAATGTGCATACGGCAGCCATGAGGTCGGGTCGTTCGCCCTCTGGTGTGTACCCTGGATTCCATCCTTCCCCAAACCCCCCTAACTCAAAAAGGAGCGCCCCCCAAAAAATCAGAGGAGGAACACACGGTCACGCGCACGGTTCTTGGACAAATGGACTGTTTTCTGTTGCTGAGCTCCCAAATCCATCAAAACTATTTTCCCACCTAAAAGTTACCATGTGGTTAATGTTTCCAAATGTACAATGTGTCTGTAACTGCCTGTGATGGTGGCGGTGACTGTAACCGGGAGTTGGCATCTTTGTCCCCTGTTGAGGGAGGAGGTGATCCTGGGAGGCGGGTGGGGGGAACCCCGTCGGGAAACGTCCTTCGTTAGGAGGGTGGGAGGATGGAGCGGAGGGGGGCACAGGCTGCTCCCATCTAACTGGGTTATTCTCCGCACGGAGAGGCAGGCTCTGGTCCCCATGGAGGCGGGCAGCGCCTTTGCCCGCCCGGGGAGGATCTGCAGCGAGCGCGGAGCGGCGAGGACGGAGCGGTGCCGAGAAGGAAATACGGTCCTAGCGCGGGGCCGGCCTCCCCCGGCGGCCGCGGCGTGGAAATTCCAGGCAGCCACCTGCCCTGGCGCGCACACACGCGCACTCACACGCACCCTCTACGCTGCGCCCGGCATAGCCAAGCAGCGTTCAGGAAACAACACGTCCGCGATGCCCCCGCCTCCGCGCGCCACTGGCTTCCCGGCCCTTCCACGTC
This sequence comes from Myotis daubentonii, assembly GCF_963259705.1. Classification (NCBI taxonomy): domain Eukaryota; kingdom Metazoa; phylum Chordata; class Mammalia; order Chiroptera; family Vespertilionidae; genus Myotis; species Myotis daubentonii. The sequence continues at coordinate 5,111,228 of NC_081859.1, read as the reverse complement.
CCGCAGGCGGTACCAGCCCCGCGTTCACAGCCCCGCGGCCCAGGCCGGGAGCGCCTTGGCCCCGCAGCGACCCGGTCCTCTTTTAGCCCCGGGACTGGGGGGAACCTCGTCCTGCACCCCCCTCCCGGCGGGGGCCGCAGCGCGCGCTGCGCCAAGAGGGCGAATTCTGGGTACGAGCGAGCGGGCGCGGGGCCAGCCCGAAAGCCGAGCCCCAGCCCCGCGCCCGCCGGCTGGCCCGTCCTCCGGCTGCCCGTTGGGTCCCAGTGCGCGGGCTGGTCCACCCAGACCGGCCTCCTGCTCCGCGATGCTGTCCTCGGTGCCAGGGACCGGCCCGTGCGCCCCCGCCCGCCTCGCTCCGTGCCCCGCGGTCCGCACTCGCGGACACGCATCTTGTCTCCCCCGCCCCGCACGCCCGCCTGCACCGCTGGGGACCCCCCGCCCCGGCCCGCGCCCCCGCCCGGCTCCCCACCCCGTGCCCTTCCCGAGGGATCCGCGGGCGCTTACGGTCCGCAGGAACTGGATCTCGTCCTCGCCCTCGCCCGTATCGGCCATGGCTCCCTCCTGCCGGCCCCGCGCCCCTCGCGCTGCCCCCGCCGCTGCTCCTGCTGCCGCTGCGGCCGCCGCTGCCCAGAGCCGGGCGGAGGGGCCGGGCGCCGGGGGCCAGGCGCAGGCGGCCCTGCTGCACCGGGGAGGCGGAGGCGGCGGCGGCGGCGGCGGGCGGGGCCTCCCTGCGCTGCGCGGAGGGGACGCGGGGATCCGCACCGGCGCGCCCGCAGCGGCGAATGCTTGGCCGGTGCTTCAGCCCCAGGGTGCGCCTGGCCAGAGGCGGGTTGGCGCGCGGGGGCGGAGCGGGAGCCGCGGGAGGGCCGGCCCCTCGAGACTGGGGATCCGCAGCCGCTCCCCGCCGGAGCCCAGGCCAGCGCCGCGTACTGGCCGCGCCGGGTATCGGGCTGGGGCGCACGGGCCTGCGCGCGCCGCTCCAGCTGCGCCCGTGGGGCCCTGGCCACTCACCCGCCCCTGGGCCCTCAAGCCTGGGGTCGGGTCCCAGCTGGGGACCTGCCACCGCGCCGCAGGATGCGCGCGACAATCCTACCATCCAGGCTAAGGTTACCCGCCAGTCTTGACACTTGCATTGCCTCTGCGCCCCATCCACGCGGGAATTCCTCCGCGTCTAGGGTCGGGGTCGCATGTGCTTTCACAGCTTAACCGTCCCACGTGCATGGGGCCAGACCTCCAACAAATCGCTCAGCAAATCCCTGGTGACAGCGGACGTGCAAAGCTAATTCAACAAGCGATTGACATGAGGGGTGGATATTATACCTATACCCGGGGGTCACTGACCTGCTCTAAACTCAGACATTGGGACACACATGGGCGTCGCCGTAAATAAAGTCAGTGATTTCTGAAGAAAGTGGAGCCTTCCACCACAATTTCAACATGGAGCTCTCGGTCCTGCAAGCCAGGGCCCCCAAAGTGCCAGATTTCAGAGAGGAAGGGAGTGAGAGAGAGAGAAACATCGACGATGAGAGAGAATCATTGATCAGCTGCCTCCTGTACGTCCCCCACTGGGGATCAAGCCGCAACCTGGGCATGAGACCTGACCAGGAATGGAACCGTGACCCCCTGGTTCATAGGTCCATGCTCAACCACTGCACCACGCTGGCGGGACCCAAAATGCCATTAACAAAGGGCTGTGACCAGGACCAGGCAGTCTCTGAGACAGCTTGGACAAGGAAGCATGTATTTCTTGTTCCTAGTCTGCAACTGCTCCATTGAAGATACTTAAAACTAAACATCCACCAAGCAAAGATGCCAACGTCCATCGTACCAAGATGCAGGCGCTGGCAAATGAAGGCGCCACACCCGCTCACCTACATTGCACATTCGGCAGCATCTCATCGGTGATTAAAATCTACCAGCACGTCCCAGGCTGTAAACTTTCCTAACCAGAGTTATATCTATTCTTTAATTCTCTCAACATAAGTGATATAATGCTAAATGGCCTGGGCCTTCAATGATTATCCTATCATTCCCCCATATACAGTCTCGGACAGCAAAATAGAGCAAGGGCAGTTTATAAAAGATACCATTGGTATGTACCTTAAGACACAGAAATACTATACTATGAGGTTTAGAGATCGCTCATCTGTACTGAAAGTTAGAAACATGTTTGAGAATGAAACATAACATTTATTTTTAAAAGTGTGGGCCTCGCCCTGGGCCCTGGCTGGGTGGCTCCGTTGGTTGAAACATTGTCCCATACACCAAAAGGTTGCAGGTTCAATTCGTGGTCAGGGCACATGCCTAGATTGCAGGTTCGATCCCCAGTTGGGTGTAGTCAGGTGTGTATGGGAAGCAACCAATGGATACTTCTCACATGGATGTCTCTCTCTCTCTCCTTCCCTCTCTCTAAATTCAATAAACGCATATCCTCGGGTGAGGGTTTTTTTTTTTTTAAAGTGTTCCCAAATTCAAGGCGTTTCCTGCGCGGGGTGTTCTATGTGACGTGGTTGTGACAAGGCAGTTTTATTGACGTGTAGCAAGAGAAGGGGACGGGATTGCTCCGGAAGCTCTGCCCCTGGGAAGGAGGTCGCACGCTCACTGCTGACACACACAGCGGGGTCTCACCCTCACTCCCGAGTCCCTCCTGCGGGTTCTCTTTCCCGTGGAGCTGTCTGCCAGGAAGGGGACTGCTTCCAGGCTGGGCTGATTTTCACACGTTAGTGTTTAAGTTAAAACAATAGTAATGTGCATGGACATTTTGCTCCTAGAGCACGTGGAGCAATATTTTTATGGTTCCTCTGGCAACCGCCGAGGCAGGAGCACAGGAGCAGAGGGCTCAGGGCGGTCTCGGGGCCCGGGTAATAGGGGGCGTGGGGGTTCGCTCGCTGCGCTGGCTGGGGCCTAAGGGGTTAGGGGCAGGGGCAGGAAGGCAGCTACTGCCCTGAACTGCCGGATCCCTGGCCTGAGTCATCCCCTGTGACTGGAGAATGTGGGCAGATATTTTCTCAAGAAACTAGGGATACACTAAGGGGTGCAGGAATTAAGAACTGGTTCTAAAAAAGAAATGTTTACAGAGGGCGAGACGTCAGCATGTGAGCACTATTTGCAGACGGGACCGGTGCTGCCAAGTTCCCGGCCTCTCTCGGGCCATGAGGCCTGGCTCTGCCCGGAGCACGGATTCTGGGACCACGTCTGCCCTGGGCCCCACCGTCTCTTCCCTCTGCTTATGAACGTGGCTCTACCAGTGTTTCTCAGTCTCTACTGTGGAACCACTATGTACACAGCAGAGCCAGGTGCTTGGAAAAACATTAGTCGGTTTGGCTCTGCGGTTAGAGCGTAGGCCCTCGGACCCAAGGATCACAGGTTTGATTCCTAGTCAAGGGCACGTGTGGGAGGTAATATACGTGTCTCTTTCCTCCCTCCCACTCTCTCTAGAAATCAATGGGAAAAATATCCTTGGGTGAGAATTAAAAGGGAGGGAGGGGGGAGGGAAGGAGGCCTGTTCAGGCCAAAGATATAATGCGAATGAGACAAAGAAACTCCTGCTCGTGTGACCCATACATTTTACTTCTGAGTCTCAAAAAATAAAGCAGCTGTGGGAAGTAAAGAAAACCCAGTCCTGTTGGAAGTCGCCATGGAAGAGCTGAGGGTGAGTTGGCTTCCTGTGGACTTGGAGTTGAACTCCAGCTTTCCCTGCACGCTACGCAGGCTGACCGACCCTGGTCTTCAGCAGGGAAGCTGGAGGGAAATGCGGACACTCAATCGCTGGCACTGCCACCCCTGCTGTCATTGGTAGGTCCTGCCTCGCCCACATCCTAACTTGGGACGGGGGCACAGGTGTGGTGGCCTGCGACCAGCCGTGTGGTGCTGGCAGGGTCACTGGGAGCAGGGACACCAGGAGGCCCTGGAAGCTAGCTCCCAAGGCCCCACCTCCTGGCAAGCCACAGCACCAGGGGTCATGGAGTCTTGGGGACAGAGCAGGCAGCGACCTAGCTGTCAAGGTCAGGAACAGCTGGAACACTCAACTCAGTCACCAGTGGGACCCGCTCAGTGGGGTGCCTGGCTCCCAGACTTACTGGGCTCCTACTGCACCGGATACCTCGTCCGAGGACAGACACCATGGCCGAGGGGTCAGCCAACACGGACCCCATAGAGCCCCATATTGGGAGAAACAGCGGAGGGCCCATGGAGGCCGCTGGGTCCCCCTGGGGATCCTGATGCCACTTGGGACCCTGCTCAGCCTTTACGCTGACTCCCATGGGAGGGGGACAGAGTCATTCACACCTTCCTCCCTCCGTGGCTCAGGTGGGGACAGGAGCCGGACTGGGTCCAGGCCAACGTGGGGAGTTGGGCAGAGGAAACAAGGGTGACAGACAACAGCCTGGTGGGAGCACCCGCTGTCCTTGCCCCCATCCTGACACAGCAAAAACCAACCTGGGGAGAGACATGGTCCACCCTCCACACTATAGCCACCCAATTAAAATGACTTTCAAGATAGCGTTCTATTTATACCCCGAGGAGCTGTGTGGGGCTGGGAGAGCCAGCACACGCACACACACTCCTCGGGCACTAAAACTAAAGGCGAGTTAGAACATAAAGCCAGACCAGACCCTCGGCTTTCAGAGGATCCTGTCTAGAAAGTGGATAATGGTAGCATTTAAATGTTGACAAATCAGTCAGACACGGAGGAAAATGTTTTCATTTGTCAGTCCCTTAAAAAAACCCAAACTCTGAGCCCTGTATCTGAAGTGATTTTGAATATAAATAACCCCTTTTTGCAAGAGCGCTCCAACTGGGGATGAGAACTACTGTTTGCAGTGAGAAGAAAAATTACTGTCCAGAAACAGGAGACACGAAATCTGTACGATCCGGAAATGAGCAGGTTCCCAACCTGGGTGAGCCGTGACGGCACCAGAGGCGGCCGTTGTCAGGTGACCTGGGGGGCCCTCAGCTGGGCCACTGGTCACAAGAGGGTGTGAGTCGTTTTCCTCTGCTTTATAGGGTTGCTGTGAGGTTCTGTGAGCAGCCTTTAGAAATAACCCTACACTGACACACCGCTGTCCCATGGCGTATGGCAGGGTTCACTGTCGGTCTTGTACTGACGGTGCCATCTGAGGCTTTTTATCCACCGGGGGCTGTTTTCTCCCTCCTCCCCATGAGGGCTGCGAGTTTGGGCCACAAGGGGCCGTTCTGGAGAGTGTTCTGCTGGTGAGAGGCTGACCCCTAGGTCAGACAACAGAGCTCACGGGACCCACCCACCTCCTCCTGGGAAGTCAGAGAGGCCACAGCCGGGGGGGACAAGGCCACCCTGCAGAGGCACCGCCTCAGGGCACAAGGACAGGAAACTGTGCCCTCTTTGTCAGCTTGGCCAGAGCTCGTGAGCACAGGCCTGTCGGCAGGAGCAGGTGACAGACAACGCAAAGCAGGGCGACATCCTGAGATAGGCCAGGCGCCCAACGCAACAGCTCTTTGCGTCTCCATCCCACACAGCCGGCCCCGTCCTCCTGCCGGTGACTCACTGGCCAGAAGACAACCATGAGGAGAGAAGGACAAGGGTCACAGGTGCTTTCTCCCGGCCTGCACTTCTGTTTTCTACTCTAAACCTCTGAGACTGAAGGGAAAGATCCAAGACGTCATTCTGACAAACTGATTTGTTTGGGTAAGTCTGAACCTTTAGGTGGCGACCGCCACAGCGGGCCAGTGAAACCCAGTGAAGGCCGACAGCTGCAGAAAAGGTGAGCACATGGCGGCCACACGCAGCCACATCTGCTCACAACCTTTAAATTGCATGTCGATCTCTGATCACGGAAGCTCTGTGCTTTCACGGATCCTGTTGTGTAAGCCCCAGCTCCCAGCCACCTGGACAGACGACTCCATACAGGATGCCTATGGTGTGTGTTTTCCTGTCTAGGTCCGGCAGGTGCCAGGTGCAGGTTTCAGGCTCCTGGGGTCATGACAACATCCGAGGCGCTTCGGGAGGGATGAGGCTGTGCAGCCCACGTTTGCTGCTGGGATTCCACCACTGGCCCCTTGGATCGGCTGCTTAGAATCCCGCCTGCTGCCTCCCCACCCTGTCACCTGTCCCCAGGTGCGGCCCAGGCCTCCGTGGCCTCGCCTGTGCTGCAGAGCAGCTGCTGTCTCAGAGAGGCTGCGTTCCTGTGAGTCACAAGCTGGTCGTGGCAGGTGGCTGGTGCCTGAATTTTCAGCTTGCCAAGTGCTTTGAGATACAAAGCTAAAAATACACGTGTGTGGGTATGTGATTATTTTTTTGCAATTCTGAACAGCAAGGCAAGTGACAAGGGAATGTATGCTATTGCTGGTGCTGCAGCTTTATCATCATCAAATAGCACTCCTCATATTTATTTCCACGCGGCTGAGTGACGGGCTTGCGGCTCTCCTGACACGAAGCCAGAGCCTCCGTGTCTCCCTCCTTGTTCCCAGCACTATGCCCCCGGCCCAGCTCTCCACTGCCCGTTTGCTCGGTTTCAGTACTGGGACCCGAGCAAGGAGTGCTGCGGTCAGGGAGCCATGGCTTAACACAGAATCACACGGGCCCTCCCACCTTCTCAAGGGGCAGGGAGAGAGGGGCTGGGCCTGTCTGAAGCAGCCTTGACGTGAATATGGCCCTTTCCCATGGAGAGGAGGTAAATACAAGTGGAGGGTTTCTGCTTCGCAAAGTCCTGGTGTGGGTCTCTTTGGGGTTCATCATGATTGGGCCTCTGTGCTTCCTGAACTTGTCTGACTTTTTCTTCCACCAGGTTAGGAAAGTTTCCTGTCTCTACTTCGAAGAGGTTCTCCATACCTTACTCACTTTCTTCTCCTTCTGGCACCCCTATGAGGTGGATGTTGTTATGTTTCATATTGTCCCAGAGTTCCCTTAAACTATCCTTGTTCTTTTTAATTCTTTTTTCTTCGTGTTGTTCGAATTGGGTGTTTTTTCTACTTTATCATTCAAATGACTGATTTGATCATCCACTTCATCCAGCCTACTTTCACTTCCTTCCAATGTATTCTTGGTATTAGATATGATATTCTTCATTTCCGACTTGTTCTTATTCATCGTTTCTATGTCCTTTCTTATGCTGATGTAGTTTCCTCTACACACAGCCTCTGGAAAACAACTAAAAGAGATGTTAACGAACCTTAACGGCCCCTCTCTCTTCCCATCTTTTTTCACCCTTAGGGCTAAGAAACACGGAATCATGAGTGGACAAAATGCTTAGAGAGCATGACTGTATTTGACCACACAAACACAAACAGCTGGAGTCTTCCTGACAAGCCAGCAGTTACGGAGTGCCTTTGCCAAAGGGACGTCTGCCATCCTTTAAATACGCCTTTAGGAGATGAAAGAGCAGTTATCCTCTCTTCCCTGTCAGAGTCCACGGTGGCAGCCACTAGATTAAAACGCCCCACCACTCACAGCGCCATTCTGCCACAGAGTAATGTGCTCTATTCAACGGAGTCTCAGCCTTTTTTCTGAGATGAAAAAACACCACCGAGTGTCCTCCGAGGTCCCAGGTGAAACTGAAAACAGCAGGTGGACTTGCTGGGGCATGCACAGGCTCCCATCTCCAGCTCATCCCCGAGCATACGCCCCGGTTGCTGCCGTTGAGGGTGACACTGCAGCTTGTTCCCAGGAACCAGGGGAGACGCTGCTCCTCCAGGGTTCACCGAACCACGGCACACAAAGCCGCGCAGATGTTGCCCGTGTGTGGGCTGTGTGTTGCCGTTTCCTTAAGGCACTCTGGGCTATATTTCCTTGAGGATCATCAAGTATAGAAAAGGTACAAAACAGGAAGTTAGTCTGTGTCATATCCCAAAATGGGTCCAAGCCATTTCTCCACCTCGGCCACAGACATGTTCTTCCTCAGAGCATAATCCTCAACCTGCGAAAGATAAAAAGCAGTTTATTAGACCAAAATAATAGGACTTTTTGAACTGAGGTTCCCACAGGATTTGCCCAGAAACATTAAGTACCTTCCATTTCATATCTTATTAGCTGAGTTAAATGGAGAGGAATAGTTGTCTATTCACTAAGTTGTCTAAGCTATGGGCAGGAAGCAACATGTAGTAAATATCTAAATCTTAGAAGCTGGCTGGGGTCTGAGCGTGTGCATGCATGAGTGTGGTCTGCATGCAGATGAGAGGGCCAGAATCAAGACCTTAACTAAGGTAAATGTCTTCATCCTTTCCTTCACATTTTAGTCTCATTTATATGTGAAATAGAATAGATTCTATAGTTCCACTTAAAATAAGACAGGGGTCCACCCCGGGAAGCCACATATCATGAAACGCCTTGCTTACCTGGTCCTTAGAAATCTTCCCCACAGCAAAGTATTTGGATTTCAAATTGGAGAAGTAGAGGCCGGACACAGCTGAAGCAGGAGCCATCGCTAACGACTCTGTTAACCGAATGCCTGCAGAGAGCAACACAGGAGACATGCTCACACACTCGGTGCCCGGCACAGGCCTGGCAGCTGGGCGGCATGTTGACAGAAGTGTATCCACTGAATAATAGAAGCAGACACCACTTCCTGGCACGTACCTGTGCACTGCTCAATGTCGGCCAGCTTCCACATGGTGAGCTTCTCGGTGTGGTCGGGCTGGCTGGGGTAACCGGGCGCCGGGCGGATGCCCCCATAGCGCAGCCTTCGCAGGTCGGCGACATCTAGCTCCTCGCTGCCACAGTAGGCCCACAGCTCTCTGCGCACCCTCTCGTGGAGCTCCTCCGCAAAGGCCTGGCACCCAGAACAAGGGGGGTCAGGCAGAGGCCAGAGCCCGGGCATCCGTGCACCTGCACCCCTCCATCAACGCCAGGCGGGCGGCGCCCTTGTCTGGACCAGCCAGGGGAGACCTGGCAAGAGGGCACAAGCTGGATTCTTGACCCCTTTGTCGTGTCATTAGTTGCTCAGCTGGCTCAGTTTTGGCCTCAGATTGGGCACTGAAGTTCCATATTTAATCATCCAAGGATTCTAAGCCCTTTAATGTCAACATTTTCCTGAAGGCTCTTCTACAGCTCACTGTGGCCAGGAAGAAAAGCTGGGATCATTCCAGCTGCTCATTTCTCCACTACTGGCCTCAGGATGGGGGAGGGACCAACCCAGAGCTCAGCTCACTCACTGCATGCAGACGGAGGACCCTAGAGGGGGTCCCAGTATTAGAACTGGAGCTCTGAAACGAGTCTGGTTTTAATTTCTCAGGCTCCTCAGGAAAACCTCATGTCACAACAGAAAACGGAGACATGAGAACTAGGACAATGAAGTCGAGGTTCTCAGGGTAACTTGAACTGCAGCACCATTGAAGGGTCCCTCTGCCCGGAAGGTGACGTGGGAGAACAGTTAGGGAACACACGGTGTAAAGCTGTGGCTGTTAAGGCCCGTCTGCCTGGTCCAGGGATGCCCACTCCCTGGCGCTGTCTCAGGCCCCCACCCCGCCTCTGTGCTCAGGGCACGGCTGCCCTACCTCCGCCAGCCGGTCCCCCAGCGCCTTGACCATGATGCTGCTATAGTCGTCACCCTGCTCCTCGTAGGCGCGGCTCAGCTCCTCCACCCCGAAGCAGGCGACAGCAAACAGGCCCAGGTAGTCCCGGAGGCCCGAGTGCAGCGGCGCGATGAAGTCCGCAAGGCAGAGGTACGGGTCCGTGCTGGCAGAATCCTTCTCCGCCTGAAATCCGGGGGGCAGGGGGGCGGCATGAGCAAGGACGTGGCACCACACACAGCGGACAGCAATACAGGTGAATACAGGTTTGAACAGGGGTGTCTGTTTTGTGCGCTGTTACACCCGCAGCACTTAGAAGAGTGCATAATATTCCATACACGTTTGTTGAATGAACAAATGAAATGAGATTTTAAAACGATGACATGGCATACGTAGTCAAGAAACCAGTTAGTCCGCTCATTCACACACTAAGCGCGTGTTTACTGAGGCCACGGGCACTGTGCTAGGAACTGGAACCTAAACATTCATTCAAAATAAAAACTTCCCCCCAAAGCGTTTTCTATTCACAATCACCATTAAACCCTGAAGTTATGATCAGAGGGGTCCCCCACATATGTAAGCCTCGACTTCGGCATCCACAGTAGGGTACCAAGCTGCCAGCCAGCAGCACAGGCTTGGCGGCCCACAGGTGGTGGTTCAGAAGACAGCTGAGGAGGCCCTGGACCGGCCCAAAACCAGACAGGAAACTCAGCAGGGTCTGCTTCTTCCCTTGATTCATATCAAAACGTGGCTCTCTCCCCAGGCCAGGTGCCTCTCCCATTTTTTCATTTTCAGCTGATGACTGACTCTTCCCTGCCATTAAGCTGACAAATAAGACTGTAAACATATTTCACAAGCGGTAATTTTGCTGAGACCGTAAACAGCTAATAACGAATATTTACTGAGTAATGCTTAGGCTACACCAGGCACTGCTCCTGATGCTTTATGTGAATGAACTAATCTAATCCTCTCAACAACCTTGTGAAGGAAGTGATGCCATCAGCTCTACTTCCCGACAAGAACTCGCAGGTGGACAAGCCTGAGCCACTCGCTCAGGGTCAGAGAGTGGCAGCTTGCGGGGTGCGCTCCTGACCACCACACGGCACGAGGACTGGCCAATCAACAGATGAGTGGCCGGCCCAGCAGCTTAGGAGCTATATGCTCGCTGGTTCTGGACACAAGCACAGCCTCCCTGACCGTGGGGGGGACAGTGCAAGACCAGGAAGTGATAAGAGCCAAGGCAGCTCTGCAGGGAGGAGCTGCTCGCCAGCTGAACGGCCATCAGCTGCTCTGTGCTCACAACGCCAGGGACAGAGCTTCCTGCCCAGGGGCACAGGGCGCAGAGCCCCCGCACGGCAGCGGGGATGGCAGCAGAGCCGCTCGGAACAGACCCCCGAGCAGGACCTGCTGCGGCCGGACCGCTCCAGTGCTGGGGGGAAGCAGCTCGAAACACCCATCTGCGTGGGTAACAAGGACGCTGAGAGGTCACAGACTGGACACAAAGGGTTCGGTATGAAAGTGGGTCAGAGGACACGGGACCTGCAGGAGGTCTGTGCCCTTAGTGACCCTGGAAAAGGAGTGGCCAGTTCCCCAGAGCAGACCCTATCTCCAGGGTGTCTGGCCTGAGTGCTGCAGTCACGTGGCCGCCCGTTTCCCTTGTCATGTGCTGTTTAATGTCCTCAGCTAAGAACCTCTACAGATGTTGTTAGAGTAAAAATACCTGTCACTATGAGTTATGCTGTGGTTAGGATTAAAAGCAACACTATCGCTTCTAAATGACTGAAATGGTAGCAAAACTTTACAAGACTAATTTACTGCAGCCCTTTGTTAATAACTCTGGCGAGTTCTGGTTCCAATTCTTGATTAAGACGATTTTTTTATAGCAGCCAAAGGGACGGACGTGCCTATCCTATCTGCATTGTGCAAGGGGGGGACAAGTGAGGGAGGCGTGTGGCGCTGGGCCTGCTCTCATGATGCCGAGAGAAGCTGGGCTGTGACGGAACAGCCAGGGGGTGAGGACAGGCTGGGCTCCCCTCCAAGCTCTGGGCTCGGCACAATGTCCTCCACCTTCCTGTCCCCCTCTGCAGAACACACACAAACTGCCCGAAACAAGGCTGCGTGGATTTTAAACAGGACGGTCCCTCAAGAGCCCTGTGAGCGCCTGGCCCTGGTGCACATTCCGCCGAGGCTGGTCCACCCTGTCTCCCGAGAGAGAAGCCACCAGCCCACTTCAGTAACATGCGTGTGCACAGCTGACGTGTGACCACCCAGGCAGGGGCGGGGCTTTCCTCCACCGCCTGAGACACCAGCAGAGCCGCCCTCGGTGTGAGAGGCCCCACGTCCTCACAGAGGCCGCAGGCTGTGCCTGTGACTGGTCATCTGGGGGGAGGAGGGTCAGGCTACCAATTACCCAAAGCTCAGACTTCATTCTTATGTACGTTTTTTGCCTACAAAAGAGTGGACAGCCTGTGGCAGCCCACCGCTCTCGTACCTGCTGCCTCAGTCCATAGAAGGTGGCGATGGGCTGTGTGGCCCGGGGCTCGGAGCCCGCGGGGTACAGGTGAATGTCGTCCTGCTCGCTCTGCGCGGGCCAGAACCCCACCACACCCCGGGCCCGCAGCTTCTTCTCCCCAATCAGAGCTCTCAGCATGTTCTGGGCATCACCATAGAGCCTTTTGGCCTCGTCACCTAGGAGGACATGGCAGGAACTCAGTTCCAGATGCTGATGACCAGCAGTGCTGCCCTTTAAAGCCACTACCCTCTCCTGTCATTTCTCACACCTCTTCCCCTCAAATACTTTCTCAGTGTTTGTCATCAGCGCAGCTCAGGGTGAAGCAGTGACGGTTCGTGGTTCCTGTCTTTCCCCCCAGCCCACACTGCTTACATTTTCCCACCTGATGAAGGCAAAGCGCAAACCGCTGGCTCCCCAAAGCCGTCTGTCACACAGAGCGACACAAAGCAGGCAAGTCCTCCCGTCGCCGATGCCCCCGTGCACACACAACGCCACTGACCCACAGGCACCTCTGGGGATGTGGAACCTCTTCAGTGGTTCCTTTTCTTCAGTGCTCCCTCCTGTCCCCAGGCCCAGCCTCAGTAATTCCCACTTCATCTTAAAAATCAGTTCACACACCACCTCCTCCAGGAAGCCTGCCCTGCCTCCCAGGCTGAGATCCGTCTCACTTGCTTGTGTCAGCGAAGGGAGGAGGAAGCACCGCACTCACCTACGGTCTTGTCGTCAAATATCTTGGGGAAGCCGCGGTTCGGGTACTTGCCCCGGAGCTGCCACACGTCAAAGAAAGGCTTCCAGTCGATGTAGCCCACCAGCGCCTGCAGGTCGTAGTCCTCAAAGACCCGCGTCCCGAGAAAGGAGGGCTCCACTGCAGGAGAGGAGAGCCGAGGTCAGCAGGAACGCGGGCCTGGCGGGCCCCGCACAGCGCACCTGGGACACCCGCTCTGCTGGCTCCCTCGCTCTGTCTCTCTACGATCACCGATCACCGCAAGCGTTCCACAAAGAGGCTCCACATTGTCACGGAGAGGGCGTCATCTGCAGCGAATCATTAATAAAGCCTTCTCCCAGGTAGCCGACTGACCCCATCGCCCTTGGGGTCTTCCCTCAACCCTCCCACCCCCACTCCGCCCAAGAAAAAAGAAAAGACCTGGGTTAACCTTCACATGTGCAAATGAGGACAATACTAACTAAAGGTCGCTGTGGAAAGACATAAATACAAAGTTTAAGGACGTGAAACAACAAATCTCTATCACCTACGGCTCCAGACGCACATAGTCACAGTCTAAGGAGCCGAGGCATCAAATTCAGGATCGTGCAGGGGAGGGGGGACCCCAGGGGACCCCCGCCACATGGTACTGTCTTGTTTTCTAAATGGGCAGTAGGCTACTTCTTAAGTGGCAGTGGGTACATAAGAACACGCCAAGATACTGTTCTTACGCCCCCTGAACCCAAGACGCATCACCCATGAAATCACTGAAGACTTCAGAGAGGGCTTCCCTCCACAGTGCCGGAAGGAGCCGGGCTTAGCAGAGACTGAATCCTACTGCCTCCCACTATGACCCCACACTCAGGTCCTCAGATGGACGTGGGCAGAGACCAGCACATCCACTGCAGAGCTGTGTCCGGGACCCGGAGAGGCTGCGGTCACTCTCAGGACAGTGCCTGGTTTTCTGCACATGGAACTATTTACTTTTCTTTCCAATCGTCACTGTCCCTCATCATCACTCTTAGACACGATCAGGAATCTCCAGCTGCCTGTCTGACTCTGTAGCCAAGTCAATGCAAGCAGCCCTGCAGCCCGTTACCACCACGGCCCCTCTACGCAACACCCAACAGACCTGGGGGAGGCTCAGCCAGCCAGTCAATATGGAAGCTGTGCTTTCTGGCTTGACTCAAGGTTAAGTATCTTCTCTCCTATGAAAAAAAGAAGTTATTTCGTCAGACTCTTGGGTTTTTAGCTGCTACCACAGAAGTATGTCCAAGGGAGCTCGTCGGGAGGGACGGGAATAGTCAGTGCTGGGAGCCAGGGAGATGCCCAGTGCTCCCGTCCCGTCTCCATTTTCTCCCACTATTTCCTCAGTACGAGGAGCTGTGGCGTGTGCCCAGCACCGTGTCAGTTCCCGTTCCCCTGCTGGCTCGGAGCTCACATTTTACTCATTCCCATAACTCGGGTCTGAGCACAGCACCTAACACCTACTGCAATACGTACTATCCAATACGTGTTTGGAGGAGTGAAGAAAATTAATTTTAATAGAACCACAAATTATTGGAAACTCAGGCACAGAACTCTGATCTCAACTAGAAAAGAGGACTTCTCTAAAATGTTCCTAAACCTTTACCCTCCTCAAGACAGTAAAGTCACATTGAAAACTGCGGGGTCGTTTTATCACCCAAATAAGCTGTGCCCTGGTTTTGTCACTCACCTTGAGAGACTCATAGTGGTCCTGTCTAATCTCCTCATACTCTTCTGTGATCTCCTCAAAGTACTCATCTTTCAGATTCTCATCTAAGAGCTGAGAACACTGAAAACGCAAGATCCAGGTCAGTAAAAGGCACGGGGCAACACAAGCGGTAAAAACAGGCAACACTGGCTGGTTCTGGCGACACCTCCTTCAGGAAGCCTTCCCGGGTTGACACCATTTCCTCTCCCTTCACCAACTGTGCTAATTCCTGCCAAGCTGTGCAAGCAAGGGCTAACTCAGCAGGCCTGAAGGCTCCGATCTGGCACAATCGTTTTTCTTTCTTTGGGGAGGGTCAGCTGGCCCGTTCCAGGTTAAATGTTTTTAAAACATATATATTTTTATTGATTTTTAGAGGAAGGGAGAAGGAGAGAGAAAGTGAAACGTCGATAGGAGAGGGAAACATCTGTCAGCTGCCTCCTGCACACCCCCCACCAGGAACTGAGCTCGCAACCCGCACATGTGCCCTGATTCGGAATCGAACCAGCAACCTGCCAGTGCCCAGATGCCACCCAACCAGCTGAGCCACACCGGCCAGGGCACGATTAAATGTGTTCTGAACTGGAAACGGGTCATTTAAAAAAATTCCACATTCCTTTCGCTCTGGCATGGAGTTCAGAGAGTGTACACTATGTCTGCAAATAATTCTAAATGGCCGAGTTCTCTCTCCCTGGGGCGGTGTCCAGGTCAAGGGTGTCCTGGTGCCACCATTCCTGTCGCTCAGCCAGCACTCCCCCTGGAAGTTCAGGATGGGGACTTTGAAAGCCCAGGGCACGCTCACCGCACCTTTCCAGCAATGCACACAATGGCAGTGACACCTCAGAATCCATAAGCTCTTTCACATTTTGAGTGGAGTTGGACAAACATAAATAGCTGTCGGGTGACAGCCCTGACGCTCAGCGCTCTCTGTCCTCGTCACGATACTCACCACCACCACGCTCTTGGACGCGTCCAGGACGTGGACCACGGGCGCGCTGTACCTGGGTGCGATCTTCACCGCCGTGTGGGTTCTGAAGAGAGAGGTCAGGAGAGAAACACACCCATCAGTGCCGACACCCTAGCCCACTCTTGTTCAGAACCGCTGCGTTTCCGCAGTGCTTTCCCGGGAAACATCAAATGTCCCTTGTAAAACAGAATGACTCTCTCCCCACCCTAAGACGGGAAAAGAGCGGGGTCTATTCCAGGTTATAAAGAAGTCTGTCCTCAGCCCACTGCCAGCAGGTCCAGGACGAGCCTGGGACCTCGCACACAGTAGCAGCCTGTCTGAACGAAGCTGAGTGTCTCCCTCCAAAGAAGCTGGGGGACAGCCAGGGCCCCGAGAACCAGACACCAGGCAGGCCCACTCTCTGCGGCTGCGCCGTCCCTGGGAGACACCGCCAGGGCCTGGACCACCCTCTCCGTGGACTTGCAGGACGGAATCTCAGGCCCTAAGTCAATGCAACACAAATAACAGCGACGCAAAGGCAACAAAAATATTTCATGACCTTGGCTTAGCCTCAAATGCCTTCTGCCAAACTTGGAAATGTTAGTGCTGAGGAGGAAACACCCTTTAATCCTTACAGCTGCCCAATTAACTGCAGTGCAAACACACTCTGACTGCTGAATGTTTTAAGCAACAGCCCAGGCCACGTGTCTGCTAGTTCAATTAATACATAACACAGAGAAGGGAGAGGCTGGCCGCGCTGCTTCTGAATGCTTCCTAAAACACCTTTCATCTGGTGGCTCATCTGGTGAGAGACAGAAAAGAATGGGTGACTTGGAAATGTTCCAGTTTGCACCAGCAGCCATGCGGTTTCCTCATCTTGAACTTGAGTGTGGTGTCCGACCATAAGAAGTGGTCCTTATTTTGAAACCAGCATATTTACACAGCTCGCAATGCATTTCACTACATCTGCTCACTTATGTGTTCATTCTATTTCACACCTGCGGTTTTAAAAGGTAGTTCATCCTGCCCTAGCTGGTTTGGTTCAGTGGATAGAGTGTCCGCCTTCGGACTGAAAGGTCCCGGGTTCGATTCCGGTCAAAGGCACGTGCCCGAGTTGTGGGCTTGATCCCCAACAGGAGGCGTGCAGGAGGCAGCCGATCAATGATTCTCTCTCATCATTGATGTTTCTATGTCTCTCTCCCTCTCCCTCTTCACTGAAATCAATAAAACTAAAAAATAAAATAAAACGTATTTCATCCTGACAATAATCTGTAAATTCTGCTACCATTCTCTTTACTAAGCTAATAAATACTCATAGCACAATCATTAGTGACCCAAGACCAGGCTCACTGAAACCCCAGTCACAGTGGCCAGTCACACCCCTGCCACTGGTACTGGAGCTTAAGTCCTTGGTGGAAAAACAAACCTGTTTCTAACGTGAGCAGCAATAGCCACACCACCGAGTCCTCAAGCACGTAAAGCAATGACTGGATAAATGACGTAACACTCAGATGCCTTCCACACGTGGGTGGGCCGCATCCGGTCAGTGAGCGGCTCCAAGAGAAGACAGTGAGGAGCCCGAGGAAGGACATCCACCCCAGGTGCCTGTGGGCCAAGCCTGCCACAGCAGCTCTGCCTGGTCTCGGCCGCCCACCTTCCCTGAAGATTTCACACCCGGCAGCTCCCAAATCACATGAGTCAATTCCTAAAACCCATCGCTCTCCCTGTGTGTCTGTGTGTGTTCCTCTGGAGACCCCGACTAACGCAACCGGTTTAACATGCAGTTGTTAAAGGAACTGTGCACAAGGACTCGGCGCTCCTCTGACCAGACCTCTGGTGCATTTTTAAATATGTTTTTGTTGATCTCAGTGAGAAAGGGAAAGAGTGAGAGATAGAAACATCAATGATGACAGAGAATCATTGATGGCCTGCTTCCTGCACGCCCCCTACTGGGGATTGAGCCTGCAACCTGGGCATGTGTCCTGACTGGGAATCAAACCGTGACCTCCTGGTTCATAGGTCGACGCTCGACCACTGAGCCAGGCTGGCTGGACTCTAGTGTATTTTTGTATCAGAAAAATAAACTGAATTCTTTATGGGATTGCCAAGTTCAATGCTCCACGAGGCATTATTCCCTGACGAAGTGAATGTAAGGGGCATAATGAAAAGTCTAATACACATAATTAACACATTTCTCACCAAATGTGATTATGACCCCAGGTAAAATCTGACGAACTGAATAATGATGTGACCAAATCTGAACTTTCTCCTCTTGAAGCTGTTTAACCCAAAGCTTTCCCCTTTCAAAAACAACTTCGCAAAGTGAGCCTTCGGTTCATTCTCGCTTCCTGTCTCCACTGTCACAGGTTGGAGCGTCATCCAGGGAACCTGGAGTCACTCAGACTCCGGCTTCAAGACAGGGAGTGGCTGAAGTTCAAGCCATGTCTATGTGCCGAAACGCCACTTCTCCACTTAGTTTGATTTCGAGGAGTGAGTGCTCATTACAACTCTCAGGAACTGAATGGCAGGGGAGAGGGTTAAGGAACGGAATCCAAAGAAAGGCGAAGGGCGGGGATCACAAAGGCTTCTCAGATGCGTGCTCTTGTCCGAGTGAAGGCCGGCCAAGTGCACGTGCTTACACACGAGGAGACCGGGTACTAACAAGCACAGGGAAAAGCAACCCAGGCTTACCACTGTCCTCAGATTCCGGCCTGAGGGTGGGAAGTGAAGGAAGCACAGAGCTCCAGAGCAGGACTTACCGAGACGTGGTGGCCCCTCCAATCAACAAGGGGATCTTTATAGCTAATCTCTCCATCTCCTTGGCAACAAATATCATTTCATCCAGAGAAGGAGTGATGAGTCCTGACAGGCCAATTATATCTGTTATTTAAAAAAAGGAAGAAAGTACACATTAGGAGGAGGATGACAGAAAAGGAGGAAAAGTATGAAGACTCATCTAAAAAACTTTGGTAATAAAGACCATAAGACGTAATATGAATTCCCAATTTCTAATTCTAAGACATCTTTTCTAACTGGGGGCTTCCCTTTATTGTTTGCTTTTGGTAATAAATATAGTTTGTAGCTTAAAGTTGCAATAATGTACTTGCCACAGTTTTGGTGAGCCGGGCACTAGAATACACTGTTAGTTATGAAGTCCCAGACTCGAACAAGTCACAGTGTGTGAAGGACATAAACACTGCACAGAGAGCAAAGTCTAATACACTGTTCTCTTCTAAGAGGCTGTCTCATTCCCATCTTCAGGGCTACACGGGGTTTCCGTTCCCTGTTCACCTTCTCAACCCGTCATACGTGGCAGTGAGAGCAGCCCCCAAGAGGAGCCGGCACATCACTGTCTAAATGCCCCTCCCAGAGCCCCCTGTGCAGGTCAAACTAGTCCCTGAGAGACAGACACGAAAGGAAATGCCCCATTTGGTTGCACTGTACCTGCTTTGTGGTCAAGAGCCGCTTTCAGGATCTTATCACAGGGCGTCATGACTCCCAAGTCAATGACTCTGATGTGCAGAAATGGGACGTGAGAAAGCGAAAGAGAATGTGTTAGAGACAAGGCTGAAACGAACACTGTTAGCCATCAAATACTGCTGTGATGTAAGCTGGAGTCACTGAACACCGACAACCACAAGTTCAACTGCTGTTTAAATGCGAAATATAATTAAGGTAGGCAGAGCAGGATCAAAGCCATAAAAATAATAATAATGAAAAGGATGAAAGAAAAGAAAAATCAACAAAAGACAGAAAAATCAATTCCATAAAAGCTCTATGTGAATTGGTAACAAAGGTTAGTAGTCGTAGGTTCTAGGTGGCTACAGCCTTAGATCTATTCCAATTCTCAAATGCATTGCACTGTAAGCAATCATTTAAGCGGAGTCCCTTTACAATGGAGCTGGTCTGCCAGCACAGGAGCTGCCTTGCATGACTTAGGCCTCCAATCTTGGGAAAGTTAAACCGGCAAAATAATCCCTGGACTGGGCCTAAGCAACGCTGTTTCCCAAAGAACTGTTGGCAAGTGTAACAGAAAAGCAGACATTGTGACTGCTGCACCAAGGCTTACTGAGCTAAAAGTTACAAACACTGTTTAGAATCGTGGTCACTGTTACCTGAGCCAACAGAAATGCCCTCCTTCTATGGATGTAGTCGTTCCCCTTCCCTTTCTCATAAACGCCCTCTGTGTTTGTCTCCAAGCAGAACAGTTATTTGCCGAATTAATGATTCCCAAGTAGCTATTCTTTTTTATCTCAATAAATGCTTGCTGCTTCCCATTTTGAAAGGCTTTTTTACTATTAGGTTAACGACATCGCAGGCTCTATTGCATCATCCCCATGAGAAATGTGTTTTCTGTCTAGACAGCGCTATCGCCTCTAGTACTCTTTACATTTTTTCCCCCACAAAGAAAAAAATTTTATCATTTCATGAGATTCACTGCATCCGGGACAAAGAACTAGGAACAAGAAAGGTGCGTTAGGACTTGGTACTGGACGGTTAGCTAGACTCACTCACTAGCTGGGCGACTCACCCAAGCACCCAGCCTGGGCCACTGATGCTCAGAAGTACATCTGATTACGAGGCACGTCTCCGGAGCACGTGTCCACTACCTGACACTACAAAGTCAAACTCACCAATGCCAGGAGTCCGTTGTATAAGGCATGAGACCCAAAGGGGTGTTAGACCTGACAGAAAAGTGTGCACATCCACTATGTTTTTGTAAAAGCAACAAAGTTTCATCAGCAGATGTTTCTCCGGTTAGACTTGCTAGCAGAGAGGACTTCAATGCAGGAGACGGAGGAGCTGGGTGTGCTGGAGGGAAGCCCGGGTCTAAGAGGCGGCGCTCACAGCTGCCGGGCCCTGGAGGAACGCCACAGCCCGCCCTGGCCCTTAAAATACCGCCACTGCAGGAAAAACATTCCTCGCTACTTATTCACTTTTCAAAGCAAAAAGTGATAAACACAGGATAAGGACAGCTCAGGAACGCTATACGAAGATTACCTACAAGTCCCCTTTTCAACAGTTCTTGCCCCATGACCACAGCTGAATGTGTGCCTGGCCATTTAGCCTGATAAACAGTAAATGCCTTGAATGGAGTCAAGTCAACAGAACCATTCTGGTGTCGCAAGTATAACGCATGGCTCATCGCTGATGATCAGCCTTCCTTGGCTGCATTTAACCAGCCTGAACTCAGACCTGGAGAGGCATGTTGAGAGGACACAGGGGCCTTTCAGGTTAACTGTCCCCTGACAGCAGAGGAAACCCTCAGGGCACAGCTGCCGCTGCAGCACGTCTCTCTCTGTGACTCAGAAGGGCTGTTGGCTGGATGTGGACCAGAGAAGGCATTAGTTCGTTACATTAGGCTTTTGATTATAAAGAACATGTTGAAATTGGAGCAAAACACGCACGTACTAAAGGTCATCAGCTCTCACAAGGAAATAGCTTTGTGCTGCAGTTAGTCACCATAATGCGAGGTGTCAGAAAGGGATTTTACTTGTATACATTCCCAGCTCTAGATCCATCATTACCCAAAGCCTGTGTGGTGCTATCTAAGCAAAGAAAAGGGAATTGTACAGTCAGACCTGCCTATCAAACCCCGCTGAGCCAGTCCCAGCAGGTCTCAGCTCTGAGGCAGGGCCATTCACTGATGCCTCTGGCCATGGTGGGAGCCAGTGTTCAGGTTACGAGAGCCCCTGGCCCCAGGCCAATTCTCAGGAAGCCTCTTGGTTGTTGTGACCCTCATGAATAGTTCTTACTTTTCTTTTTGTCCTTATTGAACGTACAACAGGTTAGATCATTACAACATACCATTTGAAAAGGTGTGTTCAGTGTCGAAAATTTGAAAACACAGCAAAAAGACACTAAAAATAGCCTCTAACATCCACTGCCAGACCCTCCCACGCACTAAAGAATGACCCTGTTAATGCCTTTATTTTTAAAATAAGAAAGCGGTTGAAGGCAGGGGGACTCACCTAAAATTATTGCAGCCAAGAACGACTCCAACGATATTCTTGCCGATGTCATGCACGTCGCCTTTCACGGTGGCCAACACGATGGTGCCTTGGTAAGGATCCTGGAGAGCAAGACAAGCAGCTAAACATGGCTGTGGTCATTTCAGAGCAGACCACCTAGTTCTCTAGCGCCTGACCAGTGCTGGCGTTTTAAATCCTCACCTGAGGGCATGCTCAGAGAGCGGAAGGGGAAGAGAGAGAAACACCTTCATGAGAGAGAAGCATCTATATGGGAGAGAAACATCTACATGGGAGAGAAACAACGATTGGCTGCTCTCCGTACGCTCCCCAACTGGGGACCAAACCCCGACCCGGGTACGTGCCCTTGACCAGAATTGAAACCGGCCACCTTTGGTGCGTGGGACGCTCCCACCAACTCAGCAGCCTGTCCAGGGCAGAGATCATTTCCCTACTTCACCTCATGACAAGCACAGCCAAGCCCCGTAGTCCCGACTCCACGCCAGTAAATCTTTGAGGGGTTCCTCGCGGGGACCACAGGCCGCGACAAACGACTTGCCTCTTCTTCGACGGTGCCAGAAAGCACTTGAGCTTCTTTTCTTTCTTTTTCCATAAAGGGAATGAGGTGGCCAACAGCCTTCTTCATGACCCGAGCTGACTTTATAACCTGGGGAAACACGCAGAGCCAGGCATCTTTATGGAACCACCTCGATGGTTGCTCTTGGCCACTTGTGAAATGTTACATGAAGTGAGGGTGCATGCTGTGACCGCAGCTCAGCCACACCGGAGCTTTCTGTAGGCCCCAAACCCAGACAGCTGAACAACTAGTTGTTTACTGTTGTGATTAGTAGCGGCTGAGAGTTCCAGTTTTGCTCCAAACATATTTAATGTACATCACTATCTAAAATGGTAATAACTTTTACAAAACATGCTGCTTAAAAGGAGAATTTTGGTTAGTCAAATAAATTGGTACTATTATTAACTTTACATTCATCTTGGGTTTTATTTTCATGTGGGGGGAGGTAGAGGTTGTTGGGGTAAGAAGTGGTACAGAAGGTCACACATGAAGATTAGAAGCTAATTATTAGCAGATGACCTCTAACCTCCACACCACCCTAACGATGAATTTTTGTTGACATTCCCACTAAATACATTTAGTGAAACAAATGACCAGATCTCAGTGCCCCTGAGCTCTTGTCAAAATTAGAATAGATGCAAACACATTTATTAAAAGACAAAGACGTTTTCTTTCCATTGTGAAAATATCCCCCCTTCTTTTGCCAACCTGAGGCAGAAACATTTTTCCGGCTCCAAAAAGATCACCGACAACTTTCATGCCGTTCATCAAAGGCCCTTCAATTATATGCAGAGCGCGGGGGTATTTGTCCTGGTTTAACCTGGCTTCCTCGGTATCCTCAATAATATGTTTTTCAATGCCCTGCGAGAGAAAAAAAAAAATAGGGGAAAAATCATACAAAACAGTGGCTTAAATATAAACAGCCAACAACAAATGATTCAAATCACGGAAACGCTTGGAGTACAGGTTTTGCAAATCCTGGCTCCTATCACCAATCCAGGGGATTCATTAAGCTCCAGTTTCCTAAGTCACAGGATCACGTAGTACCTGCCTCACATGGCTATGCCAAGGATTACATGAGACGCCTACACAGAGTGATTAAGGGCTTTTTTGACACTAGGTTCTCAGGAAAGCGTGCTATGAGTGAGAGAAGGAGCATTAATAAATAAAGTTCAAATTAATAATAAAATATACTTTTTATTGTCGTGGTTAAACAGATTACACATTAATGAATAGCTCCTGTGAAATCCGCACTTCTCTCTGCAACATTAGGGGCTGGGTAGGAAAGACAAGGGGCAGGACCTGTAGGCAAAGGTCAGAGCCAGGGAGCCTCTGCTGACTTGTCCAGCCTCTAGTGATCGAGCCCCATCCGCCAGCTCTGCCAGCTCAGAGATCCTTGGCTGTGGCTTGCTAGTTGCACAACCTGAAACCTGTGAATCTGAAGTTCAAAGTTAAATGCTAGAGTCCCCCAAAAATAGAACTCTGAAATTCTCCAGACTCACAAATGAGGAAACTGAAGCCAAGAGATTGAGAATCTTGCCTGATATTACAATTACCAGCAGAAGAGCCAGGACTTGCTTTCTGAGGGAATGACAGCAACTTGGTCTAGGACAGCGTTTCTCAAGTGTGGCAGTGCTAGTATTTGGGGCTGAATAATTCTTTGTCTTGCGGGCCTGCGCACTGTAGGATGTTCAGCAGTATCCCTGGCTACTGGATCCAGTAACACCTCCCACCCCAGTTGTGACACCCAAAAATGTCTCCGGACACTGCCAAGTGGGCCTGAGGGGGCGGGGGTTGGGAAGGGATCTGGGGAGTCTCCTTGGCTGTAGCCCCACCCTTACATCTCAGGCAGGATGAGGGGCCTCGGCCCTGGAGCTCCCCCTTGCGCAGCGCCCCACAGCTCACCTTCACGAGGGCATACTCCAGGCGCTCTTCCACGGGGCCACTCCTCCACTCATCGGTCTGCACCACCTTCTTCCCTCCTTTGCCTTGAGTCTTAATGGAAATGAGAACAGAGAGGAGGATACAACAGGTCCTTACTGAACTATTTGGCAGCAAGAAACTATGTCTTATTCTTCTTTTATGCTAAGTAGGTTACCAAACAAGCATGTAGAGATAGCTTGTTTTACAAATTTTCTAGAATTGCGTTACTTCGGTATGAGAAAAATTAATTTCACATTTCAAAGTAAATGGAAACAAACATCAGAATACTGAACAGCGTACATGTGGCCTATTTCTCTCCCCTCACCTCACCACAACGCCTTCTCTGGAACGCCCTATACAAATCTTCCACGATCCAAAGCCGTGACTAGATCCTTGCTCCTATTACAAGGAGGGTCTCATAACCAGGCCTGACCCATCAATTCAGACAGAAAAGCCGCCGTCAGACGCGCTCTTCCTACCTGGGCGTAACGCAGGAGCTTCTCGGTGGCCTCGGGGTCCTTGTTCCAGATGAGGTCCTCGCAGAGCTGGAGGAGATCCTTGTGGATGTCGTCGTACACGGGGAGGTTCCCTGCATTCACGATCGCCATGTCCATGCCAAACTGGGGGCAACACAGAGAACAGTGAGCATTTCCAGGGACACCCTCCACCGGGGTCAGCACACTTTTTCTGTAAAGGGCCCGACAGAAAATGTTTTAGGCCATGTCTCTGTCGCCAGGGCTCAGCCCTGCTGCTGTAGCACAGAAACACACAGACTACGCATAAGGGAGTGCCTACGGCTTTGCTCCACCAAGACTGGACTCTCAGAAACGGGCAGCAGGCTCAGATGGCCTGTGGGTTTGCAAACCCCTGGCCTCGGTGAAGCTGGCTGCGGAGGAAGCAGGCGCCCTCCCTACCTTGATGGCGTGGTAAAGGAAAACCCCGTGCATGGCTTCTCGGATGGCGTCCATTCCTCGGAAGGAGAAGGACAGGTTGGAAAGACCGCCACTGATTTTGGCTCCAGGTAACGTTTGCTGGAAAAAATAAAAAAGTGAAAAGATTCCCCCATTTTGCCAAAAGCATCAATGACATCCCTTAATCTTTACATAAAAGAGTGGAGAGTAAAAAAAGCACATCGAGCTCAAGGTTGCCATCACACCTTATAACAAGGCCGGGCATCTGTGTGGAACTGCTGGCTGAAGCATAGACCAGCTCAAGCATCTAGGGAGACAGCTTCCACCGTCTGCTCCGACCAACCCTCCACCTCCCACATACACTGCAGAGACACGCATGCACGTGTGTCCAAGACACACACAGGGATGCTCACACAGCATCAAGCGAAATGTCCCAAAAACGGAACAAACCAAATGTCTGTCAACAACAAAACAGTTAACTATGGAGCAGTTACACCACGGAATATTATACATTAATACAAGTACAGCTACAACTACACACAGATGAATCTTTAAAAGGAAGATGGGTGAGGAAAAAGGCGTAAGAATCTTAGATTCTATTTCTATTAAGCTCAGAAACAGGAATAACTAAACTACAACTCTTTATACAGTGGATTCTCATTATTTGTGGTGATTCTGTTCTACTAGTCACCACAAATACTGAATCAGGAAACACTGGAAAGCCTTGCTTGTTCTACTCACGACCTGAATGGGAGCTACTGTATGCCTTAGAATTAATTATTATACCCTATTTTTATATATTCTGCAGTATGTGTTACACTTGAGTTCAAAATAACATAAAAGGAAAATAATAAAGGGCCCTACATTTCAGAAAACCAATTTACTACCTAAGAGCAAGAATGTCGACCTCCCAGCCAATAAATACATATTCATGACGTTCAAACGACTCGCTGGAGCCGCGTGGTAGATGTGAGCAATGTCCTGTGCAGAGAGAAATCACCCAGACTCACTTTAATGACTTTGGTTGCATGGATAAAATTAACAGCATACAAGCTGTGTTCTTCCATCCCAGTCCCAATGGTGAGGATGTTAGGGTCAAATATGATGTCATTTGGATTAAAGCCCAGTTTTTCCACAAGGAGATGGTAGGCCCGGGTGCACACTTGGATTTTGGTGTCTGTTTCTGTCGCCTGGAAAAGGAGCAAGAGATTTTAATTTAAACAGAAAATGCCAAGCAGCCTCTAATCATTCCTCAAATTATCTCCGAGGAGGAACTGGTTTAAAGACTCCTCTCTGCTGTGACTCCTGTGAGACAACCAACACCCAGGCCAGGGGGCTGGGGACCAAGAGCAGCTCATGTTCCGCATGTCCCTGCCATAAACTGCCACTTCTGAGGGGAATCTGGGTAAGTCTGTTTCTTACGCACAGAGAATTTAAAATAGAATCCATCTGATAAGGAAAGCCCAAGAATAGGAACACTCAGTCATGTCAGCTTAGCCAGGAGTGGTGACCTCCCTGCAGCCACACAAAATGTCAGACTTTCACTAGGTTCAGAAAGGGTCAGAGGAGGAAATGTGAGGCTCAACTCCTAGGCTCAGGTCAACTGCCTTCAGCAAAGTAAAAACAAAGGGAAAACTAAGAACTATTGTCTCCAGTTTCCTGGGACTACTTATAATACTATGGTGCGTACCCTAGGAAATCCCAACATGTTCAACTGGAAAACAGGATCAATTTATCTAAATTCAATGAAAAGGCTGGTTATGAAATAAAAATCTAAAAAACCACCGCTAAAGGAAAATATATTTGAACGGAAACATAAGCCAGTCACAACAATAAAATAATCCAAAATACCTAGGACCTTGAGCTTTCCTATTTAAGGAAAACTATAAACCTTATTGATTAGTAACTGGAAAGACATATATTTCCTGAATTACAAATCTGAATAGTGGCAAGACACCAATTCTTCATTATTTTATAGGTTAAGATTAATGACATTTTAATCAATATCCCAATGGAGCTTTATTTCTCCATAAACTGGAAAATGGTTTTCAAATCATTTTAACATAGGAAAATGTATTGAATATAATGGGTGCATTATAGAACGATAATGGTTATTCTTTTATGTAATTTACACATATACAAATAAAACATAATATAGTCTATTGTGCTATTATGTGATAATTTTCTTGCTAGGAACCTTATCACAAACTGTCATATGAGGCCTGGCTGGTGCGGCCTAGCTGGTCGGAGTGTGGTCCGGTGCACTGAAAGCTTGCAGGTTTGATTCCTGGTCAGGGCACATGCCTAGGTTGCAGGTTCCATCCACGGTCAGGATGTGGATGAGAGACAACAGATAGATGTTTCTCTCACATCGATATCTCTCTCTCTCTCTCTCTCTCTCTCTCTCTCTCTCTCTCTCTCCCCCCTCTCCCTCCTCCTCTCTCTAAAGTCAATAAGAATGTCTGAGGATTTTAAAAAAACACTGTCATATGAAAAGAATCACTTCAATTAGTAAAAGAAAATTAAATCGAGAGACTGAGTAGTGATAAAGTTATTCTTCCCACAGAAATTTCAACAATAAAGGTGTTCTTCTATATTTTGTTAGAGTTAAAATGAACAATTGCTCAAAATGACATCAACAAAAAACATGGAGATTCTTCCATTGTGCTTTAATCCAGCCCCTCTGCTGTATCTGGCCTTGACCTTGCAGTTTGGTCTGTAACATGCAGCACAAACATAAGCCAGAGACCCAGCAGATGCAGAAACAGAGGCAGGTGAGACGCTCTGCTTCCTTTAGTTCAACAGCAGCTCTCCATTCAAAGGCTGCCTGCTCCCTACCACAGAGGCATCGTCCAAGCAAGCGAATCGCCAGGAGACCTCCATCAACTGACGCAGGCCTTTACCCCAAATATCCCTGTTGCTGGCTTCTGAACTTTGCAGGTAAATGAATTTTTTGCTTTGATCTTTATAACTTTCAAAACCACAATTCTATAATTAGCATAAATGTCTAATTATGCTAAAATCAGAGGCATAACGGGCAAGTGAACATGCTTCCCTACCTTCTTATTTGTGGTCACATTCGACCTAAATGGGAAAGCTTGTTTTCAGACCCGATGCAGCACCGGCCGTGCTGACAAAGCACGGGATAACCCAGGACATGGAAACCTGCCTCAGTCTCCTCCGAGACACTTGACCTTGAACCACAGTAAACGGGACAACAGCTACCCCAGCTGGTGGCTCTGAGGACTAAGTGAGATCAACTGCTAATTCCAAGGCGTTAGTTAGAATTACTGAAGCCCAGTTCCCATACCAAAGGAGATAAAAAGTCAGGAAATGGAGCCAGAGGGTGTGCGTGTTTTTAAAAGCACAACACCTTTCCCTGTGGGAGAGTTTCTGCTTCACACTCAGGATAAGCAGGCAGCTCCTCTTAGGGAGCACACGGCATTCCACTCTCCTTCAGCGCGACCTCGCTTCCTACGGCACCGAGGAAACACCAGCCGGAGACCGGCTCCCTGCCTGCCTGCCTGCCATCTGTGCTCTCACCCCCTGCCTGCCGCCTCCCTGCCTTCCCTCCAGACTGCGAGCAACCTGTCTCCTCGCCATGCGAAGACTGATGGCAGCCCTCGTCTCACAAGGGCAGGGACCCAGCAAATGCCCCCTTTCTCTATCAGATCAGTCCCATCAGCTTACAAAACCATCCTGTCACACGTCTGTCTTCACACACACACACCCTCTTAACCTCATGTCCCTCTCTGGTGTCACCCAATTTCCTCTTCCCCTTCACAGCAAAACTCCTCGGAACAGCCATTCACATCTACTGGCTCCAGTTCTCCTATCCTTTCTTGAACCCCCTCCAATTAGGCTTTTATCTCCTTGGAAACAGAACAGCAAGATCCTTCACTCCCCCCTTTCTAAACTCAGTGGTAAATTCTTGGTCTCATCGACTAGATCTGCCCACGACTCTTTAAAATAGCTCATCGAACCCTTCTGGAAGCTTGTCCTTCACTTAGAAGCCAAGTGAGGCCTCCCTTCTGGTCCCCCTCCCACCAAACAGGCTGCTCCTCCCAACCCCCAGGATGGGGCCTCCTCCTCTCTCTGGTCTTGGAGCGCAGTGGCTCCCAGACTTCCTCCTGAGTCCCCCCTGCCTGCCCCCCCCCACCCCCTGGGGCCTCTTCACTACAGCCACTGAGCTCATCATCTCGGTCTAAATACCATCTGCTTACAGGTAATTCCCCAGCAAGGAAACCCTGTCTTCTAGCCAGGCTTTGCCCATGAAACTCAGAATCACCTGCACAGCTAGCTGTGCAGCCCACATGCCCCATAAACATGGCCCGTCCTTCCTACCCACGCCTGCTTCTCAGCCTTCCTCCTGGCAACTGCCCTGGGCAAAGACCCCTGACTCCTCCTCCTTTCACAGCCCACAACCCACGGCAAATCCCACTGGCTCTACCTTAAAAATACATCTAGGAATAGATGAGCAGAGCAAATGCCAGAATTGGAAAATAGGAGGATAAATAAAAAAAATTGGCAAAACATCTAATATCTGCATAATATGCACGCCACAGAGAGGGTAACACAATTCAAGGGGATTCCTACAGAGGGCTGGCTGAGTGCTCAACATAAAGGATGGCTCATCGCCAGATTTCAGAGCACCATGGACAGAGGAGATCCGAGGAGGAACCAGGAAACGGGAGACCAAACCCACAGCTTTGGTGTAGCAGGACGACACTCTCGCCAACTGAGCGACCCCGCCAAAGCTACTCATTATTCTATTACGTTGATTGGGGGGGGTTATTTTATGACTTATAGAAACTCTTTACATATTAAGGACATTAACCCACTGCTATTACTCCCGTTGCAAACAGTGCCATGACTTTCGCCATACAAAGTTCACATTTTTACAGACAGCTCTACTCATTTTCTTTCTGCCTTCCTGAGTTTAGATGAATATTTTCCCATACATTCTTCAGAACTTTTGTTTTCTACATTTAGACCTTTAATTGGTATAGACTTTATTTTAGTATATGGGGGGAAATGGGGCTCTAACTTTATTTTCTTCCACACCCATAGCCAGTTTTTCCAATTGCACTTACCGAATAATTCCTTTCTCAACTGATGTAAAGACTTTATAATATATCAAATGTTCATGTTCAAGTGTGTTGTACACATGGTATTATGGCGCGTGCACACACACACACACACACACACACACACACACACACGGCTGTTTTGGACTCAGCTCTCAGCACTGCTCTGTCTAGCCCGGGTGACACAATGGAGCTGGGACAAAAGGAATCACTCACCTGTCCCTCTTCGTCAAAGGCCATGACGACCACGGCGGCGCCGAACTTCTTGACCAGCCCGGCCTTCTCCAGGAAGTCGGCCTCCCCTGCCTTCAGGCTGATGCTGTTGACGATGCATTTGCCCTGGCAGCACTTCAGTCCGGCCTCGATCACAGCAAAGTTGGAAGAGTCAATGCACAGGGGCACCTGAGGTGGCAGGGCAGGAAATCACAGAAAGACAAGTCGCCACAAATTCCCTTCCAGGACTCCCAGACAGTCCCCCTTCCTTTCTTGGGGAAACAATAAACAGAGGACAGTGTGACGAGAGACAGGACTGTAATGCACCTGCTGTTCTTAGAGCCCAAAATACTCTAAGTAGTTCCAGTCTTACATGCAGACCCCACATGCAGTGGACTGGAGCTAGCCAGATGTGGACTTCAACATGGAGCAGGAACCATGGGCAGTGGCCTAATTCTGGGCCTGCTGTGAAAAAGACTGGACTTCTTCCACAGCGAGATGGAGGGAGGTGGGATCTCGGAGAGGAACCCCCTTAATTTTACACCATCCCAATAAAGCTTTCCACAAAATCCCATTCTCCAAGGGGCCTCAGGAAATTCTTTCCCAGCGGCACCCCAAGAACTCCACTTTGATCTGTAACAGGTGGGCACTCAGAGTGCACCCCACTGATAACAGAAGGGCAAACCCAGAAAAAAGAAAAAAATTACTGTAGCCATCAGAACAATAAGTCATTCATAAGTTACATGGGGTCCTTCACAGTTAACAAGGCACTTTTATCTTCACAATTCACAAGTCAGACTGTGGACACAGAGGGACCACACACTAAACCTGACAAGCCCAGGGGAGGCCTGCATGGCAGCCTTACAAACTCAGAGACCAAAAGTAACCGCAAAGGATGGTCTGAAATTAGAACTTTTTCACTAAAAGCAGTTTGTGGTAGTAGTCATGTCCTAGGCTAGAATCTTCCCTGACCAAGGTCAATTTTCACCCTAATAGAGCCTTCTGTCTTTTGGAATGTCAAAGGAATTTCCTTTTTTCTGGACCCCTCAAAGCACAGGTATCACACCGGAGCGGAGACTACAAATCCCCTATTGTTATTGTTATCAACAGGAATGGAATGAATGATTCTGTAGGAAGGGTAAGTATACTCTTCAGAGACATGGAAAGCAGGTTTCCAATCTATCCAGAAAGCGGGTTTTCAGTTTATCCAGACATCAGAGGAAACAAACCATTCTTGTGACCATTTCCAGAAGCCTGGAAAACAGCCAAGCTGAAGTCACATCTCTCTTAGAAGCCTGGCTTTTATCAGAAGCTAGCACTGAGTGAGAAAACTGACCATCAGAAGCCTCAGGGTTTTTAACTGGGAAAACAGAAAACCAGTGTATGAGACAGATGACAGA
This sequence comes from Myotis daubentonii, assembly GCF_963259705.1. NCBI lineage: Eukaryota > Metazoa > Chordata > Mammalia > Chiroptera > Vespertilionidae > Myotis > Myotis daubentonii. Next base: position 5,079,775 of record NC_081859.1, on the reverse strand, counting down.
TCAACGGGGCAAATGACAAAGTTAAATGAGTGACAGAGCAAGACACGCATATTCCCTTGACGCATAAAAATGGTGTACAACCTTGGCAATATCAGGCTCGGAAGCAATGAGTTTGCAAAACCGGGCCATTGCGCTTGGACCATCCAGCATGCCGTCATCCATGTTGATGTCCAACACCTGGGCTCCCATTTCCACCTGCGCTTTGGCAACACTCAGGGCTGCCTGAGGAAAGAAAGCGGGAGGAAGAAGCATGAGGACAGGTGAGTGGAGAGAGGCTGACCAAGGAATCCCTCGCCATCCCCAGCAGCCCTCTGGAGTGACTCACGACCCACTGGCCAGCCTCCCTGACTCTAGGCCTACTCTCCTCCCATCAGCCACAGGAGATTAACCTTACACTCTCTCCCCTGGCCTCATTTCACTACCCAGAATCCACTGAGGCCACTTTCCTGCCATAAAGAATCTAAATTCAGCCTGGAGTTGGGGCCCTCTGTGACCTGAACTAATTTGACCACAAAATGGTCACCAAAAAAAAACAAAAACATAAATAGAAACACTGCCAACTGAAAACCCTGCACACTATGAAGGTCACGAGGACTCAGAAGGGAGCACGCCTGAACAGCCTCACGGGACACCCAGGAAGGGAAGGCAGTTTGGGCCTAAGCGGAGGCGCTGAATGACAACCTGCAGGGTTTGGGTTTTATCCCGGATACAAAAGGCCACCTGTGTGAGCTTCTGAACTGGGGAGGACGATGACAGAGGCCCACGTGGCCGTGAGCAGTAGTGCAAGGAAGGAAGAGGGCTGACGGGAACTGTCAGGAACCAGGTAACCAGGCCACGGAGGGAGGCCATGGAGGAGCAATCAACAGATCGAGAGAGGACGGTAAATGGGTCCTTTCTTCATGATTAAAACAAAGTCTACGTTGGTAGTGGTTTCTGGAAGATCTATTTCCTAAAAGTTGCAAAACCTCAAGTGAGAGAATTTTGATAAGTCATCATTAAAGCCCAGACTCCATTTTAAACTTCCTATTTTTGTAAGAAAAACACTCCATCTGGACGTTTCCGGTTGGTTCTGGTTGGATTAACATTTTGCTCATCCACAGAGGGATCAGCTGAAAAGCACTCTGGCTAAAGGAGCATGTGACCGTCCCAAGGCAGGCCTGTTCTTTCCTCGTGTTTGCGTATGTATTTCAGTCTGCAGCTAACAGAAGCAATGCCACCGTAAGCACTGCCTGATGTGCTCATGCGGACTTCACATTTTCTTGGCTTTCACTTCCCCCGCAAGGATTTGTGAGAAACAAAAATGAAGAGTATTCGCAAAATTTTAAACTTACTTCCCAATGAATAGCAATAGCTAGAACCGGGTCCCTCCCATCTCATCCCACTTCATGACCCAAGTGCAGTGCTTTCTGACAAACAACAAGAGCAGCTTGGAGTTTTCGACGCTTCCTCCTCCTACCAGCCCAGCCCATGGAAACGCGTCAGTTCTCCTCACACTTGCCAGCAGCTCGGCTAGTAACGGGTCAAACGCTATCCAAAGCCATTTCGTTTACTTGCTGTCTAGCCACCAACATGGCAGATGCCTGCGTCGCACTGAGATGCTCACTTCATAGTCTCCCGCCATGATGAGCTTAGCGAAGTTGCGGGATCCCGCCACGTTACAGCGCTCTCCAATGTTAACAAAGTTGGTGTAGGGTCCAATCCTGAAGGGCTCTAGACCTAAGAGGAGAAGCACTTTGAAAATTTTCTGGAAATGCATACGGTGACATGAGACAGGCGGGACACAAACGTCTTCATAAGGGAGCAAAATGTCTCTGTGCCGCAGCCCATGGGATGAGACAGGGGATGCGACGTGGAAACAGGACCAGCACCTTCTCCAAGGAAAGTAAACTGTATGTTGCAGCTACATTTACAGCCAGACATTCAAATAACAAATACTTCAGGACTTTAAATTGCCAATTTCTCTAAAGAGCTGACTCATTCCAGCTCTGAAAAACAAGAAAAAAAAATACCATCATTTCCCTGTTTAATCAAGAGTCTGGGGCAAAAGCCATGATGTCAGAATCACAAGGACTGCTCCACGCTGTCCACACAGACGGCAGCTCCACAGCTGGTCACGAGACAGCAGCTAGAAGCCGATCCACTGGCTTTACCGTCTCTTCGATCCAAGTCCAAGAACCCACACGCAGCCAGGAGGCTGGCCAGGGCGGGAAGAGCCCAGGCTGGGTCCTGTGAGACAGGAGGTTCTCCTGGGTAGGTTCACACTCAGGAGCTGACTGTGGGCACAGCCACTTGGTGCTTCTGCCCATTTATTTGCCAAGGGGTAATAACATCTGCCCTGCTATAGGCCAACTTAGGGGCAAAATTGGATAATACATATAGATATATTACACTGAGGGAAAAGCAACTCACAGTGTGAAGTATCACTACAACAAAGGTCTTTAACTGTTTTGCTCTACTCATATTTACTGTGTCTCGCTAGGGGGGTACAGGCGGCTCTGAGGACAGCCAGCCCCGGGTTCAAGCCCTTCCCAGCCTCTCAGTGAACAACTCAGCTGACTTTTCACAGCCTCTGAGCTTATAAAACAAAGTCAGTAAAAGTATCTGTCCCATAACGTTACTGTAAAAATGAGACTCGCTACAGTGGCAAACATAAAATCAGACCAACAATCATAGCTGCTGTGGTTAAGAAAATGGCTTTGAATCCTTTGCCAAAGCCCTGGCTGAAGAAGAGACAGATATGAAGGAGGAAAATCACGAATACGGATGAGTATTTGTTCACCAACTAGGACCACTCATCCTAGTTCAGGCTCGTGAGTCTCTTTCCATTGATAATGACCTTTACAGCCTCGTTCCCACCCCTGCCAGCCCCAGGGTATCCCTGGTCCCAGGTGAAGCCCTGAGGCTACAGGGCAGGCAGCAGGGCACAGCTTTAACCGCTCAGGAGATCCCGTATCAGAGCCCTAGAAGCATCTCGCACAAAGCGCTTCTCATCTATTATGAATGTGAAGTGGCTGATTTTCGAACTGCAGTCTTCACAAGTATGCAATTTATAAAGAACAACTGAAAAGAGCATGTTTGATGTCATTCTTTTAAAATCTAACTGAAGATTCTTTTTAAAGCAATTTAGAGATAGCACAAGAAATTCAAATCAGAAAAAAAAAAAGATTCTTTCATTCTTACACGTAAGTTCTTTTTAAAAATCGTATCTAAATGGGTTTCTTCTTGTTTCACCTTTGGTAACATTGAAACAAGAAGAGAACCATTTCTGAAATCATACAAGCCGTGTCTGGATTACTTACCGGACAATAACATATGCCCTTCGAACACTGCGGCAGGTGGAACTCGAGGCTTATAGTTTTTTACAGCTTCAGCAATTTCCCTGAGTTAAAAGAGAAAACACTATACCCATTAATTCAGGATAAAATAAAATTACACTAATTTCCGGCTATGAAATTAAGAAGTCTATTTAGCACAATTATGCACGTAATCACATACCCCGTTCCAAATGTGCAGCAGCAATTACACCTTTTCGTTTTCTCAGTCGAGCAGGAAATGAACCACTGAGCCTAGCTTTTCCGAGCCTGCCCAGGGTTTAACCTGGCTGCTGTGTGTAGCTGAGCTGTGCATCTTAGTTACCCCTTTAAAGTCCCCATCTCCCAACACAGCCACAGGTGGAGGAGCGGGGAGTTAGGCCCCGACACACGAATCTGAGGAGGACACAATTCATGCCACGCCAAAAGGGAAAATATATAGAGGTGATTATTACCTGATGTGGTCTGGTGTCGTACCACAGCATCCACCAACGATATTGACCAAGCCATCCATAGCAAAGCCCTGCGTTCAGGAAAAGAAAGCTCTAGGGCAGCGTTTGCCAACCTTCCGGACCTCATGGACCACCGGTTGGCGACCGCTACTCTAGGGAGTTCATCTGAATTCTAAACTCACCACTACCCACTCAGCCGAAAAAATCCTACATTTCCTGAATAACCAACTTTCTATTAAAAAGAGAGCTAAAACCACTTAACTCTAGATAAAAAGCTTTTACTGCCCCAGGTATTACATTAAAACAGTTCAAACACTATGAAATCCTTTATCCCATTTAAAATGTAATGTTTACTTGCTTATCTGACCATAATAAAGATTTTTTGCCCAGATGCTACGCTGAATGAACATGAACTAGATAATGCATTTTCAAATAACACATAGAGTTTTTACATTTAAATTAAAAATTTTAAAGAACTAAAAATTCAGTTCCTCAGTCACAATAGCCACATTTCAAGTCCTCCAACAACCCCCGGTGGTAACGGCTGCATACAGGTCAGTGTGGGTCTGGGGTTTAACCACAGGCTAGTTTGCAGGACAAGAGAGGAAGTCAAGCAACTGAGAAGTCCGAACACTGAAAAGAGCACCTACGTAAGGTATTATAAGAATTAAGTCAGAAATCGTTTAGGAGAGAATGTCAGTGAGCCAGAAGCTACAGATTCAAGGAACGAGGAAGAGACCGGGGTTAGTAATAGGGTGGGTGTTGGGTAGTATGGGCTCATGACCTAGGTAGTGGGTAGTAGAGGATTCCCAGACAGGAGGTATATGGGAGGGAAGGAGAATGGGGGGGGGGGGGGTAGTTGGGGTGACGATGGGCAGTAAGGAGCCAACCCTTAGGATGGCTGTATGAGAGTCAAGTTCAAGTAGCTTCAGTTGGACCTCAGCGGGAATTTCCCAACAGCCACCAGTACCATCTGGGGAGGAGGGGGCTGACAGCCAGCCTCTCCCCCCACTGCCACCATCTTAAATAGGAATAACTAAGATTTTACTCATTATAGCACATACACTGGAATTTATTTAGAGGAAAAAATATGCTTCTAAATATTCTAAATCTAAAATGTCCTTTCCCTATCTCAACCAAGTGAAAGAGGACTCCTGACCTTTAAGTGCATGGCCATCATGCTAGGCGTTTCTTCATAGTCACCAAAGGTGTTGGGAAGACCTGAGAAAGGGTATTGCGACCATTACTGGATTTGTAAAGGCTTTAGGCTAAGGAGTTAGGACATTTTATATTTAAATTAAACGGAGCATTATAATTAAATACTTGCGGACACAAATAATTCCTAATATTAAACACAGTAAAGACACTACACCAAAAACAGAAGTCACAGAGGAAGATAAACATCCACTATTTCTTTTCCATTTGACAGAAAAGCATCACTACTATGTGGACAGAGCCCCCACTCACTGCCACCTTCCCAGAAAGGAAATTCATTCATTACCCAGCTGCTGGGGCTGAGGTTGGGGGAGTACTATGTCCTTGAAGCTAATGAGCACCAGACACGCAATTAAAAACACAAAACACAACCAGTCTCCTTTCAAATAACGTTTCCCAAGTAAGACGTTAGTAGGTGATTATCCAATGTCCTATTTTATCTCTTATCCCCTTCCAGTTTCTTGCTCCTGGTGAGAAATAAAACTTATTGTGGGTTAAAATGTATACATTTGGAGAAAAAAATGCTGGGAAACGATTTTTAGTCCTAAGTAGCTAAGCAGTGCTCAGAAACATTCACCAGAGCCCTGGCTGGTTTGGCTCAGTGGATAGAGTGTCAGCCTGCAGACTGAAGGGTCCCGGGTTCAAGTTTGGTCAAGGGCACATGCTTGGGTTGTGGGCTTGATCCCCAATAGGGGGCGTGCAGGGGGCAGCCAATCAATGATTCTCTCTCATCACTGATGTTTCTATCTCTCCCTCACCCTTCCTCTCTGAAATCAATAAAAACATATTAAAAAAAAAAAAAAAACATTCACCAGGAAATCTGGCTAACCCAAATGAATTACCATTATGTCATTGGGTAGTTTGAGAATTGCCTACAAATCTCTCGGTAACTTTTACAGACAGTAAACTAGAAGCCCCAAGTTTCAGAAGGGAAAGCGGTAATAAGACACAAGGCTCTCCGCCTCCTCTTTGTGAACACAGACAAGGAGAAATGGGCCCCTCTCCCGCTCTGAGCTCCTCACTGGCTGCCCTCCACGTGGGAGCAAGCACTGTCACCCAAAGCACGGCTCTGCTCAGTGATGGGACCAGGCATCATTCCTCCGAGTCCCGTCCATTTCTGCCGCTTTCAGGCTGAGCCAACCTGTGCATCCAAGTCTAAAGAAAAACAGTGGTCCAGGTCCAGGTCCAGATACTCGCCATTTAGAGAAATCCTACTGGGTGTTAGCTATATACCAAGCCTACAGAACAAACTCTTTCATCAAGATCTGTCACCCTACCACGCATGTCCATGTATTTGGGTTTCCCCCTGTGCAGTCCCTTGAAATACACACCTGCATTGGGATAGCAGAGGACATAGGCTGTTGTACATTTGCCAATTGTTTCAATGAAAGGTCTCATTTCAGCTGCACCCAGAGCACAATTTAATCCAATGCTGTAAAGACAAAAAGAAGTTAACAGGAGCATCCTCTTCTATTCAAAACACTTATGCGTAGAAAAGTTATAATAAAGGAATAAACCTAAAACCAAGCAGGTAATAAATCCTTGATTCAAAGCACTTTTACACAGCTGCAATCAAAGCCACATCAGTGCTATTTTTAATGCTTTTGTTCAGCAACTGAAACGGGGTGGGAGGGTTCGGAGCCAGTCACCCTAAGGTGCGCTGCTGTAGGGTGTGGACTGTTTCCTTTTTGACCCACGCACATGTCCGGACAAGCATCTGTTCACTAAGCATCTGCTCTTGTCATCACCCGAAATGAACGTCTGAAGCCCCGGGCACCCTGGCTCACCCCCAGGCAGTGTCTTCCGCGCCCGTTTCCTGTCTGTCTCTGACTCTCATGTACGCGGGGTTCCCGCACAGACCTACATGTGTATTATATTTGGTCATTTTCTCTTGCTAACCTGTCCCATGTCTGTTTGATTATTAGACCAGCCAGAACCTTGAGGGTAGAGAGCAACATCAGCCTGGGCTGGTAAGAGAAGGCAGGTTCCCCGAAGAGGACTCTCAGGGTGAGTCTTAAAGGCTAACAAGAAGCCAGGAGAGAGGGAGAGAGGGAGAGAGGGAGAGAGGGAGAGAGGGAGAGAGGGAGAGAGGGGGTGGGGAGAGAAAGAGAAAGAGACACACAGAGAGACAGACAAAGAGGCAGAAACAGAGAGAATGAAAGAGAAAGGGTGAGCACAGCTCTGGACAGAAGAAATAAATAGCATGTTTATAGAAAAGATAATGTTAAAATAGAATGAAAACAGAATGTTAATTTTAAAGATAAAAATACAAGCTTTAAAATCCCCATCTTATTCCAAGCTGGACTGCTGCTGTTGTTCTGTAAACGGGGAATAACCAACCAACAGGCACCATCTGACACTGTAAGGGAAGACCCCCCAAAAGGGATGGAGGCGGGAAAGAACGATGACTCACCAGAGTGGGTCTGCGTGCGACACACTGATGACAAACGCCTCCCCTGTCTGTCCAGAGAGCGTCCGCCCACTTTTATCGACAATTGTTCCTGAAATCTGAATTAACAAAGCAAATTCAGTCAACAGTACAGACTCAAATGAAGAGTCCAGTCACAAGGCCAGGATAAGAGGAGCAAGCTGACTTCCTGTGCTCCTTTACAGGGAAGAGAACTGTGGGACTCGAAGGCAGCACTTTCTAAAATGGTCAGAACAGGGAGATGCCGAGTGAGGGGGAGCTGGTGAGCCATGGGAGCAAGGAAAAGGGAGGCAAAAGCCATGACGAGAGCAGCGTCAGAATTCACACATCCGGTCTCCCTAGAGAAGGCTTTCCCATGAGCCTCCTGTATGGCACAGGCCTAGTTTTGATTCTATTTATTCTCTTCAAGGAACTTAGGGACTCTGGGGTGGGTCTGCCTATCCTATATAATAAAAGGGTAATATGCAAATCGACCAAACGGCTGAACAACCGGTCGCTATGATGCGCACGGACCACGAGGAGGCAGATGCTCAATGCAGGAGCTGCCCCCTGGTGGTCAGTGTGCTCCCACAGGGGGAGCGCCGCTCAGCCACAAGCCCTGCGCCGGGCTCACAGCAGGCGAGCACAGCGGCAATGGCGGAAGCCTCTCCCGCCTCTGCGGCAGCACTAAGGATGTCCGATTGCTGCCGAGCAGGCCTAAGCTGTCAGTCAGACATCCCCTGAGGGCTCCCGAACTGTGAGAGGGTGCAGACTGGGCTGAGGGACCTCCCCCCACCCCAGTGCACAAATTTCATACATTGGGCCTCCCTCTAGTTGATTAATAAATTGGCAATCTGCTGTCTTCAGTGTGGGGAACTTCACAGCCAGCATGTAAGGCCACCCCTCAGGGTCCTAAGGAGAGTGCCTCCCTAAGCCTCTGGCTTCAGGAGACAATTCAGCCAGACCACTCTGTCTCCATCAACCACTTCTAGAATCGTGTTCTTTGTCTCAAGGTGGTGGTAGGAGGGAGGTGAACAGAAAACTTAAAGTAAGTGGTTCCTAAAAGATACTATCAGTAGTTCTATGCAAGGAAAAAAAAAACCCTACCCTCAAATGACAATATTCATAAAAAAACAAAAATCAACACTTTAGACTTACAAAGATGGGCCGGGGAGCATAGGTCTCTTCAAAAAGGTTCTGGAGTGCAAACAAGGCTGCCTGTCAGGGAAAGAGAGTATCAGTGGGTTCCAAGGTGGCTGCAGAGGCGGGAGCGCCACTCCCCTGCTCCCAGCCCCAGGCGGGAGTTACAGCTCAATTACAGAGCAATCAACCTGAATAACCCACTGAAGGGAGCTGAACTGAAACATGATAACCAAGGATTTACAGAGGAAGCCCCGGAGACTGGGAGAAAGGGCCAGCACCCACACCCAGGAGCAGTGGCAGCTGGGAAGCTGGAGGGATCCCCAACCCAGAGCAACAGAGATGGGATGAGGAGCCCACAGAGCATCTGGTAGTGAAATCAGTGGGGACTCAGTCTACCTGGGAGACCCAGACGCCACCTTCCCAGGGAAGAGCACTCCTGTTGCTACAGCACTGGAGTGGGGCGGGCACTACCTGGTACCCGACTGCTGGTGAGGACCCCCGAGTGCGGCCCTGGGCGGCGGGGCTTGGCGCGATCGGCCGAAGCCCTATTCTTGCAGGAATCTTCCTCCAACGGGCCTCTAGTACCATTATAAAGCTAAATCAGCCCTAGCTAGTCTGGCTCAGTGGACAGAGCGTCAGCCTGTGGACTAAAGGGTCCCAGGTTCGATTCAGGTCAAGGGCACATGCCGAGTTGCAGGCTTGATCCCCAGTAGGGGGCATGCAGGATGCAGTGGATCAATGATTCTCCCCATCATTGATGTCCCCCCCGCCCCCCCAGCTTCCTCTCTGAAACGTAACTATATGACCATCACCACCATATAGAAAGTCAAACACCAAACTGGAGACAATATTAGCTACTCATCACTGTCAAGGTTGATTTCCTTAGGGAAAGACAATAAAAAAGACCAAAAGTCCAACAGAAATAAGGCACAGAACACACATCACAGGACAGAAAATCTAAATGGTTGTAAACTTTAAAAAGATGCTCTATTTCATTTCTAGTCAGAAAGACACAAAATGAAAACTATAGCAGGGAAGCATTTTTTACCCATCAAACTGGAGGAGATCCAAAGTGTAACAATAGACGGTGTTAGCCAGGGCGTGAGAAACCTGCGCTGCTCTATGACTGGGTTTACAAGAGCACATCTCCAGGAGGCTAACTTGACACTAAAGATTAAAACTAACAATGCACAATCCTCTGACCTGGCAATCTCACTTGTAGCGAGTGATCCTCTAGGTCCACCGTGCAAAAACAGCAGGTAGGAATTGATGGTCGCCAGATGGGAGGGAGTGGTGGGGATGAGTAAGAAAGGTGAAGGGGTTAAGAAGCACAACTTGGCAGTTATAAAATAGTAACCAGGATGCCAAGTGCAGTCCAGGGAACACAGTCAGTAATATTTTCATAACTGTGAACGGTGCCAGGTGGGGCACTAGACTTATTGAGGGGATCACTTTGTAAGTTACAGAAGTATCTACTCACTATATTGAACAGCTAAAACTAATATTATAACGGATGTCAACTGTAATTGAAAAATTAAATAAGCAAACAAATAAATGAGAAACACAGGCATAAGGACATTTACTTTTCACTCCATATACCTATGTGCCTTTGCACACATGTAAGGAATACAGACGCACACCCCCGCGCTGATGCCTGTCAGGACTCCACACTGGTGACAAGCAGTTGTCCCCAGGAAATAGGAGGTAGAAGGGTATTACTTTTTACTACATATATTTATGAGTCTTTTGAATTTAGAACCATGTATGTGTACTTATCACCTATGCATAAATGCACATAGAGTAGCTATATATGAAAATATTTACTTTCATAATTTAAAATAAATTTACCAAAAAAAAAGTCGAAAAGATAACCTTTTGAAGTTTTTTTCATTCTACTGGCCTCAGAAATAGTCAAGAATAAAACGGAACAAAGGAATTTCATTTAACTTTAAAAATAGCTATCATTGCCCTAGCTGGCTTGCTTAGCGGATAGAGTGTCAGCCTGTGGATTGAGGGGTCCCAGGTTTGATTCCAGTCAAGGGCACATGCTTGGGTTGCGGGTTCGATCCCCAGTGGGACTTACAGGAGGCAGCCAGTCAATAATTCTCTCTCATCATGGATGTTTCTATCTCTCTCTCCCTCTAGCTTCCTCTCTGAAATCAATAAAAATACTTTTTTAAAAAAATAGCTATCATTGTCTTCTCACTACATTAGGGATTCATCACAGCCCTTCCCTCACCGCCCCTCAGACCCTGCCCCCTTTCCTCCCTTAACTCACCTTGGCATTGGCAGTGTCAAAAATAGTTTCAACGAGTAAGATATCGACCCCACCGTCTAGGAGCCCTTGGGCCTGCTCTTTGTATGCCTCAACAAGCTCATCAAAAGCTGCAAAAAATAAACCACACCCAGGACATCAGTCAATATCCCCTGAATGGCCCGGACGTGCTGAGTTCGGGCCCAGCACCTGTGAACTAAATACTGCTGGTTTGTGATGCATCGTTTAAGGACAGTGACACCTTTTGTAAGAAACCAAATGCAGAAATACGGCGGTGATAGAAGTTAAACCAGTAACTGAACACAGTTGCTCCTAAACACCTGCACGAGGTCTGCACGTCCACCACGTGTGAGCTGAGAAAGAGCGAGCACGCGGGAAGCCAGGATTTCCTGAGCCCTGGACCTACTATACTTTAGAGCGCTCTAGGGCAGGTCCTTCTTTCCAGGGATGGCTTTGATCAATTCACAGGGATGAGCGTGAGGAGTCACACAGAAACATATCACACAGGGCGAGTCATGGCCTCTCACTCTCTGCGGGAGAATCAAAGGCTGCAGTTCCGTGGATTTGGCTCCTGCCCTCTGACACCAGCTGTCAGAGAAAACGCCTGCCTGACGGGCAATTTCCATCTCAAACAAAAGTGTCCAATCACGCGTAGGTAAGTTTTGTCAGAAACACCTTGAGCTCTCTATTTCCATCTGAGAGGCCATCCCTCTCCCCATTTCACTGCCCAACCACGAGAGAAGATGCCGGCCACTCGGCAGAGAGGCCTGAACGGCGAGTTACGCTGCTGTCCGTGTCCTTCACCTTCCACAGCACGAGAGGAAGGCAGAGGGAGCGCCTCACTGCCGTGCCGAGACCGAGCACATCAGAGGGAGCCACCCTGGTGACCACGTGTGGAAGCACAGCATGGCAAGTCCTGTGGCCAAAACCCTACAAACCACACTTGCCTGAGCTTGTCATCGACACATAACCATCACCATTCATAGTATCATGACTATCCAGCTCTGAAAGTTCAATGGTTTGTTTTTAGTAGTCTCATGCTTAAGAAATTCACCTAGATTTCTAAGATTTCTTGGTAAAATCTCAATGCAAGTATGCTTATATATGTGATAGTTTATCATTTTATAATGCTAATATGCTTATACAGTTTGGACTGCTTTGTGATAAATAAAATGGAGGTCTAGTGGGGTTTTCTCTCATTGACCAAGGCTGGGTGTCCATAATTTCTCAACTTGTCATTTTAAAGCTTTAGTTTGATTGGTCTTATTTCCAGAGCTGATAAAGAACACAACACCAGGTACATTCGAAAACAAGTTAAATTTTTTTAAAAAACCCACAACAAAACACACACACAACTGCTAACTTTCTTTTGCAACGTATACTATATCCCAGGGAGTGCTGTAAGCGCTTCGTGCGGATTAAGTCTCAATAACCCTGAGAGATGTACTACTGGTGCCATTTTACCAAAACACAGCAGTACCTGCTGGAGAGCAATGACTGGATGTGACGAATACTCACTGATGTTCCTGAAATCTGGTCTTTCCACAGATGGGGAAACAGAGAGCGTCTTATTAGTCGGACCCAGCGCTCCTGCCACAAACCTCTTAATTCCTTTGGGAAAGAAAAACAAGTGTGAAATCTCTGAATTGCTCCAGGTTTTTGTTGTAAATCAATAAGGTATAAGATTTCCCTAGGATGCTGGGCCATAATCCTTTGTCCAATACTCTGAAATCCAAAAGGCACAAAAGCTCAAACTTTTCTCTTAATTCATTGGGCAGCATAACTCGCCCTCTCCTGAATGATCAAGAGGCTTATTGATAATCTTCCTCCCACTCAGAGGGATGGTTCATAGACTTTACTGCACAATTTGGTGATGGGCTGTCCTGGATCCTACTGGAAAAATGATGAAATAGAGGGTGGCTATACGCATGATCACCAGGCCAATCCCAAACCTCTGAATTCTCACATGCCTGGCTTCAAAGTGTTTCGGTAAGTAATCCTTTTCTATCACCGTATTTCAGCTGAAACGACCCAAGAGATCATCTTTGTGGAAAAGGGGCACTTTCGCTCCTCACCTGTCTGGAGCGTGACCTCCTCGGCCGCCTTCCTGGCCACGGCCGCAGAGCACTTGTTCATCCGGTAGACCTAGCACAGAACTGCAAACGTTAGCCCGTCCTCCTTTTTCTCCACGTGCTGAACAAGGAGCACCAGACCTTCTAGAACCCAGGGTCACTCAGTAAGGAAATGGAGAGTGAGTTCGTTTGAGGTCTGAATGAAATCCTGGCCGAGAAGGCCCATCAGCGACCCCAGCCTGGAAGGCACAGGAAAAGCCAGAATCTTTGGAAACTGCTTTTGGTTCTTCCCCCAAACCGTGAGTGAGGCGGCAAGAGGACAACCTCTGGACCTCTGGCAGAGAATAAGCTGGTGTCGCTCAACAGGTTTTGAGATTTAGAAAAAAGAATAGTGTGGAGAGCGGCTACAGCGTTCGGACAGGATCAAGCCTCAGACTGACTTATGGCAAAGCCACATACAAGTCCCAGCTTGGAGGGCAGAGCCCTCCCAGCACAATGATAGCCAAAAGGCTATGGTTGTAAACTTGACCTTATAGTCCGACCCTGCAATCCTAGGTAGCTAAGGGATATGGGATGCAGGGGGTGCAGCAAGTGCCACCTAAACAAAGCTTGATAGAGTTGGGAGAATGGCAACAACAGGAAAGAAGCAACTTGAAACTCGCAAGAACATTGTAAACATCTTGCCCTTGTTTTGCTTTGTGTGATCTGACTATAAAGCTTCTGCTTACAGGCGTGTCACTGTTTCCTCATCCAGGCAGTGATCCACCTGGTCCCAACCGTATTCTCTTGTCTATTTTCTTTAATCCTTCACCGCCCCTCCTCAGGTTCACCCTGGCCATGCTGGAGGAGGTTCAAATACTAATGGGAAAGGCACAGGCTTTAGACCAGCGGTTCTCAACCTGTGGGTCGCAACCCCTTTGGGGGTCGAATGACCCTTTCACAGGGGTCGCCTAAGACCATCGGAAAACACATATATAACTACATATTGTTTTTGTGATTAATCACTGCTTTAAATATGTTCAATTTGTAACAATGAAAATACACCCTGCATATCAGATATTTACATTATAATTCATAACAGTAGCAAAATTACAGTTATGAAGTAGCAACGAAAATAATTTTATGGTTGGGGGTCACCACAACATGAGGAACTGTATTAAAGGGTCGCGGCATTAGGAAGGTTGAGAACCGCTGATTTAGACACAGGAGGCCTGGCTTCCAGGCCCAGCTCGTCACTGTCAGCCCGGGCAGTTCCCTTAGAACCTCTTCAGGCCCTGATTTCCTTCACCAAACAATGGTTGTGAGTGATGGTTCTGAACTTTTTGTAGATTATTAACCTCTTGATATTTGGTAAAGGTCCATGAACCCTCTCACTAGGAAATAAAAGCAAGTATGCACAAATGTACAAAGCACTACCTACAATTTAAAGAGAGACAAGGTTGCCCTAGCTGGTCTGGCCCAGTGGATAGGGCATCGGCCAGCCACTAAACTTATACTTAAAAATGGTTGGGATGCTAAATATTATGTTACATGTATTTTGCCACAATAAAAAAAAAAGAAAAAGGAAATCAAATCTACCACCCAATACTTAAAAAGGCCTCACAAGCCCTGACCGGTGTGCTCAGTAGATAGAGCATTGTCCCATGCACCAAAAGGAGTGAGGGTTTGATTTCCGGTCAGGGAACATACCCAGGTTGCGGGTTCAGGTTCAATCCCACCCAGGTTGGGGCACCTATGGGAGGCAATTGACAGATGTTTCCCTCTCACATCAATGTTTCTCTCTCTCTCCTACTCCTCCTTCCTCTCTCTCTAAAAAAAAAAAAAAAAAGTCAATAAACATCATCAGATGAAGTTTTTTAAAAAGGCCTCACAAAATAGTGCGCACAACCAATCATTGTGCCTTTATCGACAGTCACTGCATAAGCAGCATCATTTTTATTTGACTATTACTTGCCCATAAAAGAAGCCAGATGGAAAATGAACGGGCTGCTATGTTCATACGCGGACGAGAGTCAAACCATTTCCGTCTGAGCACAAACTACAGGTAAGTAGGCATTCGCTTCAGGTGCTTGTCTCACTAGCAACTAGCGATGTGATAAACGCTCACGAACGTCTTAGTTAGGAAGGAAAATGGGCGTCTTACCAAGTGCTCCAGGCCATAGTCAGCTTGGGCAACGTTAGTGCTGCTAAAAGTGTTTGTTTCAATGATATCCGCCCCAGCCAGCAGGTAATCCTGCAATGAGACAGGAATGTCAGCGCTGAGTTTTAGAATCCCTGTCCCCCAACAACAAACATGCCTCTTCAACACCATCCCCCCCAAACAGCCTCTGACCAGTTACTAAGCATACGGCACTGCGCTGGAGACCAGGGACGCAAACAGAGGTAAGACTTGCATAGATAGGTGGGTGGTGTAAACAAACACAAAACGTGGCCCTAGCCGGTGTGGCTCAGTGGATAGAGCATCGGCCTAGGGACTGAAGGGTCACGGGTTCGATTCTGGTCAAGGGCACATGCCCTGGTTGCAAGCTCCATCCCCAGTGTGGGGCGTGCAGGAGGCAGCCGATCCCATGATTCTCTCTCATCATTGATGTTTCTATCTCTCTCTCCCTCTCCCTTCCTCTCTGAAATCAATAAAAATATATTTTAAGAAAATAGATAGCCGAAACCGGTTTGGCTCAGTGGATAGAGCGTCGGCCTGCGGACTGAAAGGTCCCAGGTTCGATTCCGGTCAAGGGCATGTACCTGGGTTGCGGGCACATCCCCGGTGGGGGATGTGCAGGAGGCAGCTGGTCGATGTTTCTCTCTCATCGATGTTTCTGACTCTCTATCTCTCTCCCTTCCTCTCTGTAAAAAATCAATAAAATATATTTAAAAAAAAAAAAAAAAAGAAAATAGATAAACACAGAGCTTGACCTCAGACAAGTTCACACACTGTTTTGAGAGCTGTGTCAAGTGTGTGTACCCTCCTCCAGGGCACCCAGGACAGCGTTCTGCCCTGAGTGCATGACACGGTGCGAGGCATGGCAGGCGGCAAGGACCCGCGCCTGGCGACCCGTTACCTTATGGATTTGATAAATGACGTCGGGCTGAGTTATACTCAGAATGTCGTTGTTGCCTTTCAGCGGCAGGGCGTGATCCTTAAATTCCTGGCCTCGGAAGTCCTCTTCGCTCAGCCTGTGCCGCTGGATCATGGTCCCCATCCCGCCGTCCAGGACCATGATCCTCTCCCGCAGGACCGCCTCCATCTCGGCCCGCAGGGGTCTCTTCACGCCCGCTTTAAAGAAAGGCAACGTGTGACTTTAAAAAAAATGAAGGGGGCGGGGGTGGGGGGGGTGATGTGTGGAGAGAGGGCGTGGAGTCCTTGATAACCATTCACAACAGGGAGTAGGGGGGGCTCATGAAAGATGTGCGCACAGCTCCGCAGCGTTACCAAAACGCTGCCCCGACGCTTTGTCACTGCGTTACGACCACGCCTAATGCAATGAAAGATGTGCACCGCACACGGTCACGGGGGAAGCACGGGAGGGGCGGACGGGGTGCCTACGGGGAGGTGGACAAGGGGTGCCGGCGGGAAGGGGCGGGGTGCGGGCGGGGAGGTGGACATGGGGTGCTGACGGGGTGCGGGCGGGGGAGGACGGGGTGCCGGCAGGAGTGGACGGGGTGCCGGCGAGGGAGGACGGGTGCCGGCGGGAAAGGACGGGGTACCTACGGGGAGATGGACACGGGGTGCCGGCAGGGTGCGGGCGGGGGAGGACTGGGTGCCGGCGAGGATAGAACGGGGTGCTGGCGGGAGAGGACGGGGTGCCGGCGGGGCGGGGGTCCCGGCGGGGAGGACGGGGAGACACGTGGGCGCCCTGGCTGCTCCGGAAGCCCACGGGCGCCGCCGTCTCCCGCGGGAATCTTACGGGGCGTCATGGGTGCAAGCAGCACCGAGACCCGGAACCCACAGCGCGCGTCAGGCAGCCCCGCGCCCGGGCCGGGCCGAGTGTTACCCGCGGGCGCGCGCTCCTGTGGCGCGGGCGACATGCCGCTGGGCCCGCTCCTCCGCCTCGGGCGCGGGACGCAGCAGGGCGGTCTCCACAGGGGACAGCGGAAAGCGACACCGGCCCGGAGAGCGACACCGGCCAGCACGCGGCGCGCCACGGGGCCGGGGGCCGGGGAGCCGCGGACGTGGCGCGGGGAAGACAACGACGTGCGTCCGGGAACCGGCCCCTCAGGGTGTTTCTGTCGCAGCTGAGCATCCACGCGGAGCTCCCGCCCTGGGGCTGTGATTGGTCTGTGCGAGCTCTTCGCGGCCTCATTGGCTGTCGGTCTCAACCAATCGCCTGAGGCTCGCCCCAGGGTTCTCTGGGAAATGTAGTCCGGTCCTCACGAAGCTTCAAGCACCTCCGCACTCGGACCCGGAAGTGCAGCCGCGTGGCGGCTTGGAGCGTGGGCTGTGTGGGCAGCGGACACTGGCTCCGCGCTCCTGACCCGTCACTGCTGGTCCCACAAGGCTGGCCCCCCGCTGTGTGCAGCTCAGAGCTGGAGCTTGAGTGGAAGGCCAGGCGCTATGCGCCTCCCGCTATAGCCTGGTGCTGGGCGAGATGCATGTACAGCCACTTATAGACAGAAAGCATTTGAGTCCTACTGTGTGTCGGACATGGGAATGCAAGGACAAACTGCCTCCCACCCCGACCCCCACCTGTCTTAGAGCAACTCACGACCTAGTTAAGACTAATAATCGAGCCCACGTACAGTGACAGCAAAGGCAGAGATTGGGGTGATGCACCTACACACCAAGGAACTGGGGATTGCCTGCAAACATCAGAAGCTAGAGGAGCCGGAAGGACTCTCCCCTGTATATGTCAGAGGGAGAAAGGCCCCGTTGACACCTTGGTTTTGGACTTCTAGTTTCCAAACCCGATAATACATTTTTGTTTGAGGCCACCCATTTTGTGCTACTCGGTTATCGTAGCCCTAGGAAATAATACAAATGCATCTGTAGTGGATGGGAACACTGCAAAAAAAGCCTCTCCTCCCTGTAGGAGAGAATCTATTATCTTATTTTGGTGATAATCAGCTAGCCCGCTCAGCTCATCCCACATAAACCCATTGTGTAGAGATAAGACCTTCAAACAACTCCTGGGTTTTTTGTTGTTAATCCTCACCCAAAGATACTGTTCCCATTGGTTTTTAGAGAGTGGAAGGGAGGGGGAGAGACAGAGAGAAACATCGATGTGAGAGAAACACATTGATTGACTGCCTCCTGCATGTGCCCCCACCAGGGCCAGGGATTGAACCAGAAACCGAGGTACATGCCCTTGACCGGAATGGAATCAAACCTGTGACCCTTCAGTCTGCAGGCTGACCCTCTATCCACTGAGCCAAACTGGCCAGAGCCAATTGGATCAACCTTAATTCCTCATCCCAAATTTACCCCTTAGCCACCCCCCCTTCCCAAACCAGCCAGTTTCTAATTATTTTATTTTATTGATTTCAGAGAGGAAGTGAGAGGGAGAGTGATAGAAACATCAATGATGAGAGAGACTCATTGATTGGCTGCCTCCTGCATGCCCCCTACTGGGGATCAAGCCTGCAACCCGGCATGTGCCCTTGACTGGAATCGAACCCAGGACCCTTCAGTCTACAGGCCAATGCTCTATCCACTGAGCCAAACCGGCGAGGGCCAGTTTCTAATTCTTTATGGCTGGCAAATAGTTACCCAAAGGAGAGTTTTTAAATATGATGGCAACTTTAAGTGAGGAAGTTTGTGGTTAACCGAGGAAACGGGCTATTCTTTGAAAAAAAGATAAGCATGGATTCTTTTTCTTTTATAAATTAAGTTTAATGGACAATTCAGCTTCAGAAATAAAAATATCTTCTAAGATGAGAGTATAAACATGTTTATTAAGTGTTTTTTCAGAGTTTATCTCCTTTCTTCATTTATTAGCAGATAGTACATCTATCCTCTTGCCTGAATATTGTAAAGCGATGAACATTTTAGGCAGCTGAGCTACCTGTACGCATCCTAAAACACCCCAAGTCCCCCTCCTAGCCTCAGAGTCAGAGCGACTTCCCAGTGTTTCCTTAATGTTTGTGGCTGGAATATAGCACCTGCTGGAAATAAAGAGTCAGGGTCCCTCTACTTATCACCCCAAGTGTTTGGCATGACACACAGGGACTCGGGTATTTCAGGAACTTGCTACCTAACAACTACTTAATAAAATGAAGCAAGTGAAATTTTTAAAGGTTAAGGGTTCTACATGGGCCAATGCAGTAAAAGTAGGAAGTTACCAAACAAGGTATGAATGGAAAATATCACATTTCCAGCTGTTGGTGGCAATCCACCAAAAATCTGAGAAAGCAGACCGTGGGCAACAGGCACAGTACTGCTTTCCTAGTAACACTTGAATTGCTGTTGGCAACAGTTTTTTGTTTGTTTATAATCCCTTTCCTGATCATTAAGGACTCAGATGTAAACAGAATTCCTGCCTTCTCTACAAGCTGTCAACAGGATGGAAAAACAGAGGGGGAGTTATAGCATAAGGCAGCCCAAACATTCAAACAGATGAACATTCGAGAGAGCAGAGGATGCTGGGAGCACGGGGTGTCCTCCGTGGCAGGGCCTCAGGTGTGGAGAGAGCCAGACCCAGGGCTCGGCACCAGTCACAGTGGTGACCGCACGCTGAGTGCTGGCAAAAAACGTCGAGTCCTTCCTACTACACAAAAAGCATCCCCCCAAAATATGGAAAGGTCTGCAATGCAAGCTCTACCTCTACTGCTGCTAAGAATGAGTCCTCCCCTACTAACTCCTGCTGTCCAGGTCAGAAAGTCAAGGGCTTAAGGCGCTTACCTACAGTCATCTCTTCCACACCCGTGCTAACAAGCTCCAGGAAATGCACAGAAACCTGGATTCAATACGTGATCCTAACACATTCGTTTTTCCTAGTGACTACAGCTTCCTCTCTGGCAAGCAGACCGGCTTCTGTGATTCCTGAGGTCTCTACTTTGGACGATAAATAAGGCATTGAAATCCACTGACTGGACTGCGTAGTCCTAAACAACGAAGAGCTGACTATGAACTCTATTTAAAAGTTTTTAAGTACTAAATATATTTTGGGTCGTCTGGTTCCATTCCCTGGAAGTTCTGTTTCACAACATTAAATTCAACTAAAGAAACAATAGTACTTAAATATCGCTAATCTTTGGATGAGAAGGTAAAACACGAATATCCCAAATATATTCCCCTCACGATAATCACATAAGCCTATTGAAGCATATTTTTTAAAAATATGAAACATTTACCAATTTTTTTCTTCCTGGTCTCAAATCTTGGGTATTTGGGAATTTCCCATTTTGTACTTTTCTTCTGTCCCTAGATCCTCATTTCATACTACTCAAGGAATTTGCTTTGTTTGAGCAAAGAAACCAAAAAACCCTGATATTCCATTGCATTTAGCTAACAATTCCGAAATAAAGAAACCTATTGATGAAGCACGCTATGTCATAAACCATTACTGAGCCGCAAAATCTCTCCCTGTCCCTTCCCTTAACCACGCTCGTCAAAGTCTTTCGCTGCTGTGGGCGGGCCAGCGTCGGGCTCACAGGTCGCTCTCCCCGTAGAGCGCCGAGGAGAAGGCCGCGTAGTCCAGGGCGCCAGGCACCGCGCCCGGGCCCTTGTAGGCTGGCATGCGCCCCAGGCAGTACTGCGCCTGGTCCGGGGGCAGCTCGCGCCGCAGCTCCTCCGCCAGGATGTACGGCTGCAGGAGACAGAGAGGGGTTTGCAAGTCAGTCGGGGAAACCCTGCAACAGGGGTGCTCATGCTGATGCACGGCTGGCATTGGTTCCATTTAAAAAAGGATACAGCCCTCGCTGGTTTGGCTCAGTGTCGAGAGCATCGGCCTGCGGTCTAAAGGGTCCCAGGTTCAATTCTAGTCAAGGGCACATGCCCGGGTTTCGGTCTTGATCCCCAGTAGGGGGCGTGCAGGAGGCAGCCGATCAATGATTCTCTGTCATTATTGATGTTTCTGTCCATCTCTCCCTCTCCCTTCCTCTCTGAAATCAATAAAAATATATTTAAATAATAATAATAAATAAAAAGGATTAAAGGCAGGACGTCTAATGGGCCTGCAGAGCGAGCTTACACCTAAGATGGCTCCTGCAGGGCAGTGGGTCTCCCACCGGGAGCATTGCCACCAGTATTTCTCAAACTGAGCCACAGGGGGAGGGATAAATACTGTGACCTCAGGTTTATTGGCTGAACCAGTAAAACACACACCAAAAAAATCCTACAAAGTACACACTCCTGGTTCCTTGCATGAAACTCACTGAGGCCCAAGCACAAATTTCAGGAGCAGAATGTCTGTTTACCTGCTGCTTGCTTGCTTTCTTTTTCTTCTTCTTTTTTTTTTTTAATGTTTTTATTGATTTGAGATTGGAAGAGAGAGGGATAGAGAGATAGAAACATGGATGAGAGAGGACCATTGATTGGCTGCCTCCTTCGCATCCCCTACTGGGGGCGGAGCCCACAATCTGAGCATGTGACCTGGCCAGGAATCGAACCTCTCGGTTCATGGGCTGACGCTCAACCACGGAGCCACCCCAGCTGGGCGACCTGCTGCTTTCTGAAAACAACGCTGATGTGGTACAGCATGCACTACTACCGTACTATTTTCCCTTGCAATGTCGTTTCTGTTCTTATGAGAAAAATGCAGACAGAAGGACTCCGTCCGTGCAGACCTTATCGGACGCCAGGATGCGGAAGGAGGCGATGACCTGCTCCGCGGTGTCGGTGTCGGCCGTCTCTCTGGTCATGAAGTCGATGAAGGACTGGAAGGTGACGGTGCCCTGTCCGTTGGGATCCACCAGGGTCATGATGCGGGCAAACTCGGCTTCACCCTGCGGCGAGGTGGCAGGGACACGTTGGCTTCAAGAGCACACAGCTACGCACAGAGCCAGTCTGCTCTCACCTGCTGCCCGCCAGTTCCTTTGGGCAGCAGGTGAACACGTAAGTATCCTGCACCCCCTGCCGTCTCTGGAACAAGGGTCACTCCACCCAGTGACTGTAACAGCGGCTGTGGCTCTACGCCTGAGGCTCCTGAATTCCCTCCACCCTGGGACCCACACTCCTGCAGGCCTGAACGTAAGAGACGTCAGGGAGGGAGCTGGCCCTTTTCCAGGTGACAACTGAGAGGAGCGGCATGCAGTTTGGAAGGTGGCTCTCCAGGCTTTTCTTTTCAAGGTCAGAGAGGAGTTAGTGCAGCTCACGCTGAGAATCCACATCAGTGGCTCCCAGGGGAGTGAGGGGCCACAGGGAAATGCAAGGCTTTCTGAGCTGATGTGCTACTAAACCTTTTTACTTTTTAAAATGTTAGAAGGAAAAGCACTTAAAAATCATCAGGATACGAAAAGCCATTGAAGCATACACTTTACACGGGTCAATTGCATAGTGAGTTATATCTCAATAGAGCTGTTACAAATCATCAGGAAAGCTTAATATCTGAACAATGACTGAATACAAATATAGATTCTGGTTCGGTGAAATTGCTTTCATATGGTAGCAGGCGACCTTCAGAAAGATTATCCTACTCAGTGAAAATGGGCTCATCCCCAATGTGCCACCGTGCTTTGGGGCAGTCACCTCCCGTGATATATACCCAAGTTCAGCAAAACATGCCCTTGGGGAAACCTCCACTTCTGCTTACCAGGTCGTAGCCCATGGAAATCAAGCAGGCTCTGAAATCCTCGTGGTCCATCAGGCCATTCTTCCTCTGCCGACAGATACAAACAGAGACGCTGGGAATTAGAGGCAGAGGAGCTACTCTACTTGACCCGAGGAACAAAATCCAGGAAGAGAGGGGACACCTGAGCTGGCCAAGGAGACTGTCCAGGTCACCACTGACTTTCAGGAAGACCAGAGCCAACCCAGGGATGTTACAAAATGGTTTCTTAACCAGGGGAAAGCGGGGGGGGAGGGGAGCGGGGGGGGGGGGCGTGACAACAGACAAGAAAGACAGACCACACACTGAAGAAAGCAATGGAAGGAAGCACCCTGTGCCGCTGAAAATGACCCAGTCAGAAGCTGACTACGGCCACCCACTGATGGCTGAGCAGAGCCCACCACCACTCTCAGGCCTGGGCCAGGATGGTTTTTATTTTCAAGGTCCGAGAGGAATCGAGGCGTGGCCCTGCGTGTGGCAAACGTGGCCTCAGCACAAACCCCGTGAGGGTCCACACACGGCCACTCACAGTGGACAGGAGGCCAGGGCAGGACACAGGGCGGCCCAGCCTCCACGGACCAGATGGCCACCCAGGCCCTATCTTGTCAGAGATGACCATTAGGTTCAGCCCCGAAGTCCAGAATGGGATGCCTCACTGCCCGGGGCACCTCCAATTCAATGGCACCCCCTCTCTTAAGGCTCAGAACTTCCAGGTCATTTTAAATCTTTCCTTTTCCCTCCGCCCCCAAATCCCGTCGCTAAATGCCGGATTTTCTTAGAGAGAATTGGTTTTACTCAATACTATTGAAATCAAAATACACTTCACTTTTTAGATGCCTTTACGATGAAAATGCTCACCATTTTGTTGGTGCATTTTCCTTAAAACATCTTTAGGAGTCGATTTTGTTCATTAAAAAAGAAAATTAAGTTTTATGTGGCAAAAGAACAGGTTAAATTTCTATCAGGTGCTTTCACCTAAATAATTCCTGAGGGAAAGGTCTGAAGTCTCTAGAACCACACTTTGTTAAGGATACACATTCGCTTAGAACAAATCTAGCTTTGCTGCCACGGACAAAGGCGTCCACTGTCACCCGCACCGAGCAGCACACAATCCTAGACGTTGTGGCCCGGGCAACGTCAGAGCTTAGCACCCGTCACCACGGTGGCTGTCTGCCTTTGGCATTCACCGCCCCCCGGCCCGTGACCTCCTAGGGCCTGAAGACTTAAGCAAGCGGCACGGGCATTCCCTTGCACGTGTCTGAATGTCCCCAGTATTGCCCTGCAAAGAGTCGAGGGGGAGGTACCCCGGTCGAAGTGGTTGAAGGAGGCTCTGAACTCGTTCATCTGCTCCTGGGTGATGCCCTTGGCGTCCCTGGTCAGGATCTGCGTCTCCACCTCGTTGATGGTCCTGGCGATGGTGGTCAGCAGCAGCTCCCACCCCACGCGAATGTGCTGCCGGGAGAGAGGAGCCGTCAGCTCTGGGCCTTCCGGCGCCTCGACCTGGCCTCCCGGCCTCCTGGCGGGAGAGTCGGCCCCAGGCGAGAGAAGCCGGGCCGACGCCCACCTCCCTACGCTGCTTCTCTCCACTCGCCCGCTTCCTGCAAGACTCTGTAGTGGGCCACGCTTGGAAGCGAGGGCAGGGCTCTAACAGTGACATTTGTAGGTAAGATATACAGTGGACGGTCTCTGTCACTAGAAATATCTTTCCCTGTCACGAGGAACAGGAGGGCCCCGGATGACACCCCGGGCTCCCAGGGCGCTCTGATTGGTCAGCTGGGAGAACGCGATGTCTGGTCCTCCCTCTGAAGCATGCAGTGGGCTCCCGCTGTGATGGTGCTGCTGCTGCTGACAGTGGTGCGGTGCCTGCTGTAGCTCGCAGCCTTTTTTTTTTTTTAAGATATTTTTATTGATCTCAGAAAGGAAGGGAGAGGGAGAGAGAGATAGAAACATCAATGATGAGAGAGAGGCATTTATCAGCCACCTCCCGCATGCCCCTGACTGGGGATCTGCTCCTGGTTCCCAGGTCGATGCCCCACCACTGAGCCACACTGGCCAGGCTGGGTCACAAGCCTTTTCACAAACGTGGAGGAGAGACTTAGAGATCTCCACCTCCCGCACTTGCAGGACTCCACAGGAACCGATAAGCCGGCGTGGGTGAGACCCCTGAGTGAGCCGGCCACAGCCAGGGAGGCAGCACGGGCGGGGGCGGGGGCGGGGGCAGAGGGAGGGGTGGCGGGTACCTCCATGGTGTAGTTGGTGTGCTTGTTGTCGAAGACCAGGGCCTCCTGGATGAGCTGGTGGTCGCCCTCCAGCTTGTCGATGTTGTTCTTGTAGTTGATGATGTTGTGCTCGTACTGCTTCAGCTGGTTCATCTGGTCCTCCAGGGCCCCGGTGATCTGGATGGAGCTCCGGGCAATCTCCTGGCACAAGCGCAGTGGGGACCAGGTGAGCAGGTCTGGCCCGCCCCCAACCCGGAATCGGGTGCAGCGCCGGCCCAGGGACTGATCCCCGCCGCCCCCCCCCCCCCCCCCCCGTTGGGCCAAGCTTGGAGGCACCGCCCTACCTCCATCTTGTTCTGGATCCAGGGCCCGATGGCGTTGGCCTGGGCAGCGAACTGGCGGCGCAGGCGCTCGTTGGCGTGCTGGCGGGCCAGCTCCTCCTGCAGGGACTGGTCTCGGATGGGCACCAGCTGCTTCACCTGTCGGGGCCCAAGGGCAGCAGGGGTTAGAGTCCAGCTTTGGTCCAATGGGAGCGACCAAGAGACGGGGTGATGGTCCGAAGTGTGGGGGTGGGAGCAGAGGGGGGAGAGGAAGGGGAGAGGGAGTCCCACCTCTGAGACTAAAGGGAGAGCTCATTCTGGCTGGGACTGCCACCCATGCCTGCTTAAGACTGGGTGGGTGTGCGTCGGGGACACTGGGCTGGGTGGGAACTGTGCTGGATTTTAACCAGGAAAATAAACTTTTCTTAAGAATGAGACAAAGGCTCAAATAACCCTATTTTCACTCTCACTGGATTGGAGGCAGCAAGTGAGGCGAGTACTTTAGTTCCCAGAAACAGTTTTCTAAGCAATTTTCTGAACTGAAAAGTCGCACACCTGTGGGACATGCTCATGCTGTATTCTGAAAATTCTTGAATGGCAAGAATTTGACGGCACCAAACTTTCAGCTGCAGTTTTAAAACAGTTAAAACTTGTGGTCTTAGTATCAGAGTTTCCTTCAGGAAAAATCCTCTCTACTTTCCTTACAAACCTGAGAAGTTGCTGCATGGCATTTAAGAACTTAGCATATTTTGTTGGTGAAATGTGGGGTAAATGATGCTGAATCAGGCAGTCGCTCTCACTGGCCCGGGCTGTGACATCTGCCCCCGCCCTCGGTCTCACGTGGCTCTGGCCCCGCGCACGCCCCGCCGCCCACCTTGTCCCACTTGTTCCGCAGCTCGTCCATGGTGACGGTGCTGTAGGGGTTGCTGGAGCTGATCCGGATGTTGTAGCTCTGAATGACCTTCTCCACCTCGTTCTGGATGGCCATGATGGACTGCCGCTCGCCGTCCGCCTCGGGCAGCGTGGCCTTGAACTGCTCGTGGGCCGTGATCAGACTCTGCCCAGAGACACAAGTGGGAAAACCGATCTTAGCTCATGCGAATGTCAGTGTTCCATGTTCCCGTCTGCACACGCATGAACGCCCGCCTGCCTGCCGTCCGTCCTTCCTTCCTTCCTTCCTTCCTTCCTTCCTTCCTTCCTTCCTTCCTTTCTGTTTGTTCATCCTCACCTGAGGATACTTTTCATTGATTTTTAGAGAGAGTGGGAGGGAGACAGAAAGAAACATCGATATGAGAGAGACACACGGATTGGTTGCTTCCTGCACCCACCCCGACTGTGACCAGGGATCGAGCCTGCAACCAAGGTACGTCCCCTTGACTGGAATCAAACCCAGGTCCCTTCAGTCTGAGGGCTGATGGTCTATCCACTGAGCCAAACCAGCCAGGGCCATGAAGGCCTTTCTCCCTGCAGGGATCTCTGGAGGAAAACAAATCTGAATGCTTTGGAAAAGCTATTTTGTGCACAAAAATCAAGTTCTTTGAAATGGAAAAAAAAAGATATCATGGTGACTATTTAATCAATGGCTAGAAATCCAAAGTCTTCAAAAACAATGTTTCCTTTTTTTAAGAAAAATCATATTTGCTTCCATTATTCCCACCCCCAGCTTCTGTGTAGGTGTCTCTCTCTCCACCGAGGGCAGAGCTTAACTTCGCTGCCCTTTCTGAGGACCAGTGTGTAGCTTTGACGTCCCACGAAAGGAGCCAGCACTGCTGCCTTCACACCTGCAGACCCCCAGGAAGCACACCCCTCACTCCCCACGGAGAAAAGGCACGGATGGGAACTCTTTCCCTTCAGGCGCCCTCAGACCTCCTCCATCCCACAGCAGCCCCCTCGGGACAAAGCCACCTGCTGCCGCGCGAGGACGGACGGGTCCCTACCTGGATCTCCTCGATGCTGTGGACGATGAACATGTCCTGCAGGTCCTCCATGGCGCCCTCCATCCAGTTGTTGAACGGGGCAGCTCTCTTGGCAAACTCCAGGTGCAGCTGGTCGATGGTCTCCAGCAACTTCTCGGTTCTCTGGACAGAAAGAAGCAGGCGCGATCACAGATTCGATAATAATAATTAAAAAAACTGTCTGAAAATGTGCATATGCATTCCAGAGCCACACACGATTTCCTGACATTCTGGGAATCACAGCGTTCTCGTCATTAGCATGTCGACACACAAGATTAACCACCGTTCACATCATCAGGCCGAGCCCGGCAGCTCTCTGCAGTGTCTTCTCAGTCAAAGAAGGGTTTGATGACATCCAAAGCAGCCTGGTTTGGCCCTAGCTGGTTTGGTTCAGTAGATAGAACCTTGGCCTGTGGACTGAAGGGTCCCAGGTTTGATTCCCCATCAGGGCACATGCCAGGTTTCGGGCTCGATCCCCAGTAGGCAGCCATGCAGGAGGCAGCCAATCAGTGATTCTCTCTAATCACTGATGTTTTTCTCTCCCCCCCGCCCCCCCCCGGGTCTCCCTTGCTCCCTGAAATCAATAAAGATATATTTAAAAACAAAAACAACAACAAAGGAGCCTGGTTTGAAAGTTCTTAAGAAGTCCACGACATGTCACCTTTTAGAAAACTGAGATGCCCTGCTTGGTAAGTCAGAAGTGATTCCTTAACCACGTTACATAACTGAAAATTCAGGGCAGCTTCCCCATGTCAGCCCACAGTCACAGAGAGGATGCCTTTCCCGAAAGTCCCCACCTCATGGAGCAAGGAGGACTACAGGTTATTTTATAATTTTTTATATTTTAAATATATTTGTGTTGATTTCAGAGAGGAAGAGAGAGGAAGAAAGAGAGAGAGAGAGAAACATCAATGATGAGAGAGAATCATGGATCGGCTGCCTCCTGCACACCCCACACTGGGAATCAAACCATGACCTCCTGGTTCATAGGTCAACCACTCAACCACTGAGCCACACCGGCTGGACCCCCCTGATTTTTTAAAAAAAATATAGTACAAAACTCCCAACTTCCCATTTCCCTCTTTTTCCTACTTGTCCTACTCTCTTTGAAGGCTCCTTGCACCGGACAATCTGCTTTGTTTTATACACACAGTAACACAGAAAAGCAAGAAATCAGTGACAGGGACGGAGGGGAAGAGTCTGGGTTCCACATCCCCCGGGCGGCGTAGAGACCTCACCTCCAGGGCCTCTCTCCGCTTCTGCGTTAGCGTCCCCCAGCCTGTCCCACTGGTCACAGATCTTCTGGCACCTATCATTGACGTTCACTCGCGTCGTGGTAGTCCAGCTCGCTGTTCGAAGTGAAGACAGAGATTAGCGGTCCCAGATAATAGCAGGAAAAATGAGCAGGGTCCAAATAAACAGATCATATATATACACTAGAGGACCGGTGCACGAAATTCGTGCACGGGTAGGGTCCCTAGGCCTGGCCGGTGCTCAGGGCCGATCACGTTCCCTGCCTCCCCACTTCCTCCTTCCCTCTCTCCCTCAGCGCCCTGCCACAGCCGCTGGCCACCCGCCATCTTCCGCGCCGCCCCCTGGTAGTCAGCGCACGCACGTCAGAGCGAGCAATCGAGCAATCGAACTTCCAGTCGAAGTCCCAAGGGAACAATTTACCTATTAGCCTTTTATTATGTAAAGGAGGATTTTTAAAAGATCTGGTAGAACTGGCAGGTATTTCAGGCTTTTGTTAATCGTCACAGGACTATCCCACCCGATTCCTCCAGCTTCGCTCTCCCTAAACTCCAGACAGGAAGGAAGGCCAGGCCGGAAGCCTCCCTGGGAAGGCTCCGGGGAGCCCTTCCCCCATCCCCACACCCACGGGGTGGGTGTCCACGGCCGCACGTACTTGAGCTCCTGCGCGATGGCTGCGATCTGCTCCACGCGGTCCTGGTGGGCCGCCAGGTCGCTCTCAAAGGCCTCGTGCTTCCGCAGCAGGGCCCGCACCTCGGTCAGCGTCGCCGACTCATAATCCTTCTGCAGCAAGACCTGCTCTTTGCCTGCAAAGGTTGGCACAAGAGTGAGAACAGGCCTAGGTCACCGGCAGCTTCTTGGTGCCCGCGAAGTTAGGGAATGAGCAGAGACTGTGGAATCAAGCGGAAAAAGGAGGGAGGACAGGAGGCGGCCAGGCCCTGCGTCGGCAAGTGTGGGAGGAACGTGTTTCATGTGCCATTTTGTGAAAAAGAAAAAAAAAAAAATACGTAATCTGCTCCATTAGGAAGTAAGAGGCTTAGTGCGAGAGAGCAGAGCTGAGAGGCAAGGATGCCCCCGCAGGTCCCACGCTCGGGGCGGAGTTAGCCCCCGAGTCTCGGTCCAGGCCGCTCACCGTAGGCCCAGGTCTCGTGGGTGGACGCCTTCTGCCTGAACTTCTCGGCCAGGTGCTCCACGCGCTCCAGCCTCCGGATCTCGTTCAGCAGCCACTCCTCGTAGCCCTTCTCCGCCTGCTCCAGCCGCTGCCAGGCCCCGGCGATGTCCTGGGGAGGGGGGAGAGGGGAGGGTGAGGGCAGGGCAGGCCCGGCGGTTACACCCCGGCCTCCTGGACACCCCTGTGAGGCCCTCCGCTTCGCAGCTACCGGTGTTTCCCTTCCCTTCCCCACCCCCACCCCCCTAATAAGCATTCAAGCGTGTTAGCTTCCGAATGTGTCATTATTGCCCAGGCCTTTTAAAACGAGTACAGTTGTTCTCATGAGCGAGCAAATGCCTGGTGCTTCTCCAGACGTGGACAGAGGCCATGGGGCTTTATTTTCTGGCCAGAAGACGAGGACACCTCAACATGACTCAATTCGCAGTAACTTTGACTCAGTGACTGGGCTCCACCAACCCTCTGACCGCCCACTGTTTCCTGACATCACATAAGTGTCGGGCGTGAGCCACAGACTTTCTATAAGAGGAGCAACACCCATAAAGTCCCCATCCCCAGGCAGCCTTCCTGATGGGCAAGAGAAAGACAATGAATAATTAAACCATTCATGCCTGAATTGCGTGCTCGATCCCCAGTGTGGGCGTGCAATCCATGATTCTCTCTCTTCTTTGATGTTTCTCTCTCTCCCTCCCCTCTTCCTTCCTCTCTAAAATCAATAAATATCCTATATAATAAAAGCCTAATATGCAAATCAATGGAACAGCTGAACAACCAGCGGAACAACCAGTCGCTATGATGCACACGGACCACCAGGGGGCAGACGCTCAATGCAGGAGCTGCCCCCAGCCTGCAGGCCCCAGGCCAGCCAAGGCGATTACCACTCCGGTCACCCCACAGATCAGCTCTGATCGCCGGCCAGGCCCAGGGACCCTACCCGTGCATGATTTTCGTGCACTGGGCGTCTAGTTACGTGTGTGTGTGTGTGTGTGTGTGTGTATTTTTTTTTTTTTTTAAAGAATGACGTTATATTCATTAACTGAGACGACGGGACGGGAGGAGGCCCGGCACTCACCGACACCATCTTGCCCTCGGAGGGCATGAAGGCCGGCCGGTTGCTGATGCGCAGCTTGGTCTGCAGGGTGTTGAAGTTGATCTCCAGCTGGCATTTCTCCTGCACCTTCGGGGGCTTGTGCTTCCGGCGGTAATCCCGGAAGTCCTCCAGCTTCTTCTGCATGGCCTGCATGGTCTTCTCGGGGGCCCGGTTCTCCAGCCAGGGGATGGTGCGGCGGATCCACTCCAAGAGCTGTTCCCAAAACACAGGCACACGGCTACAAACACCGGCAAAACAACCCGCTTAAGGGGACCTGACAACATGAAGACCTGGGGGGAGGGGGGGCTGGGAGGAGGGGGTTATAGGGGAGTAAAATGGGAGATATCTGTAATACTATAATACTATCAACAATAAAAAAATATTTTTTTAAAAAAAGGGTGGTGGGTGAACGTAATATTCCTATAACAACAGAATTGTAAGGCCCGACTGATAGGAGAGGCCAGGCACCTCTGGACATGGATGGACACGTCAGCACCGCCACTCCCCTCCGCCCCCCGGCGGCCACCAGCGGTCACCCCGACCACCACACACCAGTGAGAACTCAGAGTCAGCACGAGTCATGTTTCACAAATGTGTGACACTCACAGGAAACTCGGGGACCAGACACTAGCAGACAAACGCTGGATGGAGCTTTCAAATGAAGTAAAAATAAAAACAAACAAAAAAATGTAGCGAAGAAAAGTGGGTTTAATGTAAGCTCCAATCTAATGAATCCAGTTGCTAGACAAACGTATTGTAAATCTGGGACGGACTCAATGCCAAAGCCTACTTTAATCTGATATCGAGCTTCCGGGGAAATCCACACACGATACAAGTGAAAATGGGAGTGAACGCCTGAGGACCGAGTCCATTGTTTTGAATCACCACCAGAATCTTAGAAATGGGCTGCTCAAAAGCCACTTAGAAATGGCAGCAAATGCCTGGCCGGCGTGGCCCAGCGGTTGAGCGACGACCTATGAACCAGGAGGTCACAGTTTGATTCCCGGTCAGGGCACATGCCCAGGTTGTGAGCTCAATACCAAGAACGGGGCGTGCAGGAGGCAGCTGACCAATGATTCCTCTCATCACTGATGTCCCTCTCTCGCTCTCGCTCTCCATCTCCCATCCTCTCTGAAATCAATAAAAACATATTTAAAAGTAAATAAATAAGCATGCACGCCTCTGAGCTCCGGGCGAGCTGCCAAGCCCATCAGGGCTACCTTGGTGCCAATCATTGCATTGCTTCAGATGAACCACCCTGCCTGAGTTCAACTGTTCTCCCTACGTTTATTCTGTCTGAGATGAAAAAATGCAAAGAGAACAACATCGACCACCCGTGTTCCCCCTCTGGCCTCACCCTCTGGGTGGGTACGGACAGGGCGGTGGGTCACCGTTTCCTTTACCTCACTCGCTAGCCTCTCATATTCTTCCATCAGCCTCTCATTCTCTTGATTCACAGCAAGAACCTTACATATCCTGTTAGCCGCTGTCTCGGCCTGTAAAACACAATAGGTAAACGGGACAGCTCTGTCGACAGGACGTGCACATGCAGAACGGAGCGTGAGAGGGACGGAGGGAGGAGGGGGCAGGGGGGAGGGGGCGTGTGGTACACGGCACGCAGATTCCAGGTTAGGGGAGAGCCAGGCGGAGGGTTAGGGCTGCTCGATGCTATGAATCGTTTCACACCTTTTTGACAGTTTTCACACAGACTTATAGTACAGGGCAGGCTGAATATACTGTAGGGAACAATGGGGAGATACCATTAGTGTAAACACACGCTTTGTAAAACATCAAGCAAGTTAGTAACAGAAATACACGGGTGGAGGAAACCTACATCCGAGGTCCCTGAATGTCTGTCTGAGCTCACTCCTCACGTGCTGACCTTGGGACTATGGGGGTGAGAACCCCTAAGGAACATTAGCCTTTGGGCCTGGCCAGTGTGGCTCAGTGGCTGAGCATCGACCTATGAACCAGGAGGTCACGGTTCAATTCCCGGTCAGGGCCCATGCCTGGGTTGCGGGCTCGATCCCCAGTGGGGGGCGTGCAGGAGGCAGCCAGTCAATGATTCTCTCTCATCATTGATGTTTCTACTCTCTCTCACTCTCCCTTCCTTTTAAAAATTAATTTAAAAATATATATTTAAAAAAAAGAAGAAGAGTATTGTGCCATCTGGGCCTCCAGGCCACAGCCCGTCCCAAAGCCTCGCCTCTAGACCCCTAATACAAGCTGGTCTCCGGTAACTCTACGTGCTGGTGATGGTGCTAGAGACCCGGCAGCAACACAGGCTTTCTCCACCCCTGTCTATCAGGGCTCTCCACGTCCAGACGCCAGAGGTGAAGGGGCCGGACACAGAAACAGGCCAACATGGAGAAAAGGGACGTTGACCACAATGTCCATCCCTCGGGAATTTTGTTCAAGGAATGTGAGGGGTTGTTGTTTTTTTTTGAGCTTCTATGACAATCATCCTTTGCCCATTTCCGCTAAAATGGGATCCGTCTTGACAAATGTTAGGACACAGCCCTGAGCAGCGAGGGCCGCTTCGAGCTGTTTCTAGGGACCAGGGCACGGGGAGGCATGCGGGCTCCTGGCTGTGTGTCCTGTTCACAGCTCAGTGCCCATGGCGCCTGCTTTTCCTAAAGCACAAACGTTTCCCACAATTTAGTAATGATATCAAAGTGGTGTCTTAGAAGGAAAGAGAGACAGAAACACTTCAGGAATGGCCTAAAGTTAAAGCTGTTAAAAAAAAAAAAAGGCATTCACAGTTTGGAATTAGGGCATCACAAGCACTTGGAAAGAGGCCCGGGTAGATATGAAGTGTGCGCGCACACACACACGCACGGACACACATGCGGAGGGCAGCGCCGCCCCGTGGACGCGTGCTGGTACCTGCTCCGCGCCCGCGAAAGCATGGTAGAAACAGGACACGTACGTCATGATGGCCCTTTCGTCCGGTTTGGGGGTGTTGACAATGTCTGAGGGAGGGAAAAACAGCACAGAAACACACACACACACACACACACACACACACACACGAAGAGCAGAAGCCAGGGTGAATGAGAGAAGGACAGTGGTTCACACCCACAGGCTCCCTGGCTCTGGGCCCGCACCCTGAGCCTCGGGCGGCACCGAGATGGTGCGGGAGCGCAATGATTTCAACCTTCGTTTCCTAAGTGATCAAACTGAGGGCTTTTCCCTCCCTCACCTTCAATGGGCTTTTAAACGTGCAGACAAGGCAGACTGGCCGGCGTGGCTCAGTGGTTGAGCATCCACTTATGAACCAGGAGGTCACGGTTCTATTCCCGGTCAGGGCACAGGCCCGGGATGTGGGCTCCATCCCCAGTGTGGGGCGTGCAGGAGGCAGCCGACCCACAATTCGCTCTCATCATTGATGTTTCTCTCTCTCTCCCCCTCTCCCTTCCTCTCTGAAATCAATAAAAATATATTTAAAAAAAATAAAAGTGCTACAAGGCATTAATGTGGGAGCCGCGTGCTGTGATCAGAATCAGAGTGAGCGGCCGCTCACTGCCACAACCTTTTGACCAGGTCAGGCCCTCCGCCACTTCTGCTCGGAGGGACGTGGGTCCCTCTGGGAGCAGCAGCAGAGTCCCTGCCCATCTCTGCGCCCCACCCACCCCCTCCACACCCCTACAACTGGCCCCGCTCTGCTCTGTGACCGCCTGCTGCTGCGGCAATGAAATTCACCGGACAGGCCTGTCTTGTGTGGTGCCTCCACACGTACTTACCACGCGAGTTACAGAAATCCCCAAGGGCCACGACACACCAGAAGAGAAGGGTGTACGTGGCTTGCACGCCCACGGCTCTTGCCAGCATTTGCATTAGCTGCCGAATTAACCATCAGGAAGAGAGGAAACAGAACCGCGGCAATGCCAGATTTGCTGACTCGCTTTTCAACTTTAAACTGAGCTCAGCCCGGCCGGCGTGAGCCAGGAGGTCTCGGTTCGATTCCCGGTCAGGGCACACGCCCGGGTTGTGGGCTCCATCCCCAGTGTGGGGCGTGCAGGAGGCAGCCAATCAATGACTCTCTTTCTCAACACTGATGTTTCTATCTCTCCTCCTCTCCCTCTCCCTTCCTCTCTGAAATCAATAAAAACTTATTTTTTTAAAAAAAGAAAGAAACTGAGATCAGTCACTGGACAGAATGAAGTTAAAAAGACACCTGGTGATTCTGCAACATGAAACCTAGTCCGACCTAGTCACTGGGTTTGCAGAGGGCACTGACAGAGAGGACGAGGGGTTGTGTCACGGGATGGAATCTTCCGGAAAACAACCATGAATGACAGCATGCTGGCGCACAGACAGAAAGCAGGTTTCCAAGAAAACTGCACTGAAAAAAAAGACACACAACGGCCGCCTCGGGGCCAGATGGGCCTCCTTACTCGGAGGAGAGGGAAGAAAAGAGAAAAACGATGGAAAGAGATGGAGACACAGAAGGTGAGGGGTGGGCGGCGACCGGCTCTCCGTCCTCACCTTCTGGGCACCAGCGAAAGCGTGATAGTAACAGGAGACATAAGTCATTAGGGCGCGCTCGTCGGGCCGGGCCGTGTCTACCACATCTGCGTGGAGAAAACAAGGTTAACTGCCCCCGTGCTGCGCAGCGGGCTCCCCCGAGCCGCCTCTGGGGGCCGGAGCCGGGGACCTTCCCTGCACCCCACACGCTCACGTCCTGGACACTTGGGCTCAAATCAAAGACGTCACCCCTGTACAGGCACTGCCCCGCGCACTGCTAAGAGCCAATGGAAACGAAGGGATGGCCGAAGGGAAGGGCACCCGGCTCAGAGTAGGTCACGTCCACGGCCTGACTGGGACCTGATTCTATAGGGCGCACACGGCGACGGCCCCGGAGACTCCCATTGCTGTGCGCGGGGCGGCCGGGCCAGAGACCCTGCTGCAGGTCCATGCAGAACAGGTGCGCCCGCACACCTAGAGTGGGGACCAAACTCGAGAGGTTGTGGAGGAAACCAGGGAAGCAAGGTTCATGTCCTTTTAAAAGCACGAAGACAGCCCGGCCGGCGTGGCTCAGTGGTTGAGTGTCAACCTATGAGCCAGGAGGTCACGCTTCAATTCCCAGTCAGGGCACATGCCCAGGTTGCGGGCTCGATCCCCAGTGTGGGGCATGCAGAAGGCAGCCGATCCATGATTCTCTCATCATTGACCTCTCTCTCTTCTTCTCTCTCTCTCTCTCTCTCTCTCTCTCTCTCTCTCTCTCTCCCTCTCCCTCTCCCTCTCTCTCTCCCTTCCTCTCTGAAATCAATAAAAGTACATTTAAAAAAATAAAATAAGCATCAAGACAATAGGATGAGGCATTTCTGCAGCTTGTATCGCAGATGACAGTTCCAATGAGCCCCCAGAAAATTCCCACGTGGGGTGCAGAGACCAACACACAACAGGCGGTCCGGTCAGCGGCAGCCGGCGGGATGAGTGAGCTGGGGAGCGGCAGGAATAAGAGAAGTTAGGTCCGAGGGTCGGCGGCTAAGACACGAAGGCTCACGAGGGGGCTTGGCTGGGCGGGTGGGCTCATCACAGCGTCGCCACACGCCTGTCAGTCAGAAGATTCTCATGAGAAGGTACTCTACCAAGAAAATAATATCGCTTTGGAGAATTTCCCTGAGCCATTCAAAAAGATGAAGGGAAGTAATGGGAGACGGGGGTGTGCCACAGGGAGGAGGCGATGAATAGCGTGCGAGCATCCCATTGGCTGCAAAGGATGCGCCGGATGGCGATGTGCCCCAACCAGGGCTCAGAGACCAAGGAGAAACTCAAGAACAAGAAGACGGACAGCAGGCCGGTGACAGTGAGCCTGGCTGCCCTTGACCGTAGACAGCAGGGAGGCACGAGCGAACGGGAAGATGAATGTACTAAATGGCAACAGTTTTCTCCTCCCTTTAGCATCTTAGTTATTTTTTAAAAAAATATATTTGTATTGATTTCAGAGAGGAAGGGAGGAGAGAGAGAGAAACATCAATGATGAGAGAGAATCATTGATCGGTTGCCTCCCGCCCTCCCCCTCCCGAAGATTAAGCCGACAACCTGAGCATGTGCCCTTAACAGGGAATCAAGCCCTGGACCCTTTGGTCCATGGGACGACGCTCTATCCACTGAGCTACACCAGCCGGGCAGTATCATGGCTATTAATTCAAGTGAGTAAACGCTGGGTAGTTGTTACCGTATGGACAGGTCAGGGAGAGGCCACACACATGCAAACTTAGAGAGGAGAGAGAGAGAGAGAAAAAGGGAAAAGAACCTTTCTTTGCTGCTTTATTGACTTTCTCCCTCGAAAGAGTTTGGAGAAACCCTAAGTAGAATTAACACCTGTAATAGAGGCGTTTGATAGATAAATGGTTAAATCAATAAATAGGTAAAACGAGAATCTTAACGGAAAGATCGATGTTTTGGCCCCTCAAAAGGTATGTGAAGTCCTACCCCCGATCCCTGGAAATGTGACCTCACTGGAAAGCAGGGTCTTTGCAGATGTTCCATTAAGATAAGGTCCTTACAACAGGGCTGGGGAACGTCCGTCCCGCAGGCCATACAAGACCCGAG
Source organism: Myotis daubentonii (assembly GCF_963259705.1). Classification (NCBI taxonomy): domain Eukaryota; kingdom Metazoa; phylum Chordata; class Mammalia; order Chiroptera; family Vespertilionidae; genus Myotis; species Myotis daubentonii. The sequence continues at coordinate 5,042,635 of NC_081859.1, read as the reverse complement.
AAATCCTTTGGTCTGGCCCTGCCACGGCGTTAGGGGTGAGCTAATGAAATGTCTGGCTAAGTCCAGCAGGCTCGTTTTTGAGTGGATAATTCTGTATGGCCCACAAATAATGTTATAATTACCCAAAAGGCCCTTGGCAGGGAAAGGCTCTCCAGCCCTGCCTTACAAAAAGGAAAGAGACAGACACAGAGGGAAGGCGGCCACGGAGGGACGGAGACTGTGGCGAGGCCACCCCAGCCGGGGGAGGCCTGGGCCTCCCGAGGCTGCGAGGAGCCAGGAGGGTCCTCTCCGGGGGGGAGCGTGGCCCTGCCAACACCTCGGCTTTGACTAGAGCCTGCAGAGCCGTCAGGGCAGACAGTTCTGCTGTGTTAAGCCACCCAGTGTCTGGGAATTTGCTACAGCAGCCGTAACGCAATCGCCAAAAAGGAGGAGAAATAGAAGATTGACTATCATCAAGTTCTTTGCTTTTCCCAAAAGTGCAGTTAGCGGAAGCAATGGGCCATCAGAGGATAATACTGAGAACAAACATGGCAGCACAGGTTCCTTGAGTTGGGGAACCTGAACCCTAACCCCACTTTTCACATCTCATCACCCCCCTCGGGAGCCAGGGCCTCGCGCAGAGCCAGTGCTCAGTCAGTGCCTGCTGGGGATGCGGGAGTCATGAGAACGTGGACGAATGAGTGAGCGGGGTCCACCTCTGTGCTCACACGGCCGCCCTGGGTACGACGCGCGGGTTCATCGCATAGAGAGAGCGCAAAAGGCATCGGAAACTGCCCCGCGGGAGGGATGCTGAACGGCAAAGTCCTTCGTTCCTTCCGACCTAGCGAAGCAACACTGAACTTGGGCGAATTACAAGGGGGACGCGAAAATTCGAGAGGCGCCATCTCCTTGTCTGATTCAATGCCTTCGAGTCGGAGGGAGGACTTTTTCCTCGGGGCGTCTTAAGCACCTCACAGGAAGATTTCTCTACTACACTTGTCTCTACGGGGTCAGAAAAGCTATGTTGTTAAAAAACTAAAACAGGACGTTTTTCTTTGAAAATCGCAAACCGGGAGAACCAAGATGGCGGCATAGGTTAACGCCGGAGTTTGCTGCTTTGAACAACTACTTCAAAAGTGAAACCAAAAAACGGAAGGGACATCACCCAGAACCACAGGAACGCTGGCTGAGTGGAAGTCCTACAACTAGGAGGAAAGAGAAACGCATACGGACACTCAGAGGAGGCGCAGTGCTGAAGTCAAATTCTGAGGTGCGGAGTGCGCGGAGCGGGCTGGCGGCGGAGGGCGAGGTTGGCGTTTTCAATCGGGAGGGAGTCGCAGACTCTGAGCACCAGATCCGGGCGAGTCTTTAGGGACCCAGACTCAAACGGGAGAAGCGGGACTGTCTGGCTTCGGTCAGAGCGAGTGCAGCTTTCTCTCCGAGCTTTGCAGCGGGTGCTGGGACTCAGAGAGGCAGAGCCCCTGGGGACAGGACTGAGAGCCGCCATAACTGCTCTCTCCGGCCCACCCTGTTGATCCTGTGCGACCCGCCCCGCCCAAGCCCTGCACAGAGGATTTGCCGGATAGCCTCAGGCAAAGGCTAGATTAGCACCTCCCTAGAGGACAGAAGTTCTCTCACTGCTGACACTCATAGCTGACTCTCATAGCCACTTGGCCTGGAGGTCAAACCCTCCCTGGAATTAGCTACAACAATCAAGATTTATCTATAAGACTGTGAACAAAGACCACTAGGGGGTGCACCAAGGAAGCATAACAAAATGGGGAGACAAAGAAACAGGACAAAATTGTCAATGGAAGAAATAGAGTTCAGAACCACACTTTTAAGGTCTCTCAAGAACTGTTTAGAAGCTGCCGATAAACTTAATGAGATCTACACGAAAACTAATAAGACCCTCGATCTTATATTGGGGAACCAACGAGAAATTAAGCACACACGGACTGAAATAACGAATACTATACAGACGCCCGACAGCAGACCAGAGGAGCGCAAGAATCAAGTCAATGATTTGAAATGCGAGGAAGCAAAAAACATCCAACCGGAAAAGCAAAATGAAAAAAGAATCCAAAAATTCGAGGATAGTGTAAGGAGCCTCTGGGACAGCTTCAAGCGTACCAACATCAGAATTATAGGGGTGCCAGAAGATGAGAGAGAGCAAGATATTGAAAACCTATTTGAAGAAATAATGACAGAAAACTTCCCCCACCTGGTGAAAGAAATGGACTTACAGGTCCAAGAAGCGCGGAGAACCCCAAACAAAAGGAATCCAAAGAGGACCACACCAAGACACATCATAATTAAAATGCCAAGAGCAAAAGATAAAGAGAGAATCTTAAAAACAGCAAGAGAAAGAAACTCAGTTACCTACAAGGGAATACCCATACGACTGTCAGCTGATTTCTCAACAGAAACTTTGCAGGCCAGAAGGGAGTGGCAAGAAATATTCAAAGTGATGAATACCAAGAACCTACAACCAAGATTACTTTATCCAGCAAAGCTATCATTCAGAATTGAAGGTCAGATAAAGAGCTTCACAGATAAGGAAAAGCTAAAGGAGTTCATCACCACCAAACCAGGATTATATGAAATGCTGAAAGGTATCCTTTAAGAAGAGGAAGAGGAAGAAAAAGGTAAAGATACAAATTATGAACAACAAATATGCATCTATCAACAAGTGAATCTAAGAATCAAGTGAATAAATAATATGATGATCAGAATGAACTGTTGATTATAATAGAATCAGGGACATAGAAAGGGAATGGACTGACTATTCCTGGGGGGGAAAGGGGTGTGGGAGATGTGGGAAGAGACTGGACAAAAATCGTGCACCTATGGATGGGGACAGTGGGTGGGGAGTGAGGGCGGAGGGTGGGGCGGGAACTGGGAGGAGGGGAGTTATGGGGGGGAAAAAAAAGGAACAAATGTAATAATCTGAACAATAAAGATTTAATTAAAAAAAATAAAAAATAAAATAAAAAAAAAAAAAAAAAAAAAAAAAAAAAAAAAAAAAAAAAAAAAAAGAAAATCGCAAACCAAAGCATCCTCTTTTGACCAGCGCCTCTCTCCATTGTTTTGCTGGTTTTTCTTGTGTGTACGTGCGGGATTTTTAAAAATAATTTATGAACAAGCTACTACCTGTTCCTCTAATACTCATTGAGGAGCCCTAATGCTCCAGATGAAACCTGGCAATAAAGTTTTACAAATCCCCGGGCGTGGCCACCGCACACGCAGCCCCCGATGGCGTCCGTCCGCCCCGGCAGGTGACACGGCGTCTCACCTTCCGCGTCCAGCATTTTGGGAATGTCCAGATGCTTCTCTGCAATCTCCATGGCCAGGTTGATATTTCCCACCGGGTCGTCCTGCAGGGAAAACGGCACATGCACGTGTTTAGAGATGTGGTTTTGAACATTTAGAAAAATGATTCAAAAAAGCCCACACAATCCACACCCACTGCAATTCATAACACGGAGGCCCTGCGGGTGGGAGGGACCTGGCCAGGCATTTCCTCTGGGCAGGATCTGGAAGGTGTCTGTGGAGAATGAGCCCGACACCCTGGTCTTAAATGCACGAAAGCACAGGGTGAGGAGCAGGAAGCCTGCTCTCGGTGAGCACCTGTCATGGACGAATGACACTCCGTCTGTCTGTCTGTCTGTCTGTCTGTCTGTCTAGTACAGTCCCCTCATTTTGCAAATAAAGAAAGATCAATTGGAAAATTTAGACACGGTCGGTATGTTTGCAACATTTTAAAAGCTCAGGGATAAAATATACGCTTTGAAAAGCTGAGCAACTCTGGCCGATCCATTCCCTTAGGCGACCTTCTATCACAGTGCTGTGGTCCCATCCCAGGAGGGCGGTGAGCAGGTGACAGCTAGCACGGGCGTGCCAGCCAGGACACCAACAGCCATGCACGCCACACAGGTGAGGGCAGCATGCAGAGGGGCGGGCTCCCCCAAACACAGCAACAGGGTATGAGGGGCAGCTAAGCGCACCAGCCACCGGGAAGTGGCCCTGCCGGGCATTGGGGGGTTGGGGGGGGAACCGCCCGTCCTAAACCCTAAGCCTCAGGCAGAGCAACTGTCCCCGACAAGGGGGACAGGCCCGGTTTCTTCCTCCAGCACAGGTCACACTTTTTAACCTCTTTGAAAGGAAGCGTTTGAGGACTGTGTGAAACGTCAGCCCGCAGAAGCTTAAGCTTAAAGGGAGAGTGAACATTTCCTGAGTTAGGTTTTCCGAAGAGAGCAAACCCGCAATCACATCCTCCCACTCCGCTTCTGAGGCGGCAGCTACGACCTGCGCCCACAGGGAGACGACTATGAAACGCCCTCGTGTGGGAGGCAGGTTAATCCGTGCTCAGGGCGAGGCCCGCAAAGGCCAAGGGCCTGGAGAAGGCGGGAGGGTCTGGCCTCCCCCTAATGCACGCTTCCCTCCTCGCGTCCACCATCGAGGGATGTGACCTCTCACACAGACCTTCAGCCTCCTAGCAAGTCAAGCCCAAGCAACAATACTTGATTTGGGCAAAGAGGGCGGCTGGCGTTGGGTCCTGTCCTGCCCTCGAGGTGACAAGGAGCACTTCCCGCGCCCAGCTGTGTTCACGGGGGCCAGCCCCCTCCACCCCGCCTCTGGGGGGCTGCGGGCTGCATATGGGGGGGGGGGGCTGCGGGCTGCATGTGTGGGAGGTGGGGGGGCTGCGGGCTGCATGTGTGGGAGGTGGGGGGGGCTGCGGGCTGCATGTGTGGGAGGTGGGGGGGCTGCGGGCTGCATGTGTGGGAGGTGGGGGGGCTCGGGCTGCATGTGTGGGAGGTGGGGGGGGCTGCGGGCTGCATGTGTGGGAGGTGGGGGGGCTCGGGCTGCATGTGTGGGAGGTGGGGGGGCTCGGGCTGCATGTGTGGGAGGTGGGGGGGCTGCGGGCTGCATGTGTGGGAGGTGGGGGGGCTGCGGGCTGCATGTGTGGGAGGTGGGGGGGCTGCGGGCTGCATGTGTGGGAGGTGGGGGGGGCTCGGGCTGCATGTGTGGGAGGTGGGGGGGGCTCGGGCTGCATGTGTGGGAGGTGGGGGGGGCTCGGGCTGCATGTGTGGGAGGTGGGGGGGGCTCGGGCTGCATGTGTGGGAGGTGGGGGGGCTCGGGCTGCATGTGTGGGAGGTGGGGGGGCTCGGGCTGCATGTGTGGGAGGTGGGGGGGCTGCGGGCTGCATGTGTGGGAGGTGGGGGGGCTGCGGGCTGCATGTGTGGGAGGTGGGGGGGCTGCGGGCTGCATGTGTGGGAGGTGGGGGGCTCGGGCTGCATGTGTGGGAGGTGGGGGGGCTGCGGGCTGCATGTGTGGGAGGTGGGGGGCTCGGGCTGCATGTGTGGGAGGTGGGGGGGGCTGCGGGCTGCATGTGTGGGAGGTGGGGGGGGCTGTGGGCTGCATGTGTGGGAGGTGGGGGGCTGCGGGCTGCATGTGTGGGAGGTGGGGGGGCTGCGGGCTGCATGTGTGGGAGGTGGGGGGGCTGTGGGCTGCATGTGTGGGAGGTGGGGGGGCTGTGGGCTGCATGTGTGGGAGGTGGGGGGGCTCGGGCTGCATGTGTGGGAGGTGGGGGGGCTGCGGGCTGCATGTGTGGGAGGTGGGGGGGGCTCGGGGCTGGACCACATGCTGGGGGGTGGACTGGGGGGCCGACCTTGTTCAGCTTGGAGTAGTCAATGAGGTCGGGCCGGTGCCGGTGGATGAGCGCGCAGAGTCCCAGGCCATCCTTCCAGCTGCGCCGCGTGAAGAAGAGGAGGACACGGGTCGATGTGAGCAGAGAAGGCAGCAGGGTCTGCACGGCCGGACCTTCATGTCCGACTTAATGCACTCAGGCCCCAGGGACCTGGGCCCCTTCCTCGAACACCAGTCTTCATCCCGGGGTCCCCACGGACTGCCACCCCCTGGGTGTCCGCTTCCCACGTTCAGCTCCGGGCCCCCCTTGCCTGGCCCCCTCCCCATTGCCTCCTGGGCTGGTTCTGGGCTGGGAGCACCGGGAGGGACAGGAGGAAGACAGCTGGCGCCTCCGTCACTGTCCCTCCATCCCGACTGCTTCCTGCCCCCTGCCTCCAGGCTCTGTTCTGGCCTCACCCAGGGCTGCTGACCCTGACATGCCCAGCACACAGACTCCTCCCAGGGTTCTCACACTCCTGGGAGGCCACTCTTGGTCCCAGGTAGCCTCTGTCCTTCCTCATAAAGCAATTTTCAAAATATACTCTGATTTATTTCAGAGAGGAAGGGAGGGGAGGAGGAACATCCGTGATGAGAGAGAATCATCGATGGGCTGCCTCCTGCACGCCCCGCACTGGGGATCGAGCCCGCAGCCCGGGCCTGTGCCCTGACGGGGAATCGAACCGTGACCTCCTGGTTCAGAAGTCAATGCTCAACCCCTGAGCCACACCGGCCGGGCCCCTACTTCACTTGAATTCCAACACACGAAGCTGATTCGGGAGCAGAAGGACCGGGGTGTGGCCAGGCCCTGGGATCGCAGACCTGCTTGGTCTCTCCTCCCCACCGAGGAGCCATCCTGCCCTCGCCCAGGTGGGGCGCAGGCCCGGGAGGGCGGCTTCTCACCCCCCACGTCCTGAAGGCCCCGGCTGGCGCCACATACCACCCACCCACTCACTCACTCACTCAGCTGTGTCACCAGCATCCCCCACCCGAGTCGCGTGGTTCCCCTGCGAAGCCCTAAACCTACAGCCGAAGTCCTGCTACAAACACGAACGCCCTCAGCGAGAGGCGGACACACACGCGCCCCGCCTGGGGCTCCCCAGCAGGCGAGGACCCCGGCCCGAGCCCACCTGGTGTGGAAGTTCTGAATGTTGACATTTCGGTACGGAGCGGTTTTCCGCTGACACCACAGCAGCAGGCCTTCCTTGGCGGAGGTTTCTGCAACGACAGCCAAGAAGTGTCCCCGGGGACACGCTCACCGCGTCACTGGCCCAACTGTGGCTCCGTCCCAGGGGCCAGCGCCCCAGCATCCTCCCCCTCGCCCTCCGGGCGCGAGGACAGAGAGGAGCCTGTGCCTGGCCACACTTAGGGGCTCACGGCGGACAGGGCGGTGCGGCTGCGGATTATGACGCCACACACCTAAAACCAGACCTCGGGGCCCTGGGGACGCAGCTGCCTGTGAAAGCTGTCTACGTGTACACGGTTCATGACGCCACGCACCTGTCACTCGCCTCCTGCGCAATTTATATTCTTAGGGAAACGGAACTCACAGAGGCCACCTGTCCCAAAGGTGTACCCTTACCCAGAGATTTTGCACTGAAGATTTTTATTAGTGAATTTCAAGTTCAGCCACTTGAGTTTTGACCAGGTTAACCCCCCCACCCCCACCGCCCCACCTCCACCCCCACCCCCCTATGTGGCTCAGACTCCTGCTGCTGGGAGAACAGAGCAGGCATGGATGCCCCAGCTGCCACACCCCTGCCCTCTCCAACCACACCCCTGCCCTCCCATCTGCCTCACCCTGGCCTTCCCAGGTGCCACACCCCCGCCCTCCCCAGGCACACTTCCTCAGGCTGCCCCTCTCCACTGCAGAGCGACTCTTCCTCCCCAAACCCTCCCTCCTCTTCCCCAGCACGGGTGTCAGCCAAGTGCTTTGGCCTGAAGGCTCTCTCTGGCATCATCTGCTCTCTCACTTCCTCCTCCACAGGCCTTTCCCCAACAAATCGCGTACATTTCTGTATGGACTGAATGTGCTCTCCCTGACCCCCCCAAAAAATATCCATATTTGAAGCCCTAATCACCAGTGATGGTATTTAGAAATATAGCCTTTGGGAGGCACTAGGGTTAGATGAGGTCACAAGGGTGGGGCCCTCATGATGGGATTAGTGCCGCTCTAAGAAGAGAGATCAGAGTGCTTGCACGCACATGCACAAGTTCTGTTTGTCTGTCTCTCCTTGCTACGTGAGGACACAGCAAGAAGGCAGCCATTTATCACCCGGTCGAGGGCTTTCAACTGTGAGAAAATACATGTCTGTCGTATAAGCCACTCGGTCTGGTATTATCAACAGCGTCTAATGTCGCCTGGCACTTGCTTCTGGCAGATCCAAACGGCTCCTCCAAGCCACTCAATTATGATAAATAGTTCAGATTTTTCTTTGACCTAAAACCCAGTTGAAATAAACAGTCCCCAAGTCTCCTGTGCTGGAAGAATAATTTGAATGATTCCCCTGCTCGTGTCTCTTGTCTAGCAAATTCTTGCTAAGGAGCAAGAGGAAGTTCTCAGACCTTATTAGTATACTAGAGGCCCGGTGCATGAAATACGTGCACTCAGGAGGGTCCCTCAGCCCAGCCTGCACCCTCTCGATGTCCAGGAGCCCTGGGGGAGGTCTGACTGCTGCAGAGGTGGAGAGGCTCCCACCATTGCCGCTGCACTGCGCTGGCTCAGTTGGTGGGACCGTCCACCGGTACCCCAAAGGGTCCCAGGGTCCTTCCTTCAATCACGTAGGTGACTGTTCGCTTTTATGCCACCAGATTCAAGCTTTAGCTTGTAAGCTCCGCTGACAACGTGCTCCAAGTCTCTTGACGCAATCCGATTTTAACCCCGTCTTTACCTTCAACTGAAATGTCCTGGATGGCAAAGCGGAGGATGATGGTCCAGATCATGCCCAGCGTCATCTTCACGTTGCCGTCCACGATTTCTTTAGGGGAAGGAAAAGCCGACAACAGGCTAGAGTAAAGGTAACACAACCAGACCCTGCAGTGTTCCTGTAAGTCATGCTTCCCGTACGTCTTGGCTTCAGAGCTACTGGAAAAAATACGTATGGAAAGACCAGCTTATGTTTCCACAGGTGTTGAGGTGTGCCTAGTTAAAAATTCTTAACCAAACGTCTCCTGTTTAAATGAATTCTGAGTTAATACCAAGCACAGGGCTTACCTAGGCGTAATCACTAAATACAGTGCCCGAGTTTCCAAAGTGTAAAGATGAGATGAGCTAAAGTTCTAAATACACTTGTGCCCCTTTTTCCTCGGGGGGCACATTCCAAGGACCCAGTGGATGCCTGAAACCGAGGACAGTGCTCACCCCTAAACATCACACCCTTTGCACGTAAGGGATGCACTTTCTCTTTGGCGCATCCGAATTGCCAGCGCCACTCCCTGCGCGTTTCTGGGCCATGACTAAGGGTGACTTGAACCCAAGTGGACCCGAGAACCACTGGGCCAAGTGACTGACCGGTGGGGAGCACAGACAGCGTGGAGATGAGGGACAAAAGGATGATTGATTCCCATCCCAGAATGGAGTGGGACAGAGCAAGACTCGCCACACTACTCAGAACGCTGTATACTTTAAAATGTATATATTGTTGCCCAGTTGGCATGGCCCAGTAGTTGAGCGTCGACCTACAAACCAGGTCAAGGTTCGATTCCCAGTCAGGGCACAGGCCCCGGTTGCGGACTCGATCCCCAGTGTGGGACGTGCAGGAGGCAGCCGATCCATGATTCTCTCTCATCATTGATGTTTCTATCTCCCTCTCCCTTCCTCTCTGAAATCAATACAAATATATTTAAAGAAAATAAAACTGATATGTTGTTTATTTCTGGAATTTTCCATTTAGTATTTTCAGACCATGGTTGACCGTGGAAAGTGAAACGGTGGACATGGGGGGACCACTGTAGTGACATAGAGAGCACAGGCTCATGGTCAGCCTGGTCCTGCCTCCAGCCCCCGGCTGGCAGGTTCATGGGGCAGGTTCATGGGGCATGTGTGCATCATGGGGCAGGTGTGCATCATGGGGCAGGTTCATGGGGCAGGTACGCATCATGGGGCAGGTTCATGGGGCAGGTGTGCATCATGGGGCAGGTTCATGGGGCAGGTGTGCATCATGGGGCAGGTTCATGGGGCAGGTGTGCATCATGGAGCAGGTTCATGGGGCAGGTGTGCATCATGGGGCAGGTTCATGGGGCAGGTGTGCATCGTGGGGCAGGTTCATGGGGCAGGTGCGCATCATGGGGCAGGTTCATGGGGCAGGTGTGCATCATGACGGGCAGGTGTGTCTCGGCTCCTGCCTCACTCACAGGGATCCCTTTCTCCTCTCGAGAATAACAGGTCACTTCCTTCCTATTGATTGGTTCTCACCGAGCATCGTTGGGATGCATACATTCTGTCTCACTCCTGTACTCTGAAGAGGACGGCATTACATTCGCCTCTATTCTCTTTACAGAAAGCCCTAGAGCAGCGGTTCTCAACCTTCCTGATGCCGCGACCCTGTAATACAGTTCCTCATGTTGTGGGGACCCCCAATGTCATTGTTACAAATTGAACATCATGAAAGCATAGTGATGAATCACAAAAACAGTATGTAATTATATATGTGTTTTCCGATGGTCTTAGGCGACCCCTGTGAAAGGGTCGTTCGACCCCCAGGTTGAGAACCGCTGCCCTAGAGCCTGGCCCGCCACTCAGGGCATCGTCTCTGCTCCGCTCTCTGTGCTCGGAGCCTGGCGGGGAGCCGGACCCACGCGGGCACCCAGCGCAGGCCCACAGCCCCCGCGAGGCCCCCGCGGCCGCTCACCTTCCGCCCCGATGGACACCAGCTTCACGCCTTTGCTGGCGATGTAATCCAAGGCTTTGTTCACGTTGGCGATTTTGTGGAAGCGCATTTTTCCCCGGTCGGGCTTGGGCAGCCGCTCCCCTGTCGGATGAAAGCCGGTCAGTGTAGACAGAGAAAGCAGCCCCCGCTGCAGAATCAAACTGCCAGCATCCCGCCAGGCGGGTGGCTCAGTGGGTGAGCCTCGACCTCTGACCCAGGAGGTCAGGGTTCATTCCTGGTCGGGGCACGGGCCTGGGTTGTGGGCTCCATCCCCAGTAGGGGGCGCGCGGGAGGCAGCCGATCAGTGATGTCTCTCTCTCTCTTACTCTCTCTAATCAATACAAATATTTTTTTAAAAAAAGCGGAGAGAGCAGCATGGGGCCGCCATATACGTCAATTTTCCTTCTACTTTGTTACGCGGTGGGTGGTATAAACACTACCCTAAGGTGTCAGTTGTGAACAGAACACACTCCCTTTTCACACAGAACAACCCCGGCCGACTGCCCCTCCAGAGGCTTTCCTTCCCAACAGCTCCGCGTTCTTGCCCAGCGGGCTCCCAGGGAAGGTGTGCTGCAGCCTCTGTGCCTGGGCCACGCCTGCTCTCACGCAGACGCACGCTCACGCAGATGCACGCAGACGTAGACATACGCTCACGCTCACGCAAACTCACGGTCACGCACATGCACGTACGCAGACGCACGTACATGCACACGCACGCTCACGCACACGCAGACGCACGCTCACGCACGCAGACGTAGACATATGCTCACGCACACGCACACGCACGCTCACGCACGCTCACGCACACAGATGTAAACATGCGCTCACGCACACGCAGACGCACGCTCACGCAGACGCACGTACGCAGACGCACGCAGACGCAAGCTCACGCACACGCAGACGCACGCCCACGCACGCAGACGTAGACATACGCACACGCAGACGCACGCTCACGCACACACGCAGACGCACGCTCACGCACGCAGACGTAGACATACGCACACGCAGACGCACGCACGCAGACGCACGCACACGCAGACGCACGTACGCAGACGCACGCACACGCACACGCAGACGCACGCTCACGCACACACGCAGACGCACGCTCACGCACACGCAGACGCACGCTCACGCGCACACGCAGACGCACGCTCACGCACACAGACGTAGACATACGCTCACGCACACGCAGACGTGCGCGCACACGCACGCACATGCGCTGTGCGGGGTGAGGCGCCCACAGACCTGAGATGACCTCCAGCAGCAGCATGAGCTTCAGGCCGTTCCTGAAGTCCTCCTCGATGTTCTCGATCTGGGTGCCGGCTTTCCGCAGGTGCGAGTTGCACCAGGCCGTGAAGGTCTGCAAGAGAATGTGCGGCTCAGCGCGGGCTCAGGGGCACGCGCGCCATGGGGACATGTGCAAACCAATTTGCAATAATATCACACAGGGGCACACGCTCCACGGGGAACACGTGCGTCTCGGCACGGGCACACACTTAACAGGGAACACGTGCGGATCAGCACGGGCACACACTTAACAGGGAACACGTGCGGATCAGCACGGGCACACACTTAACAGGGAACACGTGCGGATCAGCACGGGCACACACTTAACAGGGAACACGTGCGGATCGGCACGGGCACACGCTCCACGGGGAACACGTGCGGATTGGCACGGGCACACGCTCCACGGGGAACACGTGCGATCGGATCAGCACGGGCACATGCTCCACGGGGAACACGTGCGATCGGATCAGCACGGGCACACACTTAACAGGGAACACGTGCGGATCAGCACGGGCACACTCTTCACGGGGACCACGTGCGGCCTCTCATGCGTGCTGAGGGGGGTCTAAGAGGCTGGCGCTCCTTGGGCATCAAACAGAATGTGGTGCAAGAAATGATTTGAGGCCCAAGGACAAGGTTTTAGTAAAACGTCCTCTTTCGTAGACCCACACCTTTTACTGGGTGCACCAACCTGAGGACCTTTTGCCGTCAGTTTGAAAAGAAACCTTCTGAAAACCTTTTGTATGGTAGGGAACATGAACTAAATCAGGACGCACTTACACAACAAAAATCAGCCTGCCTGCTCAGATGTCGTACTTTGGAGCAGAGGTGGGTGGTGTGGTGTAGCGAAAAGGGGAGACGGGAGGGACCCCTCACCCTAACCACGCATAACCCTGGAGGAACAGCAGTGTTAAGTTAGTAACTAAGCCAGTCGAACCGATTTGCAGCATCAATCACTAAAAAATCCATAGCAGCCTTGGCTGGCATGGCTCAGTGGTTGAGTGTCGACCTATGAAACAGGAGGTCAGGGTTCGATTCCCGGTCAGGGCACATGCCCGGGTTTCAGGCTCCATCCCCAGTGTGGGGTGTGCAGGAGGCAGCTGATCCATGATTCTCTCTCACCATTGACGTTTCTATCTCTCTCTCCCTCTCTAAAATCAATAAAAGTATATATATACTTTTAAATTAGTAGCAGTGGCAACAAGAACCTCCTGACACAGACCTGGACTGCAAGACAATTAGACAGGGCCCTGCCCTGAGGGCTCGGGGTGTAGTCAGGTTAACAAATTTCCCGCGATCTTCAGAGGAGAGGTGGGCGGCATACGAAGCGGCATCCAAAGTCATTCTGTTTACTTTTCAAGCGTCTTTTAACTTGGCTTCCACTTGGGCACGATTTCCTGCCAGAACCAGATTAGAAACCCTCCTGGCAGCTGCGGGCTAAGAATGCACACTGTCCCCGAGTCTCGCAACAGCTGCTGGGCTCGGGAACAAAGTGCCCGCAGGCCACACGGGCGGAGGCGCACCGACAGGCCCAGTTAGAGGCGGAAAACGAACCTCTCCAAAGCAGGCTGTTCCAGGGACGACCACAAGCGGACAGTTTCCATAAAAATGTTTTTTAGGATTTTTCAAACCGGACTCGGAGTCCCTTATTGCAAGAAAAATGTGAAGGCGTTACATTCAAGGGCCAAGAGAAAAGAGAGGCATTTTCTTGGATTGGCAACAATAAAATTCCCCCCGGACAGCCTACGCTCGTCTTTACTTTCCCTAAAACACAAGCAGATTTTAGGCCTAAACAGAAGAAAGTGTCTAAGAATGAGTAATCCATTTCCTCGGCTCAAAATTCAAGTGGGCCCGGCTGGTGTGGTTCAGTGGTGGAGTGTCGACCTAGGAACCTGGAGGTCATGGTTCGATTCCCATCGATAAAAACATTTAAAAAAAGACATGGTGTCAAACAGGAGGTATGTACGTAGGAGAGAGTTGACTCTAAGGATCTTGCCTGTGCTGCCATCAGTGACCAGATGTCTTGGACGTCCATCTGGGGCCTGAATGTCCCCATAACTGTCGTAAACATCTAACGCCACAGTGAGCAGCCCTTTCGTTCCCCGCCCACAAATCCCTCCTTCGTCTCCTAGATCCTGTGAGATAGCAGTGCAGGCAACAGCTCCCTTTAGCAATCCCTCAAAATCTGCAGCCTGGCTCCGTGTCGGGTGTGGGCAAGTCAGCTCACCTCCCCTGTAGTGTATCTTCCCCAGAGGGCTGCACTGTTTTTTTAAAATTTGTTTTGTTTCAGAGAGAGGAAGGGAGAGAGAGAGAGACATCAATGATGAGAGAGAATCATTGATCAGCTGCCTCCTGCACGCCCCCTACTGGGGATGGAGCCTGCAACCCAGGCATGTGCCCTTGACCAGGAATCCAACCCGTGACCTCTTGGTTCCTAGGTCAATGCTCGACCACTGAGCCACACCAGCCGGGCTCAATTCTGCCTTCTTCCCCCTCGTGCCGCCTGCAGAACCCAGCACCCAGCAGGTGCACCTCAATTCACATATACAGAATCGGTGCCCATTCAACTCTTCCACACTTCAGGTTTAAACGGTGACCATTTGCATCACAACTTCACTGAGACGTCTAAAGCAGGAGCAAACTACTGCTTTTCACATGGGTTCCAGGGAAACGCATGAACACCAATGCCATCACTCAAAGACAAAGTAAGAAAGAAGGCAGCCTTTCCCGTCAGTTCACCCCAACAAATTCTGCCTGCATGCGGGATTTCAGATCTCTTTTTACCAGTGTCAGGATGCCCAACAATCTCAAATTAAGGGGCACGAAGGACACAAACATTGCCAGCAGCAGGTGCCCGGGACCCAGTGGCATCAGTATGTATGTGTTAGTGGCATCTTATTTGTCAGACTTTCTGGGACAAATCAGAGAGAACATCAATCAGATATTTTATTTATTTTTTTTTAAGTATGTTCTTGTTGATTTTTAGAGAGGAAGGGAGAGGGATACAGGGATAGAAACATCAATGAGAGAGAAAGACATAATCAATCCACTGCCTCCTGCATGCCCCCTACTGGGATCAAGCCCACAACCCAGTCATATGCCCTGAACGGGAATCAAACCAGTGACCTCTTGGGTCCTGGATCGACACTCAACCACTGAGCCACACTGGCCGGGCCAATCAGATTTTTCAAATTGGAAAAAAAAAAAGAAAAAAGATGGAGGAGCTAAAAATCTGCATCTGCTCAAGTTTCAGGCTTTGAAAAAGGATAATTACCATGTCAACCTTAACTACAGAATCCGTAAATGTTCCAAAGGACTCTCGGTTATCTTGCCAAAAAAAGCGCAACCTTGTGAAAATGAAAAGGCAACCTGGCAGCCGAGGGCATCTAAAAATAGGCTGGGGCTCGGGGATGAGGCTGCAGGCGAGCAGGTTAAAGACAGCTGGAGGCTGGGCCCTCGCGCGCCTGTTTTCACTCAGAAATGCCAAGCCGGGGATTTCAGGCTCCGACTGCCGGGCTCACGGACCAACGCCATTTAGTCCCCGGGCTGTTTGGAAAACGCAAAGAAAAGTAAAATTCTGAGGCTGCCTCACAGCAGGAAAAAAAAAAAAAATGCTTCTTCGGGTTTTTAACAAAGCCAAACGTAGCCCAGACTAACTCGGGTTTAAGCAATGGCCTCTTGGATATGTGGCATCTAATCCCTAACTCCCAAAAAGGGTGAAGCAGATTAAAGCTGTGGGTTTTGGAAAGAGGAAATGGCTAATGAGGATATGTGTGTGTGTGTGTGTGTGTGTGTGTGTGTGTGTGTGCGCGCGCACGCACGCACAATAATAATAAAAGGGTAATATACTAATTAGGCCAGACGTCTTTCCGGACGACCTTCCGGACGAAGCTGGGGCTGCAAGGAAAGCCTGGGTCCTGGGTACAAGAGGGAAGCCGGTGCTGGCAGCTGGGGGAAGGACTACTCTTGCACAAATTTCATGCATCGGGCCTCTACTAGATAGATAGCTAGATAGATAGATAGATAGATAGATAGATAGATAGATAGATTTTTATTTATTTCAGAGAGGAAGGGAAAGGGGGAGAGAGAGAAACATCAATGATGAGAGAAAATCATTGATTGGCTGCCTCCTGCACGCCCCCTACTGGGGATTGAGCCCGCAACCCAGGCATGTGCCCTGACTGGGAACTGAACCGTGACCTCCTGGTTCATAGGTTGACACTCAACCACTGAGCCACACCAGCCGGGCCCACTTGAATTTTGAACTGAGGAAATGTATCATCCATGTCTGTTTTTTATATTTATATGTCATGATTTTACCTTAAAGAATTGCCTTCCCCCCCACCCCCCACCATAACTCACTTTATTAAGCACTCAGGCAGGAGTGCAGATGAGAGAGAAACATGGCACAGGTTTAGAGCCCTTTTTCTAAAAAGAGGCCCAAGATTCAAATAAGCTAAAATGTTTACTGTTCCAGTCTAATTTTTTCGATTTTGATGAAGACACATAGGAACTGGTACACGAGAATGATACGCAGAACTAGCTGGAGTCTGTCGCTAGTGGGTCTTAAATTACACTATGCCCTCTCGTCCTGTGGAAATGACAACTGTCTTCGGTCTCGGCTTACGGCATTCCTTCTCCATGGCAAACGCTTCATCTGAGATCCCACATGTGTCCCCATGTTCCCTCTTACACGGGTCTCCATAAATAATACTGCGTTTGGGTTGAATTATTTAGAATTGCTCACGGTTTCATAAAGATCCTACGTTGATCTAGAAGCTAGTGTACTGCCATCTGTTCATGTCCTCCCTGCTCAAGAAAATATTCTACAAATCATTTCATTACCACTCTCAGGAGTCCTTCTTACTCATCCTCCTAAATTTTTTTTAAAATATATTTTTATTTATTTCAGAGAGAAAGGGAGAGGGAGAGAGAGAAACATCAGTGATGAGAGAGAATCATGGATCGGCTGCCTCCTGCACACCCCCTTCTGGGGATCGAGTCTGCAACCAGGCATGTGCCCTGACTAGGAATTGAACCGTGAGCTCCTGGTTCATAAGTTGACTCTCAACCACCAAGCCACGCGGGCCGGGCTCATCCTCCTAAATCTTACTTTTCAGCTGCAATTACTCATCCTGACATCTCTGTAACCCTCGGGGTAGACATCGGACATTTCTCTGAGCCACGGACGCCCCAGGCCAGTTTGCAACCCAGGCGGTCTCTACATTAATTCCAAGGGGTGTTCTGAAATTCTTGAAACAAAATCTTAATTATAAAAAATATGTATAACAGCCTGGCCGGCAGGGCTCAGTGGTTGAGCGTCCACCTATGAACCAGGAGGTCACGGTTCGATTCCCGGTCAGGGCACATGCCCGGGTTGCAGGCTCGATCCCCAGTGTGGGGCGCACAGGAGGCAGCCAACCAATGATTCTCGATCATCGATGTTTCTCTCTCTCTCTCTCTCTCTCTCTCTCTCTCTCTCCCACCCTCCCTCCCCTCCCGCCTTCCTCTGTGAAATCAATAAAAATATATATTTTTTAAAAAGATAACAGCATTCTCTCCTCTAAAGAACAGTTCATGATCTTGATGAAACTCTCCACTTTAACTGTTAAATGGAAAAAAAAAAAAAGAGTTAAGATGAGAAATAGGCAGATTCTTCACAAACTATTTTAAGGCTGGAAGCATATGTTAAACTAACCAATCACGCATCTTCAGAATCACAGTCGAAGTCATTTTTGCTCTAAAAGGTAAAAAATAAAATAAAATAGTGGGCACCTCAAGGGCCACATGAAAGCCGTTGGAGCCTGACCCTCTGAGCTTGGCGGCACCCTGCGGCCGGGCGCCCGACGGAGCCACGGGCCAGGCGCTCCGTGGGGTCACACCGGCCTCCCCCACACTGGCAAGCGGCGTGGAGAATTCCTGTGAGGACTTTCTGGTAAGCAAGCCTTTAAGCCTCCCCGCAAACAGCCGTGCATACGACCGGTCCTGAGCCGTGCTTCCCAAAATAACTTGTTCCCTTGGAGCCCCGGTAATTATGTGCACGGATGGCTCTGTGACAGGCAGGCCCAACTGTGGCAGTGGCAACATTCATTGGGCTTTCATCAGTATCTTCTTTTAAAAAAAAAAATTATTGTTTTATTTTATTAATTTCAGAAAGGAAGAGAGAGGGGGAGAAAGATAGAAACATTAATGATGAGAGAGAATCATGGATCGGCTGCCCCCTGCACGCCCCAGACTGGGGATGGAACCCGCAACCCGGGCATGTGCCCTGACCGGGAATCGAACCGTGACCTCCTGGTTCACAGGTCGATGCTCATCCACTGAGCCACACCGGCCGGGCTCATCATTCTCTTCTTGAGGATGAAATCAAGCTTAAAGAAAGGCACATTGATGTCTCCCAGCCCCAGTCCAGCCCAGGCCGCAACGGGGGAAGCCGCTAGTACTACACAGACGGTAAAATAAGTATTCTTTAATTCAAGTTCATCATCCTGTTACTATTTTCAGGGACCCAAATACATGGCTGCTACACAGAGGGATTAAGCATCATTAACAACAAAACAGCTCTCAGCCCCACACCCCCTTCTCCGCCCCCATCTTGTGGGCAGAGCACACAGTTCTTTTTTTTTTTTTTAAATCCTCACCCGAGGATATTTTCCCATTGATTTTTAGAGAGAGTGGGAGAGAGAGGGAAAGACAGAGAGAAACATGGATGTGAGAGAAACACAGCGATTGGCTGCCTCCTGCATGAGCCCCAACCAGGGTCCCGGCCGGGAAGGAGCCTGCAACCAAGGTAAGTGCCCTTGACCGGAATCAAACCCGGGACCCTTTGGTCCACAGGCCAATGCTCTATCCACTGAGCCACACCGGCTGGGGCCAGAGCACACAGTTCTAAGCCAGCAACAGCCCCCCAGCAGGTGCGTCTACAGGTGTCCTGGACATATGGGAAGAGCTCTGGGTGACAGAAGGATTTGTACAATCGGGAGCAGGGCCTTGCCAAAGCTCCTACCCACTCACACGGGAGGGTCCCAGACTGAGATCTCCTCCATCAAACTCTTACCAGGGCTCATGCTGAATGAGACTGTTGACAAAAATATATACGAAAGTGTTCGTATCCTGAGCCATTTCAGACAATTATATATTACTAGAGGCCCGGTGCACAATATTCATGCATGGGTAGGGTCCCTAGGCCTGGCCGGCAATCAGGGCCGATCTGTGGGGCAATCGGGGGGGCCCCTGCTGGCACGCACCTTGGCTGGCCTGGGGGTGGGGGGTTGGGGGCTGGGGGCAGCTCCTGCATTGAGCATCTGCCCCCTGGAGGTCAGTGCACGTCATGGCGACCGGTCATTCTGCCAGTGGTTCCGCCATTTGGTCAATTTGCATATTAGGCTTTTATTATACAGGACAGTATAAAACCCATAAATATATGCTTCTATATTGTAGCATAAAGTGACCTGGTAGGCAATGTGGCAAGACGTCAACACTACTTTTTTCTAGGGTCTGCATTTCCTTTCTTTTTCTTTTTTTAAATATATTTTATTGATTTTCCACGGAGAGGAAGGGAGAGGGACAGAGAGCCAGAAACACCCATGAGAGAGAAACATCGATCAGCTGCCTCCTGTACACCCCCCACTGGGGACATGCCCGCAACCAAGGCACATGCCCCTGACCGGAATCGAACCTGGGACTCCTCAGCCACTGAGCCAAACCAGCGGTCAGGGCGGATCTGCATTTTCTATAGTGAATACCTATGACTTCTGCGATCATTTCTTTTTCTTTTTTTTAAACAGCAATGTTTTCTTTAATCATGTGTACAAATGACTAATGTACTTAGTAGAGTTTTATTTATTTTTTTTAAATATATTTTATTGATTTTTTACAGAGAGGGGGAGGGATAGAGAGAAACATCGATGAGAGAGAAACATCGATCAGCTGCCTCCTGCACACACCCTACTGGGGATGTGCCCGCAACCAAGGTACATGCCCTTGACCGGAATCGAACCTGGGACCTTTCAGTCCGCAGGCCGACGCTCTATCCACTGAGCCACACCAGTCAGGGCTTCTGCGATCATTTCAAAACATGTCTGTAGAGAGTAACTGGGAAGCGTGCGTACGATTTGTGAGCCCAGGTTCTTTGCTCCTCCCTGGCCATCTGTGACAAGAACGGACTCCAGCTCCCCACTCAAAGCAGGAAAAGCAATGGTCCCAGGAGCAAAGAGAGGCCCAGGCCTGTGACCTGGAGGAGGTCACAGGGTCAATGATCAGATCGGTGCGCAGGAGGAGAGAGTACATCCCGTCGGGGCCGACTTCACACGTGGGCAGAGGGAGCGAAACCCTCCACATTCACAGGATGCTCAGGGCATCCCTTCCGCTTTCTTAGACAAAAGTGCTTTCTTCCCACAAGTCTTCTTCTCCTGTCGTGCCTGACATCCTGGAGTTAGTTACGCCTTCCAGTGGAGGTATAACTTATCTCAGGAGCTAACAGATACCCCATATTCCACACGGCCAAGACCCCGGGGTCCTGTCCCAGCAAGTAAACCCATTCAAACCCCACCCTCAGGCTGACGGGCGAGCGCCAATGGAACAGCCAGAGGGTATTTCTCCGGGAAGAAAAGCAAAGGCATTCCGACAGCTCAGGGGCTCCACGTCATCCACTAGAGACGCGTTCCACCCGGCCGGTGTGGCTCAGTGGTACAGCATCGACCTATGAACCAGGAGGTCATAGTTAATTCCTGCCCGGGTTGTGGGCTGGATCCCTGGTGTGAGGTGTGCAGGAGGCAGCCGATCAATGGTTCTGTCTCATCATTGATGTTTCTCTCTCTCCCTTCCTCTAAAAAAAAATAGGTGAAACTATCCCTAGTTTCTGATCTAGAAAACTGTGGGGAAGGAAGGAGCATGTATGTGTGCGTGTGTGTGTGTGTGTGTGTGTGGATTCATACAGACACGTGTGTGCGCAAAACATGTTCCCCGACGTCTGTAGAGACCAACCTCGTGTCCAATGACACTCCTTCCTTTGAGATGCGTCGGGCACGGCCGCCAGCCCACTGCACCCCCACCTCTGCTCTCCGTTCTCTCCGGAGGAACCAGTGCTGTTCCCAGGGAGACGGGCACAGTCCAGACTGTGCTCCAGCGCTCTCCGAGTCAGCTCCTCTGCTCAGCGGCAGCTCCCACCCGCCCCCTCCAGCTCCCGTCTCTGTGGGTGTCCCAGCTGCGCCACGGCGGTGCCTTCTGAGTCTCTGAAGCTGCATCCGCGAAGTGTCCAGCTCAGGGTCCTACTCCTCCCTCAGCCCACACGCAAGGGACATCTCGAGTGGGGTGCGAGTTCCTTCCTTGCTAAGCGGCCTAGGGGCAGGGCAGTCCCCAGAGGAGGGTGACAGTCACAGGGCGACTCTGTCCTGGAACTCCTGCACCTGTGACGGCCATAGCAAGCCTCCACCTGCCTGCCCATCCATACCTTCCTCTAGATCGGCGGTTCTCAACCTGTGGGTCGCGACCCCTTTGGTGGTCCAATGACCCTTTCACAAGGGTCGCCTAAGACCATCCTGCATATCAGATATTTACATGACGATTCATCACAGTAGCAACATGACAGTGATGAAGTAGCAACGAAAATAATTGTATGGTTGGGTCACAACATGAGGAACTGTATTTAAAGGGCCAGAAGGCCCTAACCAGTTTGGCTCAGTGGATAGAGCGTCAGCCTGCGGACTCAAGGGTCCCAGGTTCGATTCCGGTCAAGGGCATGTACCTTGGTTGCGGGCACATCCCCGGTGGGGAGTGTGCAGGAGGCAGCTGATCGATGTTTCTCCCATCGATGTTTCTAACTTTCTATCCTTCTCCCTTCCTCTCTGTAAGAAATCAATAAAATATATTTAAAATAATAATAATAATAATAAAATAAATAAAGGGCCAGAAGGTTGAGAACCACGCTCTAGACACTGAAGGCCACCTGAGACCCCAGCCCTCCTTCACACCATGGCATGTGGACACAAGACGTGCCCCTCAGCACTACAGGTCACTGCCCTGCACCTGATAACACACCACGTAAATACCTAGCTCTCGCCGGGCCAGTGTGGTTCAGTGGTTAAGCATCGACCTAGGAACCAGGAGGTCACAGTTCGATTCCTGGTCAGAGCACATGCCCGGGTTGTGGGCTCGATCCCCAGAAGGCAGCCAAGCAATGATTCTCTTCCATCATTGATGTCTCTCTCTCTCTCTCTCTCTCCCCCTCTCCTTTCCTCTCTGAAATCAATAAAATACAATTTAAAAATAATACCTAGCTCTCCATCCGGACACTGTCTCCGGTGCGCCAACAGTCCCTCTGCCTTAGCTGTCTTACTTGTCAATGCCGCTGTCTTGAGCTTGGAGTCCGGGCGCTCGAAGGGTGAGATCATATCTGCTTAATAGGGTTTATACCACCGCCTGCCCTGGAACAACACCGGCTTATTTAATACGTTTCCTAATCCCTCCTGATCGCTCTCAAATGGGTGACTTCCTCACGGCTGCCTCCATCGCCTCTGGCCGGTGTGCTTGGGGCCCCCAGGAGGGGCCGCACCCACTCCGCTCTCTTCTGCCAACGATACGGGCACCCCAGGCACGGGGCTCTTGGGGCTCAAAACCTGCTTGGACAGTGAGGCCCACGCTCGCCCCGCCATCCCCGACCCCTACGTCCTGGCGCAGTTACCCATCCATTTTCTCTCCAACTTGAAGCTGCATCTTTTTCTTCTTTTTTAATGTATTTTTATTGATTTCAGAGAGGAAGAGAGAGGGGGAGAGAGAGAAACATCAATGAGGAGAGAGAATCATGGATCGGCTGCCTCCCGCACACCCTCTACTGGGGATCGAGCCCACAACCTGGGCCTGTGCCCCGACCGGGAATCGAACCGTGACCTCCTGGTTCATAGGTCAATGTTCAACCACTGAGCCACACCAGCTGGGCTGAAGCTGCATCTTTAGCTTCAGTGGAGCCTATCTCCTCTTCGCACCCCTCCACCGCACCCCTCCACCGCACCCCTCCACCGCACCCCTCCGTCACATCTTGAGTAGCAGTCACATCCAGACACAGCTGCTGCCCTCATCCCTGTGGGTGGGTGAGAGGGTCCCATGAAATAATGGATGTGAGGTCAGGGTGCTTTGAGCATGCTAACTGGTTACATGAACACATTACTGCCCCAGCTGGCTTGGCTCAGTGGTTAGAGCAGGGGTGGGCAAACTTTTTGACTCGAGGGCCACAATGGGTTCTTAAACTGGACCGGAGGGCCGGAACAAAAGCATGGATGGAGTGTTTGTGTGAACTAATATAAATTCAAAGTAAACATCATTACATAAAAGGGTACGGTCTTTTTTTTTTTTTTTTTTTTAGTTTTATTCATTTCAAACGGCTGGATCCGGCCCGTGGGCCGTAGTTTGCCCACGGCTGGGCTAGAGCATCGACCTTCGGACTGAAGGGTCCCAGGTTCAATTCCAGTCAAGGGCACATGCCCAGGTTGTGGGCTCGATCCCCAGTAGGGGGTGTGCAGGAGGCAGCCCATCGATGATTCTCTCTCATCATTGATGTTTTCTATCTCTCCCTCCCCCTCTCCCTTCCTCTCTGAAATCAATACAAATATATATTTTTTTTTAAATATATTTTATTGATTTTTTACAGAGAGGAAGGGAGAGAGATAGAGAGTCAGAAACATCGATGAGAGAGAAACATCGACCAGCCGCCTCCTGCACATCCCCCACCGGGGATGTGCCCGCAACCCAGGCACATGCCCTTGACCGGAATCGAACCTGGGACCCTTCAGTCCGCAGGCCGATGCTCTATCCACTGAGCCAAACCGGTTTCGGCCAAATATATTTTTTAAACTGAGCGTATGCAGAACTTCAGTTTCTTTAGGAATGATGGAAGCCGATCGGAAGTCTGAATGTGGACCCCATGAAGGACTCCCATGCTTCCTACAGCTGCCAGGGCGTTGACCCATCCTCTAGCCGACCACATACTAAGAAGGCAAGGCCGCTTATGTACGGAAACAGGAGCCATTTCCTTAAAAGGTTCGCCCCAGCGGCAGACAGCGCCCTGCGTGGGGAGATAGCGCACATACTCGGCATTGCTGTCCTGGCCGGTCACCTCGGGATCGGGCTGCGGAGCGATGAGGGGCTGAGTGTGGTCCCCAGGTGCCAGGGCAAGCTTGCTTCTCCCCCAGTGGTTCTCAGCCTTCCTAACGCCGCGACCCTTTAGTACAGTCCTCATGCTGTGGTGACCCCCCATTTCACTGTTACAAATTGTACATCATGAAAGCATGGTGATGAATCACAAAAACAATATGCAATTATATGTGTGTTTTCCGATGGTCTTAGGCGACCCCTGTGAAAGGGGTCGCGACCCACAGGTTGAGAACCGCTGTAAACACCGAAGCTCTGGAAGTTTCTAAAGTCCCGTGCAAAGAGCCTACGTTATGTGAATACAAATATTCCTACCCGTTTGCTAAACAGCCCTGAGAGGGGGGGGGGGGCGCGTGGGAACGCCTGTCCGTCCCCATGACAAATGCAACATCGTCCGCACTTCCCACTTTTGGATAAAGGATCCCACTTCTTCATAAAGTTGAAAACAATGACCACAGGACCCAGAAATTTCACTTCTGGGGATGAAACCAACCAAATTAAAAGCAGAGTCATAAAGAGATGTTTGCACACCCACGTTCACAACCGCATTACTAGTATTTATTTACGACAGCCCAAGAATGGAAGCAACCCAGGCGCCCCTCGACGGACGAAAGGATAAACAGAATGTGGTCTCTCCGGACCATGGAATAGTATTCAGCCTTAAACAGGAAGGAAATTCTAACACACGCTACTACGTGGGTGAACTTGGAAAACATTCTGCTCAGTAAAGTAAGCCAGTCACAACAGGCCCACTCACAGGGCGCACCGGGAGGGGCTAATTCACAGCCCCAGGAGGGTGCGAGGCGGCTGCCAGAGCTGGGAGAGGGGACAATGGAAAGCTATGGGCTCGTGGGTACTCAGAGTTGGGTTTAGCAAAATAAAACGAGTTTAGGAAGTGGTTACACAACAAAGTGAATGTGCTTAATCCAAGTGAACTGTGCACTTGCAAATGGTTAAGATGGTAAATTTTGTTATATGAATTTACCACAATTAAAAAAAAAATCTCTCGCCCGGCCAGTGTGGCTTGGTTGTTGAGTATCGACCTGTGAACCAGGAGGTTATGGTTTCAATTCCCAGGTCAGGGCACAGGCCCGGGTTTCAGGCACTATCCCCAGTGTGAGGCGTGCAGGAGGCACTGATCCATGATTCTCTCTCATCATTGATGTCTCTCTCTCTCCCTCTCCCTTCTTCTCTGTAATCAATCAATCAATATATATATGCATATATTTTTTTAATTTCTTATTTAAAAAAAAACAAAAACAGCGCTACACTTTTACTAAGTCCTTCCTCAGTGAAGGTGGCCACAGCCCGAGACTCTGCACTTGGCTATAATTAGGCGCCGCGTCCGTCCTAACCCTGCGGACGTCATCATGTGCTACCAGCATCTGTTGACAGATCTCATACCCGGCATATCACTGAAATGGCAAGTGTGGAGAAGGTGGCCCACAATAGAAGCAAAGGCATTCACCCTCGCCCTGTTCCAACAGCGTGTCTCATCGGACAGAAATAGAGGCCGGGGCTCGGCCGCACAGCCCTCGCGGGTCCATATTATCTCCGGGACCCGAGTCGTTTATACCAAAAGTGGAAGCAGAGGTCCTTCCGGAGCTGCTCGGGCCTGTGTGTTTCCTCCCAGTGTCTACAGCCCTCAGCCTATCTTACGAAAGAAAATAAATTCTCATTTTTGAACGTTCTAGCATGACCTGGAATCGGGATCAGAAAGTATAATCATCTCTTAATGATATACTTCAAGTGCTAGACAATTATAATAGTAACACAGGAAACCAACACCTAAAAAAAAAATTGCAAAGCCATTATATCCAAAAATATTGTGAATACATTTTAAAAAAAATTAAATATGGCAGAAGACTTATGTCGATATTTGGGAGCGGACATTAGCTCTATTCTGTGACTGCACCATACTTCAAAAACCAACAGAAGCCACTGTGATTAGTCTAGTCTAAAAAGTGATGGGCAATGACCACATGACCCCGACTATCTGTCCAATTCCTGAGCTATGACACTGGACAAAGAAATCTTTGAAACAAAGAAGCTTTTTTTAACCCATGAAAAATGTAACAATCAAAATTGTAAGAAAAAAAATTTTTTTTTTAAAGAAACACTCACTGCTAGGAATCAAAGTCACTTTTTCACATCTTGCCGATCGGTGATGCATCAGCTTGTCCAAATGACACATTAATAATCCTCAGCCCACACATCTCCCTCGCAATAAGTCATTAAAGACCGTGGAAGGTTTGAGATTTTCATTTTTTCCTTTATAGATTCAACTTCTACTTATGACTTCCATTCTCTTGTTTCCAAGAAGGTAGGGGTGGTTGGAAGTCTTAGGAACCAAGGTGGGAAATGAAATGTAGCTAAATTCAAGCTTTAAAACAACAACAACAATAATAATGGTATTTTAAGAGAGACGGTGGACAATAAAACAGAAATGCTGCTTGGTTATTTAATAATTATCCAAATATGAGATCTCTCTCCTTCCAGCTAACATTCGGTTGGGAGGGAAGGACGGATGTGTCTCCCAGTCCTATACTGATTCGCGTGAACTATGGTGTGATCATGCACAGTGTCGGTGTGGCGGTTCCCATGCACACACTTCCATGCACACATGTGGTCAACAAAGGTCATCCACTTAGCAACAGGACCTAAGAAGGGAAATCCATGTTGCTCCACTCCCTCCTTCCCCCCACCCTCCCCCCCACACCCCCCAAGTAGGGGGAAGCACAGGGTGCTTTGCTCTGCCAGGGCAGGCCCTCCTAGGCTGGGTTAGCAGGTCTGCGCTGGCAGCAGGAGGGGGATTATCTTCCTGGTGAGCATCCCTGCTTGTCCCAGCCAAGGGATCAGGAAGAAACCCTGAAGAGTGGAATGTTCCACTGGGCCTCCGGGAGTGCCAACAGGGGTGGCACGGGGCGCTGAGGGCTGGCTCAGCCCCTGGCCCGGGCACTGACCTCAGGGACCCATAAATAGAGTGTGAATCATCATGGCGTTATCGTGAGTGTCCAGGGTTCAGGCAGCACCCCCTCGAAGGAGCCCGGGACACTCGGGAAAGGGTTTTCGGCGGCTGTTGGGGGGCAGCCCTGTGAGCACAGCGGGGCCAGGAGGCGGAACTCGGGGGCCAAGGTCACGGGCTCAGGGTCTGGTCTGATGGGAGTCGGACAGAACCATTGAACACCGTTCGCTTTGTCCTCTCGTGTCACTCACACGCGCGCGCACAGGACACCTGGCTTCATGCCTGTCCCCGGACGTGCCCCCTCTCACCCGGCGCCCGGCTGCGAGGACCGGACAGCTCGTCCCACGGCCGGCGCCCGAGGGCACGAACACGGCACGTGGGGGACAGACCCGTGGGGGACACGGACACGCGGGGGGGACACGGCACGCCGGCTGACCTTCCTCTGCTGCTTCTCCCAGGCGGGGTCCAGCAGCAGGTCGCGGTCCCACTCCTCCTCCTGGATCATGTACTCGTCCTCATCGTACACGTAGTTGTACTGCACGCCGGGCTCGATCTGGTTCATGGCGCTGGGTGTCGGGGGCTGCGGGCGGACTTGGACTGACTAACGGGCGGCGGCGGAGGCGCTGAGACGCGGTGGGCGCGGGCGGTGGCGCGGAGGCTCGAGGAGGAGGCGGGCGGGCGGGCGGGCGCTGGGTCGGGGCGAAGCACCTGCTCCGCGGCCAGCGGCTCAGCACCGCTTAATACCCGCGCCCCGTCACGTGGCTGCGAGCCCCGCCCACGCCCCGCCCACTAGCGCCTACGCCCGGCCCATCGAGCCCTCGCCCCGCCCGCTCCCTGTCTACGCCCCTCCCACCCTAGCCTTAGCCCCGCCCGCTCCCTGTCTACCCATTCGCGCCCTCGCCCCGCCCACTCCCTGTCTACGCCCCGCCCACCCCAGCCCTCGCCCCGCCCGCTCCCTGTCTACTTCCCGCCCATCCACGCCCACACGCCGCTCGTCCGCGCCCACGGCCCGCATCGCAGCAGGAGTTGGGCGGCTGTGCGAGGTGCAGGGACTCCTGGCGGCTCGGGGACCCCGCTCCCACCGCGCCCATCTGTCCCTCTGGCTCCTGCGGCTGGACCCGCGGGCGACTGGGTGAGCACCCTGATGGGTGGGTGTACATGGGCCAGGAGGATCCCTCACAGCCTGGGTCCCTGACCACCCCCAACGTTTTCCATACATCGTGTGCATATTCACCTTTTCTGTATAGTTGAACACATTAACTAGCTAGCCGTCACACACGTCACACATACACCCCTAAAATGTAACGTTTGAGAGCCACAGAATTCTCTCCTCTCCCCCTCCTCTGGGTCCTCACCTGGGGAAATCGAGGCAAGGGACTTGGACCCACCATTTTAAAATGTCAGGAACCCAAGCCATGGCAGGAAGTGTCAGTCCTCGCCTGCCCCTCATCCACTTAAAAGAACTGACGAGGGAGGACCGGCAGCCAGCTTCCTGTTACATGTCCACCTCGCCCTGATGAGTCCACTCAAGTCTTTTCATCCCGATAGCGTTGGCTAGCTCTTCCCTGCAGGAACCACGGAAAGGTCACTTGGGACAAACAATTTGAAAATTTTCATCACATTTATGACGAGCCTGCTGTAACCTAAACACTGCGTAGGCACTGGAGATATACAGATGAGCTCATAGGCAGGGCTCTTACTACCTGAAGCTTGTGTTCTGATTGAATGAAAGTTGCTCACAGATGCTACACAACTGTGGTTCCGGGTTACTAATTTGTTGATGTGTTTCAAGCTGAGAGTATGCCTGGGTTTATCATTATTGTTCCTTAGAATTTTTACATCCCTTCGTTTTATTTCTGCAAAAAAGTCTTTGGCAAATTAGCAAATACATCGCATTAACAGTTAATAAAGCATTTGCGCTGGAATGGAGAAATCCACAAGGGCAGGATTTTGTCCTGTTCACAGCTAGAATTGCCAGCGATTAAAACTGTGCCTATTTCGCTCTGGATGCTCAAATTTTTGTTGAAGGAATAAGAATCCCTGGGAACAGGGGCTGGCGAATTTGCTTGGGATTTAAAGTTTATATTTTGGGGTTGAAATCATACTCTCTGAACAAGTTTATCAGTAAAATCTGACTATGAGAAATTTGATCAACAATTACAAGATCTGCTCGTCTTAGTCATCAAATTTAACTGCAGAAACTTCAAGTTTCAGATGAGATTTTAAAAAGGCACCGATGTGCCTTCCGATGTGGGGGGAAATAAATGAAAGAAAGACTTTCAAGACTTGAAGAGGTTATATAACCCATCCAAGCTCACACAGCTCAAATACAAAGTGGGTCATTACAAAACCCATGTATTCAACAGGTCGGTCTTTTTACTTTCTTAATGTTTTCTTTTTTTTTTTTCTGGACACACTTCTGCATGTTTCTGTATACTCTTTCTAAAATGTCATTCCAATGCAATCTTTTCGGAAAAGATTTGTGAAGAACTGTAAATTGACCCTTCAACCCAGAAAATCCGTTTTTATGAATCTACCCAACAGATACGGACAGATGTTGGGTGTGGAAGAGGCTGACAAAGGAAGTGATGGGACATCTCTAAACTTGTATGTAGTGCTTTTTTTTTTTTTTTTTTTTTTTTTTTGCAGAAGTGACTTCTCTTGTGGAAGAAAGTTACATGTCTCTGAAATGTTTGTATTTAGAAGAAAACACTCCAACGTGTTCATAACCGTGAGCCGTGGGGAGCGGAGGGTGGAAAGACGGGGAACTTCAACCATTTATTCCATGTGGTTTTGTGCTACTTGTTTTTCCCAGTCAGTACCTGTTATGTTTATGATAAATGAGCACCTCTATGACTGCAGCGGTGTTCTACGCAGAGAACAATAGATCATCAAGAAATGAAATCTTATCTGTTAATCCAGTTTAACTTTGCATTCAACGTTTTGTCCGCCTCCCGTTGGCTCCCATTGAACTTGCTGTCGGTCAGAAGGTCGATGAACACATGAACCAGACAGCAGGGAGGGTCAAGAAGAGATAAAATTCAATCCCATTGTTGTTATTTATTTCGAAGAACGAACTTAAAACAACATGAAATCCTTGACGTCTTCAACACTCATTCTCCTCTGCCCACTGTTCTCTCTCCTATTGAGGATGTTGATGGGGTTCAGAGTCCCTTAAGAAAGTGACGCATAGGGGGCCTGCTTATTCAACAGCTTGAAGGTATTTCAATTTGTTTGTTATAAATGTACATTTGTAAATGTCAGACTTTCTTTAACCCTGCAGACAATTAGTGTTGACAGATTCTTGTGAATGCTTTCAGAATTTCTGTACGCACAGTCACACATAATAAGTACCATTTTTAAAAAACTTAGGACTAAACTATCTGAACTAGTGTGCAACTTCCGTTTTGAATGTAACATGCCTGCAAAAATGATTTCTTTTGTGGAAGAAAATGACATATGTCTTTCAAATGTTTGTATTTAGAAGAAAACACTCCAAAGTGTTCATAACAGCGAACCACGGGGAATGGAGGGGTGGAAAGAGCACGGTCTGTGGGCTGAAGGGTCTTGGGTTCGTTTCCCGTCAAGGACACCTGCCTCCGGTGCAGGCTTGATCCTCGGCCCTGGTCAGGGCACGTGTGGGAGGCAACCAATCAATGTGTCTCTCTCACATCGAAGTTTCTCTCTCTCTGTCTCTCCCCCCTCCCTTCCACTCTCTCTAAAAATCAAAGGAAAAATATCCTCGGATGAGGATTAACAACAACAAAAAGTGGTCGTCAGTAAGATTGGTGAACTTGAAGACTTAGCAAGAGACATCGCTGAAATGTATAACAGCAACAAAAAAGAACTTAAAGAACAAAACAAAAGCAGAATATCAGTGAGTGGTGGGACTTCCAGCAACGTAATATGCAAGTGACTAATCCCTCAAGACAAAGGCTGAGGGAGGGAACAGAAAAAAAACATTTGAAGAAATAATGGCTGAACATGTCCTGAACTTCACAAAAACTATAAGCTCATCGATCCAAGATAATCAGTGAACCTGAAGCACAGGCAACATGAAGAAAGCCCTATCCAATTTGCTTAAAATCAATGATAAAGAGAAAATCTTAAAAGTAGCCAGGGGAAAAAAGACATGTTTTACCCGGGAGGTGGGGCGGGGGTGGGATCGGGGGAGGGGGTTGGTAAGGTTATCAGCAGGTGAGGGTTCCAGCAGAGTCCGGAAGCACTGTGAAGTGAAGACAGCAGGTGACCACCTTCAAGTATTAAAAGAACACCGGAAACTCAGAATTCTACACGCAGTGAAGATATAGTACAGAACGAAGGCAGGTACTTTTTCAGACTCATAAAACCTGGAGGAGTTCATCACCAGCAAGAAAGGGTAAAAGAAATCCTTCAAGCAGAAGGAACACGACAGCAGGTGGGACGTAGCCATTCTAACAGGAAAGCAGCGGTGCCTCGCTGCTGTTTTCATTTTCAGTTCCCTGATGGCACGGACGTAGAGCATCTTTCAGACGCTCATTTGCATCTCTCTCTTTTCTTTTCCTAAATGTATTCTTATTGATTCCAGAGAGGAAGGGAGAGGGAGAGAGAGAGAGAAACATCAATGATGAGTGAGAATCATTGATTGGCTGCCTCCTGTACACACACCTCCCCCCCACACTCCCACTGGGGATTGAGCCCACAACCTGGGCATGTGCTCCAACCGTGACCTCCTGGTTCATAGGTGGACACTCAACCACTGAGCCACACCAGCCTTGGCCTGCTGTAATGATCCTTTTAGAACATTTGTACCGCTTAGAGTTCTCAACCTGTGGGTCGCGACCCCTTTGGCGGTCGAAAGACCCTTTCACAGGGGTCGCCTAAGACCATCCCGCATATCACATATTTACATTAAAATTCATAACCATGGCAACATGACAGTGATGAAGTAGCAACGAAAATAATTTTATGGTCGGGTCACAACATGAGGAACTGTATTTAAAGGGCCAGAAGGTTGAGAACCACTGGCTTAGACTCATGCAGGAACTTCTTTAATCACGAGCATATTTTGCAATTAGCAAATTAGCAGCGATTCCTCTTTTACAAATGAGGGTGAATCGAGACCCTAAAAGAAACTAACTCAATATGCAGCTACCAATGTTAGTTACCAGGGAACACTGCGTGGGTGAAGAGCCGTGAGGAGTCTGAAAGGGTCCCCAACATGGACATTCAAAGAAAGCGGGGTGTCCTAAAGGGGCTGGAACGAGGGCCGCGCTCGCCATGAAGACGCGCTCGCCCTTGGCAGCCCAACACGCGTGGCGACAGGTGGAGGGACTACAAATAGCCTTGGCCTCCGAGTGGAAAAAATGAGAAGCTGGGCCAAGGCTTTCAAAGTGACTTAGTGACAGGAATGCCAGGGGCAGACCTGAGGATACAGGGGGGTAGTCACAGGCTCACGGAGGACCTGGGAGCGCGCAGGCCTCCCGTCCTCACGCCGGCCGCGCAGACGGGGACAGTGAACCCCAAGTCAAAGGCCGAGCTGGGACCCAGCTTCACCTCTGAGTCCAGCTTCTCATCAAATGCTCCCTCAGTCCCTGTCAATACACCAAACTGAGCCACTTTTTTTCTTTTCTTTTTTTAAAAATATATTTTATTGGTTGTTTTTTGTTTTTTTACAGAGAGGATGGGAGAGGGATAGAAAGTTAGAAACATTGATGAGAGAGAAACATCGATCAGCTGCCTCCTGCTCGCCCCCCACTGGGGAGGTGCCCGCAACCCAGGTACATGCCCTTGACCGGAATCGAACCCGGGACCCTTCAGTCCGCAGGCCGACACACTATCCACTGAGCCAAACCGGTTAGGGCAAGCCACTTTTTTTCTTAATCCTCACCCGAGGATGTGTTTCCATTGATTTTTAAAGAGAGTGGAA
This sequence comes from Myotis daubentonii, assembly GCF_963259705.1. NCBI lineage: Eukaryota > Metazoa > Chordata > Mammalia > Chiroptera > Vespertilionidae > Myotis > Myotis daubentonii. The sequence continues at coordinate 5,009,799 of NC_081859.1, read as the reverse complement.
GGGAGAGGGAGAGAGAGGGAGAGAGGGAGAGAGGGAGAGAAGGGGGGGAGAGAGAGAGACATCGATTGGTTGCCTCCTGCACATGCCCCAATCGGGGCTAGGGATCGAGCCTGCAACTCCGGTATGTGCCCTTGACCAGAATTGGGGATATAAAGAGCCATCAGGCCTCAGGTCAATGCTCTAGCCACTGAGCCAAACCAGCCAGGGCGAAACTGAGCCATGTGAACTGAACGTTTCCCGGGACAGTCGGGCTGTGTGGCCCCTGCTGCACTTTGACGCTGGTGGAGAGTGGAGGCAGCGGAGTGCACCTGTCGGCTGGGTTGTTACCTGGAGGCTGAGGAGAGGGCCACGGAGGGAGTAGGGGGAGGGACTGAGGAGCTCTGGGCTTTCATCCCAGCTCCACCTGTCTACTCATTGAACACGTCTGGCATTTTGATTTCTTCATCTTTAAAATTGGGATATGAGCTGGCTTTACTGGGAAGGTGACTGTAAATAACTGAGGAAACAGGCCATTTGCTGCCCCATAAACTGCTCTGTGGATGAGTAGAGAGGTAAACAGGAGCTCTAGGCCTCCCTGCTTCACCCTGCCCTTCATTCCATCATCCTAGGAGAAGGTTAGGCCACAGGACTCCACGATCGCTTCCATTCTGAAATCCGTCCATTAGTCATTGCAACCCATGGACATGAGAAAGACCCCCCGCCCCGAGAGGGCTTGTTAAAATGCAGATGGGGCCCTAGCCGGTTTGGCTCAGTGGATAGAGCGTTGGCCTATGGACTGAAGGGTCCCAGGTTCGATTCTGGCCAAGGGCACATGCCCGGGGTTGCCGGCTCAATCCCCAGTAGGGGTCATGCAGGAGGCAACCAATCAATGATTCTCTCTCATCATTAATGTTTCTATCTTTCCCTCTCCCTTCCTCTCTGAAATCAATAAAGAAATATATATATATATATATATATATATATATATATATATATATATATATATATACATACACACACACACACACACACATATAAATAATGCAGATGGGTCCTGAGACTGGGCCCAGATGGTCTAGCTCAGGTGATGGCGAACCTTTTGAACTCAGCATGTCAGCATTTTGAAAAACCCTAACTTAACTCTGGTGCCGTGTCACATATGGAAATTTTTTGATATGTGCAACCATAGTAAAACAAAGATTTATATTTTTGATATTTATTTTATATATTTAAATGCCATTTAACAAAGAAAAATCAACCGAAAAAATGAGTTCGCGTGTCACCCCTGACACCCGTGTCATAGGTTCGCCATCACTGGCTCTAGCTGCTGCTCTGGGGCGGGGGATGGGGGGCAAACTCACCCCTGAGAACCGAGCTGTGGCAGCTGTGAAAACGGTGCGTTACACCCCATAAATCACGGAGCCAGTCCTGGTCCTTGTGTAGGCTTTAAAGATAAACTGTAGGTAATGAACACGTGTCATTTGGGAAAGTCTTAAGAAGTACTAAGAACCTTTAAGCTGCTTCCACACCCAAAGAAACAGGCTTATTTAGAAATTGCTCTTTTAGTTCGTTACAGGCATTTTCCCGGCCCGCTCATCCACCCAGCAGAGGCTGGTGTGCACACGTGGGCAAGCCCTCCGCCACGATGGGGTGGCGTGGGATCCAGTCTCACCCGCCCCCTTTTGCTCCCTTCCTCCTCTCCCATCTCAAGGCTCTAGCTGCAGTGAGTGAGTAAATATACTTTTACTGATTTCAGAGAGGAAGGGAGAGGGGGAGAGAGATAGAAACATCAATGAGAGAGAATCACTGATCGGCTGCCTCCTGCTCGCCCCACACTGGGGATCGATCCCGTAACCCAGGCATGTGCCCTGACCGGGAATTGAACCGTGACCTCCTGGTTCATAGGTGGACGCTCGACCACTGAGCCCCGCTGGCCGGCCGGGCCGGATGTCTGCATTTCAAAGATGAATGCCTCCATGGAGAAAGCAGTCTGACTGCATAACTATGCGTATTTTTGAGGGCAGAGAACTTCACCCTTTGAGTCATAGCCTTCCAGGCCCCTCTGCCCAGCCTCTCTCTCAGACTGAGCTGCTCCATGGTCTTGGTTCGAAAAAAAGGGATACTTTAGGGGCCCAACCTGAAGGCGTGGCCGCGTGAGACCAGCCACATGGGCGAGCTGGCTGGGAGCGGAGTCAAGGCCGGGGAGGCAAAATGAAGACATCCACTTCTTTTTTTAGGACGGGATTTCCTACACTGGCATACCTCTTGTTTTCCTTTCCGTCACAGCTAATAAAAGCACTTGGGTTTTATATAGTCCTACTAGTGACCCGGTGCACAGATTCGTGCACATCGAAAGGAAATTAATTAGAAGGTGGCCGGCGGGGTGGGACTGGGCGAGAGACGGGCCAGATACACCCTGGAGCCAACCTCCTGCTGTCCCTCCCTCCCTGGCCAGCGGCATCTGGGGTGGCCCCATGGCTCAAAGGGCATCTGCAGAGTAAGCGGGGTCCCTCTGGCAGGTGGGGTCCCTTAGCCGGGCCTGCAGGGCCTAAGGCCACTGGAAGAATGTTGATCCATCCCCCGCCATCTCAGTGCCAACTGGCTCCTGCCCTGTCTCTCTCAGCTGAGCCAAGAGGAGAAGAGCAATATTTTGCAGACAGCTTTTCAGGCGATGATTATCTCATCCGAACACACTGCTGGACTTGAAAGGAAAATTATAATTCTACATTTCCATGTGAAAGAGCCGCTAATGACTGGTTGTTCTGTTTTCAGAAACAAACATCAAAAATCTGGCTGTAACATTGAAGAAGGGAAGGGAGAGAAGACAGATAAAATACACTGGCCAAGGGCACATGTTGGGTTGCGGCCTCAATCCCCAGTAGCGTGGCTCAGTGGTTGAGCATCCGCCAATGAACCAGGAGGTCAGGGTTCAATTCCCAGTCAGGGCACATGCCCGGGTTGCGGGCTTGATCCCCAGTAGGGGGCGTGCAGGAGGCAGCCGATCCATGATTCTCTCTCATCATTGATGTTTCTCTCTCTCTCTTTCTCGTCCTTCCTCTCTGAAATCAATAAAAATATATATTTGAAAATATGAAAATAGAATAAAATACAGCATGAAGGGCTCTTTTCCACCACCATCACCATCCACAGTCATTTATTTTTCAGGAGACCAGAAAACGCATTCTCCCAACTGGGATACGTCTGAAAGTGAAAGGTGGCTGTTCACGGTCATGTGGGGACAATATCCTAGGAGTTGAGCTCTCGTTACATACACAGACTATATGTAATATGTTACATGTTGGGGCTATAAGGAGGCAAAACATGTAATTTCTCCCCCAAAAGCTTACATTTTAGGTGGGGAAAGAAGATATTTACAAGAAGGAAACATACCACCAGGCAGCTAAATTAGGTGTATTGACACTAAGGAGGTAATTTTTTCTTTTAATATATTTTTATTGATTTCAGAGAGGAAGGGAGAGAGGGAGGGAGGGAGAGAGAGAGAGAGAAAGAGAGAGAGAGAGAGAGAAACATCAATGATGAGAGAGAGAGAATCACTGATCGGTTGCCTCCTGCACGCCCCACACTGGGGATGGAGCCCACAACCTGGGCATGTGCCCTGACCGGGAATCGAATGGTGACCTCCCGGTTCATAGGTTGATGCTCAACCACTGAGCCACGCTCATGCAATTCTTCCTGGCTAACCAGCCAGAAAATAGCAGCACCAAACCATAGGCTCCCTGTGGGTTTCCTTTTATACATTTGCATTTCCAGGGTCATGTGGGTCGTTAACCAATGGCATCTGAGCTTCCCCTCTGCCCCGGAGTCTCTGCCAGAGGGAGCCTCCCTCCCCAGCTCTCGCAGAGAAGGGCCGGGCCTGAGACCCGCAGGGGCAGGAGGCACCCACTTGCACCATCAGCTCCAGGCTGCATGGCCATTTGTCTGCCCACGTCCCTGATTATGGAAGACATGGTGATGACATCCACACTCACCCTCTAAAGACTCTCCGTCAACTGTTGTCAACATTTAATTATACTCACCTCGTTCTCATTCTCCAATCCAGCCTCTTCAGCGGCTCCCTCAGCGCGTGGGAAAGTTCCCCGGGCAACCCCGGGAGGGGCTGGGACTCAGGACAGCTCCCTCCATCCTCTTCCTTAAGGGCCACCCAGCTTCATGCTGAAGGATGAGGACAGTGGTCAGCAAACTCATCAGTCAACAGAGCCAAATATCAACAGCACAACGATTGAAATTTCTTTTGAGAGCCAAATTTTTTAAACTTAAACTATATAGGTAGGTACATTGTTATGAACTTAACGAGGGTCCTCCTAAGCTGGCCTTTGCTAAAAACGTCCTCAATCTGATGGAGGTACGTTCGCTGAGGTCGACCCCTTCCAACTCTCCCATCCACACTCGTCTTGTCTACTTGTTTCGTCCATCTCCTTTCCGAAAACCGACTTCTGCGCACGGGCCACGAAGTTTCAATCGCACCGTCCGTGCACACCCGCACGTGGTATTTTGTGGAAGAGCCACACTCAAGGGGCCAAAGAGCCGCATGTGGCTCGCGAGCCGCCGTTTGCCGACCGCTGGGTGAGGAGCATGGTGGGCATGTTGCAGGCGAGGCTGGACAGCTCTCCCTCAGCCTCCCAGGTCTGCGCCAGTTTTCCCAGGGGGCTTCGGGGTTCACAAGTGGGGCACAGAGTCACCCGGAAGGTCTCAAACTCTACCTGCTGGTCCCTTCCCCCAATGCCCTGGGGACAGAGTTCTCCCGGCCCCACCCCAGCTGCAAATCACAGGTCTAATTTGTTAGGAAAGCGCTTTATTAAGTTTAAATTTAGCAGGCGAGGCTGTGGATAGCCCTATCTCTGTTTCTGAGAAACAGCTGTTTACTATTCTAACCCGGCAGAGGCCTGGCAGCCACAGCTGCTCTGCCAGACACCCCTGCCCTGAGCCCACAGCTGCCCGGCTTGGTGCTCAAGTTAGAAGGGGCACACGACCTAGGACTCTGCAGGACCAACGAGGGCAGTCGGGACCTATTTTTGATGATCCCGGGGGATTATTTAAAGGAAATTCCGTGAAGTCCATGTAGCTCTTTAAAAGTATTTGGTTCCGCCCAGCTAGTGTGGTTCAGTGGTTGAGCGTCGACCTATGAACCAGGAGGTCACGGTTGGATTCTGGTCAGGGCACAGGCCAGGGTTTCAGGCTCCATCTCCAGTAGGGGGCGTGCAGGAGGCAGCCCATCGATGATTCTCTCTCATCATTGATGTTTCTCTCTCGCCTTCTCCCTTCCTCTCTGAAATCAATAAAAATATAAAGTATTTGATTCCACCGCCTGCTTTCCTTGTCCCCGGTTCTATCCCTGCATTTCCCGTTGTACGTTTATGTGTCTGGAACTGAACAGCAATGAAATGAAAGCCATTGTGCCAGGGAGATGTCCCCGGCTGGGCGTTCCAGGTGAGCTGCCGGCTGGGTGGTTGGCAGAGTCCCTGCTAATCAGAGAGATCCCTTATTCTGTCATTTCCTCCAGGGGAAATGGGACGTGGCTCACAGCTTCCCGGGCACTGTGGCCAGATGGTTCCCAGAGCTCCCAGAAACTGTCTTGCCTACATGTTCTTCTTGAAACACTTGCTGCAGGCAAAGTCCTCTATTAGACCCCCGCCTGTAAGTCACAATGCATGGGATGTGATGCTCGGTGTTGGAGTGGGGGCGCTGGACAGTGGGCAAAGGGTCACTGAATCTCTACAGGGACATTGTAGACAAGCTGGCCGTGTGACCCATGGCTAAAATGAGCCTCGGGGGCCAGAGGGGATGGAAAGTGATGAGGAGAGGTGCCCGAGCAGGAGATAGCATAACCTCAGATGACACCCGTAGCCTGTACTATATACGCTGAATGGCTGGGGGCCTGAGTGCTCAAGACAATGGAGCAGAGAGAGCCCACGTGCCAGAAGGTTTTCCTTTCTCTTTCATTTTTTTTTAAATTTATGTCTTTTTATTGATTTCAGAGAGGAAGGGAGAGGGAGAGAGATGGGAACAACAATGATGAGAAAGAATCATTGATCTGCCGCCTCCTGCACACCCCACAATAGGGATCAAGCCCGCAACCTGGGCATGTGCCCTGACCGGGAATCAATCTATTGACTTATGCCAGCTGGGCTCTTATATGTTATTTTTAAAGTCTATCCTTGAATTACCTTCAGATATTTCCCTTCATATATTAATGATTGATACAATTTACTAATGATTAATATAGTCAATACATTAATATAACCAATGATTATATGGGCATTCCTAAAATCTGAAAATTCTAGCCCTGCCCTTTGAATTTTTTTTAATTACTAAAATTAAACTTAAAAAATACACATGTGGGAAAAGCTAATGTCGCTGTAGATACTCAGGCAAACAAAAATCTCATGTATTTGATTTGATTTGGTGGAGAGCAGGGTGGCAGTGCATTGTGAATTCCAAAACGCAGCTAAAAATAACAACTATGGTTGAGTAAGACTGCCGGAGATGTTCTAAGAACAGATGAAGAAACCCGATAGCAAATTCCTCTGCAGTTTGCAAATAGACTTGCGAGCTTGGTTGGAAAGTCTGGGTCTTCTGCTCAAGAGTGGAATAACATCTAAATTCATCCCAATCCCGCCTCCGTGGATTAGTGGTTGGGGAAGTGGTCAGAATTGGTCCTATGAGTAGAGTAACTCTGAATATTGCAAGATGATTGTAATAACATATAAAGAAAAAAACCTTGGAGAATATATTGCTGCTCAGGAGGCTCAGAAATGTATTTGCCTTCATGAAAGCAGTAAACCATACTTCCTTAAGAAATATGGGTTATGGCCCTAACAGGTTTGGCTCAGTGGATAGAGCGTAGGCCTGCGGACTGAAGGGTCCCGGGTTCGATTCCGGTCAAGGGCATGTGCTTGGTTGCAGGCACATCCCCAGTTGGGTTTGTGCAGGAGGCAGCTGATCGATGTTTCTCTCTCATCGATGTTTCTAACTCTCTATCCCTCTCCCTTCCTCTCTGTAAAAAATGAATAAAATATATTTTTTTAAAAAAGAAAGAAATATGGGCTATGACTGGGTCTGCAGGAAGCTGGGCATCCAGGGAAAGGTCTCTCAAGGAGGTGCTTTTAGTAGGAAAAGTACCCAAATGGGATTAGGGCTCTGGTCCTATCTTAAAAAAATTTTTTACTTTAATTTAGTTCAGAGAGGAAGGGAGATAGATAGAAACGTCAATGATGAGAATCATGGATCGGCTGCCTCCTGCACGCCCCCTACTGAGGATGGAGCCTGCAACCCTGGCATGTGCCCCTGACGGGGAATCAACTATGAGCTCCCATAGGTCGACGCTCAACCACTGAGCCACACTGGCCGGGCCAACGGGGTACATTTAAAAGAAAGCTCAGAAGTGGCCTCCAACAAGCTGGGAGGCTGGACCCGGCGGCGGCACAGGTACCTGCAATGCATGGTTCTGCTCCTGCATTTGTTTCCACTGCCTGACGCGAGCTACTGGGCGGCCCGCTCCCACAGGGGCACGCGGGGGCCGGAACCTTCCGACGCCAGCCGGGAGCAGAGGCCTAACCCCTGGGGAGGGTGGCACCGGGAGTCGGAAGTTCGGTCGACGAAGGCGGGGCTTCGTTGCCAGGAGGCGGAGCCGTCGTTTGCGTTTCCAGGAAGCTTGTCCCTTTTCTCTCGCCGTAGCGCCCGGAACCGGAAGCCGCCCTGAGGCGTGCGCTGGGTTTCCGGTCGCGAGCAGCCCTGGGCTCCATGTGGGAACTACTGTGAGGGGTTTGCGATCCGAGTGCTGCCGAAATCGAGTTCCCGGTGAGTGGGGACTGGGGGCGGGGGTGGGCCATGCAGGGCACGGCGTCCGCGGGTGTGGAAGCCCGGGAGCCGGACTGAGGGGCCCTGGAGCTCCCGGGGGCCGGCCAGCTGCCTGTGGGGGAGGCGTTTGCTGCTCGCAGGCAGGCGGAGGAGACAGCTTGGCTGACGGCGGGCGCGTTTCCTCGCCCGTGTCTCAGGAACCCGCCCGCGGGAGAGATGACGTCCTTAGCCCAGCAGCTCCAGCGCCTCGCCCTCCCGCAGAGCGACCCCAGCCTCCTGTCCAGGGATGAAGTTGCCTCTTTGTTGTTTGACCCCAAGGAAGCGGCCACCATCGACCGGGACACCGCCTTTGCCATCGGTGAGCTCCTGCCCCTTGGAACGCCACGGGGAGCGTTGGCTTTCTGGATGTGGCTGTGTTTCCTTCTTTTCTCTCCTGACCTGCCCTCCCCCGGAGCGGATCCTAACTTGTTGACCTCAGGTTGTTAGGGAAGGAGAATGACAGCCGTGTGCCAGGCGCCTGAGACGCATATACGGGCACAGATGCAACCACAGGGCTAGGGAGGTCGTCTAATGCACAGAGGAGGGACCGCCACAAGGGGCCGAGTTATTATCCTTCCTGTAGAATAAAACCCTAATATGCAAATCGACCCAACCGGAGGACAGGTCGTTATGACACACTGACTTTCAGGGGGCAGTCGCTCAATGCAGGAGCGTGTGCTCCCCCCCCCCCCCCCACACACACACCAGAAGTAGGCAATCCGGGGTGGGGGGGGGGGATGGTGGCCAGCGGGCTGCACCAGGTCACCAAGCAAGGCGGGTGGTGGGTAGGGGATGGTCCCCCGGCTTGCGGGTCACCCCACAGATGGCCCTGATTGCCGGCCAGGCCTAGGGACCCTACCCTAGATGTTGGGAACCCTGAAAAGACAGGATGATGCAGCGATGACATGCATGGACTCTGGCTTGCACATTTTGTGGTCAGCCCTGACTCTGACACTTATAACTGTGTGACAAAGCCAGTGACTTCTCTCTGCTTCAGTTTTTCCACCCATAAGGTGGGGGAAATGGTACTACTGCCTCCGAAGGATCATGTTATGCTCTACTTTGTATAATCAGGGCAGAAAAATGTAGCTGCCTTTCACCTGTATGAAAAGTATGGTCACTGGTGCATGCAGCGTCCCGGATTGCAAGAGGGATGTCCGACAGCCGGTTTAGGCCTGACATCCCCCAGGGGGCCCCCGATTGTGAGAGGGAGCAGGCCAGGCTGAGCCCCCCACACACACACATACACACACACGAATTTCGTGCACCGAGCCTCTAGTAGCAGATATTAAACACACACACACAACACAGCCCCTGTAGGAAGTCCTTCTTGTTCTCCTAGTTGGTGCAATATTATTCATTCTCTAGTTGAAAATGAGGAATCTGTGTTTGGGACCATGTTACAGGTTGGGCACGCTAAAAGGATTCAGAGTTCTTTGAGGGGTGAGTAAAACTGCGAATGAGGGGTGAGGTGCACCTCCTTGCGAAGGGTCATTAAAGGAACCGCCCTTTTCCCAGGGTGCACCGGCCTGGAGGAGCTGCTCGGCATCGACCCCGCCTTCGAGCAGTTCGAAGCCCCCTTGTTCAGCCAGCTCGCCAAGACCTTGGCGCGCAGCGTGCAGACCAAAGCCGTGAACAAGCAGCTGGATGAGAACATTTCGTTGTTCCTCACTCACTTGTCCCCCTACTTCCTGCTGAAGCCAGCACACAAGTGTCTGGAGTGGCTGATTCACAGGTAGGAAGCGGAATTACAGAAATAATCAGGGGCTGACAACTTTGATCTTTAAAAAAAAAAAAAAATTAAGTAATGACAGCACGTACCCACTGAAAGCTGAAAAATTAGGTAAGCGAGGGCTTAACGTGATGCCTGGAGATGTGGTGAGATGAGTATGAGGAGGGTGAGACGAGCCAGTTCGTCTGCCGTTAAACTCGTTTTTGTTGACAGTGACACACGGCACAGGACTGCTGAAGGTCTTGAGGGCGCACCTCATCCGTTCTGAGGTGCTTTGCATTAGCAGTTGTTACTGCGTGTTGGGCAGAGGGGACCACTGAACTTCTTTCTTGCTAAAGTAACAAAGTCAGTGGTTTGGGGAAAAGGGAAATAGCAATCCTCTGAAACACCAGAACTAGGAAAACTGTAATTTAACGTGTATCGAACATTTATACGCCAGGCCCCATGGTGAGTGAGCACTTGGCGTCATGGGGAGACGCTTGTCCCCATTTTATAAATGGAAGACTGAGGCATAGATCGGTTACTAATGTTGCCTCAGTCGCACATCTAGTAAGTTGGATACAAGTTTGTTTCCAAGGTCTGATACTTCATCCTCTTCGGGAGTTGTCTCAGTAAGTTTACCCAGCTTTATTTTCTCACTTCCTAGCATCACCTCACAGCTTACACATCTTTGTTTATTCCCCCTTATGTACGTTTTAAGAAAAGAAATACTTCTGTTTCATTCATTGGAGACATGGTGATAAAGTGACTTCCCTTTCGGAAGCAAGTGAGTCATGGAGGAAACATAATTTTATCCGGGTCTTCTAATTATCAGAACATGAGGCTCATCAGACAAGAAAGAATCAAGTCTGTAATATTTTCCTGGGCCTTCTAGCATTCAGTTTTCCCAAATAGATCAATTACTATAAGGAGCACTTTTGCATTTGAGTCTACATTTACTTATTCATGTTACATTGAGTTCGATACAGAGATGAGTAGGCTGCCCTTGGCTACTGTTTTGGAAATAAATGCTACAGTGACGGTGTATGCGGTGTTTGGGGCTTGGAGAACCCCCTGGGTTAGTCGAGGGAGGCTTAGTGGGGAGAGTCTTGCCTTGGCCAGCACAGAACCACATAGAAAACTAATAAGAAAAGGCACATGGTGTGTGACTCTGAAAGGCACCGGTGGGCTGGAGGCACGTTAAGAGGGGTCACTGCTGGGGGAATTAGGAAAAGCTTGGGAAAAGGGGCATCTGAGCTAGGGTTTGAAGGCTGCACAGACTTAATGTATGTGACAGAGTTAACGAGTCTGTCTTTTGTTACTAGGTTAGAGGGACCAGTACAAAGTTTTGTGAAGTTCATGGACAAGTTCTGTAGGGTTTAATTTGATGATTCTGTTTCTGATGAGTATTTTGGCTTTAGAATTACGATCATGAGGGAACTGAGGCGGCTGTGGAAGCTGAACCCTGGAGCGTGGCTGCCTGGTGGCCGGCTGCTTCTCTGTTGGTTTGACTGCAGTGATCCCGCGGTTATGTTAATGTTACGATAGGTTAAAACAAAGTTGAGAGAAAGTGAGCGGGATACAGGTTTTGGTACTGATATTTCATATTTTACCGCATAGGAATTGGCAGAACTGTGTTGAGTACTTCAGTGCAAAATAGAGGGCTATGGTTAATGCTCTGTATCCTATAATTATGTGATTGTTTTGACTAGTATCCATTCTGAGTATTTTTAGCTCATTGATAATACAATTTGGACGTGTCAGGAAATACATGCTTGTAAGTTTTGTGTCAATGTGAATTGTTTGCTTTTCCCCCAGGTTCCACATCCACCTGTATAATCAAGATAGCCTCATAGCTTGTGTTCTCCCGTACCATGAGACAAGAATATTTGTGCGGGTTATACAGCTCCTAAAAATTAATAATCCAAAGCACAAATGGTTCTGGTTGTTGCCAGTTAAGGTATGATTGTTGAATGACATGTACCTGTGATCAGTACAAATCTTGATTAAGATGTAGTTTGGAAAAAATAAAGTCATTGGTGCTTCTGAGGGTATTACCTCCATCACTTTTATTTCCTAACTTCCTGTTTAAATAGCAGCTGGGTTTTATTTATACCTGATACAGGCTGTGCAATTTACATGGGGGGGGGCAAAAGTAGGTTTACAGTTGTGAGTACAGGAAGCAGAGCTTATTTCTGTGCTATTTGTTAATTATTGTATGTTCCATATGAAGCCCCGGTTGGTGTGGCTCAGTTGATTTGAGTGTCATCCTGTGCACCAAACAGTCATGGGTTCAATTCCCAGTCCGGGCACACACCCAGGTTGCTGGTTTGATTCCCCAGTCAGTACTCCCTGTGGGAGGCAACCAATCCATGTTTCTCTCTCCCTCTTCCTTCCTATAAAAACAGCCCGGTGAGGATTAAAAGTAACGATCAGTTAGTGGCTGTTCTTTCTGTCTCTTCCAGCAATCTGGAGTGCCCTTAGCTAAAGGAACTTTAATTACCCACTGCTACAAAGATCTTGGATTCATGGATTTCATTTGCAGTTTGGTAACAAAATCTGTGAAGGTGAGTAGTATATTGTCTCATGAATGTATAATTCCATTAAACGGTCGCTTGCTCTGAATGGAGAAAACGTGTTGGACCTTCCCCAGTAACAGTGGTGGTTGGAGAAAGTTCCTTTTGTAAAAGACCCTCCTGTTCAGGAGTGTGAGCAGTGGGTCAGTCTTTCATTATAAAAGGTGTTTTTCTACAAAAATTATTCCTTGCCAAGTTCTATTTATAATGATTGTGGAAACAGTTTAAAGAGACAGTCTAAAAATGTCAGGAAGGCTGTTCAGTCAGCCTTGTCACTTTTAATTGAACCAAGGAATCTGTGTATTTATTTAATGTTGCAGATGGTAAAAATTAAAATGTCACCCTGAGGGAGCTGAAGAGAGCTGTACATGTTTTTATACTTTTATTAAACTTGGCCTTTCACTCCTTAAATGTGTTTTGTTTGTGCTTTTGTTCCAGGTTTTTGCTGAGTATCCTGGGAGTTCAGCTCAGTTGAGGGTTCTCTTAACTTTTTATGCTTCTACCATCGTGTCTGCCTTGGTGACTGCTGAGAACATATCGGACAATATAGTTGCTAAGCTATTTCCATATGTCCAAAAGGTCGGCCCTGCTCAAGTGTATAGCAGATTATTTTGTACTTGAAGGGATGCTCTTGCTTTTAAATGTTTAACTTGGACATAAATGTTCTAAAATAGACAGTTTCGGGTGGTGGATGAGATTTAACTTTTAGGTAAAAAGATGACCTCTTTTTATGGTCTTAAAAACCAGAGTAGGATCTTAATTAGGGCTTCTTAAGAAATAAATATTGGATATTTGGCCTTGCCAGTGTCTCCCAGATATGCATGGTACAGGCTCTCATTATGTTTACACTGACTCCCGCTTCTCAGTGTCTCTGCCTCCCAGTTGCCTTGGTGCCGGCCACCATCCCAGCCCCTGGAAGTACTGCTTTCACTTCCCACCTTGTCCCAGGATCATAGTCTTCACTCAGACACCGTTTCTGATTGAAGTCTCCCTTTCAGGGGTGGGAATTTGCATGTAAAGAAGAGCCCCTTGGCTCCTAGCAGGATGTGTGGCGGGGGCTCCAGTGGGAGATCCTCCTCTCGTCTGAGAGACTTGTCTTCTCTGTGTCCCTCAGGAAAGGGGTCAGCACCTTGATTTTTCACTTCTGAGGGGTGTGCATTAGGTAGTATTAATCTCCAGTTTATGGCATTTCTAACTTGTCAAGGTAAAGTGACATTTTAAGTAGGCTAAAATAATGTATATATAGTTCATTATTTTTCCTTATATTTTAAAAAATATTTAGGGATTGAAATCATCTTTACCAGATTACAGAGCTGCAACGTATATGATAATATGTCAGATTTCTGTGAAAGTGACCATGGAAGATACCATCGTCAATTCATTGGCCTCACAGATCATCAAAACATTGACGAAAACCCCCTCTTTGATCAAGGAGGGACTGGGTTGCCTGATAGTGCTGCTGCAGAGGCAGAAGCCAGAGAGTCTGGGGAAAAAGTACGTACCCTTGAATTGAGAAATGATAATTAGATGTTATTTTGACGTTATTTTAAATCATTTTTTGTTGTTAAGATAAATTGCTATTTATTGTGTAACTTGTTAAGTCAACACGTTATGTACTTGTTTCTTCAAAGGCCATTTCCTCACTTGTGCAATGTTCCTGATCTTATTACAATACTACATGGGATTTCTGAAACATACGACATCAGTCCTCTTCTGCGGTACATGCTTCCGCATCTGGTCGTCTCCATCATTAATCACGTTACAGGTACGTGGTTGCAATTTTATGTGTCAGAACGTGTTTTCTGATATTTAATTCTCTTAAAATAGGAGCCATGCCTGTGCTCAGACCTTTTCTTTTTAAATAGATTTTTACTAATTTCAGAGAGTCAGGGAGCGGGAGAGATAGAAACATCAATGATGAGAGGGAATCATTTATTGGCTGCCTCCTGCACACCCCCTACCTGCAACCCAGGCATGTGCCTTGACTGAAAATCGAACCAGGACCTCCTGGTTCAATCAGACTGGGAGCTCATCTTGAAAAGGCACAGTAGGTCAACAGTCAGCCACTGAGCCATGCTGACCTGGCTAATTGTTTTGTTTTATTATTATTGGTTGTTGTTAATCTTTTTCTGTGCCTAACTTATAAATTAAACTTTATCACAGGTATGTTTGTATAGGAAAAAAAAGTTGAATATATAGTGTTCAGTACCATCCAAGGTTTCAGGCATCCACTGGGGGTCTTCAGACATAGTCTCCATGGAAGGTTTAATGAGATCTAGGTTCAGGTCCCAACTTCAACTATTTGTAATGCGATCTGGAGAAAGACTATATTTTTTGGATTTCTCTTTCACTAAAGAGCTAGGCATGATCATCCTTTTAATAAAAGTACATAGAACTTCAGATAAAGGATAAATGAGGGTAGTTTAGATGCAGAAATGCTTTGAAAAATGTAAATGACAAAATATGTGAAAGACAATTTTGAAAATGGATTTTTAAAATACCCCAAAAAAGTGAGTTTTAGTGTACATGTTTTAAAGTTATTCCTGTAGGAAAGTTTCTGCTCTAAGTGAATATAATAGTATAAGCATGCAAAAATCATTCCCCAATCAGTTTTAACTTGTCATATATATTAAGGAGAAGAAACTGAAGGGATGGATGGTCAAATCTACAGGAAACACTTGGAAGCTATACTTACACACATATCACTGAAGAACAACTTAGACCATTTGTTGGCTAGGTAAGTGGTTATTTCTAACATGCCTTTGATTTGTATTTTCATAAGTATTTAGTCCAGTAATTGTGACAACAGAAAAAGTAATTTTTCTTGCTTATCTTTAGTGCTTATACCTGATCATGAAAAGTTAATAGTTAAGCTAAATTTGGGTTATAGCCTCATGTAAATTGTATCTGTTTAGTTTCCTAAACATAAAGGGACTAAAATGCCTGAAACAATTGGTATTCAGTAACTATCACCTAGAAGCTTCCTATTAAGGATTGATAGCAAGTGAAAGTTATTTCTTCCTTTTCTGTAAAAATAGTTCAGTTTCCCATTTCTTTTCTTGTTTAAAGGGCAGCTTGATAGAGTGCAAAGAATGTAGGCATAGCGATGAGATGCGGACTTGAACCCTGCCCCTGTCCTTCCCAGGAGAGTAGGGTAGGCAGTTCCAGAGGCCAGGCTGCCCAGATCTAGGTTTGCCCTGTGTGACATGGGCCCCGTGCCCACGTGCTGGTGTGTCCTCATTCCTGCTCTTGCTCCCAGCACTGGCTTGTGAATGGAAGGGGAGTGTGCAGGTAAAGTCGTTGGTAGCTTGGGCTCTGGAATCAGACTGGGAGCCCATCTTTGAAAGGAGCAGTGGGGCTCACCAGGGCAGCGGCTGTGTCTGGTCTTGTTTGACATCAGGCAGGTTATAGGGCTTATAGCCCTGGTGTTGTATCTGTGAAATAAGTAGTTTTCTACCTGGAGGTGATGAGAGTTAGAGATAATATTCCTAAACCACCTAGGACATGGTAGGTACTCACACAGTAACTCTCATGTCTGCTAATCCTGGCTTTGTTTTGCAGCCTTCTTTTTGAAGAGTATATTTCATATAATTCACAGGAAGAAATCGATCCTAATAAAGCATCTTTGCTTAATGAACAGTTTCTTCCACTTATCAGACTTTTAGAAAGCAAGTAAGTTTTGTGTCTTCATGCCTCTTGTTTTGTTAATTAGTGCCTCTTGCTTCATTTTAATATAGTAAATGAGTTGTAAAGAGCCTGTCTTTTTTTCCCCCTTCGGGAAGGGACGGTATAGGATTTAAATATATTTCAAATATTAGAGGATAATTTTTTTATTGAGAGACTTTTTTGTTGTAAATCACAGGAACAAATTTGATCGCTATCACTTGGTTTTACATATTTTAGCTGTTAAAGTTTTAGTCTCAATCGGTAATTTTAAAACTTTTATTTATGTCTTTGGTACATATAGGGTACGTGTGGTTCATAACTTTGTATTATTTTTTATATGAATTAACTCTTTGAATTTCTTCTCAGATATCCTAGAACGTTAGATGTTGTCTTAGAGGAACACCTAAAGCAAATTACAGACCTAAAAAAACAAGAACTTTTTCACCGATTTATCTCTCTTTCTACAAGGGGAGGGAAGTACCAGGTGAGTTTTTCTCCAGAGGAATTGAGGCAGTTCGGGCAATATCTGTGTGAGTGTTTGAAGAACTCAGGAGGAAATGGGCTATTTCACTCCTCTCTTTGGAGTGTTTTATGGAGAGAAGAGATTTTACAGTTTTGCCTAGTTATTGAGGTAAGGCTATGAGGCAGGGATTGAATACCAGGAGAAAAGTGCAGGACTTGAACTGAATGTGGTACTTATTTCAGGAAACTTGGTGTTTGGAAATTCTATATATGATGCTCAGTAGTAGTCACCAAAGGGTGGCCTCATTCAGGTTGTAGTGTCCTAACCTTTCCCCTCTGTCTGCACTTTCCATGTGGTGCAGTCACCCAGGGAGGCTAAGTCATTGATCAGAAAAAAGGAGGTGGACTTTTATTTCATGATCATGTTAGAACTTCAGAAGTTTTCTGGTGATTCATCCTAAATCTTTATACTAGAAGTTAAACATTTAAGCAGCTCTTATAATTAGCCTTGAAAATAAATATTATCAAGAGACATCATTGTTGGTTTTTCTCCCTCATAATTAGACTTTCATCTTTCATTTTCAAATCTTAGCTTGGTATACAGATTTCTTTAGTCTAATTACATAAATGAAGTAGGTTGTTACTAATTTGAGTGTTATTGTATCATTTAGAGGAATTGCATCTGTCTTCAGTGATCAGTTTTTTTAGTTTAATTTTCATTAAGGTGTTAATATAATGACTTACCTCAGGTGTTTTTCACTTTGGAATCTATAATAATAAAAGCGTAATATGCTAATTAGACCAGACATCCTTCTGGATGTCCTTCCATCCTTCCTGACGAAGCCGAGGCTTCGAGGGAAGCCTGGGTCCAGGTGCAGAGGGAAGCCGGTGCTGGCAGCCGGGGGAAGGAAGGCCTACTCTTGCACGAATTTTGTGCATCAGGCCTCTAGTCATATATATAAAGTACACAAAATTACTTCATTGAGTTAAACCTGCATTTAGACACAAGCATACAGGAAATCATAGCATTAACAACACAAATTTTTTCGTCTGTTATAAGCCATACCATGTTCTGGAGACAAAGGTTTTGCTTTCCTTTTTGGTTTCTGAAATTGGACAGTCGTTACTGAGCGTGTGGGGCAGTTTAGGGTGGTTTTCTCTGGTTTTTATTCTTGATCCTGTGCTGCTAGGATGTAGTGGTGAATCATTTGGTAATTGTGATGAATCCTTTAGTTTTTAGCAGATTCCAATACCTCCCTGATGCTCAGTCTGAATCACCCACTTGCCCCTGTGAGACTTCTGGCCGTTAATCATCTGAAAAACATCATGAAAACATCAAAGGTTGGTGTCCAATAGCTTTCATTTGTGATGTTTTTATCCTTACGGTGAACTCCTCTCAAAAGGCCTTTTCGAGATTGTCTGGTTCAAGGCCAGGGTGCCAGGCTGTTTGTGTTTTCATTCAGGGCAGAGCCTGTTGGCCATGGCTGTGTTCCGGAGCGCTTTCCACAAACCCGCCTCCTTTCTGGTGTACGTCTTACAAGGTTTTAGCAACAACTAAATATTTTTTCTCTCTCTTGCACAGGAGAGTATCGATGAGTCTTTCATAAAAGAAGCTATCTTAACCCGACTAGGTGATGATAGTATAGACGTCGTTTTGTCGGCAATAAGTGCTTTTGAGGTGAGTGAATTTGTTGTTCTTTGAAATGCACATTTTTTTGGTAAATATTTTCCTGCCCTTCTCACGTGATTCTCTGCTGTAGGCAGGAATACATTTGAAAATTATTCTTCCATTGTAAATTTGTTCTCTGGAGAGCACAGACGTAAGCCTGGTTGGGGAGAGCTCAGGAGAGTAATAAGATTGCACTTTGTGAATTTTACCTTGGGGTTATGGGAAATTGGCTCGTGAATGCCACTTTTGAGAAATTGCTCTCATAGAATTTTAAAATTACACTAGGATTCCTGGGAGATAAATTATTTGTAATTCATTATTTTTTGAAGGTCATTTAATAAGCACCGTATGTACTTAAAGCAAGTAAAAATTTATTCAGGATATTTCTTTCTCTAGATTTTCAAGAGCCACTTTAGTCCAGAAGTGACTGTTTCAAATCTTCTGAATCTCTTTCAAAGAGCAGAACTTTCAAAAAATAGAGCATGGTATGTATTCCTTTCTCCTCATATACTTTTAAATTGGTGAAATTCTTTTCTGTCTTTTTTAAATATATTTTTATTGATTTCAGAGAAGTAGGGACAGGGGGAGAGAGATAGAAACATCAGTGATGAGAGAGAATCATTGGCTGCCTCCTGCATGCCCCCTACTGGTGATCGAGCCCACAACCCGGGCATGTGCCCTGACTGGGAATGGAACTGTGACCTCTGGTTCATGCGTTGATGCTCAACCGCTAAGCTCCTTAGAAAAAGAGAACGTATTTGCAGGGTTTTGTATCCATTGTATTTAATTCTTAGCACGTAGTATGTGTTCAGAGAATTTTTGAACTCATGAATGAATTTCCTATTTCTAGTGGAGATAAGAGACAGATATATATATATAAGTTTTATGTTATATTAACCTAATGTGATTTCTCAAAAAAAAAGAGGCTTGACAGTTAGTTTAAAATTACTGTCCCAAATAATTCCTTTATTAGCGTGGATTTTAAGTGATCATCCTGGCGTTTCTGAATAACATATTTGATGCGGAGACGAGGATGTCACTGGAGCTGGAACAATGTAATGATTTTTTGCTGAATTGAAGTCTCTAAGGTGTGTCTGAGCCAAACGTGCTTTTATATGTTTTAGGTATGAGGTACTTGAGGCGGCAGCAGACATACTGATTAAAGAAGAGATGCTGAGTGGAAACGATGAGTTGGCAAACCAGGTGGTGGTGCATCTGCTTCCATTCATGGTCATTGACAGTGATGACCTGGAGTCGGCCGAGACGAAACTCGCTATTTATTTATCCAAGTCAGGAATTTGCTCTCTGCACCCTGTGCTAAGAGGCTGGAAAGCAGGTGAGAAATTCAGTCGCTTTTTAGAAAAAATGAACAGATAACACTTTAAAAAGAAGATAAGTACAATTAAAAATCGGCTATACCTGTTATTTGAAATCATGTTTATTGTATGCCGGCAGGATTAAAAAATTTTTGCTGAGATAAAATATATACAATGAGAAAGAAACTGACTCACAAATTCAGAATTGTGTAAAAGGAAAAATAAAAAGCAAACCTTTTATAGGAAAATTGTAAAATTTTTCCTTAGGTTCCTTACTCTACATGATTCTTTTGGTGAGTGTTGGTAGCATAAAGGTCCTGTGTTTAAATTTTTTTTTTTTTTTTTACAGCTCTTGAAAATGTGATTAAAATCACAAAATCCGGCAAACTAATTGGTATAGCAAATCAGAAGATGATTGAGTTGTTGGCTGACAACATAAATTCAGGGGCTCCTTCTTCAGTGTTGAAGCTGGTATGTCTATTGTTGAAGTTCATCACCCAGATTTCATTCCTGTAATCTTATTTGACTTTCCGTATTTGCTTTACTAGATTCTTCTTTTTTAAATTTATTTTGTTAATAATAACTTTTGCATTCTTGAGTAATTTGTTTTGCTCTAGACATGTTTAGTGTTGTATCGTATATTCTGCAGATTGTTAAAAATCCTTAACATTTTATATAATTTATTTCATCGTGATTCCATATTGGACCAGAAAGAACAGTATATACTTTTTCACTTCCTTTTTTCCCCTTCTCATTTAAAATATTAAAGTTATATTTTTGTTAAAATAGCAAAATATCTAAAGGAGGAGGAAATTTCTTTTGATGTAGTTTTAAAATACACCTTTTTAAAGGTATTTGGGTTTGTGATTTAAAAACATTTATCCAATTGGCAAGTATAGTTATGTTCATTATAATTTCTGAAATTTATTATTTTTGTAATTACTTAGAAATTAGTACTTACTACTATTTTCACGTTTTATATTTGTCATCTGACTTGACATGCAAAACACAATACCTAGGTAGGCCTTAGGGAGAGCAAATTGGCGCAAACCAAGAGCGACCAGTAACGGACCCTGTCTGTTTTTGAAGGTGGAGGATTTAATCAGCGTTGGGGAAAAGGAGTCCTTTAGCCTGAAGCAGAAAGTGACTTTTCACGTGATCATGGCCGTGCTTGTCTCTTGCTGTTCATCTTCAAAAGGAACTCACTTTCCATTTGCGATAAGAGTCTTCAGTTTGCTGCAGAAAAAAATAAAGAAGCTGGAAAGTGTCCTGACTGCAGTGGTAAGGAGGCGCCGTGCCCGGGAAGCTGCGTGATGGGGAGCGGCAAGTGGCCTGGCCGTCAGGAGGCCCAGGTGCTGGCTGCTCGGGGCTGGAGAGAATGTGGAGCAGCCTTCGCAGCCGTAGAGAGTGGATCCGGTGCTTTCTTCCTTTTGCCGAAAATTCTAGATTTCAGGGTCGCAGTGTTGTGTCTATGTCATCTTTACTGGGTAGTTAATTGGTTAAGCTGCACCTGACTGCCTTTAGTGGTGGAGAATTCACTGGATGTGTCTGTGCTTGAACAAAAGACTCCTGGTGCTCCATTTACTGAAAATAGACCTTCTGTGTTATATCAGACTTGGTTCTCGCTGTCTCTGAGTGTTCCTAAGTTACTACTTTATATCTTTACTAAGTACCACATCTTGAGGTAATAGATGATATCTGCCCTAGACTGCAAGCCTCCAGCGTGCTTGGGTCTGGGGTGACCCTGTGCATTCCTACAGTGCTTGCTAGAACATTTTGGAACGGTTTGAGGCCTTGCCCTGCTGCATCCGGAGCAAGGTTATAGAAATTTCAGACAGTCACCAAAAAAAAGCAAATAAAAACAACAACAACAAAAAATAGTATCTTCCCTATATAATAGTATTTTGTTAATTGTCCTCCAAACGAATTACATCTTTTTCACATTGATAGGTACCCTTAGGATTTTGTAAGTTCTGGTCATGGCCACAGATAGCTAAAGTTATGTAAACTGTAAAGGAATAAATCTTCACATTTTAAAAAGTTAGCCCAGGCAGGCCCTTTTTAACTTCTTCGTTATCTTTTGTAAACGTGCTATGGTCTGGACTGTATTTGTTCTCGGTGCAAAAGGGTGGACAAATTGAGTGTTTTCGATATATGTAGGGACGGTGATTTTCTGTTTCATATTTAATCCCTTTCCTGAGAGTCATGAGCACCTTCTGGCTGTGGCAGCACATTGAGCCAAGAATTCACTGACGACTGTATCATGTGAGTCTGGCTTTGGACTGTTTTTGCCAAGTTACTACTCTGCACGCGCCTATGTGCAGCCTCTTGTCATTTTCCTGCACCTTTTTTCCTGCCCCCTTTTGGCATGTACAGTATAATTCCTAAAGACTGGCAGTTGGTACTTGTTTAGAATCCCCTGCAGGGGTGGAGATGTTACCATGTATCGTCTTCAGGTTGGCAGTAAAATGAGAAAGGAGAAGAGTCCATTTACGGATCTCCTGAAAATGCAACTCCTCTTTCTGTTTAGAGAGGTGCCGTTTCATAAACACAATTTATACGGACCACGTTTGTTTTTAGAGCTGGCACTTTAAGAAAACGTAGGTAAAGTGAGGCCATGGTTAATGCATTTCTATCTTGTGAACATGTAGACCTCTTTAAAAACCTGATTCAAGTTATTCTCACCTAAATTCACATACAGACCGAAGTTCCCATATTATTCAGCCGCATACATCATTGCAGTCCACCTGTGGGCCTCTTTAAATCGGTGCTGTCTTTGCTTCCTTGCCATTTCAGGAAGTGCCCCCGGAATGGCATGCTGAGCTGGTGCTGGACAGAGGGATGCCAGTGCAGCTGTGGGCACATTACATCCAGCAGGTCCGCACTGCCCAGCGGATTGCCGTGGAGGACTCGGTGTTACTCCTGTTTTCGCTGAAAAACTTTATTCATGCACTGAAGGCGCCTAAATCCTTTCCTAAAGGTAGGACAAGGTGGGAATCTTTTGAATGTGATACCCTGGGGAACGGAATTCTTGGAGCCACGACTGGGCTTGTGTTGAGTGAAAAGGCCCAGCAGCGTTCACATAAGTCACGCACGGTCTCTTTCGTCACATACGTGTAGGTGGCGTGTGGTGGAACCCTGACCGCCTGGAGGAAGACGGCAGAGACTACCTGCGCTTGCTCGTCGGGCTCTTCGAGATCATACTCAGTGGTGCCGACAGCACGCACTTCCGGGTGCTGATGAAGCTGTTCATGAAGGTGGGAGCCTCCTCTCAGGCGTGCTCTTCCCTTGCAAGTAATGCAGATATTCTAGTCATGACCGTTTTGAGTGAACGTGGAAGTAGACTTTTAAACAGCAAAGAGCATTTGATGGTAAACACTGGCCTTGCCAAGCAGCGCTGTGATCAGGGCCCAGTCAGGAGGTTTGACCGAGACTGACATTGCCGCCTGCCTCCCGGTGGGCTAGGCCTGGTCGCTTGTGTAATCAGTCTGCTTGGTGGGTTCATGCCATTGCCCACGAGAAATTGATGTTCAGAAAGGTGATTGAGTATATTCAGAGTCACTCAGGGAAGAAACGTTGTCACAGCGCCGGTGACCTCCGTGCTGCCTGGGCCAGAGGTCAGTGCTTTGTTCTTGTCTGCCTGCCCCCTGAGCAGCGTTTGACACAGTGGACAGTGTTCACTCCGTCTTCACGGGACTTCCTGTGTGAGGCTTCCTGACACCACTCTTCTCACTGTTCTGCTTAGAGTACTCGATCGGTTTTTTGTTAAATGTGTTCAAGTGCAGGCTATAGCGAGTCCTCTGAATATCAGTCCTCTGAATTTATTTGCATACTTCCCAGTTTGCTAAACTACCAAATGTAGAATAAGTAAGGGTAAGTGGCTAGACAAAGCAAAATACTGTAATAAAGTATTTTTTTTCTATAATTGTACACTAGGGAAAGGGACTAGGAACCAACCTATATTTAGTAAAATTTAAACTTTACTGTTTTGTTTAATTCAGGTACATCTAGAAGATGTTTCTCAGTTATTCAAGTTCCTTTCTGTTGTATGGACCTATGGGTCTAGCCTTTCAAACCCACTGAGCTGCCACGTGAAGACAGCGCTACAGACGCAGGCCCTGTACATGGGCTGTGCAGTGCTGACCTCGCAGAAGCCCCAGAGCAAAGCCCAGCTGGCCTCCATGTCTTCCCCAGGTACTTCCGGGGCGTTGTCACGTCCTCTTGTGACTCCTTCAGCCTTCTCTGTAGGTGGTATGTGTGGGTTGTCGTTTGGAGAATTCCTTTTTTGTAGATTTTGAAATGCAGCATTTGCATGTTCCCCCCCACCCCCCACCTAAATAGACTATCTGTTTACTTCTAAGTATTGCTTTTAAGTTACAAAGGTCAATTGCAAAATCTCACTAAAACAAATGATAGAAGTGATAGGTGATGAATCCAAACCATCATAATATAATTCACTGGTGTTGCTCAGTGGATAGAGCATTGGCCTGCAGACTGAAGGTCCCAGGTTCAATTCCGGCAAAGGGCAAGTAAAGTCACAATAAACATCAATTCAGGACAAAATCTTTGTAAAGCACGATGCACTAATGGGTGACTTCCTCCACACAACTGTACGGGTTGTGTGTACAGGGGTGTTTGCAGCGGTTTTAATGCAAAAAGTCTAGAAATCTAAACTTCTCCAGTTAGGTACAAGTTTTAAACATTCGGAAAATCAGGGAAGACCTGTACAATTTAAAAAGAATGATTTTAGTTTTGTGTGGAAACACTCCCAGAATGTCTTGCAGTTTCTGCAGAACAGTGTATCTACACTGTGCTCTCATTTGTGTACTTTCCAAAGAATTTACCAGCACCTGTCTAACATTTTTCTAGAATACCAGATACAGTGAATGGTCTTTGGAGAGGGAGTGTGAGTTGGGAGTAAAACTTCTCATCATGTACTCTGGGGTACTATTTAAATTTTATACTGTTTTCTGTCTTTAAATTGTTATTTACTTTTTTTTCCCTTTGGTTTCAGTAGTGGCATCTCTTCTCCTTAACCTGGGGAGCCCCATAAAGGAAGTGCGGAGAGCGGCTGTTCACTGTCTGCAGGCCCTTGGGGGTGTGGCCTCCCAGTTGCACCTGGTGATTGAGCACATGACTCCCAAAGCAGAGGAGGTCACCTCAGATGCCTCCTACGTCATCCAGGTAGCTCATCCACACAGCAGGCTGCGTGTGCGCACACCTTGTGTCCACCTGAGTGGTTTCCTCCGCTCTTGACTTGCTTTGTAAGGATTTTGAGTTTAGTCTCTGAATTTAGAAACTGATATGTCAATATTTGCACATCTTCCTCCCCCATTTTTTAAAGATAGCTGCTAGAAGACAAGCGCCTGGCTTTTGAGAGTAAGCTAAGGGGCACCAATGTCTTTTCCTGTTAAGGTTTCAGGGGAAATGAAAAATGACCCTCCATAGTTAGTACATTTAACCTTATAGTTCCTTAACTCTTCTTTTCCAATTTTCTTTTTGGTTCCCTAGGATTTGGCTACTTTATTTGAGGAACTCCAGAGAGAGAAAAAACTGAAGTCCCATCAGAAGTTGTCTGAAACTTTGAAAAACCTGCTTTACTGTGTATCTAGTTGCCCATCTTATGTTGCAAAAGATCTGCTGAAAGTGCTTCAGGGGGTCAACAGTGAGGTGAGTGCAGTGAGTGGCCCGGATGCCATGGGGTGTCACGGCAGGTCACTGTAACACTCCTGCACCAGCGAGGCCGGCAGAGTCACATGCACGCCTTCAGAATGAACATTCTCTTACTAATTTGGGGAGGGAAGCATCGTGATGGGGAAAAACACATGGGAAACCAAAAGCACATATTGATGCGTTTCTTCCCATTTTAAAGTTGTGTGTTATCCCTGTCGAATCGCTGACTTGATTTTACATGAGCTTTAAAGTCACATGGGGAAACCCCTGGAGGTGGGCGCTGCAGAAAAGCTTGGGTTGAGTCTGTGCTTTTGGTGAAAATCCTCCACGAGGTGATATATTCAGACATTCCAAACCATTTGCTCACTTTTTAAAGTTGTACACTTTCCGGGTGGAAATCCACAGCTTTCATTATGTTGTCAAGGAAATCTGTGGTACAGAAGCGGGGTTCCAGGGCCTTGATGATGTGACGGGGTGTGCTGCTCTCGCCACTCCCTCGTCCTGGTGTCCAAGTGCCTGTGGTCCCCCAGCTTCGGACTGACTGCAGGTGGAGACGTACTAACAGGTGGAATAGTACATCTGACTGTATTTTCCTGGTGGGAGCAAACATGGCATTTATCAGCTCTATGTCATCCCGGGTGTAGTTTAAACAGGAATTGACCATCTTACTCTATAAAGAACCAAGTAGTGAAAATTTAGGCCCTGCAGGGCATACAGTCTCGTACAGCTGCTCAGCTCTGCCTTCTGTTGCTGTGGTAGTGGAGACAGTATGTGAACAGATGGGCACAGAAGCCATATTTTGCTGGCATTAGTTAAAGCCTTCACGTACATTATTTGCATTAATATTAATTATACCAAGCTGGAAACAGGGAAAGGTGCAGTGTTTTAGAAAAAGCTAAAATTAATGTTTATAATTTAAAACTTCAGTTTTGTTTGTATTTCCTGTTTTCAGAAAGTCTTTGGACACTCAGGTTTCTCCATTGATCCCTGAAGGGTAGAGCTTTTTGACCATTCATTGTAGACTAAGCTATAGAAGAGACCTGAGTACTTAATTGGGTTAACAGTCATCCCATGTCCCAGAGGACATCATTGGGGGGTTTTCTCCAGGCTAAGCTCCCAGTCTTCCAACAGGATGTCTTTGCAGATCTTTGTTAAAGAAAACATGGACCAGCGTGGTAACTGTTTACTAATCAACTTTCCGCACTTCAGATGGTGCTTGCTCAGCTCTTGCCTATGGCTGAGCAACTGCTAGAAAAGATCCACAAGGAGCCCTCGGCTGTCCTGAAAGATGAGGCCACTGTTTTGCATCTCATTTTGGGAAAATATAATGAATATTCAGCTTCTCTGTTACATAAGGACCCGAAGAGTTTAGATATCTTCATAAAAGCTGTGCACACCACGGAGGAACTTTTTACGGGCATGCCATCCGTTCAGATTACAGCCCTCGAAAAGGTCAGTGACTTCTTTCAGAAACGAAGGCACATTCAAGCTTATAAAAATGTGTGATGTTTTACTTGGAGAAGATGAAGTGGACGACATGTTTTAAAGGAATATGATTTATTTGACCCACTTGGCAAAACAGTGATGTACATGGGTCATTAAAAAGTATTGCATTTTAAATGACAAAATTGGGAACAATTTTACATTTGTAAGAGAATGATGTAAAGAATGTTTTGGGGATTAAAGTTTGTTCATTGAGCTCAATGGCCTTTTTCTTTTTCTTTTTTCAACCTTTAGATTACAAAGCCATTTTTTGCTGCTATATCAGATGAAAAAGTTCAGCAGAAGCTTTTGTGCACATTGTTTGACTTACTGGTGAACTGTAAAAATTCCCATTGTGCTCAGACTGTTAGCAGTGTTTTTAAAGGGGTAAGTTGTTTGTTAATGTTTGTTCTCTTCCAAGTAACACCATGTTGAAGCATCCTCTGTATACAGTGCTTTTAGAATGTCCAGTGTTACCGTTAACAAAATCCACAGAAAAGGCAGTCAGAGAGAAGTGCTAAATCAGAATTAGAAATCTTCACTGTTGTTTTTAGTGTCTGAAATATTTATGGTTTTAACCAGGTAGCAAGTGTGTGTTAGTTGGAGTTTACTGGCGTTAGAGGGGATCTGCTTGTTGGAATGAGTGGTGGCCGGGTGCTCACCTAGCAACAGCTCATTCTGCCTAACTTCAATGTTTTCTAATGATGCGTGTGGAGTGACGTTGAGAGCTTGCGTGTTGGTTTGTGTGTCCGCTGAAACCCAGCATACATCAGAATAAGCACTGATTACCCCGTTGTTGGAAGTCACATGCTCAGCGGGTAAGAGCCTGGGTAGCCCTAGTGTCTGCGGTCAGCATTCTCAGAAATTACCATGTATTTACTCAGATTTCTAAGGCAAATTAAGTGAAACAAATTAAGGTACAGAGCAGTGTGCGCCATATGCTCCTGTTTGTTTTATTCGTTCCATCTTTACACCGCTGTCAGCGTACGGGAAATTTTCAAAGGAATACATAAGAGTCGTTAGTGGTGTTTGCCTTTGGGGTTTGGCCTGGGCTCCAGAGTCATAGGGAGACATAAAAGCGAACAGAGATGTTCATTGCATCGCTTTCAATCAACGTTCACTGCTTTAATTTTATCCTGTGAGGTATGGTATCAACATTTTTTCACGTTTCAGATTTCCATCAACGCCGAGCAAGTCAGAATAGAACTGGAGCCACCAGATAAAACGAAGTCCTTGGGCACAATTCAGCAAACAAGAAGGCAGAAGATGCAGCAGAAGTAAGCTGTGACTGCAGGGAGCCTGCTGCTCCAGGCCCTGAATGTGACAAAACCGTTGTGATTTTTCCATACCCTCAATTTGGCATAACCAGGTGTATTTACTCTTAGCGCTAATAGTATTTGCTTTTCCCACTTGTTGTCACATCTGTTTCCCAGGAAATCACAAGACCTAGAATCTGTTCAGGACGTTGGAGGTTCTTACTGGCAAAGAGTAACCCTCATCCTGGAATTACTGCAGCACAAAAAGAAGCTCAAAAGCCCTCAGATCCTGATCCCAACGCTCTTCAACCTGCTGTCGAGGTAACGGCCCTGCCTTTGGGCCAGGAGAGAAGGGGATTCTGATTCCTCCTCATCTTACTTTACTTCCCGCTCTTCTTTCTCTTGCTTCGCTGGTCTGTAAAGTAGAGCAAGTTAAGAACTGTTGTAGAAAGACGAAAAGGATGGTTTAGGACCCATTGCCAGTGCCCACGCTGACCTGCATCCTGGGCTGTGTAGTAGGTGGCCACCTGCCTTGCAGTCCACTTTCTCCTTTCAATGCTGTGTCCCGGGGCTGCATTGCTTGTATTTAAAGTACAAGGCCCCACCCACTCTATATTTTAGGTGTAAATTATTAGATAGAGAGCCATAGCGAGTGCCATTGAATTGTGGGTGTGTTCTTTCGTCTGAAAGGCAAATCAATTCTTAGATTCTACACAGGGTGATGGAAAGTGCAGTAGGAAGAAGAGGTCATTTGACATAAGCACCTGCCTGTATGAGAAGTTAGAATTCGAAATCTTCCAGCCTGTGTATAGACTTGATGTTTAATGTTAACGTCCTAGTCATTCCTTATTGAACATGTGTGCTGGACAGTGGTCATGGGTTGTCACTGACTGACATGATTCAGCTCTCACATCCCGTCCTCTTCCGGATCCTGCAGGTGCTTAGAGCCTTTGCCTCTGGAGCAGGGGAACATGGAGTACACCAAACAGCTAATTCTCAGCTGTTTGCTCAACATCTGCCAAAAGCTCTCTCCAGACGGCGGCAAAATACCAAAAGGTATGTGCGTGCTTCGTTGGAGGGGAAGGTGGGAGATTGTCCACCTCGGGTAGGACCGCGCCTGCCACCCACAGCTTGTGTACCTCTCCCCACCGCAGACGTTCTGGACGAGGAGAAGTTCAACGTGGAGTTGATCGTGCAGTGCATCCGTGTCTCGGAGATGCCTCAGACCCACCACCACGCCCTCCTACTTCTGGGGACTGTGGCCGGGATATTTCCTGTAAGTACGCGTGGCGTGGGGCTTCCACGGGTATTCCCGGTGCTTCCGTCTTCCCTGGACAGGCTCGTGGGTGCCAAGTGGTGTCTGTGGGTTTTGCATTTCCCTAATGACGAATGAGGTTGAGCCTCTTTCCATGGGTGTATGGATGTTTGTTTACCTTTGGAGAAATGTCTTTTTAAATCCTTGGCACATTTTAAAACTGAGTTTTTTCTCTTACTGCTGAGGTATAATGAATCATTGATACTTGATTTGTTTAAAATAGAAAGTGTTGAAAAATGTCTTTTCTTTCAGGATAAAGTTCTACACAATATTATGTCTATCTTTACGTTTATGGGAGCCAACGTCATGCGTCTAGATGATACTTACAGTTTTCAAGTTATTAACAAGACAGTGAAAATGGTTATTCCGGCACTTATTCAGGTGAGCTGTCTTTATACCATTGCTAGTATCATTTTCTACAGTTTTTAAAATTTTGTATAATATGAACTTCGAGTAGCAGTAAGTGAGTGACATTTACCAGCCTTTCTAAAATGCTCAGGTATTAGTGCCTCTGAAATTGTAGACAATGAAGCTAAGAAGTAATCGTGAAAATTATGTCTTTTCCAAAATATGAATAAATATGCATTCTACAAGGATATAACTACGAAAGTGCCTTGACTTCATTCTGACAAAGTGAATTTACATTTACTGTGTATTTCAGGACATTGCATCAGTTTGGTAATAACCCTTGTGTAGGGCGATGAAGATAGGAAGCGTTAGAGCTACAGTGGCAGCCTTACTGTGCAATTCCACAGACATGTACAAGCTCTCTCTAAGAGCTAAGCGCTCAGAGATGAGGGAGACGTAGTCTCTGCCTGTAAGGATGGACCATTTGAACTAAAAAGTGGCCTCGCAGACGAAAGAGGTTGGTCATCTCCTTGAGTTCTCTGTTTACCTCCATTGTTGCTGGTCGTATCTTATGTTGTTGACTGACCATTCCAGGGATGACCGTATCAGCACTGTCTCCTTTGAATCTTGGTATTAGATTGGTATTCTCCGTTTCCAGCACATTAGTGAAACAGGACACACACATATGTAGACACTCAGAAAGACTCTGCCTTGTCATTGTATTTGCCAATAGAATAGGTAAGTGCTACGAGTCCAGAATAGGGACAGTCCACCTGGGCCAGGCTGACCACAGTTTCCTAAGAAACCACGTGATTGGTAGGAAAGTGCAGGATTTGCCCAGGAAGTGGCAGCGTCGTCAGTAGCGTGAGCAGAGGCACAGCCGGGAGGTGCACAGTCTGAAAAGTGTCATGTGGTTGATTTGTGGGGGGCAGAGAATCGAGACAGAAGTAGAGGGGGTTGGTTTGTTCATTCTTTTATTTATGGAACAGCTCTGTGATGAGCACCCGTCCCAGAGAAGAATGGTCTGAACTTGATTCTGAAACGGCAGGAGCTCGTGGCCTCTCTGTGCTCTCAGTTGCACCCACTCTTCTCGAGCAAACACAAATCCTGCCTGGTCTCCACAGCTCCCCGGGCGTCCGAAAGCAGCCTCGCTCTCAGCGCCTGGCATTGGGTCTGCCATGTAGTGCCCCGTTCCCTCACCCCAGTGTCTTGTTTCTGATGAGTCTCCTTTGCGGCAGGGCTCACATCCTACACTCAGTATTCCCCTCAGGGCCAAATAGTGCCTGGGATGTCATTTATCCTTCTCCAATATTTCCTCATTGGCCTCTGATTATTAAAATTATTTCAGTAGCGTTGGGCACACAGGAAGGCCTTGTCCTGCCCACTTAAAGCCTGCTGTGTGGGGGCTCTTTGTCCCCCCCTGACCCTGCTTGCCACCCTGCAGTCTGACGGTGGAGACTCTGTGGAAGTCACGAGGAACGTGGAGGCGATCGTGGTGAAGATCACGGGAGTGTTCGTGGACGCGCTGCCGCACGTCCCAGAGCACAGGCGCCTGCCGGTCCTGGTCCAGCTCGTCGACACCCTCGGCGCAGCCCGATTCCTCTGGGTCCTCCTCGTCCTGCTGTTCGAACAGTACATCACAAAGACCGCGCTGGCGGCCGCCTGCGGGGAGAAGGTCAGCGTGTGGGGCGGGTGGGATGCAGGACGGGTGTTTCCCTCGGGTTTGTGATCTTTTCCAGCTGAACTGTGGGCAGCGATGTTCCGTGGGCAGTACTTGCCAGTGCTGGCTCAGAACTGCTCTTCCAGATGCCCTGTCAGTCTTTAACGTTGTTTCGGAGCCATGGCTCTGGATCCCACAGCAGCCGCAGGCACCACTGAGGGTGCAGGTCTGGTGCCCTGCGGGTGGTTCTGCTCTGAGCCCAAAAGGACAGCTGTGAGGGATTAAACAGTGTCTCTTGAAAGTGGCTATGAAAGCATCTCACTGGGAAAGGGAAGCGTAAGATGCAGGGGATGTTTGGGGGAGCCCTGCTGGGGCAGACGAGGATAGGACTGAGCGATCAGGACTGTTTTTAGATGAGAGGCTGGGTCTGGGAACAGATCTAGACCTGATCTGAGTAGAGCAGGGTGTTCAGTTCTGCGGAAGTCGTCACGCAGACTCGCCTGGAGTGTGCTTGCGACCCTCCTCGGGTGGCTCTTCAGGTATGGAGCTCGGTCCCGTGGTGATACATGGGACTGCAGGAACAAATGTGGTGACGTGTGCTAAGAAATATTTTTACGACATTCCCCTTACTGTGCTTACTAATTAACATGAATTGGACAGGTGCAGTTTCACTGCCTGTGTCTCTTCTCTATGCAGGATGCCATGCTGGAAGCAGACACTGAGTTTTGGATCTCAGTCTGTTGTGAGTTCAGTGTCCAGGAGCAGATACAAAGCTTGATGACTATCCTCCAGTACTTGCTGAGGTTGCCGGAGGAAAAGGAAGGTGAGAGAACGGGGGCTTACTTCCTGTTGAACTGAACGGTCGGGGGTAGGAAGGGGTGGCAGTTTTTTTGTAGAAGAGAAGCAGTGGTAACGAAACACTGAAATGTATAGGAGACTTGGAGAACATTCCACTATTGCGCGCCAATGACATTGGCTGGATGTGTTGCATGTTCTTAGTTCTGTGCCTTTCAGAGCAGAACAGCCAAGCATATTCGAAAGATGGGTCTGGGGACTTGCGGGGACTGTTTTCTGTGTGGCCGGCTGGGGCCTGTCTTCCCTGCTCGGCCAGGCAGTGTGACTCGTCTCATCTTACAGTCGGCTCAGGGGCAGAGCGGCAGGGCCTAGAGCACCGTGTCTGGTGACCTGCGAAGGAAGAAGTCTTCGTCTGAGTCTCTGGGACAGTGGTTTCTCAGTGGCCCACCCTGAACCCCCAACCCTTTTATATTGGATCCATTTGAACATGGGATTCTACAAAGGTTTAGGACGTTTTCCACCTCTTAGAATTAGATGTTGAAGACTTCAGTCTGATGTGGCCACCAAGTAAATGCTTGAGGCTTCAGAAATTAATTAGGCTCCTTGTACAACATTTTTGGTTTCCAGTTGCTTGTCTCAGCTGCCCTGCTTTTGTTTTGTTTTTCTTTTGGTCTTACACACACTTCTCAGGGCTGCGGGGTACTTCCTTAGTGAATGTATTCATGCCTTTCACTAATTTATTTTTTTACATTTTTTTAAAAGTTGATTTCAGAGAGGGAGGGGGAGAGAGAGAGAGAGAGAGAAACATCAGTGATAAGAGAGAATCGTTGATCGGCTGCATCCTGCACACCCCCCACTGGGGATTGGGCCTGCAAACCGGGCATGTGCCCTGACCGGGAATCAGACCATGAGCTCCTGGTTCATAGGCCGACACTCAACCACTGAGCCACGCCAGCCGGGCTTTCACTCATTTAAAAGAGGGAAAACTGGGTGTAATGGGTTAATGGGTTCTGTACCTCTCTGAGACATGTACCCATTTCCTGTGCTCTCTGTATCTGCACTGCAGATGAGGTTGAAGATGAGTGTAGCCACCGATTTTGTTGCTCTTTTGCAGAAACCGTTCCCAAAGTGGCATCTCCTCCGAGCGAAGCCGCAGGGGACATGCTGCAGGTGTTCAGTGTGGACGCTCACACGGCCAAGCAGCTGCGGCACTTCAAGTTCCTGTCCGTGTCCTTCATGGCCCAGCTCCTGGCTTCCAGCCACTTCATCAGAAAGGTGTGTGTTTTTCAGATACGTGTATGAGACAGTGACTGCGTTTTCCGAAGGAACTGTGTTTTAAACTAGAAAAAAGAGCGTGGCAGGTATGAAAACGTGACGCATGGTATCTTAAAATCAGGTTATGAGCTAAAGGAAGATCAGCATTCCATAATTGGTAGGTGAATGAGTATTGATTTGCTATAGTTTTCTGAATCTTTGTAGTACTTTACAGGTATTACCAATAGCTGTAGAATGTAATTAAACGAATAGATTGTAATTAAAATAAAGTAAGGGAAATAGAGTTATTACAGTATGACGAGGGTGATCTGAACCTGATTAGAATGTAATGTCAGAAAACAGTTGCTCTGGGAAGTTTGAATGGAATAGTCTTAGGTGAATTGAGAGCCCACCTCAAATGGTTTTTATTGTCAGCTGCATAATGTCCTAACGAGGCCTTCTTTACAAATTAGGTCGTTGAAAGCGGTGGTCCTCAGGCTTTAAAAGGCCTTGAACAAAGGTATGTTACGTCTTCTTTTTCCATTTTTATTTAGAAATAATTTCAAACTTTTATCAAAAACCTGGAAAAAATAGTACAGAATCCTCACGCGTCTCCTGTGTGCAGGTTGCTGGAGGCGGTCCTCGGCTACATTAATGCAGTTGCACAGTCGGTGGAGAAAAATGCAGACAAGCTAACTGGGAAGTTTTGGCGAGCGCTCCTCAGTAAAGCATACGACATGTTGGACAAGGTCGGGCTTCGTTTCTCCCCATCTTCTGTGCTTTGTTGCTGTTTTTATGTCCTTGTGAAATGATTCAGCATAGTTTTACTTCAAGAATAAACTTAGCAATAGCTTCTCTTAATATAATGCAGCTCAGATTTTTCCTAGAAAAGAACCTCCTGGTGACTAGAAGTAATTTTGTCAGAAAGACAGTTGTTTCTCTATCGACTATGTGAACATGAGCCTTAGCAAACACTGTGCTTTCAGAATTCAGTCATGGGGCACTGTGACGTTCCACTTTATTCAGGTAGAAGTGGGAGGACAGTGCCTGTCAGGTGGGGTGTGAGAGATCTCCTAGAGCAGCGGTTCTCAACCTGTGGGTCGCGACCCCTTTGGCAGTCGAATGAACCTTTCACAGGGGTCACCTAAGACCATCCTGCATATCAGATATTTACATGGCGATTCACAACAGTAGCAACATGACAGTGATGAAGTAGCAACGAAAATAATTGTATGGTTGGGTCACAACATGAGGAACTGTATTTAAAGGGCCAGAAGGTTGAGAACCACTGTCTTAGAGGCTCTGCCGGTCCTGACGGAAGATCACTGCCCCGCATCTGGCTGAGTGACTGCTCCCCTCACATTGATCAGCTCACTTCGTCTGAGCATCAGTTCTTTTTATTCTTCTTTTTTTTTAATAAACATGATCAGCATTGCCCTACCAGAAAGTTAGTTTAAGAATTAAATAAGAAAATGGGCTTGAACATGCCTGGCACCTAGAAGGTATTCAGTGGATAGAAGTCTGTCTTGATATGTGTTTATCTTCTCTTTTTTCTAATTGCTTTTTTATTCAATGTAAACCGCTCTCTAGGTCAATGCCTTGCTGCCCACGGAAACATTCATTCCCGTGATTAGAGGGCTGCTGGGCAACCCCCTGCCGTCCGTCCGCCGGAAAGCGATGGACCTTCTGAACAACAAGCTGCAGCAGAAAGCGTCCTGGAAGAAGAAAACCGTAAGTGACAGCGCGTCCAACCCACTCACTGTCCTGCGGTGTCCGAGCTGCCTGTGCCTCCCTTACGGGTCTCATGGTACAGTCCACGTACGTAGGCTGCTATCTGAATATACTGCCGTGGCACGCGTGTTTTCACACAGGATATTAATTCTGTAGGAGTAGAGAGATATGTCCTTGGAGCTCTTGGAATGAATTTCAACTCTAATAGAATTCTTGCTTGATGTGGACCCCACACTGGCGTGGGGACAATTCTCATCCACTCTCTGCAAACCAGGAGATTTTTCGTGTGCACTAGGAGCTGTTCCCAGCACACGCCTCGCTCAGTAGCAGCGAGTCCATGGGCGGAGGTCACTGCGTGTGATCGTGTGGCTCAGGCCTCTGTTGGGCAGTGGCAGCAGGAACTATGGGAAGTAAACTGGCAGCGTCCTGGCAGCTTTAATTATTGGGAACTTCGCTGTCCTCCTCAGGTTCACCACTTCCTCAAACTGGTTCCAGTCCTTCTCGCCATTGTGCAGCGTAGAAAAAAGGGGGCCGAAGAACAGGCGGTGAACAGACAGACAGCTCTGTACACCCTGAAGCTTCTGTGCAAGAATTTCGGTGCGGAGAACCCAGAGCCTTTCATCCCGGTGCTGAACACGGCGGTGAGACTGGTCTCTCCGGAGAAGAAGGACGAGAAGAACGTGGTGGGCAGTGCCCTGCTGTGCGTGGCAGAGGCCGCCTCCACCCTGGGGCCCCTGGCCGTCCCTCAGCTTCCCAGGTGCGCGGTGAGGCCCCGAGGGGCTCAGCTGGTGGGAAGTGTCGTCCCATACAGCGAAAGGTTACGGGTTCCATCCCCAGTTAGGGCACACATGGGAGGCAACCGACCAGTGTTTCTCTCTCACATTGATGGTTCTCTCTCTTTCCCTCCCTCCCTCCTTCCCTCTTTCTCTCTAAAATCAATGAAAACATGTCCTCGGTGAGGATTTTTAAAAATTAATTTGCTAAAGAATTGATCTTCAAGCTGAAAAGCACACCATTCTCACTTACCTTTATGGTGTTTCTTGTCCCCGTTTTCGATCCCCTCTGACCAGCTGTCATCAGGAAGCCACAGGTGCTGCCCCTCTAGAGGGGCCATTGTCCAGCAGACTGGCTGGCAGCCTGCAGGGCACTTGGCTTTGCTGCCTGTGATGCTGAGACCGCACCCGCCTGTGGGGTTCCATGGGGCAGGGCATTGAAAGGTGTTATTTTTTAAATGAGCGCTGTCGATACTACAGGCTCCTGGACACGTCTTGCTCTTTGTCACGGAAACTATAGACGATGTGTTGTAGGCTCTGACGTACACAGTGGGTAATGTGGGCACCCACGTATACTGTGACTTATACTCCCTTCTCTACTGTTTCCGCTAAACGTTAGTCTAAAACGTGTTCTTTCTTTCTAGCCTGATGCCCTCATTGCTGGCAACAATGAAGAACACCAGCGAACTGGTCTCCGGCGACGTCTACCTGCTCAGCGCCTTAGCGGCCCTGCAGAAGGTGGTGGAAACTCTGCCCCACTTCCTCAGCCCCTACCTGGAAGGCGTCCTGGCACAGGTGAGCCCTGAGACCACAGGTGCTAGCAGGGGAAAAGGAAATCACACACTTAATCCTTTTGTTTGTTTTTAACTTCTGTTTGGCAGGAAGATTATTTCTGAAAAGAAGGGCTTTGTGATTCCTAAATGTGTGCCTTCTCTCCCATGTCATCGTGCCTCCTGCTTAGCCCTGACATTGAGAAGGTGTCATTTTGCCATGAGGCCGGTCTCTTGATTGGGCAGAATGTAGTTTATTGCTCTTTTTTCCCCTGAGAGGTTTGGCGTTGAGCTGGCAGAGCTGCCTTTATTACTTCCTGTAGGGCCGGGTGCGTCCGGCTCTCTGTTGGAGGTCTCCTGCAGAGCAGTGCAGAGCTTGCAGCAAACGGTGGGCCGGCGGCATTTCCAACTGAAAATGCCCCAGAATGGCCCCGCACCTGTTCTCTCCTCTCGATTGTTTGCCATTTATAACTCCCTTGATGCGAATGGTTTAACCAGCGCTTAAAATGTACAGAAAGGGGCCTCTCCCCTGAGGAGCCTTCCAAGTCTGCTAGCCAGAAGGAACTCGGGTTCTCATGGCGCTGGGTTCCTGTCCAGAGAACATCGCGAGTCTGAGTGCTCGGACCACTCACCCAGGCCCCCAACTCCCGCTGGGAAAGAGGCACCCGTCCATTTGCATCTGCAGACGGTCAGGGTTGGCAGGGAAGGGAACTCTGGCAAACGGGTACCGAGCCTTCCCAGCCACTAGCATCTGGGCTGTCTTCCCGAGTCATCGCCGCGACTCTGCAGACGTTCTCACTGAGCCACAGAGGCCTGGATCGCTGTCTTTCTGTTTCCGTAGGTGATTCATTTGGAGAAAATCACGAGTGAAATGGGTGCAGCCTCCCAGGCGAATGTCCGTCTCACGTCTCTGAAAAAGACACTGGCCACCACTCTGTCCCCCCGCGTCCTGCTGCCGGCCATCAACAAAACCTACAAGCACACCCAGAGGGACTGGAGGGTGAGCTCTGGGGGTTGGACTTTGGGGCGGGAGGTACGGTGCTGACAGGTTCCCCTTCATGATGGACTTGGAGTGTGAAGCACTGGCCCCTCTCTCTGCTGTGTCCTTGGCAGAACCACATGGGCCCGTTAATGAGCATCTTGCAGGAGCACATCGGGGTCATGAAGAAGGAAGAGCTCACCTCCCATCAGTCTCAGCTCACCACGTTTTTCCTGGAGGCCCTGGACTTCCGAGCACGGCACCCTGAGGTCAGCTTAGAGCCACCCCCCCAATCCTGAACTCGCCTGCTGAGAGCCAGCCCAAAGCTGGCTGTGAGCTGGTCTACTGGCCAGAAGTATGTAAAGCTGGAGGTCAGAACTCTGCCTAATAAAGCAGCTCTTGTGTTTTCAGAATGATCTGGAAGAAGTTGGAAAGACAGAAAACCATATCATCGACTGCCTGGTAGCTATGGTTGTCAAACTTTCCGAAGTCACATTCAGGCCTCTGTTTTTCAAGGTGAGCTTGCTTCCGCCCTGTCTGCTTTGTGCTCCTCTCAGTAACAAGATGTGTCGAATAAACTCCTACTTCTCTCTCTTTTTAGCTGTTTGATTGGGCCAAGACGGAGGACGCCCCAAAGGACAGACTGTTGACGTTTTACAACTTGGCGGATTGCATTGCCGCAAAACTGAAAGGGCTCTTTACTCTGTTCGCCGGCCACTTGGTGAAGCCTTTTGCTGACACCTTGAACCAGGTGAACATCTCCAAAACAGGTTGGTAGCTGACTCCAGCTCGTTGACACCTTGCTCAGTGTGCCTTGCACAAGCTCGGGAAGTTCAGTAAGTCTAAAGGGTGGGTGTTTCATGCTGTAGTCGGTGGTCAGGCCCTGAAGTGTCTGCTTTCGCGTCATGAAAAGGGTCATGAGTTAACTGAAAGGAGGAATCACTTACCCGAGAGCCCACCCACTGTGCCACCCTCATCCTGAGCTTGCTCTCTAGATGGAGGAGGAAATGCCCTCTTGATTGTAGTTCTGTCAATAGTGATTTGAATGTAAACGTTGGAGATTCAATTGTGACCTTGTTTTCATTTTTACTCTTCCCCCTCTTACAGATGAAGCGTTTTTTGACTCTGAAAATGACCCTGAAAAGTGCTGCTTGCTCTTACAGTTTATCTTGAACTGTTTACATAAAATCTTCCTGTTTGACACCCAGCACTTTCTAAGTAAGGAGAGAGCAGAAGCCCTGATGATGCCTCTGGTGGACCAGGTAACCAAGTCAGGCCATCTTTTAACTTCTCACTTTTTGTGGATTTATCTTATCTTCATTGGTGGTTTTACTGAGCTCTGCTTTTGAATTTTTCACACGAAAGGCACAATATAAGGTCTAATGCAGCAGTCGCCAACCGGTGGTCCGCGGACCACTGGTGTTCTGAGAGGTCCAAAAGGCTGGCGACCGCTGGTCTAATGGTTAAGCTTTTAATTTGTAACAGCACCCGGTGTTGAGCCGTCATGAGGACAGTAGAATATTATTTATACGTTGGGTATTTTCACAGACAGGCTGAGCCCTGGCGCTCACAGTCCTTCTCTCTCCTCAGCTGGAGAACCGGCTGGGAGGAGAAGAGAGGTTCCAGGAGCGGGTGACGCGGCACCTCGTCCCCTGCATCGCCCAGTTCTCGGTGGCCATGGCCGACGACTCCCTCTGGAAGCCCCTGAACTACCAGGTCCTGCTGAAGACGAGAGACGCCTCGCCCAAGGTCAGGAGCCGCGGTGGCAGCCCTGGGGCCAGCACTGTGCCCGGTGTTCTCACCGTGTAGCCCAAACAGCTATCGCGCGGTCACGGCTGTGCGACCGTGGTAACTAGCGGGACGAGCACGGCTGCTCATCTTCTAGCACCAGCGGGCAGGCTGTGCCGGACACAAGTTTGTGCCTGCGTTTTGGGGTTTTACTTCCGGGTTATTTATAAATAACAGCAGTCCTCCCCGACCCCTATAGTGTGTGTGTGGCACGAACACTCAAATACTTTTTCTTTTTTAATAAATTTCTTTTTATATATTTTATTGATTTTTTACAGAGAGGAAGGGAGAGAGATAGTTAGAAACATCGATGAGAGAGAAACATCGATCAGCTGCCTCCTGCACATCTCCCACTGGGGATGTGCCCGCAACCCAAGTACATGCCCTTGACCGGAATCGAACCCGGGACCCTTCAGTCCGCAGGCCGACGCTCTATCCACTGAGCCAAACCGGTTTCGGCTCAAATACTTTTAATACTTCTGCACTTTTAAAACTTGAGAAGACGTGAAGTGATTCCTTGTGCTTTTTAATTTAAACACCTCTTAGGTGTCTCTGTTTCCAGAGACCAATGCTCTGAGCTTGTGCACAGACTTTCCTTTGGGTAAGAGTGTATCTCAGGCCGAGGGGTCTGTGGGAAATGGAAGGTAGGTATAGCAGCTAGTGACACTGCAGCTAGTGACACCCACTGACATGGGGGTCAGAGTGCGGAACACAGTTCAGGTCGCCTGTATGACAAACATCCCAAACTGTTCAGTAACCTGGCATCCTAGGTGGAAGCTGAATGGACATAAAGTGAAATAAACTCATATTAAAGAACATTTCGTTTTTAAGATACTAGTTTTTACCAACCTTTGCTTTTGGTCCCTTCAGGTTCGATTTGCTGCCCTCATTACCGTGCTCGCACTGGCGGAGACACTGAAGGAGAATTACATCGTCTTGCTACCAGAGTCCATTCCTTTCTTAGCTGAATTGATGGAAGGTAATTTCCAATGAAAAAGCAAATGTGGGTGCAGTGGGGTAGCCTTGGCTCGACTGGGGACCTGGGAGGCCGGGTTCCTGTTTTGAGTGGGGTGGCGGGAAGAGATTGGGAGATGGCCTTTCCTTGGCCTTTCCCTCACACGTGTATTTTGGCTACAGATGTAGCCTATTGTAGCACGATGTCTAGGGCATTGCGGCAGCCTAGGACAGCTTCCTGTTCACAGCGACCAGCGTCCACTCCACGCTGGGCATGGTCCTCATTGTCCTCAGGACGTAGATGCCGTTACAGTGCTCGTTTCACAAAGAACTAGAGGCTTTAGGGATTAAGTAACTTGATGAACTAACAAAGCACGTGTGACAGTGGAGCTGGGTGGGGAGGGAGCCAGGCATGTGCGTGTGGACACAGGGCCCAGGAAGCACCAGGCACAGCGCAGCCCAAGGAGTGACAGTGGGGCTTCCCCCTAAGCGGGGGGTGGAGGCAGGGAGGCCACGCTTTCACGTTCGTGATCCACAGCTCATCTCCACAAAGGCCATGCACCTGGTTCTTACGGCCCGGAGCGCAGCACCGCCAGGAATTGGGAATTTTCTTGTGGGGCCTCTGTCTCCCAGGCCTAAGACCCCAGGCAGGGAGGAAGGCACAGGATCTCTGATGTGCGTCCCCGTCTGCTGTCTGGTGGTCAGAGACGGGGGGACGCCTGGATGAGGCGGTGGGAACCGGGGCCGGAAGCTGACCCGTGTCCTTTCACTTCTAGATGAGTGTGAAGAGGTGGAGCATCAGTGCCAGCGGACGGTGCAGCAGCTGGAGGCCGTCCTGGGGGAACCGCTGCAGAGCTACTTCTAACCGGGGGAGGGGTTCGCACTCTGTTCAGAGTTCGGATTTATATTTTATATTTTTATTTGGGGTGTTTGGTGCCATGTTCGTTTTGGTGCCTTCACACCAACGTGGACTTGACAAGATTCCTCCCTGGTTTGTACTCCATCCAACCCCTCCTGCCATCTGTACAGAATTGCAAAGAGTAAATGACACATGGTGGTTTGATACAGGCGGCTGCGTTGTTTCCACGTTTATTAGTCCTTCCTGACTGTGCTGGTACAGCAGGTCTCATCCTCGCACCCCAGCTGACCGTACCCACTGGACTGCAGGTGCAACCCTTAGCTCTTCGGTAAAGCACTGTCTTATGCACCTGGTAGCCAGGTCAGATTCACTCAAAGCAACACATTTTCTTCACTTCAAGAAAGTGAGTTATTCGGCTTTCAGCAAGAATGCTTTTGACTGTGTGAAGCCATTTGGACTTCTACTTTCATTTTGGGTAGATAGCATTCAGCCTTCATTTTTTTGTGTGCCCATAGAGGGCAGTAGTTCTGGAATGCATTTTTCACTCAGGACAATGATTATCTCCTTTATCTTTCGGCCTTTTGCACGGGCGGAGGGGGTGGAGGCCACAGGCTGTTTCTGAAACAGCTACACCTGACAGATGCACCAACCAGAAGCTCCTCCACCTCTCCCCCCTCCTCCCCCGCCCCAGGAGTAGGAGGAGGACTTTCCCACTGGTGGTAACCAAGAGTCACTTGTATGAGAAAGAATCGGATTTTTTTGAAGTTCTCTAATCCTTATGATGTCACAGTGACAGTCGTGACAAAGAAGCAAAAGGCTGACATGCAATTTAGAGATACATATATTTTCTTCAAGCAAGCAAAGTCTTAGTAAGATTCAGTCATAAATGCCAATAGCTTCACTTCAAAAACATCTTAAGATTTTGTATTCAGTCCTTTGGACTTAAGAGGAAAATCTCAGTCATGCAGTCTTTCAGGAAGAAAAAAAATAACGCTGGGATTCTAGAGTCTTCTTGCCCTCCTGCCCCCATCAATGTTTTTTGAGTTTGGCAAGATTCGACATAATAAACAGGGAAAGAATGCTAGAAGTTTCTACACTGAGTGGGTACTTTAAAATATATATATGTTGGTAATAGTATTCTTTTTAGTATATTGGTATTAAAAAATAACGAATATCTGTTATGAAAATACTCCTAAATCCTGGCAGAATCCAGCTCAGCAATTTAATAAGACAAATGATCTGGCTGATGTAGCTTTTTACCTCCCCACTCGCAAGCCTCTTAAATTTCCTGAAACAAGATCTGACATGTAAGAATTCTGCAAAGAATTCTGCCAACTCGTTTCAAAGAGTCATAGGAAAAATTACAGAAATGCAACACTTAACTTGGTGATACAGGTTTGATTTAATCACTCAGATAGAACAATGTTTGATCTCAGCCTAGTGATGGACTAATCTTTGGAAGAGCAGAGAGGCGCTGTCGCTTTGCATGCAGACAGCCAACAGGTGTTAATGTTGCCTCTCTACGTTGGTCTATTTCACTTTCTGGTAGGGCCTGTTTCATAAACATTAAATCAGTTCTTAACTTTGCTTTGTGACCCATAAACATTTGCAAATTGAATTCCTCTCGCTTCTACCTTAAACTCTCTGTACAGGTATGTGCAGACCTTTAACTCACCCTAAATTCATAAAAAAAAAAAAAATATTCTACAATAACCACTTACTGGTACAAAAGTATTGTGATTGACATCAAGTGCATTTCAACACCGTTTGTTTGTGTTGCTTTTGCTTCGTTTTGTTGCCTTAATCTCTGTGCCATGTTCATGTCATAGTGTTAATGATTTGGTGGTGCTTACAGTTAGATGCTTATTATGTT
The DNA here is from genome assembly GCF_963259705.1 of Myotis daubentonii. Classification (NCBI taxonomy): domain Eukaryota; kingdom Metazoa; phylum Chordata; class Mammalia; order Chiroptera; family Vespertilionidae; genus Myotis; species Myotis daubentonii. The sequence goes on along the minus strand of NC_081859.1, from coordinate 4,967,053 downwards.
AAAGGGAACTGCCAGATATAAGTCGCTGTCAACTCCTCGGCTGCGTGGATGAGAGAAGGCTCCTTAAGAATGTGGTCCCTGGGGCTGGAGTAGTGCCTTTTCTATAATTAATGTCTTAGGTGATTTAATAGCTGAGTCATTCCAAGGCCCTGGTGAGTGTATCTAACCTGCAGTGACACAAGGGCAGACAAAGAAGAGCCTAAGGAACATGGTTTTGGGCACCACTGTACATCCAACCCAGCCCAGTGCTAGCGAAGGCAGTGCTCGATGCATGTTTGCTGCTGTATAGAGCAGGCACCTCACCAGTGCCTGGTGACTGAGAAGCGGGTTATAAACCAGAGGCGGGTGGGGAGAGAGGAGGAGGCCTGAATAATGCATAAGCTGCTGCTGCCTCCAACTTCCTCCTCCTGCGCTAGACAGAGCCTCCTGCATGACAGGTCTGAGGACACCAGGAGGACTAACGCTGCGGAAGCTCATCTTAACTATGTACACAGGTAGTGTGGTCATGAGATGCATTTTAACCAGGCCAGTGTCACGGAAGCCATTCTGTATTTCAGTTTTTGTGGTGGTCGTGTCAGCTACCAGCTCCTTACTTCCAGCAGCTGGATGTCTCCGTCGATCTCCAGGGTGTCGATGCTGGGGAGCTCTTTAAACCTGTGCTTGTACTCCAGGCTGTGGACGCCATTCACCGCAACCTTGAACTCCTTAACATCACAGTAAATTATCATCTGGAAGGAAAGGACGCGCAACGTTAGTGCTTCCCTTGGTTTAAAAATCTGAGTTTCTTGTACAAACAGGACTCGCTTCCTGGAAGAAAGGGCTGCCACCCAAAGCTGTGTGTGACCAACAGGGACGATGGCAGTGCAGGCAGTTTCATGGCCCCCGTGTCTCCATATCCACGGGCTTTAAAAATATCACCCCAGGACTGAGACAAGGTTCCTGCTAAAACTGCTATTAACTAACGGGGCTATCCAATTTTTGACATGACAACCAATGTCTAATAATTCCATTCTACTGGGCTTGCCATTTGTACTGACTGTCTATGTTATAAATAGGACACTGAAAATACAATCTCAAAATAAAACACACACAGGTGCACAGTAGGGCTTGATCTGCACCGACCGTCTGTCCGACCCCTGCTCCCAGGATTCTTTGCCCTATCCCGTTTTCAAATATGATCTTACCTCAAAGTACATCCCAGGACTAAATGGGAAACAGGTAATATTTCTCTCTTCTTCTCCCCAGGACTCTTGAAGGAAAGAATTCCTTACAAATGCTTTACTATTCAGGCGCGGGTTCAAGTGGAGAGCAATATCCTTTGATTTTCCTGATATCAGATCAACATTAAAGCTTTTAAGACAAAAATAAAAATAAAAAAATTCAGCCAAGTAGAAGAGAGTAGTGCACTTTCTGAAATTTAACAAGCAGAACTGAACTCTGATTATAACTACACAAAATATAAGTATGCATATGGACACAGGAACACGGACGGTGAAATGAAACTTTACATTCCAAGTTAGCATGCCATAGATATTTGTAAAATGAAGATGGAAAAAAACACTTTAAAATCCATGTTGAGGGTATGGATCCGGTTAGGAGGAAGCTGAGGGTTTAGAAGGATAAGCCAAGCGACTTCTTCCGCTGCGGGGGGCGGGGGCAGGGTCCTGTCAAGGGGTTCTCATGTCTGTGTGTGCTGTTCTTGGAAGTGTCCTTCTGTCCAGGAAATGCCTCATTTCAAGCTTGCAGAATCTGAATGTCTCAGGAGAAGGTCCGTAAAGCAGACGTTTTACAAGTTACATAACAAGAGCTACAGGACCTCACAGGGCTGCCCTGGATTCTACCCTGAGGCTGGACACATTAGGATTTAGTCCTGGTTCTGCCACCAACTAGTGAGCAGCCTGAGTTCCTCTTGCTGTATTACCCGCACCTTTCAGCTGAGGAGTGGCACCCTAGCGCTACTGGGATCTCACAAGACGGCTGCGTGGTGAGAGCCAAGAGGAGACACGTGGGAGGGGGTTGCACTGTCACACGTGGGAGAGGGTTGCACTATTACATGTGGGAGAGGGTGCACTGTCACACGTGGAAGAGGGTTGCACTGTTAATCGTGGGAGAGGGTTGCACTGTCACACGTGGGAGGGGGTTGCACTATTACATGTGGGAGAGGGTGCACTGTCACACGTGGGAGAGGGTTGCACTGTCACACGTGGGAGGGGGTTGCACTGTCACACGTGGGAGGGGGTTGCACTGTCACACGTGGGAGAGGGTTGCACTGTTAATCGTGGGAGGGGGTTGCACTGTCACACGTGGAAGGCGGCTGCACTATTACTGTTAACTCAGTGATACCAACCCTTTGGCCTTCGCGTTGACTTCTCCTTTAATGACGACGGTCCGTCCAGGGCCCATGGAGGAGTTCAACCTCGCCACGAAAGGCAGAGTCTGAAAAGAGACCACAGTCGGCACCGGGAGGCCTGCAGGACGCCATCATGTGGGAAAACTGCCCGAACACGGACGTGTTCAAAGGCTGTGGCTGTCAACCCCGTGAAGGCACAGCCTGTGCCTGCCCTGGTCCCGGACGGGTCCCCAGCAGGAACCACTGTGCCTGGCTCACAGCAAACACTCGTGAAAGGATGGCCTGGAGTGGGACCTGCTGTCCTGAGTGAGTGACGCTCCCGCTGAAGAGCCTGTGGGTGGGGTCGGCAGCGCTGCTCCTGCTACAGGGAGGGGATCACACTAATGGCTCCGTAGGGGCCTGGGGCCGGAGGGCGTCCGGGGACAGCGCACAAATGCCAGGTGGCTGCTCTGGGCTTCCACAGAGGCTCGAGGCCCCATTTATCAGCAAATGAAAACTTAACTCGTCCTACAGGAGTAAACAGTGGGGCTCTTCAAACCTTGGACAAACAGTTGATAGGTAGTATTTTGGCGCAAGTCAAAGTGTGATGGGCAGTCGAACCTTTGTTCTTGGCGCAGACAGTTCTGGGTACGATTTTATCAGTGTCGCCTCTATTACTAGGCTGTGGGGAGACAGGGCCGCAGTGAGGGCTGGGATGCACGGCGCTGTCTTCCAACACTGACACCACACCACTCGCTCACTAGGCAGCCTTACAGAATGTTCTACATATTCTAACAGGCAACGATACTTACAAACTGCGACATGCCGGCACTGGGTACCTACGGGGGGAGAGAGACAGAATGAGGACGCCTGGAAGGAAAGAACCGCAGCGCTGTGTATGTAACAGGAGTAACTGGATCTCTCTAGTGTCCTGAGCCAGCCTGGCAGGGACCACAGTGCCTGCTCGGCCCTGGGCCTGATCCCCAGGCAACAAGAGCTCCATGGTGGTGTGGTCCGGAGTCATCAGGGCTCCTCAGGCTGGAAGGACAATCGGAATCCTGTACCCCCTCCCCGTTTTAAACTGGTGGTTCAGCCCTAACCGGTCTGGCTCAGTGGATAGAGCGTCTGCCTGTGGACTCAAGGGTCCCAGGTTCAATTCCGGTCAAGGGCATCTACCTTGGTTGCGGGCACATCCCCAGTGGGGAGTGTGCAGGAGGTAGCTGATCGATGTTTCTCTCTCTCATCAATGTTTCTAACTATCTCTCTCCCTTCCTCTCTGTAAAAAATCAATAAAATATACTTAAGAAAAATAAATAAAAATAAACTGGTGGTTCATTCAAAGACTTGACACTTACATCTTCTCCATTTAGAACTGCCACTTCCAGAGTGGATGCCTGGGCGCTCCTTAAATCCTGAAGAAGAGATAAGACTGATCTTTAGCATCCATCCAATTCCAAGTGCAATCTGCTTGACATAACAATAAGAATTACAGCCCGGGCAGTGGGGCTCAGTGGCTGAGCGGTGACCCGTGCACCAAGAGGTTGTTGGTCTGATTCCCGGTCAGGGCACATGAGGGGTTGCGGATTCGATTCCTGGCGGGGGGGCATGCAGGAGGCAGCGATCGATCAACATAAATGTCCCTATCGCCCTCTCCCTTCCTCCCTCTCTCAAATCCATACACTTTATTTTTTTTTTTAAATATGCTTGAGAATTCTGCCTTAGTATTTTGGGAGGGCAAGTTAGCACTTTCAACCACAACATAAAATGCAGACACCCCTTGGCTCAGACAGGCCACCTCCAGGAAACATCTCGGGGAGACTCCCCCGTATTCCTGGGTCAAGGGAACAGCCCCAGCGGCTAAAAAGGGCTTTTTGTTGGAACTGCCCTAGATTGGAGGCCTGCAGACGGCAATAGCATGGGGGGGTCCAGGCGTTGACGGAAGGGGTTTCCTTCATCTCGGCAGGCAGCGTCGGGGAAGGGCACTCACCGAGCTGAAGCTGAAGCCCACCGAGTGGATGCTCACTTTGCCGTAGATGCCCAGGGTGTCGATCTTCTCGGGGCTGATCCTGTGGGCGTAGAGCAGCGTGTGTTTCCCATTGACAGCCACCTGCGTGGGCACGGTTTACCGACAGTAAGTTCATCTTACAGATTTACACAAACTGAAATCTGTTTACTTGGGGTTGAGTTTTTTTTTTAATATATTTTATTGATTTTTTACAGAGAGGAAGGGAGAGGGATAGAGAGTTAGAAACATCGATGAGAGAGAGAAACATCGATCAGCTGTCTCCTGCATACTCCCTACTGGGGATGTGCCCACAACCCAGGTACATGCCCTTGGCCGGGATCGAACCTGGGACCCTTGAGTCCGCAGGCCGACGCTCTATCCACTGAGCCAAACTGGTTAGGGCTACTTGGGTTGAGTTTTAAGTTGATCCCTTTCCCACAGGGACCCACTGTGTCTGCCCGGACTGACTGGCGGCATCACGCCACCAGGAGGGTTTATCTTCTCCTGGCTTCCTGAGCTCGTTAAAGCCCTAAGTCTGTCCTTCTCTGCACACCAGTCGTGCACGCGTGCACAGACGTGGGTCTGCATGTACGTATCTGTGCGTAGATGAGACCTCCAGGATTCAGAGGCCCTGGATGCCCGGGAGGCTTGAGCCCAGGAGAGATCCACCCCTCAAGTGTGCCCCCCTCCAAGAGCCCACAGTGCAGGGGGCAGGCGCTCAGCCTGCCTTTGCTGCACTTGGTGAAGGAATGACCCTGGGCAAGTTCCCAGCTTCTCTGGGATCGCTATTTGCAAGCAGGCAACGCTCTCCCCACAGGGCTGCCGTCTGAGGGGACGAGGCCCTGCTGTGGGTCCCAGCTCAGCCTGACACAACAGGTGCCAGCGCACGCAGCTCCTTCTCCCTCCCTCTCTCCCTCCCAGTGCAGCTACTGTGTCGGGAATATTGGGAAAACACTGCCAGAATACGGATGGTCCCTAAGCAAAAGGACCTTAAAACCCTAGAGGCGGGCAAAATAAACACAGGATGAAACCAAAGCACGGTAAGAACAAGGGCCCAAAGGCCGGAGGAGGGAGGGTGCATGGAGTTCAGGAGACTTAGGGGCGATGTCCTGGATGGGGGCGGACCCTGGGGCCAGGAAGGACCCCACCAGGCATGGGAGTCTTCTCTCCATGGCGCGTGAAGGCGAGCAGGGGGAGGGCCGTGGGACCACGTTCTCCGTCCCACAGGCCGAGAGGAGATGCTCATGGCAGCCAGATTCTGAGATCTCTGCATCTGAAATCCCACGACCCTAAAGAACCCCCTTGCGACAGGACCCGACTTCACACTGGGATCCTGGCTTCTACATTCGCACCTGTCATTAGTCCCCCAGCTTGGGTCATGGCTGTAACTACTGACCCACAAAGAATACAGGGCAGGGCCAATTCAGAACTGAGCTCCGCCTGGCGAGGAGAAACATGAGCTGGAAGGAGCCGTGGCTCCCGCCTGGCCCCTACACTGAGCACAGTCATCCAGCCAGACTCTCTGGATTTGAGAAACGGAAGGGCGAGCTCCCTACTGGGAAAGCGTCCTGCGCGCGCTCAGGAGTGAGGTCCAGCTTTTAGCCTCCCAACGCCACCTGGAATTTGTCTTTCAGCACCATCATCACGATCTCGAAGGACTTCTCCTTCCTGAAAGGCATGTCGTAGGTGATCTCCTCCCGCCCCCATTTCTCGTTTTTCAGAGTGTTGCACACGATGCAGTTGGTCCTTTTGAAACGGGGGTTGAAGTGGAAGACCACGTCCGCTCGCGGGTTCACGCTGCTGCCGCTCTGCAGGTCCACCTGGAACCTGGGAGGAGAGACGGCACCTGAGCACCGGGAGAGGGAGGCCGCACGGAGAGGGGGCCCGCAGCAGGGACTCCAGGCGGAGGAACACATGGCGGACCCTCTCCGCATTCACCCACAAGGCCTAACCAGGCCTTAGTAACGGACCCGGGAGCTGGGGCTGGGCCCCGTCTGTCCAGAGGGAGCCTCTATTCTCCGGCCTCCCTAGTCCATCCCCTGGCCTTCCCCACAAACAGCACATGCGCCCACCCAGCTACCCAACGCACGATGTGAGGCTACAGTTCTAGCGCCAAGAATCATGGGAAAGGGGCCTTCACCTGGGACAGCAGAGCGGATGCCAGAGGGGAGCCCTGCTTCTCTAAGTGTTGGCAGCACTGCCTTAAGCGCCTGGGCTGTCTCCTCCAGACCCGACTCTTTCCTTTAAGCCACTGTCATGTGGGCGGCAGCCACTGACCTAAGCCCAACTCTAACAGATACAGCCTTGTCCACAGTGTGTACCCAGCGCATCCGATGAAAACTACCCAAACAGGCCTTAGGAGAAGCTATGGGGGTGACCCTGCAACTGGACTCTGTCCCTGTCATCTGACCACAGTTCCCCTCACTAACCATACATCCAATCTCTCTATATAAAAGCCTAAGCGACCGTTATCTATGACACACACTGACCACCAGGGGGCAGACGCTCAACACACAGGCATGGAAACATGGAACAGACTGATGAATCTCAGAGGGAAGGGGGGTGGGGGGAGGGTGGGACGAGATTAACCAAAGATCTTATATGCATACTAGAGGCCTGGCCTGCGGGGATCGGACTGAAACCGGCGGTCTGACATCCCCCAAGGGGTCCTAGATTACAGGAGGGCGCAGGCAAGACTGAGGGACCCCACCAGTGCACAAATCCATGCACCAGGCCTCTAGTTCTTTACAATGAGATCAGACTTAGAGCAATAAAATAAAAAGCCCAAATAACGTCTATTTCAGTCACTCATTTCAATCTCAGCATCTGGGTCAGGATACTGATGGAAGCAAAAATCAGCCTCAAGTACCTTAATGTCTCTCCCACGGTATGTTATTGTCACAAGAAGGCAGTTTCTTCATGTTCTTCTACATCGAATGCAACGATCTTACCTGTCCGAGTCCCCGGGAACATGCCCACGGATCACAATCAAAGTTCCAGGCTCCAACTGCTCAGGGATGGTCCCAACATAGGGGATTATCTGGGGAAAAGAATTTGCACAAATACGCTTTTACAAGAAGCGGAAAGTCTACATTGTTAAGCACCACATTTTTATCACAAGTAAAATTTTCCAAGTGGCCTGCACTGTTTTCAAACAGCTACGCAGTCACGGCAGCCCTGGGTTTGCTCTCAATCCTGCCAAAGGTAGAAGGTGACTGCAGAGGACTCGGTTACCGGGTTGTAGATGACATTCTGTAGGTTGTTCAAGGACAGCATCTTTCCCTTCCACTTCAGCGTTGATTGCAGTCTCTCTTCTGTGTGCGAGCTCAGATTTTAAGCAAGTTTCATTGAAAGGTTTCCTCGATTGAAACGGAGGCAGTTGCCCTGTGCAAAATCAAAACAGAGGGGAAAAAATGCATCACTTTTCTTTATATCATAATTATTCTTAAAGGTAAGTTAGAAATTATTTCACTAGTATTTGCCAAATAACAGGATGCTATTATAGTCAAAGATCTGACCCCAATTCTCACCGAGTATACTTCTATTGGTAGCAAAATCTCAGACATCCAGGTCTGAGGTGATACGTCATTGTCATTTTAATTTGCACCTCTCTGATGATCAGTGACTTTGAGCATTTTTTCATATGTCTCTTAGCCATCTGTGTGTTCACTGTGGAGAAGTGTCTATATAGGTCCTTTGCCCATTTTTTAATGGCATTGTCTTCCTTTTGTCAAGTTGTATGAGTTCCCTGTATATTTTGGATATTAACCCTTTATCAGATGTATCGTTGCCAAATATGTCCTCCCATACAGTGGGCTCCCTTTTCATTTTGTTGATGGTTTCTTTTGCTGTGCAGAAGCCTTTTATTTTGATGTAGTCCCATTTATTTTCTCTCTAGTTACCTTTGCCCTAGGACGGTGATGGTGAACCTTTTGAGCTCGGCGTGTCAGCATTTTGAAAAACCCTAACTTAACTCTGGTGCCGTGTCTCATATAGAAATGTTTTGATATTTGCAACCATAGTAAAACAAAGACTTAAATTTTTTATATTTATTTTATATATTTAAATGCCATTTAACAAAGAAAAATCAACCAAAAAAATGAGTTCGCGTGTCACCTCTGACACGCGTGTCATAGGTTTGCCATCACTGCCGTAGGAGATGTATCCGTAAATATATTGCTACGAGAGATATCTGAGATTCTGCTGCCTATGGTTTCTTCTAGGATTTTTATGGTTTCATGACTTACATTAAGTTTTTTAACCATTTTGAGGTTATTCTTGTGTATGGTGTAAGTTGATGGTCTAGTTTCATTTTTTTGCATGTATCTGTCCAGTTTTCCCAACACCATTTATTGAAGAGACTGTCTTGACGCCACTGTATGCTCTTGCCTCCTTTGTCAAATATTGAGTGTAATGGCTTGGGTCGGTTTCTGGGGTCTCTGTTCTGTTCCATTGATCTATCTGCCTATTCGCGTGCCAGTACCAGGCTGTCTTGATTACAGTGGCTTTGTAGCGTAACTTGAGATCTGGTATTGTGATTCCTCCAACTTTGTTCTTCTTTCTCAGGATTGCTGCGGCCGTTTGGGGTTCTTTTTTTTGTTCCATATAAATTTTTGGAGGATTTGTTCTAGATGTGTGAAATATGCTGTTGGTATTTTCACGGGGATTGTATTGAATCTGCAGATTGCTTTGGGAGTATGGGCATTTTAATGATGTGAATTTTACCAATCCATGAACACGGTATATTCTTCCATTAGTGTTTATCTTCCTCTATCTCTTTTTTCAGCATCCTGTAGTTTTCCGAGTACAGATCTTTTACCGTCTTGGTTAAGTTTATTCCTAAGTTCCTTAATTTTTGTTGTTGTTGTTGTTGTTGTTGCAGTAGTAAATGGGATTGTTTAGTTTCTCTTTATTTTTTTTTTAAGATATATATTTTATTGATTTTTTTTTTTTTTTTACAGAGAGGAAGGGAGAGGGATAGAGAGTTAGAAACATCGATCAGCTGCCTCCTGCACACCTCCTACTGGGGATGTGCCCGCAACCACAGTACACGCCCTTGACCGGAATCGAACCTGGGACCCTTGAGTCCGCAGGCCGAGGCTCTATCCACTGAGCCAAACCGGTTAGGTGGTTAAGTTTATTCCTAAGTTCCTTAATGTTGTTGTTGTTGCAATAGTAAATGGGATTGTTTAGTTTCTCTTTCCGAGAATTCATTATTGGTTTATTTTTTAAAAAGCCACCGCTTTTGGGGTGTTGATTCTGTGACCCGCTGAGCTGCCAAACGCATTGGAGTCTCGTAGTTTTCTGGTGGAGGCTTTGGGCTTTCTAGGAACATATCCTGTCACCTGCGAATAACAGTTTCCCTTCCTCCTTTCCCGGGTGGATGCCCGTCCCTCTTCCTGTCTGATCGCGGCGGCCAGGGCTTCCAGCGAGTGGTAAGAGCGGGGATGTCACCCCAATTTTTAAAAAGGACCCGCGGGTACACTCAGTATCTGGAGGGAAGGCTAAGACTTAAGAATGAAAAGAGGAAGGAAAGTCGAGTTTCCGGAGTCCGGACCCGCCCGGAGCACCTGACCGGTCACAGGTCACCGGAGCCCGGAGGAAGCCGCCGCCCGCGGGGGAGCCCGGACCTGGCACCCCCTCCCGCCCGCCCGGTCCCGGACCCCGACCCCGACCCCGACCCCGACCCCGCGCGCCTCGCAGGCGCCCCCGTCGCGCTCCCAGCCCCGCGGCCGCGTCACCGGTGGCCCGAGCGCACGGGGCGGCGGTGTCACCCGGTCCCGGTGCTTTAAAGGGCGGCGGAGGGGCCTCCAGGTCGCAGCCCCGGCTGCAGGGGGCGGGGCGCGGGAGGGGCGGGGAGCGGGACCCCCACCGGCTCCCCCCGGACGGCCTCCCATCCGACCCTCCCGCGGCGCCCCCCGCAGAGCAGCCCACTCACCGGCGATGCGAGGCGCTCGGGCGGAGGGCGCGTCGGCGGGTCCGGCCGGTTCCGGTTCCGCTCGGCTCCGCGGCTACGGGCCGCCCCGGCGCTCAGTCCGCCGCTGTTTCCGGTTCTGCCCAGCGGCCGGGGGTGGATGGGATGAGAACGGGGCGGAGTCTGGGGTCACGCCGCCCTGGAGACGGGGTGTTGCAAGGGGAGCATCTGGGGCGGCTTTGGTCGCTGCCCGAAGCCTCGGGAGGAGGTGCAGGTGCAGGTGCAGGTGCAGGTGAAGGTGAAGGTGAAGGTGAAGGTGCAGGTGAGTGAGAGGAGGGGGCGGATGCAGATTTGCGGGGAGAACGCGGGAGCCATTCGTGCAAAGAGCCTGAGGCTCCCGACGAGCGTTCGGTGCCGCGGGAGAGAGGAAAACGGGGGTCGGGGGTGGAGGGGGAGGCCCTGGACGCGATGGGGTCACGGGGACAGCAGCTACCGGACCGCGGACCCAGGACAGAAGCCAATGAGAGAAAGAGCCAGGAGGCGGAGGAGGGCAGCCCCGGAGACCTGCCCAGAGGTGTCCGAAGGCGAAGAAGGAAAGTCTAGAGAGAGCACCGCCCATCGTGACAGATGCTGCTGGAAGGCCAGGAACAGAGGAGGAGCCCACGGCCCTGGCCAGGGGCTCAGGGGCTAGAGCATCGGCCGGTGGACCAGAGGGTCCCGGGTTCGATTCCGGCCAAAAGCACACGTAACTCTAAACATCAATGGGAAAAATATCCTCGGGTGAGGATTGAAAAGTAATAAAAATAGAAGTAACCAGCCGACTTAGAAGCCTGGAGGTCATCGGTGACCGGCCTACTGCGTTCAGAAATGAGAGAGGAAGCAGCAGTGGAAATGCTAATGACTAAATTGTTCACCAAGGTTTGCTATGGAGAGGCACGGAGTGTGGACTCAAAGGGAAGATTTTTTTAAATTTTATTTGGTCTTTATTTTTGTTTCTTTTAAAGACAGAAGATACCACGGCGGTGCCTTTTAGAGTTTTTCCAAGCAAGCCACAAGAAGGACTGCATTTACACTGTGACTTGTTACATACACACTTAAAATGATGGAAACTGAAATTTCGCAAAACAATCCTCTCGTTATATGTGAAGCATTCTACTTTTTTTTTTTCATAGAAAAAAAAATGCTGCTTATAACCCCCTAAGGAGTTTGCAAGTCCCACCAATGGTTTGTGACCTTACTTGGAAATCAGGGTCAGTGGAGTGTTAGAGCTGCCTCAGACCACCCGCGAGAGCCAGTGATGCACCTTGACGGCCAAATGGGGGCATTTACACCATGGAAATGGACCACTGCCACAACAGGGCTCCCTCCCCACCCCACCCCACCCCCAAGCCAGATGTTAAACATTTACCAGCACACTACTGACGGTGCCCATGTGAATGATCCTCTCCCACATCCAACACCAGCACCACACAAGTACACAAAACCACCCGTGTACTCAACCACCCGTGTACTCAACCACCCGTGTATCCTCAACCACCCGTGTACTCAACCACCCGTGTACCCTCAACCACCCGTGGACTCGATCTCTTTTTGGCCTTAGCCCTCCTGTGTTCGGACTCACCAGGCTTACCTCTTACGTTCTACAGGATCATGTCCCAAACCTAGTCTTCTCGGGTGTGAGAATCAAGCTTCTAGAACTGTGGTTTTGTCATAAAATAAAAGAATCTTGGAGATGGGAGAGATCTCCAGCGTGCAAATTAAATTAATTCATCCCAGTGGCTCATGCTGTCCTATTGTCCTCACCACAGGGCATACTTCCATTGATTTTCAGAGAGTGGAAGGGAGGAGGGGAGACAGAAACATCGATGTGAGAGAGACACATCGATTGGTTGCCTCCCCCACGCACCCCAGACCACGGCCGGGTCTAGCCTGCCACCGAGGTATGTGCCCTTGACCGGAATCAAACTCCAGACCCTTCGGTCCAGGCACGGACGCTCTATTCACAGAGCCAAACTGACCAGGGCAATCGATGGAAGGTGTTGCTTATCTTTGCACCCTTAGTGTCCAGGACACATTTCAGACACTCACTAGCCTTCTGACGGACCCACAGAAGCGGCGACGATGTTGGAAGCCACATAAAAGCACCCATTACAGATAGTGGTTGGCATCCACCTTTAATTTTGTAGCACCCATTAAAATCTAGGTAAAAATAATCTTTATTTCTAAGAAACATATAAACGCGCGTTGAAACAGGAGACCAAAAGGAAGGCGGCTGCACAAGTACACCCTTCAGACAGATCCACACAGAGTCTCACCAAAATCCAGTCGTTTCAAAGCATTGCCTGTGATGGCGGAAGACGCGTCACCCGGGAGGCCTCCCAGGAAGATGGTCACCGGGTGTCACAGACAACAGAAGAACACGGCTCGGCTTAGCGAGCCGTAGGAAGCCACCCCCTTCTCCATTTCCAACAGCAGTCCTGTCAGGCTGCCCCTCAGTGCAAACGTGGGGTTGATTTCTGGGAGGCATCTAGCCTGTCTTCATTTAGCAGTGAGTCCCTCTAGGGGGTCCCCCTAGTGGGACCACCAGGTGTGGCCCCCACTCATCCTGGAGCTCCTGCATACCCAGCAGGTGGCTTAGCATCTCCGCCTCGATGCCCTCCAAACACAAGGGGAGAGAGACCTGCCTCCCTGCGTTTACAGGGCGTGCACAGGGTTGGGGGGGCTGGAGGGAGCTCAAACCCCCACAGAGCAAAGAGAACGACCTCATCAATTCTTTGGGCCCGTGTCATTGTGTCGTTTCGGTGACAAGGGTAGAAAACCGAAGTGTGATCAACTATGAAAGGCAAGCCCACACATTGACTCTGCATCTGTCGGTGCAAAATGGAAGCAGCTGTTGGCCTGAGGCTGGGAGAGAAAAGGCCGGGGGCACACAGCGGGAATCTGACCCGAGAAATGAGTGAACGGCTCCAAAGTGAGCAACACAGCCCGGCCGGCGTGGCTCAGTGGTTGGGCGTCCACCTAGGAACCAGGAGGTCACGGTTCGATTCCCAGTCAGGGCACATGCCCGGGTGGCGGGCTCCATCCCCAGCGGGGGGCGTGCAGGAGGCAGCCGATCCGTGATCCTCTCTCATCATGGATGTTTTTCTCTCCCTCTCCCTTCCTCTCCGAAATCAATAAAAATATATTATTTAAAAAAAATAAAAAGGAACAGATTCACATTGCTCCCTGGTCTGGGGCCGTTTCAAGGTCCAAACTGGCCAAGGCGAGGAGGAGGCCTAGACGTTCCTGGGGTGGTCTCCGCGTGCCCTCTTGGGCCACTCCTCGTCCACCCACCTGCGCAGCACGCGCTCCACGTCGGCGCGGTGGTAGTGCCGGCAGAGCTCCAGGAGCTGGCCCACCGGCCGCTGGCTGTTGCGGAGCAGGAACTCCAGGGTGGGGCTCTGGGGCCGCTGCTCCAGGAAGTTCAGCTCGTCGTGGCGCATGCCCCACCTGCTGGCAAAATTCTTCCAGTTCTTGATGGTGGGGTGCCAGGGGTCCAGCTTGATCCTGATCACGTCCAGCAAGTCCTGGTCGTTGAGCAGGTCGCTGATGGTGGGGGCCCGGAGCGAGCAGGCGGAGCAGGTGCAGTCCTCCCGGCAGGACTCGGCCTTGCCGACGACCTTGCTTACGTCTGCGGGACAAACAGGACAGCGCAGGTCAGCCGGGGGCCGGGACACCTCGGGCCTCTAGGCCCTTCCTTCCTTTTTTTTTAGTTTTTTTTTTATTTTATTTTTATTATTTATTTATTTTAAATATATTTTATTGATTTTTTTTTACAGAGAGGAAGGGAGAGGGATAGAGAGTTAGAAACATCGATGGGCGAGAAACATCAATCAGCTGCCTCCTGCACACTCCCTACTGGGGATGTGCCTGCAACCAAGGTACATGACCTTGACCGGAATCGAACCTGGGACCCTTCAGTCCGCAGGCCGACGCTCTATCCACTGAGCCAAACCGGTGAGGGCTCCCTTTTTTTTTTTTAAGATATATTTTCATTGATTTCAGAGAGGAAGGGAGAGGGGGAGAGAGAAACTTCAGTGATGAAAGAGAATCATGGATCAGCTGCCTCCTGCACGCTCCCTACTGGGGATTGAACCCGCAACCCGGACATGTGCCCTGACCAGGAATTGAACCATGACCTCCTGGTTCCTAGGTCGATGCCCAACCACTGAGCCATGCCAGCCAGGCCCTTTTTTCTTTTCTATATTTGTATTGATTTCAGAGAGGAAGGGAGAGGGAGAGAATCATTGATTGGCTGCCTCCCGCACGCCCCCTCGTGGGGATGGAGCCCGCAACCCGGGCATGTTGTAGGCACCCAGTGGGGACGCTGCCCACCCTCTGGGCTGGGCTGGGCTCTGCTCAGCTCAGCCCTGGCTCGTCCACCCCCTGCACACCCCTCGGGATGTTGGCGCCACTTCAGAGGCAGCCCTGTGGGTGAAGAAAACACAGATAAAGACAAAGACATTATAAGGTGGCCATAAATTTTTTAAAAATAAGCTTTCTGGCATTATCAGCTACCGCTCGTTTTCAACCCTGTGCCTGGAGTGGATATTCCAGTTTTCGGGGCGTGTGTAAAGGCCTTTAAAGAATTGTGCAATCCTTCACCCCCTGGCAGGCTGTGCTTGGCACGAAAAGCTGCCAAGGCTGATGGGTAACGTGCAGAGGATCGGGGTTGGGATGCGGGCAAGCCGGGGCCGGTTTGCTCGCGGGCCCGCGGTCTGACCCGCTGGACCGGAGGCCTGCCCACGATGCTCTGCCCCCGGAGCTCTCATTCTGCAAGAAAGGGGAACGGGCTCTGTGGACCAGATCTTACTGCTTCCGGCACAGCAGCCTGTCCGTGGCCATCAAGAGCCCGACCTATATGAGTGTACACAGGACGCTACGGACAGTTCAGATGGAAAGGAAGGGCCTGGGCCTGTCCGGCGGGGCTCAGAGGTTGAGCGTCAACCTACGAACCAGGAGGTCACGGTTCGATTCCCGGTCAGGGCACATGCCCGGGTTGCAGGGTCGATCCCCAGTGTGGGACGTGCAGGAGGCAGCCGGCCCATGATTCTCTCGCATCATTGATGTGTCTCTCTCTCTTTCTCTCCCTTCCTCTCTGAAATCAAGAAAAATGTATTTTAAAAAAAAAATTAGAGAAGAGTTCAGGCATCAAGCAGGCTCCTCTGACAAGGTGTGTGTCGGTCATGAAAACCACCGTAAGAAGCAGGTCCCGTCCAGGGGTGGGCGGGTCATCCGCGGCCAGTCAGTGAACGGTTCACTGTGAGCTGGGACAGGATTCGGAATTCACAAAGGTTGATTAGCGGAGCCCAGAGAACGGCTCCCGGGGGGGTGCTGGCAGGGGATCAGAGGGAGACTTAATGGGGCTCCCTGCAGGGGAGGTGCCGTCCGATCTTGCACGCTGCGTTTTTCGAGCGCTACTCCCACGGGCTTGGTACCCCTGGGAGCTCTCAGATCCTTACCAAGAATGTCCCCCAGGGTCACGAGGCCTCAAGTTTGTTCAGACAATTAACCAGTAAGCATTTCAGAGCGGCACCTTTGCAAACAGCAAAATCTTGGGGGCCTGACATGAACTCTATGCCAGGTGACTCTGAATGATCAGATCCGGAGCCTGCTCCAGGAGAGTCGAACACGCCTGCAGTGACGTGGATTCGGGGTGTAAATTCACCTCTTTCTTTCTGTGTGGTTGCCAATGTGGTTGGAAATGAATGTCAAAGGCCAGGTGATGGCTTTGATAAGTCATTGGGGTGCACACACCCCCACACACACCCACACACACACACAAACAGTATTTGTCAGAGGTCACTAAATGGTAGCTGGAAAATGAACAATTATTTTTCACCGACTCGGAAACTGACCCAAGAGCTTTGGGTGGGCGTTTGAGCTCCACCAACAGGAAAGACCGGCTGACTTCATTTTCTCTCTAAAACACCCTTTTTTAGGAGTCAGCAGCGGGCTGGCGGCGGCGCCGGGCAGCCTGGCAGGTGATGGCGCTGGTGCCTGCTCTCAGTGACGTCACCTGCTGTCCCCTGAAGAGTCAACCTCGCCGAAGGGCCTCTGTTTCGCTTGGACCCAGGCCACATTTTTTACAACTGACAGCCTGCAACGTGGTTGAAGTCAATCTATCCATGAACAGGGACCTTAACTCACAAGAGTCCGTGCGGGGTGAAGGGGGGTCCTACACCCCTTACTCGATGCGCGTTCACGTCAGCTGACATTTCACATATTAGTGTGTGGGGGGGTTAGTCCTCAACACGTTTACCTGCGAGGGGGTCTCCGGGACTGTCTGCAAAGCCATTCTCTTCTCCCTGGAAACCAAAACACCACCGTCACACCCAGGTAGGAACGGAGATACCATCACATTTCCAACTGGGTGACATTTCAGAGCCCGGGGGCGGGTGGGATGGCTCTTCCGAATGGTATTTCTTTGGGGGGGCCGGGAACTCTGTCTCACTCCGCGAGGTGAACTCCCGGACGGTCGGCGGGGCCTTTTGTCTAATTGCTCCCTGGCTGGGGCCTCCGTGCCCTGAACTGTTTGGCCCACAAAGGACACTCAACATGTGTGTTAAATGAATTACTGTCCCTATTTTTTTTTAATATATGTTTATTGATTTCAGAGAGGAAGGGAGAGAGAGAGAGATAGAGAGAGAGAGAATCACGGATCGGCTGCCTCCTGCACGCCCCTCACTGGGGATGGAGCCCACAACCCGGGCCTGTGCCCTGACCGGGACTCGAACCGTGACCTCCTGGTTCATAGGTCGACGCTCAACCACTGAGCCACGCCGGCCGGGCAACCCCTCTGGCTCTTTTAATGTCTAAGGGCACCCACGCCCAGCAAATACCAGCTGGAAATAAACCAGGGGAGGTGGCCGGCCCTGGTGGCTGGGTACTGACTTTAAATTACTAAAAGTGAAGGGTTCTCTATGACATCTTGCCTGACATGTCAGACTTCCATGTCTGGCCCCCAAATGTTCTCCCTTGGCATCCCTCCAACAAGGCAGCCGCAAGCCAGTCTTCGGAGACGAGGGTTTACCCTTTAAGTTACGGAAATCGGGGAAAAGAGCGAATTCCAATATTCTAAAGAGCGTGTTTTCAGCTTGCTTTTACTTTCCGAGCCACAGGGTGGGGTTTTTTTTTGTTTGTTTGTTTCGTTTTGTTTTAAACGTTTCTCGCCTCGTGAGCTCCCTTTGTTCTGGCTGCCAAGTAGGTTTCAAAGAATCTCCCTGGCTCTCCGGCCGTTGGAACAAATCCTGAGCTGAGAGGCGCAGCAATAACCGCCCGAAGGAGCGGGCACAGCCCTCCTCTTTGCAGGAATAGAAGACGTTCCATTTTAAAACAGGGCTGACAAAAACACAAAAAACTCACATAGGTTCCCCCCCGTTTCATTTTAGTGGATACGTATGTCTTCATCTTTCAGGATAGCCTTGACTGCACACAGAGAGAATTATAACACAAATACTAGAGGGGGGAAAACAAACAAACACTGAGCAATGTGCTAAGGTCTATTCTGTGCCTAATCTTACATGGTTTTGGGGAAATCCCTCGAAGGCAAGTAAATACTGTGGCATTCTTGCATCTTGAAGGGAATCTAGCCCGTGTCACAAAGCAACGTTGCTCAACAAAGGAAGAGTTGTAAGAAAGGGAGAATGGATACAGTAGGTTCCCTAAAATAATTCACAGCCGGTCAGGGTCAGCGTCAATCAGGGGACCGTCACTCCCGGGGCAATGCTGAGGGGCAGACGGACACATAATGAGAGACTCCCAGTGGGTGACGGAAGACCCCCAGATCAGAGCGAAAGCAGCGTCACCAACAACTTTCAAGAGGGCTGGGTGATGGCTCGAACCGCGTGCTGTGTCACGAAGGCGGCTTGGCTAGCCAAGAGCAGCTCCATGAGTGACGTACTGCAGACTGATGTTCTATTAGGCACACTACACGGAACTCACATGTGGTCGGCGCGTGGACACGGAAAAGGTGGCGGGTTGATTCCCAGTCAGGGCACATGCCTGGGTTTCGGGTTCGATCCCTGGTCAGGGCGTATACGGGAGGCAACCGATCGATGTTTCTCTTTCACGTCAATGTTTCTCTCTCTCTCTCTCTCTTTCTCTCTTCCTTTTCTTGTCTCTAAGATAAATGCACAGCCCAGCTACCGTGACTCAGTGATTGAGCATCGACCTATGAACCAGGAAGGCAGGCATGCTTCTTTATTTGTCAAGCGCTAGAAGGGA
The DNA here is from genome assembly GCF_963259705.1 of Myotis daubentonii. Lineage (NCBI taxonomy): Eukaryota > Metazoa > Chordata > Mammalia > Chiroptera > Vespertilionidae > Myotis > Myotis daubentonii. The sequence goes on along the minus strand of NC_081859.1, from coordinate 4,948,540 downwards.
ATTCCTTAAAAATTCTAGTTATCCATACCAGAGAGTAAAAAATATAACTGGAATTCTCCTTACCTGATGGTGCACATCAGAATTTGCTGGGCCGTTCGAAGGGACTGGATCACACTCTTCAACTAGGAAAAAAAAAAGACACAGTTTAGCAGTAGAAAGCACAGTGGGGGGAAAGACCTGAGACTCAAAGACATTTTTCTCTGAAAATGTGGAGTCAGCCCGGCCAGTGTGGCTCAGTGGTTGAGCGTCCACCTGTGAACCAGATGGTCACGGTTTGATTCCCGGTCAGGGCACAGGCCTGGTTTGCAGGCTGGATCCCCAGTGTGGGGCTTGCAGGAGGCAGCCGATCCATGATTCTCATCATTGATGTTTCTCTCTCTCTCTCTCCCACTCCTCTCTGAAATCAATAAAAAAAATCTATTTTTAAAAAACCCAGCAGACATTAAATTGTTCTATTTATTGGATGCAAATGTTGGAGTAAGTGTTTAAACTTCTGGACCTGGTTCATTACATATGAGATGATGTGTGTCTTTGGAGATAAGAAACGATGTGGCTAATAATACGATTCCCCACGCATGAGAGCAGAAGGAAGACCTAGTGTTCGGTTTTCACAGCCGCCTCATTTGTCAGCTCATCACCATTTTAATTAAGGTTCTGCAAAACTCAAATTCTAGGAGAAACCCAATAGTACAATCACTGCAGTATCAGGTTGCCAAGCAACAATCTTGTTCTTTCAAAACAGGAAATCTCTTCACGGCCGATCAAAGATCTACAGAAAGATGGGACCCTGATGGTGCGTTCCCGGAGCCGCTGTGGCTCGTCTTTCTCTAAAACAGCCCCACTCTCTGCCGCTGGGCTGTGAGAGCTCTGGACAGTCCCCGACACTGATCTGCACAATTCTTTTTTTAAAAAATATATTAATTTCAGAGAGGAAGGGAGAGGGAGAGATAGAAACATCAATGATGAGAGAATATCATGGATCAGCCTCCTGCACGCCCCCTACTGGGATCGAGCCCGCAACCTGGGCATGTGCCCTGTCCAGGAATCGAACCCTGACCTCCTGGTTCACAGGTCGATGCTCAACCACTGAGCCACACCAGCCGGGCTGCACAATTCTTTTGCCAGATTCCCTCCATCCGTCCGTCTGATGCTTGCGTGTGCCAGGCACCATCCAGACTCGATCCATGAACTTCTCTCACACACACGCATCCTAGGAGGTGGATGCTAACATGTCCTCCCTGCCCTCCAGGGAAACTGAGGCCCCGAGGCCCGAAGTCACCGCTGAGTCCACTCAGGCTGGCGTGGCTGCGTTCCACTCTCCCTCCGACAGGCCTGGCCGGTGGGCACACCAAGTCCTACAGCTTCTCAGTCTGGCTCTCAAAGTGAGGTCTGGGCCCGGCCCCTTAGGTAAGTGTGAGCATGCAGGCTCCCCGGCCTGACCCCAGACCCGCCCGCCCGTCATGATTTCTGGGTAGCGGGGCCCAATCTGAATTTTAAATAAACTCCCCGGTTATGAATCAATAGCTAAGACTTGGCAACAGCCCGAGTACCCATCAGCAGGGGAGTGGATAAAAAAGCTGTGGGACATTTACACCACGGAATGCTACGTAGCTGTAAAAAAAAGAGGGATTTCTTGCCGAAACCGGTTTGGCTCAGTGGATAGAGCGTCGGCCTGCGGACTGAAAGGTCCCAGGTTCAATTCCGGTCAAGGGCATGTACCTGGGTTGCGGGCACATCCCCAGTAGGAGATGTGCAGGAGGCAGCTGATCGGTGTTTCTCTCTCATCGATGTTTCTGACTCTCTGTCTCTCTCCCTTCCTCTCTGTAAAAAATCAATAAAATATATTTTTTTAAAAAAAAGAGGGGTTTCTTACCCGTTGGGACAGCATGAAGGGACCCGGGAAATAGTCTGCTAAGTGACAGAAGCCAAAGCAAGAAAGACAAATATCACCTGATCTCACTTATTTGTGGCATCTGATGAACAAAATGAATTGACCCACAAAATAAGACCCCCAAGCAGGAATAGACTGACATGCCTCCACGTGGGGCTGGGGGACGAGGAGAGAGAAACCAAAGAACTTATCTGCTTATACGCACAGCCCATGGACACGGGCAATTGGTGAGGACCTGGGGGGTGGGTAGTGGCTGGGAGGAGGGGAGGATGGAGGGAAAATGGGAGATATCTATAATACTATCAACAGTAAAAAATAAAGAATAAAATGGCCCGGCCGGTGTGGCTCAGTGGTTGAGCGTCGACCTAGGAACCAGGAGGTCACGGTTTGATTCCCCGTCAGGGCACATGCCCGGTTTGGGGGCTCGATCCCCCAGTGGGGGACCTGCAGGAGGCAGCCGATCCATGGTTCTCTCTCATTGATGTTTCTATGTCTCTTTCCCTCTCCCTTCCTCTCGGAAATCAATAAAAATATATAAATAAAATAACATAAAATAAAATGAAAAATAAATTCCCCCGAGGACTCTTCATCGCACCCTAACGTCTTCGGATCTGATTATTCTCAGTCTTGGTGCCACCCAGGACTGCGCCCTGTCTGTGCCTGGCTGCCAGGCTGGCCCCTGCCCGTGAGCCAGAGAACCCCACACTGGGGGGGGTTCAAACCCTCAGTCACCCCTGGAAGGGGAGGGGGTGTGCCCACCAGAGCCTCCCTCAGAGCCAGGGCTGGGCTCACACCTGGTCCTCCCTCCACCCCTGCCATTCCCGGGATGCTCACAGCAGGCACACGGAATACAATGTGCGATTTCAGGGGCAGAGGGAAGAGTCTGGTGAGCTGGGACTGGAGGGGGGTTGGGGAGGAGATGTGACAGAGCCACAGGGGGCCCGGCAGGAGCTCCTGCCCCACCATCAGTGACCCCGGCTGCGGCTGCGGCTGCAGGCACTGCTGGGAACCCCACGTGTGCCGGGAAGCCCTCCCTTCCCCAGGAAGCGGGGGCAGGAGGGCGGCCCTGAAGTTGGTCAGATCTGATTGTGGCCCCCCCCGCCCCCCGCCTCTCTGGGGTGTCAGCCGAGCCCAGGTGCAGGCTTCCGTGTGTGACCACTGGCTGCTCGGCCTCGGGGAAGGGTGCAGCGCTGCAGGCCGCCCCACAGGGGAGCCTGGGACAAGCAGAGGCCTGGCCACCGCTGTGGTCTGCACCCCCCAAACATCTGCCCACAGGCGAGGAGAGAGCTGTTTTGTTTGGGGGCCTGACAAGCACCCCTCCGTTGGTAACCGAACCGGCTTTCCTGTGGTTTGGGTGGAAATCATTGTATACCCTCCCCTCCCCTCCCTCCCTCCCTCCCTCCCTCCCTCCCTCCCTCCCTCCCTCCCTCCCTCCCTCCCTCCAGGCGCAGCCGGGCCAGAGCCCTCCAGCCTCCTGCTGACCACAACTGATTGCGCGAGGCCACAGGGCCACACTGCTCTTGTCCAATGTCCCTGGAATGGGCTGTGGGCGCTGGGGGGAGGCCCCTCTCTCTCCAGCCCCGTCAGCAGCACCAGGGGGAAGCTAGGGGGGTGTCAGGGACCATCTCTCCCACCACGTGGGGAAAGCCTGCCAGGAACAGAAGACAGAGATGAGGAAGGGAGAGAGAGAGGCAGCCAGAGCCTCCGACCAATGCTAGGAGCTAGTGGCACCCCAAGCCCTTAAGCCAATCAATCTCTCCCCACTTTTTTAATGAACTCGAGTGAGATGTCTGTCACTTGCAACCCAGAGTCCCAGCCTCTTCATTTTGTACATGTTAAAAACACCGTAGGAACTTGACCTATAATGTTAGAGTGTATAGATTTTAATAAGAAAATTCAGGCCTGCCAAAACCGGTTTGGCTCAGTGGATAGAGCATCGGCCTGTGGACTGAGGGGTCCCAGGTTCGATTCCGGTCGAGGGCATGTGCCTGGGTTGCGGGCACATACCCAGTAGGGAGTGTACAGGAGGCAGCTGATCGATGTTTCTCTCTCATCGATGTTTCTAACTCTCTATCCCTCTCCCTTTCTCTCTGTAAAAAATCAATAAAATATATTTTTAAAAAAAGAAAAAGAAAAAAGAAAATTCAGGCCTGAGCCCAGCCACCCCCGAGAGGCGGGGAGGAGCGTTGGCCGAGCCCCTTTGCGGAATCAGTTGTGGTCAGCAGGAGGCTGACGGCTTTGGCCCCAGTTGAGCCTGGAGGGTGGGTGGGTGGGTTGGTGGGGAGGGTATATGGTGACTTCCACCCAAACCACAGGAAAGCAGGTTGGGTTACCAGAGGGGTGCTCGTCAGGCCCCTGAGTAGAAGCAGCTGTCGCTTCTCGCCCATAGGCAGATAGATGCTTGGGGGTGCAGACCACAGAGGGGGCCAGGGTTGAGCATTGACCCATGAACCAGGAGGTCACAGTTTGATTCCTGGTCAAGGGCACATGCCCGGGTTGGGGGCTCGATCCCCAGTGCGGGGCGTGCAGGAGGCAGCCGATCCATGATTCTCTCTCATCATGGATGTTTCTATCTCTCTCTTCCTCTCTCGCTAGAATCTTTAAAAACGTACTTTTAATAAAAACAACAACAAAGAAAATTCATAATCATCAAAGAAGCCATGAACTCAACGACTGGTATGTTTCTGGTTCACAATTTTAAATAATGAAAAATTACTTGGACGAGCGCTTCATTCAAGATAGTCAACAATCACAAGGTCAAGTAGCGGCAGTAACTGCACCTACCTTTAGGGAGCCCCGTGTCTTGAATGGGATATTTGTCTGACTGCAGAAACCAACACAAGAGAGTTATTTTTAAACATCACAGTCACTTCTGTACACAATCACAGTGAAAAGAAAGCTTTGTCCTTGCGAAAGTCAGGATTTTAATTTAAAACCTTGCACGTGTTCAGCCTTGGACTTCTCATTAGGGCTGACCCATAGCCTGGTTGTGATAGACAGATAGATAGATAGATAGATAGATAGATAGATAGATAGATAGATAGATGATAGATAGATATAGATATAGATATAGATATAGATATAGATATAGATAGATATATGTATGTGTATATATATATATATATTATTGATTTCAGAGAGGAAGGGAGAGAGAGAGAGAGAGAGAGAGAGAGAAAGAATCATCAATGATGAGAGAATCATGGATCGGCTGCCTCCTGCACGCCCCACACTGGGGATGGAGCTCGCAACCCGTCATGTGCCCTGACTGGGAATCGAACCGTGTCCTCCTGGTTAACAGGTCGACGCTGACACTGAGCCACGCCGGCCGGGCTGTATTCTTGACTTAGAGAAACCAAAGCGAGGTTGACGAGAAGCTAGTGTTGGGACATGAGACAGAATCAGCCTTCCTAGTTCCCTCAGCTCAGACCATGACACACACTCCCTCTCCTGTCTGTAGTGCCATTCTCCCTCCGTATTTCCTGCAATTTAAAAAGAGGAGCCTTTAGCCTGAGCCGGTGTGGCTCAGTGGAGAGCGTCAGCCTACGGACAGAAGGGACCGGTTCCATCCTGGTCAGGGCACAGGCTCGGGTTGCAGGCTTGATCCCCAGTAGGGGACGTGCAGGAGGCAGCCGATCCACGATTCTCTATTATCAGTGATGTTTCTCTCTCTCTCCCTTCCTCTCTGAAATCAATAAACATATATTAAAAAAAAATAAAATAAAGTAAGTCACCTCATAAAGTATTTTTTTTAAAAAAAGAAGCTATCAAGGGAAAACCTCATCTTGGGGTTTCTAATCTTCATGTAAATGCCGAGTAATCAGAAAAGTAAAGAGGGGACGCCCTGGCCAGTTTGCTTAGTGGGTGTAGCATTGGGCTGGGGACCGAAGGGTCCCAGGTTCGATTCTGGTCAAGAGCACCTGCCCGGGTTGTGGGCTCGATCCCCAGTAGGGGGCGTGCAGGAGGCGGCCGATCCATGTGATTCTCTCTCATCGATGATGTTTCTCTCTCTCTCTCTCTCCCTCCCTCTGTCTTCCTCTCTGAAATCAATAAAAAATATATATATATTTTTTAAAAATGTAAAGAGGGGACTCTCTCACCCTCCCCACATGGGAGTCTATGCTGTGAAATTTTCCCCCCTCCCCGTGTGGGAATCTGTACTTGTTCTTCAATAAATTCCCACCTTTTCTAAAAAAAGACGTAGCGATGGGGAAAGGGGAGGCGAGAGTCAGCGCCGCCGTGGGAAACGGGTGACCTACCACGTGGAAGGACAGAGTGCTGGGGTCCGTGTCTTCCACGGGCTCCTCGGCCATGTGACCTGCAGGAAAACACAAGCAGGGAGAACGTTCGTCAGTGGAAACGCACACGTGTCCTCCGATAACTGTCTTCACTCGGCCACACACGCTGCCGTGGTCGCGCCGAGAAAAACTTAAACTTCCAGTCGTCAGCGGAGACAAAATAAGAAGGGATGGCTTCAGGCTGCACCAGAAAGAGGTGAAGACAGACTTTATCTTTTTAAATATTTTGGAACAAGTTATTGCTACGTATCTACAAATACTCAGAGTTATGAATAACCAGAAACCACGGCTCTCCTGCTGGATCCGACTAGAACCTGCAGCAGGAGTTACTGAATTCGGCTCCTGCTTCCTCCCGTTTACTGCTCCTCTGCGATCCGTTTTTATCACTTTAAAATATTAAGCATCTTGCCCTGACCGGTGTGGCTCAGTGGATGGAGCGTCGGCCTGCGGACTGAAGGGTCCCAGGTTCGATTCCGGTCAAGAGCATATACCTTGGTTGCGGGCACATCCCCAGTAGGGGGTGTGCAGGAGGCAGCTGATGGATGTTTCTCTCCCATCGATGTTTCTAACTATCCCTCTCCCTTCCTCTCTGTAAAAAAAAACAATAAAATATATATTTTAAAATATTAAGCATCTGAATGTGGTTCGTGTGAATTACTAAAGTCATACATCCTCACCGGGCCATAGCCGTTTGGCTCAGTGGGCGGAGCGCTGGCCCAAGGACTGAAGGGCCCCAAGTTCAATTCCGGTCAAGGGCACAGTACCTCGGGTGCAGGCTGGATCTCCAGCCCGATTGGGGTACCGATGTGTCTCTCTCACATCGATGTTTCTCTCTCTGTGTCTCTCCCCCTCCCTTCCACTCCCTCTAAAAGTCAACGGAAAAATACCCTCAGGTGAAGTTTAACAAAAGTACCTCACAGAGTCTTTTTATCTATTTTTTAATCCTCACCCGAGGATATGTTCTTTTATTAATTTTATTTTTTTAATTAATTTATTTTTTAAATTATACCTTCATTGATTTCAGAGAGGAAGGGAGAGGGAGAGAGATAGAAACATCCACGATGAGAGAGAATCCTGGATTGGCTGCCTCCTGCACGCCCCACACTGGGGTTGGAGCCTGCAACTCGGGCCTGTGCCCTGACCATGAATCCAACTGTGACCTCCTGGTTCATAGGTCGACGCTCAGCCACCAAGCCACGCCAGCTGGGCCCAGCATCAACCCAAAATCCACACTCTCATCATCATCCTCTCTAAGACCCAAATCTCCTCATCTGTGGACGCAGGATCCCCAGGAGCCTGGGCGGGCACCCAACTCCCTCTCCACGAGGAATGATCACGCATCGCCCATCACAGACGCCGGCGAGCTACCCAGCAGCCACCACCCTGTCCCATTCGGACATCGGCCTCCATTAGTCACATTAGATCAAGGTCAACAGTTCCTAGACAGTGTCTTCAAGGACGTTGAAGGATCTGCTCGAAGACCATCACAGAATCGAGATTTCTCTGCGGCGGCCGCATCCCACCGCTGACGCACTGAGGCTAAATGTGTATACATTGCGTGGTGCCGCTGACCCGGAGGGAGAGGCACCCCCAGAATTTACATTTATTCCCATTCAGTGGGTCCCTATCAAGATCTTAAAAATGAAAGAAGGTTAAAAAATTCCCCTCAGAATTAAAAAAGTCCCACTGGCCGGTGTGGCTCTGTGGTTGAAGGTCGACCGATGAAACAGAAGGTCACAGTTCAATTCCCAGTCCAGGGCACATGCCCGGGTTTCAGGCTCCATCCCCAGTCGGGGGCGTGCAGGAGGCAGCTGATCCATGATTCTCTCTCATCATTGATGTTTCTCTCTCCCTCTCCCTCTCCCTTCCTCTCTGAAATCAATAAAAATACATTATTTTTTTAAAAAGTCCCGAGACCAGTGTTAAGTCAAGTCTGGCCTTAGCTCTCCTGCACCTTGTCAATGAGTTTCTCAGAGGGGAGGTGGGCGTGGGGGTGGGGGTGGAAGTAGGGGTGGGGATGGGGAGTGGGCGGGTTTCCGACTTTAGGTCCCTTCTGTTTTCCCACACAATGGCTGTCCAAACAGTGGGTTTCTTTTCCACCTCCCATCGATAAAATGGCTACTTGAAGAAGAATTTAGAGCTTTCTTCAAAATGTCCAGGAAACTCCCCAAACCCAGCGAATCAGCAGGCCCATGTCACCTCACCCAGCTCCAGAAACTCTCCTCCTAACTGCTCCAGCCCCAACTTCTTAAAATATATTCTTGTTACCGATTTCAGAGAGAGGGGGAGAGAGAGAAAAACATCAGTGATGAGAGAGAATCACGGATCGGCTGCCTCCTGCACACCCCCTACCGGGGATGGAGCCCACAACCCAGGCAAGGGCATCGAACCGCGACCTCCTGGTTCATAGGTCAACACTCAACCACTGCGCCACGCCGGCCAGGCCCACACCCCAAATGACGGATGGAACATTCAAGCTCTGCCCGGCCTAAGCCCAAGAAACAGAATAGAAAATGCCTACCTGCCCAGTTACAGGCAGGTCTGTACCGGGGTATCTGGTCTCCCCCCAGCCTCTTCAACCTCCACAAAACTAGAACAGCCTTCACGCCTCATTCATTCATTCATTCATTCATTCATTCATTCATTCATGTGTTTAACAAACATTCCCTGCAGACTGGGCCCACCTTAGGTGAGTGTGAGGGCAGAGAACTCCTGAGAGGTGAGGCCTGAGGAGGATTTTAAAATCGAAGTGAGATTGGAGAACCATCCAGATTCTGGCCTTACTAGTAGGCACACACTTTTTAATCCTCACCACAGGATATATTTTTCCCCCATTGAGTTTTAGAGAGAGTGGAAGAGAGAGGGAGGAAAGTGAGAGACGACACATCAATTGGTTACCTCCTGCACATACCCTTGACCAGAATCGAACCCGGGACCCTTCAGTCCGCAAGCCAATGCTCTATCCACTGAGCCAAACCGGCCAGGGCTAAACACAGTATTTTAAAGCCTTTTGTGGAAACGGAAGACTAAGATCGTTTTCTGTTCTTTTTTTTTTTTTTAATATATTTTATTGATTTTTTATAGAGAGGAAGGGAGAGAGATAGAGAGTCAGAAACATCGATGAGAGAGAAACATCGATCAGCCGCCTCCTGCACATCCCCCACCAGGGATGTGCCCGCAACCCAGGCACATGCCCTTGACCGGAATCGAACCTGGGACCCTTCAGTCCACAGGCCAACGCTCTATCCACTGAGCCAAACCGGTTTTGGCAGACACAGTATTTTAAAGCAAGGACAGGACTAGAGGCCCACCTAATCAGAGGCCGCCCCCACCCCCCGAGGTGGGGTCCCCCCAGGGGGATCAGGCTCTGGGTTTGGAGATGCTGATGTATGTGCAATAGCTCGAGGGCCCATATTTAGAACAAACCCATTCAGCACAGGTGAAGTGAGAAGGGGAGAAGCGAGGAGGCCTGAGCGAGGGAGGAAGGGAGAGGCCGAGGCGCAGGGGAATCCACCTTCTCCACCAGAGGTGGGAGGACTTGTCCCAACCTGGCGCAGGAGCGCAAACAAAAGCGCTGGGGAGGTGGGGGGCGGAGGGGGCGGAAGGCGCGTCCGGGGCACGCGTGAGAGATGGGGGCAGGGGAGAGGACAGAGGACCTTGTGCCCAGGTCCCCGGTCGGCCCCCCGAGGACCCGGACCGGGCGCCCCTGGGGGGTCCCGCGACACTCGGGCCCCCACCCCCCAGGTGAGCGCGCGGCGCGGCACCGCTTTACCTGCGCGCAGAGGGTCCTCCGGCGAAGCCATGGGGCGGGCGGGTGGGGAGACGGCGCCCGAGCGGGGCCCGCAGCCTCCGGACCGGAGGGAGCGCACGGCGGGGACGGGGAGCCTGCGGTGGGGACGCGCGGAGCACACGCTGGCCTGCGCCCCTCCTCCAGCCCGGCTCCCGCTCCTCCTCCTCCTCCTCGCCCTCTCCTCCTCTCCTCCTCCCGGCTCCTCCTCGCGCTCACTTCCTGCTCCGGCAACTAGGGGAGCCCCTGAGCCCCGGGTCCTGGGTCCCTCCTGCAGCACCGGGCTGGCGGGGCGCGGGAACGGTCTGGGTGCCGGTGCGCCCCAGCCCCGCCATCCCTCCTGCCCGCGCGCGCCCAGGTGCGCCCAGGTCCGGAGCAGCGGAGCCATCACCCTTAAAACCCGCACAGGCCCCGCCGGCCTGGCTCAGTGGTTGCGCGTAAATAAACCTGGAGGTCACGGTTCTAATCCCGGATGAGGGCACACGCCCGGTTTCAGCTGGATCCCTCGTAGGGGGCGTGCAGGAGGCAGCCAATGCATGATTCTCTCTCATCACTGATGTTTCTATCTCTCTCTCTCCCTCTCCCTTCCTCTCTGAAATCACTAAAACTATATTTTTAAGAAAAGATGGTTATACTTTAAACCTATCCTCAACCACCAATCTATTATACAAAGACGATGGGCAACTTACATTTAAAAGGAATCTCTTAAGGGTTTTAAAATAATCTATGTCTGCTTTCAGCACATAAGAATAGAATGAATGTATGTTCACAGCAGCACAATTACAATAGCTAAGATCTGGAAACAGCCCGAGTGCCCATCAGGAGAGGAGTGGATAGAAAAGCTGTGGGACATTTACACCATGGAATACTAGGCAGCCGTAAAAAAAAGAAGAATCTCTTACCCTCTGAGACAGCAGGGAGGGACCTGGAGAGGATCCTGCTGAGTGACATAATTCAGTCAGAGAAAGACAAGTCACACTCACGTGTGGAATTAATGAACAAAATAAACTGATGAGAGAGGAAAAAGAACAGGAAGATAGGAATTGGTTTGAAAGAGGTCATGTAATGGCTTTTAGGGCACAACAGTAACAAGTCATTGGAAAGGAGCCACCGCTAGCGGAAGCCTCAGCTCTGAGCATTGCAGGAAAGCATCGAAGGTCTACCTACCGTGTTGGCGCCCAGGGCCTGGCTGCGTGCCTCTGGCCACTTGCTGGGTGGTCCTGAAACCCATGGCGCTCTCAGGATGGGCTTTATTCTCTGAAACGTGCTATGAAGACATGAGGCAGCCGGAGCAGGTTCCGCCCTGTGTCGAAGGAGAGCAATACCTTCCAGATGAACGCTTTCCCCGGGGAAATTCGTGGGTGGGAGGGTCCACTTCCTCTCTGCCTGCCCCCTGGTGAGAAGGGAAATTTTTTTCTGGGTGTTTTCTCTTAGAATCGATGCTGAGGTCGGGCGTGTGGTTCACTCTGTAGTGAACCACTCTGTAGGTCTCTTGATTGTGGAAGTGTTACCGAGGGTGATTATCAGAAACCACCGATCAGTCTGGGCTCTCTGATTAGCAGCACAACCTAAGGAAACGGAGCATTGCTCTAGAGCTGGTTTGCTTTTCAAAGCTCTGAACTATTTATTCCATCTTCTTATTGCTCCCATTCTTTAATATATATATATATTGATTTCAGAGAGGGAGAGGGTGAGAGAGAGAGAAGCATCAATGATGAGAGAGAATCATGGATCTGCTGCCTCCTGCACGCCCCCTCCTGGGGATTGAGCCTGCAACCCGGACAAGGGCATGGGACCATGACCTCCTGGTTCATAGGTTGACACTCCACCACTGAGCCATGCTGGCCAGACATTCATTTTTTAAAAGAAAGACTGGATATATACATTGATTTTTATTCCCTTTCATGCCATTTCATTGTACCGCCTTTCTTATGAATTGCAGCCATACCCATAATTACCTTTATTTTTCCCACGGGCTTTGTAAACTATAAAGAATAATGCAAATGGAAGCTATTGTTGTGACAACTGAAAAAAAAAAAGAAGCAATTTAAAAACAATTTTTAGGCACTGGAGGTCCCAAAGGGTTCTGACACAGTCTATTGGCTATCACACTATACCTTCTTGCTTTTCCTCTTATTGCTGCTCGAGTGTTTTAAAACACTCTTTACAATGGGCATTTTCAACATTTCTCAATAGCACCTCAATATGCATGAATCTCGGAATCGCGTGTTAAATTTCATGCGGCCATGGCCACACTGTTCTCCGACCTCCAGTTGTTCTCTTCCCAAAAACAGGGCTTGCAGACTTGGTAACCATGGAATCAGACACTGAATTTCACTCATGCACCTGTCACCGCGAGTTTGTGCTACTTTAGCAAGTAACCAAAACGCGGCGTCTATACGCATTTGCAGACAAAAGCATTGGAAATGGTTTTTCAGGCACCAGGGAGCCAGGAAGCGAGGTTTGGAGAAGTGGCGCATGAAAATTGGTGTTTCTGGAGGATTAACCTGGCAGCTGAGTGGAGGAGAGAACAGAGCAAGGAGGGGATGCGGGCGGAGAGACCATGTAATCTTTAAACACACTGTAATTTATCACAGCGTTCAGTGTGTATCCTTGTCTAAATGGGAGGGAGACGCATATTTCAGAATGCAAAATGTTCTTTTGTTGCCTTGTTAAGCATTCATGGTTTCCCACGAATGTATAACAGTGACGTATTCCAAAAAGGTTAACAAACTTAAATAAGTAAAGCATTGCCATTTCTTTTTTCTTCTTCTTCTTATATTTTATTGATTTCTTACAGAGAGGAAGGGAGAGGGATAGAGAGTTAGAAACATCGATGAGAGAGAAACATCAATCAGCTGCCTCCGGCACACTCCCCACTGGGGTTGTGCCTGCAACCAAGGTGCATGCCCTTGACTGGAATCAAACCTGGGACCCTTGAGTCCGCAGGCCACGCTCTATCCACTGAGCCAAACCGGTCAGGGCTAAAGCATTACCATTTCTGATGCTTTGAGTCCTGTTCTGTTTGATGGGGCACAACATTCGGTCACATAGATTTAAGCACAAGTCATTCTAGAAGGTTCCTCCACTTCTCGCTTAGGCAGTCAGGAACCGTCTAGTGACGGAGATGAAACCTCACTTGCCCAGCTTACTTTGAATTATTTGCCCATTGAGTCCTGGCTGGGTGGCTCAGTTGGTTAGAGCATCGTCCTGATACACCAAGGTTTCAGGTTTGATCCCTGGTCAGGGCACATACAAGAATCAACCAATGGCCCGGCCGGTGTGGCTCAGTGATTGAGCATCGACCTATGAACCAGGAGGTCATGGTTGCATTCCCAGTCAGGGCACAGGCCCGAGTTGCAGGCTCGATCCCCAGTGTGGGGCGTGCAGGAGGCAGCCGACCCATGATTCTCTCTCATCATTGATGTTTCTATCTCTCTCTTCCCTCTCCCTTCCTCTCTGAAATCAATAAAAATATGTTTTACAAAAAAATAAAAGTAAAAGAATGGATACATGCCAAACTCATAACCAGGTCTGATAATGGCCATCTCTGGGAGGGAGTTATGCTTAAAGAGACTTTAGCTTTGATTCTGAATGCTCTAATTTTACATATGAATACTTATTTATGTATGTCTTATGTGATTTTAAAATCATCTTAAATAGAAAATTTAGAAATGATTTTCACAAAGGTGCCTGCTTCATCAAATCAGTCTTGACCTGCCTAAGCCCCCAAAACACAGTTCCACAGACAAACAGGAAATCAATAGCTGATGTTTTCCATTTTACAGAATACATTGCGGTTCGTCGATTTCACACGACTGGAGACTTTTCCTATCTGGTTTACACCATTAGCACTTCCCTCCTTTGCGTCACACTGTTTCCATCCATTTTAAGACTCAGACAGGCTTATACTGTTATCGATCGGGTTTTCATAGAACATGACGAAGGGAGAAAAAGAATGAGCGAGGAGCGTGCAGCGCGCCAGAGGGAAGGTAGGGGGCAGCAAAGGCACACGAGGGTGCGGAGGCTCCGCCTGGGCCTGAACCGCTGGAAACTCACATTCCTAACGGCAGGGAGAGGAGAGGAAGGCACTGGGATTTTTATCGTTAGGTTGCCAATGGCACCATTCGCATGGAGAGAAGTTTAATTCGGGTGAAGCAAGGAGAATTTTATTTTATTTATTTAAATATACTTTTACTGCCCTGACCGGTTTGGCTCAGTGGATAGAGCGTCGGCCTGCGGACTGAGAGGTCCCAGGTTCGATTCCGGTCAAGGGCATGTACCTGGGTTGAGGGCACATCCCCAGTGGAAGGTGTGCAGGAGGCAGCTGATCGATGTTTCTCTCTCATCGATGTTTCTAACTCTCTATCCCTCTCCCTTCCTCTCTGTAAAAAAAATCAATAAAATATATTTAAAATATATATATATACTTTTATTGATTTCAGGGAGGAAGGGAAAGGGGGAGGGAGAGAGAGAGAGAGAGCGAGAGGGAGGGAGAAATATCCATGATGAGAGAGAAGCATGGATCGGCTGCCTCCTTCATGCCCCACACTGGGGATGGAGTCTGAAACCCGGGCATGTGCCCTTGACTGGAATCAAACCCGGGGCCCTTCAGTTCGAGGGCCGATGCTCTATCCACTGAGCTAAACCAGCTAGGGCCCACATCCTCTTTAGTCGCAGCGGTTCTCAACCTTCCTGATGCCGCGACCCTTTCATACAGTTCCGCATGGTGTGGGGACCCCCAACCATAACATTATTTCCGTGGCTACTTCATCACTGTCATTGTGCTACTGTTATTGAATCGTCATGTAAATATCTGATATGCAGGGTGTGTTTTCATTGTTACAAATCGAACATCATTAAAGCATAGTGATTCATCACAAAAACAATACGTCATTATAGATGTGTTTTCCGATGGTCGCGACCCACAGGTTGAGAACCGCTGAGTGGGTATTCAGTTCAATGAAGAGTCAGTAAATGTCAGTAAATGTTGCTCATGGACTGCTGTTCCTTTGTTAATGCAGTTTGGGGTCCAGTTTAATCTCGGAAGACACCTCCCACCAAACCAGGCCCTAAAGGCAGGTGGCAACTCCTCCAACAGACGTGCGCTTGGGGACGACGACAAAGACAGAGCGGGGAGCACCTTTGTCGGGGGGCTGGTGAAGACCAATTCCTGGAAGCCCATCACTCTGGCAGTTTGGGGTGCTTTTTCTCAAGCACAATTTGCAGCGTGTGTAGTGCATGGTTTTGAATGGAAGGCTTGGGACTTGAGTAGATGACTAGAAGGCTTCAGAGACTTTGGGGAGCCATCAACTTGAGCTGCTAAGGGTTTGCGTTTCCAAGATACCACCAAATGCATCGTGTGTCGGCGGGTTGATGGCTTGGTTAACCCGTGACTTCTAACGAAGGAGGCGCTCGCTGATGAGCGGTTCCAAATGGGAGTGAAGGTAATGGGGTGGAAATTTAATAACCCCAGTAATTTTCACGCTGAGCGGTGACTAATGAACCTGCTGAGCCCTGGCAATCTGTCCTGTTTAAACAACTGTATTTGTAGATGGTGCTGGTGCGCTAACAACAGAAATTGCTTGGTTTTGTTTTTTTTCCTGTTTAAGTGGCTTTCTACTTCTCACTTTGTTACAAAAGGAGTTTTTGCTTGATGATAGGATTTCTGGATTTACCGAGGGAAGATCTTCCCCTTTTCTTTTGACAAGTAATAGGGATTAAAAGCAATTAAGCGAAAGAACTCGGCCGGCCTGAGGCTTGTGAGTATGTAGTTATCTTGAACGTATTCGTGCTTTTCTGTACTGTTTACTCAGCTGCGATGCTCTCAAGCACTCTCACTTAACAGCATTAAAGCTGATAAACTTGAGCTAGATTTATTTCCATTTCTAAAGGAGTTTACATAGTGGCCTGTGGTTTGGATAAACCATTTGTATAACAAACATATTGGGGTATGCTGGAAGTTAATATATAATGTGATCAAGGGGAAAAATCTATTCAAGCTAAAAAATTGGGAAAACTGGAATCATAATGCTGCCAATTTCTTCCTCCCTCCTAATTTCTATAACGCAAAAGACTTCAGCTAATCACCATGTTCTGGATAACCACCTGCACATTGGTGGTCTGATTAGACCCACAGTCCTACTCCCCCCCACCCCCACCCGCATCCTGTCCACTCCACACAGGGCCCAGGGCTCACCACAGTGAGGGCGGCACCAAGAAGGTTTGTACAACGGAAAAACAAACCTCGAGGCAGTAGAAACAAGGTCATGGACAAGGTCACGGACACAGTGACTGCAGGAGGGAAAGAAAGAGAAGGTCACAGGTGGTCCTACGTGGCTGCTGGAGGTTTAAATGGCATCAGTTTTCAACTAAGAAGCACCTCAGAAGGCTGCCATTCTCACCCAACTGGCGTGGCTCAGTGGTTGAGCGTCAACCTATGAACCAGGAGGTCACAGTTCGATTCCCAGTCAGGGTACATGCCCGGGTTGTGAGCTTGATCCCCAGTGTGGGGCGTGCAGGAGGCAGCCAATCCATGATTCTCTGTCATCCTTGATGTTTCTCTCTCTCTCTCCCTTCCTCTCTCTGAAATCAATAAAAAAAATATTTAAAAACAAACAGGATGCCGCTCTTGGGTCAGTGTTCCTGATGGGCAGGAATGGCCGTGAGGAAGGGGGAACTTAGCTCATTCGGGACTCAGGCCACTTAAATGGAATCGCTTTAGAGAAAGTTAATGTGAGGGGGACGGAGATTAAGAGGAGTGGCTTCAACCCCACAGGCTGTGCAAGTAGGGCCTGGGGCCTGGGCACTTCCTCGCCCAGGGATGAGGAGTCCCGCTCTGAGGACGTGCACCTGTGTGGGCATCGTCTCCCTTGCAGACCCAGTGTGCACTCTCCTTTACTTTTTCTTCTTTTAATATATTTTTTATTGATTTCAGAGAGGAAGGGAGAGGGAGAGACAGAGAGAAACATCAATGTGAGAGCGACACATCGATTGGTTGCCTCCTGCAGGCGCCTGGACCAGGGCTGGAGATTGAGCCTGCGACCAAGGTACGTGCCCTTGACTGGAATCGAACCCGGGACCCTTCAGTCCTCAGGCCGACGCTCTACCCACTGAGCCAAACCGGCTAGGGCTGCAGTCTCCTTTGTTCTGCTGACGTGTGTGCCTCAATGGCACCTGGCCAACCCCACTGCTGTGTCTGTCCCAGTGCGGGGGGAGGGGGGGGGTCCCCTCGGCTGAAGCTCCAGAAGGTGCCGAGAGCTGGGGGACAGACGCCCACGGCCTATTCAAGCTGGTGCGCTCGCCCTGTCTCTGTGTGAGCGAAGCTTTCCTCCCAGGCCCTGGGCTGTCGTGTTGTCTTTGGCGACTGGGAGACACAGTGGGCAGTGTTCAGACTTCTGATGAGAAGCAGCTGATGAACTTGCTCAACAAAAACAAACAGAGGCAGGGACAGGGTGTCCCCAAGAATGTATACACACGGGAACAGCTGAGAGTTCAGTTTTGAAAATGAAATGCAGCCTTTATCATTATTCAAAGTGTGTGTACACATTTTTGGGGGGACACCCTGTATATTAGACAAGTTGGAGAACACCCCACTCTGTGAATAGTGCCCTGGAAATAGCGCTGCCTGGCAATTGTCAATGATCATGACTATTGGATTAGGAGTTATTACTTTATGTATGTATGTTAATTCTCATCCGAGGATATCTTTCCATTGGTTTTTAGAGAGAGTGGAAGGGAAGGGGGAGAGCCAGAAAGAGAGGAACATCGATGTGAGAGAGACACATCCTTTGCTTGTTTCCCCCACCCCCCCCCACTCCCCACTCTCCCACCACGGCTAGGGATCCAGCCAGAAACGCGAGGTACCTAACCCAGGATCCTTCAGCCCGCAGGCGGATGCTCTATGCACTGAGCCAAACCGGCCAGGGCCATCCATCCTGCAATCCATTTCGAGGGGAGCATCATGGTATTCCAGTACAGATGGGGAAACGGAGGCACCCAGCGCTTAAGGTGCATTGTTTGTACGTGTCAACCTAGCGGTGGGAGTGGGGCGGGCAGAGGGTGACATCATCACGTCTGGGGCTTATAAAACGGAAAGGGGGGTCGAAGCCACGGTGCCCCACGAAGTCCCCGCCGTGGATTAGGGCCACAGGACAGTAACTAGGACAAAGCATGCACCCCGCACTCCAAGTCTCAGATGATGCTAACGCACGTGGGTACTGGGCGAACCTGGGGCGCCTGGCGTTGCGAGGTCAGGAACCACGACACAGGAGGCCTGGCCGCGTTTCCAGGACAACCGCGGGGGGAGGGGCGCCCCTGCTAAGCCCCGCCCGCGCCCTAGTGTTTTTGGGGCCCGCGTGGTCCCATCTCATTGGCCGCCGAGAAGCCCGAGCTCGAGGGGCGGAGTGGCCTCTGCAGCCGCAGGTCCAGGTTCGCTCCGCCACGGCTTCCCTTTCCGGGCGGGACTACAATCCCCACAAGGCCCCGCGCTCGGGGCGTGGCCGGGCACAGAGGCGTGGCCGAACGCCGGGGGCGGGGCCCGGAGGGGCGGGGCCTCCGGGGATGTGGTAGAGGCGCTGCGCTCGTCGCTGCACTCGCAGCCGCCGGGCGCGCGGACCTCTGACCCTGGACTCTGGCCGCCGCCGGCAGCAGCCCCCGCGGGTCGTCGCCCGGGCCGCCCACGGTTCTCCGGCCCCAAGGGGCCCTGCCGGCCGCGGTGCGGGGCGCGGGCAGCATGAGCCGGGCGGCCCGGCGGGCCGGCGTGGGGCGGGGGGTGGCGGCGCTGCGGCTGCTGGTCGCGCTGAGCCTCCTGCGGGGCGTCGTCGAGGCCCAGGTGAGCGGGGGCGGCGGGCGACCTGCGGGCGGGCGTCCGGGAAGCGCCGCCGGGCGGGGTGGCGACCTCGGGTGACGGCGGGGAGGAGGAAGCGGCTGCGGGCCCGAGGGGTTCCTTCCGAGCTGATGGTGGAGCCGCTGGGAGGGGGGCGGGGGCGCCAAACGCCCCGCTGCTCGTGGAGAACGGGCCCAGCAACGCCCCCCCGGGAGAGTTGGGGAGACCTGGAGGCAGCCCCGCGGCCTGCGGGAGCCGAGCGCCCCGGGAGCGGATGGGACCTCACTTCCTGAACTTTGGGGCTGGAGGTCTCGGCTGTCACCTGCTTGGGATTCGGTGTTTTAGTGGTTTCTGCCTCTGCCCTGTGGGTCCAGGTGCAGCACGTGGCGGGCAGGGGCTGGGGCAGGGGCAGAGGTCTGGGGTAGGGGTTGGGGCAGGGGCAGGGGCAGGGGCAGGGACTGGGGCTGGGGCTGGGGCAGGGTCTGGGTCTGGGGCTGAAGGGGCAGGGGCTGGAGTCTGGGGCAGGGGCAGGGGCAGGGACTGGGGCTGAAGGGGCAGGGGCAGGGGTCTGGGGCAGGGGTTGGGGACCGGGACCGGCTGCCAGCGGGTCTCGGTGGGAGCGAGGCGTGTATTGCACACAGTGTTCAGTCTGCTGGGAATCGGAGGGGTAGTGAGTGCCCAGATCTTTGCCCTCCAGAGGCGTGTTTGCTTCGGGTTTCACGGTCGAATTGGGCTGCACGGCTGCCAGGTGCGGCTGTTTTGCACCTGCCGCCAAGAGGCAGAACTGCCGGGAGGAGGAACGGGTGTCTCCGGTGGCCGATCACCAGGGGAGCTGTGTTTTGAAGCCATTTACGCCCCTTGCTAAGAAAGAGTAGAGGGAATAATGAGTATAACCGTGCACACGTATTTCTTTCTGACTCTATTCAGTGTCTATTTAGACACTTTTTTCATGGGCTTACGGTGCTCTCTGCACTAATTCTCAGAATGCCTGGATAGTCTACTTGTGTCCATGTTTGAATCTTTTTTAAAAAAATGTTTTTTATTGATTTCAGAGAGGAAGGGAGAGAGAGAAACCTCAGTGATGAGAGAGAATCATTGATCACCGGCCTCCTGCACACCCCACACTGGGGATGGAGCCCACCACCCAGGCATGTGCCCTGACCAGGAATCGAACTCTGACCTCCTGGGTCATAGGTTGACACTCAAGCCACACCGGCCAGGCTGGATGCTTGTTTTTGAGTGGAATTTACATTTAGATATCTTTCTATCATAAGATTCTCTCTCTCTCTTCCTCTCTCTCTTTCTCTCGTTTCTTCATCTGCTAATTATGTGTATTCCTGCTTCATAATTGCATCTCTCCTTTCACCTTTATCATATCCAAGTGAATGTGGGTGATTTTCAGTTCATTTCATTCACTCGGTGAAATGAAAGATTTGTGCATATGCAGATTGGCATTGTGCCAGATGAGCCTCAGAAGTGAATACGTTTGTTTGTGTTTCTGGTGGTACTTTCTGATAGAGTGTTTGTACTTTAGATAGTACTTTAGTCTGCAACAGGTTTCAGTGTCCGATCTCTCATTTTACTTGTGTGTCTCAGAAATGAGGCTCTTCCTGGCACTGAAGTGCAGAGAACCCATGTGACTAATACCACACCTAGGTCAGTGGGGAAGTCAGAGCAGGAGGCCCAGTGCGCCCTTCTCTTTCTTTCTTTTTTTCCCCTTTAATATATGTATGTATATATTTTTAATTTTTTAAATATGTTTTATTGATTTTCTGCAGAGAGGAAGGGAGAGGGATAGAGAGAAACATTGATGAGAGAGAAACATCGATCAGCCGCCTCCTGCACACCCCCCACTGGGGATGTGCCCGCAACCAAGGTCCATGCCCTTGACCAGAATCGAACCTGGGACCTTTGAGTTCGCAGGGCGACGCTCTATCCACTGAGCCAAACCAGTTCTGGCACCTTTACTATATTTTTATTGATTTCAAAGATAGGAAGCGAGAGGGAGAGAGAGATAAAAACATCAATGGTGAGAGAGAATCACGGATCGACTGCCTCTTGCACGCCCCCCACTGGGGATCAAGCCCGAAACCTGGGCTTGTGCCCTGACTGGGAATCGAACTGTGACTTCCTGGTTCATAGGTCGACGCTTAACCTGGCGGGGCAGTGGGACTCTGTGATTTGCACAGTGCATCCCAGGGTGCTCGCTGCTCCTTTGTCGGATAAAAGTGAAGTGCAGGGAGCCCCAGGAACAGGAAATGGGGGAACTTAGACAGTTCTTTCCTATACTAAATCTTAAGCAGGACAGTACAGCGTAAAGAAAAATGTAGATTTTTTGGGAAGACATTCTATTCACATGAAATCATTGAGATGAATATATTGAACACATCTCGTGTGGCCTTTGGGTTTTGAATTCCACCTACACAACCTGCTCTCCGAGGCCCCAGACCAGGAGTCTCCGCTCCAGGTCCGGATATCCAGCCCCGTTTCACCGTCTCCACTCGGATGGATGCCGCCGAGGCAGCTCAGACTCGGTGCACCAGGGACCAGCTTCCCGATCTTGCCCCTCGAACCCCCTTGTCCCAGTCTGCTCCCCGCTAGACCTGCTGCAGCCACCTCCCCTCCCCGCTGCGCCTCACACATGGCAAGTGTGTTCCTGCCTTGAGCCTCGACGCCGCGCACCCTCTCCTGGGCTCTTCCTGTGGTTCCCTTGCTCCCTTCGGTTTCTGCTAAGGTGTCACCTTGTCAGACTTGTCCCCTTACTCGACGGCTACCTTCTCTGATGATACAAAATGCAAGCCACACCCTCCACCTGGCTGTGGACTTCACGTCCCTCTCACGCATGAGCCCCCCGGGGCCTTCCTGTCTCGCTCGGGTGTAAGCAGCTGTGTATCAGGTCCCTGTCGCCTACCTGTCCTGGCTCCGCTCCTGACATCCTGGGGACCTCCTGAGTATGCGGAGTGCCTTTCGGCCGTTAACACTGACGTTACGACTTAGGTGGGGAGCCCCTAGGTGGGCGCAGGGTGGCCTGGACCTCCAGGAGCGGGCTCCAGAGAAGCCCTGAAAGCTACGGGGTGCTCTCTCCCAAGTGAGCGAGAACAGAGACGAGGAGGTCCGTCGGGTTGCTCTGAGGTGAGGGAGGTCCGCCTCGCCCCTCCCAGTGCCCTGCCCTGTGCATCTCTCCCATCTGGCTGTTCCCGAGCTGTCGCCGTTACAAGAACCCAGTACACATGAGTGGAGTGTTCTCCTGAGTTCTGCAGGCTGTTCTAGCCAATTATCCCACCTGAGAAGGGGGTCCTGGGAAACCCCGGCGAATAGCCCTCAAGTGCAGGGGCCTGGGGTCTGGGGCTGGCCTGTGTGGCGAGGGGAGCCCTGTGCGGCTGAGCCCTTAACCTGCGGGCTCTGCTCCAACTCCAGGTGATACCAGAGCAGAACTGGGCCCAGTAAGTGCTGGAGAGCTGGTTGGTGTTAGGAAATACTGGGTTAAATCTATGTGTAGGCCTGGAAAGAGCACACAGTGTCTTTCTTTTTTACCGCTAAATAAAGATGTGTAGTTCTTCAGAATGGGTATATCTAATCCTTCCGTTGTTTTTTATTGAACTGACCATAGTAAGAAGGGGCTACTTTGTTATGTATCTTTTTTAAAAATATATTTTATTGATTTTTTACAGAGAGGAAGGGAGAGGGATAGAGAGTTAGAAACATCGATGAGAGAGAAACATCGATCAGCTGCCTCCTCCACAACCCCTACTGGGGATGTGCCCGCAACCCAGGTACATGCCCTTGACCAGAATCGAACCTGGGACCCTTCAGTCCGCAGGCCGACGCTCCATCCACTGAGCCAAACCGGTCAGGGCTGTTATGTATCTTAATGAGCAAATACTGGCTAATTTGAATGTACAAATTATCTATTTATGTACTAGCACAGGTTTGTTATGGTTCAAACATCATTTACATATTTTGAATTTTATAGATGTATATATATATATTTTTTTTTTTCTAGGTCATTGGAGTCCTGGATGATTGCTTGTGTGATATTGAGAGCATCGATAACTTTAACACTTACAAAATCTTCCCCAAAATAAAAAAGTTGCAAGAGCGAGACTACTTCCGTTATTACAAGGTATGGGTATAATTTTTCATTCTGTTATTTCCAAAGATTTTCATATCACTGTCTACAGGTGTGACTCTTATCACCCATTTATTTTTTTATTTTTATTTTTTTTATAAATATATTTTATTGATTTTTTACAGAGAGGAAGGGAGAGAGATAGAGAGTTAGAAACATCGATGAGAGAGAAACATCGATCAGCTGCCTCCTGCACATCTCCTACTGGGGATATGCCCGCAACCCAGGTACATGCCTTTGACCGGAATCGAACCTGGGACCTTTCAGTCCGCAGGCCGACGCTCTATCCACTGAGCCAAACCGGTTTCGGCTTATCACCCATTTAAAGAAAGACTCAGGTTTGACTCCTCAGCACCCTATGTGTATCTTTTATCACTGGAATGTATTAAGTATTACACTGAAGACTGGTTAGCCTTTTTTTTTTTTTTTTTTTTAGATATTTAAAGAGGGGGGTGGAGAGAAGCATCAATTGGCTGCCTCCTGCACACCCCCAAGCGGGGATCGAGTCACAACCTGAGCATGTGCTCTGACCTGGAATCAAACCGGCCACCTTTCAGTGCAGGGGACGATGCCCGTTGAGCCGCCCTGGCCGTGGCTGAAACCTGTTCAACTTTTTAAACTCTAAGCATCTGCACCCTCTCCCTCTGCTTGGAGAATTCTTCATCTTTCACTTTCGCTTTTGAGGCAGAGACTCTTCCTTTCACAGAAGCTGAAAGGGCTGGGAGCTTGTTTTGTCAGCCTGCCTCGGACCTTAGGTTCTGCACCCACACACCTGCCCAGGCGCTGAGCCGAGCCGGGCTGAGGGCAGTGTCCTGTGCCAGGTTGCTCCCCATGTCAGATTCCACAGTTCGCCGTTCACCTGGGAGCTCCGGCCAGGCTGGGGGTGCAGGCCACCGCCACCCCCAGTCACCCTGCAGGGTCGTTTCTTAGCTCTAACCGTGGTCACCTCCAGGCCCTGACAGAGCAGCCAGCGGCAGATTAAAGGCCGCAGCAATAAGGCAGGACGCAAGGAATCACGTCTTAAGTTTTGGCCTGGGTTGGGGCAGCGGCTGGGAGGAGGGGGGGCTAAGGGATGGGGGGAAGTTGGGGGACATCTGTAATGCTGGGAACAATAAGAAAGTGAGAAAGAGAAGAAAAATAAAGACAGAAAGAGAGAAAGACAAAGACAAAGCAGAAAGGAAGGCAGGCGGGCCGGCCGGCCTGGATTCTCCCCGGTAGCACTCACCACACTTTGTTATTAAAGAAACACAAATATGGGCTGTCCCCCCAAATGTCTGCACACTCTGAGTAATTACAAAGGCAGTGCTATTAACATGCATCTCCTGTTCAAAAGTGAGCTCTCAGCGGTTACAGTGTGTGGACATCCTTTTTTGGGGGGGGAAACCCTGCGTATAATTTCTGTTCCTCCCGGTAGATGGTGAGTTGGGGGGGAAGTGCTTTACCTTCATCTTCCCTGAGAGCCCACCCAGCGCTGACAGGTCGTGGGTGCTCAGACGCACCTGTTAGGTGAGGGGGCTTGGGAGGCCCTGGGCGAAGTGAGGTGTGGAGCCCGAAAATGCTTTCCGCTTCTCCAGATGAGCCGTGCACTCGGTTTCATTCCTTTTTTGAAGTGTCAGAGGACAGAGCGCATCATTCTTTCATTCATTCATTCATTTTTACGTTTTAATCCTCATCTGAGGATATTTTTCCATTGATTTTTAGAGAGAGAGGAAGAGAGAGGGAAAGGCAGAGAGAAACATCGATGTGAGGGAAACAAATCGACTGGTTGCCTCCTGCATGAGTTTGGCCAGGGCCTGGGCTGGGGAGGAGCCTGCCACTGAGGTACGTGCCCTTGACCGGAATCGAACCCGGGACTCTTTAGTCCTCAGGCCGACACTCTATCCGCTGAGCCAAATTGGGTAGGCGAGCATCGTTTACTTTTAAAAATGAACATTACATCTGGGAGTCTGGAGCACGGCAGACATTTAAGTTCTGAACCACGCAGGCGCCTTGGGACAGGAGGCTCCTCCCTCACCCTGTCCCCCGCCCCAGCACGGGGACCCCGAGGACAGCCCTGCAGAGCCGGCACCCGCGTGTGCTCACGGGGACGCGTTCTTTCTCTCCAGGTCAACCTGAAGCGGCCGTGCCCGTTCTGGGCGGAAGACGGCCATTGCTCCATAAAGGACTGCCACGTGGAGCCGTGTCCAGAGGTAACTCACGCAGAGCCAGCGGCTGCGGGGTCGGGGCCTACCCCTGGCCGACTCACTCCGTGCTCTCTCAAGTCTGCTTCTTGTTTCAGAGGCAAAGAAAATGCTACTGGACCTTAAATCTCAAGTTTAGAGTGGGAATGAAAGCGCATAAAATAGGGAAATTTCAGGCTTGGCATTAGGTCTCCAACTGGTCTTCTTAACAATAGGAAAAAAAAGGTTACCCTTTGTAATGAAATGTTACATTTTATTTTTATTTTTTTTAATATATTTTATTGATTTTTTACAGAGAGGAAGGGAGAGGGATAGAGAGCTAGAAACATCAATGAGAGAGAAACATCCATCAGCTGCCTCCTGCACACCCCCAGACTGGGGATGTGCCCGCAACCAAGGTACACGCCCCCGACCGGAACTGAACCTGGGACCCCCCAGTCCGCAGGCAGACGCTCTGTCCACTGAGCCAAACCGGTCAGGGCTGAAATGTTACATTTTAGATTTTGTTTTCTGACATCTAGCATAATTGGTTATATTCTTTTTCATTAGTAATTTGTTAAGAGCCATATTTTCATTTGACTTTTTGCTTTTTTTACCTAACCAGTTAGTGTGGTTTCTTGTCCTTAAAAGTATGACAAAACTATCCGAACAGGTGTCCTTCCTAATGGGAAACATTTAAAAAATATATTACCTTCATTTTCCTTTAAGAATATAGTGTATTTTTAAAGTTTTTAGTTTTGAATAATTTCAGACCTAGGGAAAAGTTGCAATAGTACAATTTCCATATACTTCTTATTCAGAGTCCCTAAATGTCAGTGTTTATCACATTTGCTTTATTATTCTCTCTCTGTATATATTTATTAATATCATTATGTTCTGAACCACTTAGGTATAAGTTACAAACATGATCTTTTATCCCCAAATATTTCAGTATGTATTTTCTTAAAAACAAGATTATTCTCTTATCTAACTACAACATAATTAGTCAAATTAGGAAATTAGTATTATTGACTTGGTAAGAAAAAAGCTGAACCTACATGCAGTTCTTTAATTGGTAAACTCTAGGTAAAATATGGGCCAGAGAACTTACTCTTGCCATCTACATTAACCCAAAATTACCTAAACTGTAAGTGTCAATTTAGAGCAGAAATAAAAATTGAGCATAACTATTTCAGAAATTTTGAAATTTTTAAAACTTCTGTTTTTGGGGTAAGAACGTTTATGGAAAAAGAGATCTAGTCATTTTATAAACCTAAAAGTTGTACAAACTACTAAATACTGCAGTGAGAGTGTACGTTAGAGTTGTTTTTGCTGCTCAGATTTTGTGTGTGCCATTCAGTTTTCTGTCCTATAACTTAGAGTCTACATTGGTGTAACTCCTCACCTTTCACCTCAAAGAGGTAATATAGTTACAGCATTTGAATGACAGTGCATTTTCTCCTATGGGATAAAATAGCCCTTCTAGTAGAGCAATAGCATTACTAGTTTGTGAAGAAATCTCAAAAAAATGAAATTTTAAAATTTTTGTTGTTCTTTTAAGAGTAAAATTCCCGTCGGAATTAAAGCTGGGATTTCGAACAAGGTGAGTCGTCTTCTTCACTGCCTATTTCTTCTTTACATGGGGCAACATGCTTACTGCTGGCGGGGTGCAGAAGAGCGCACGATGTATATTGATTTCAGAGAGGAAGGGAGAGGGAGAGAGAGAGAGAGAAACATCAATGATGAGAAAGACTCATGGATCGGCTGCCTTCTGCACGTCCCACACTGGGGATGGAGCCCACAACACGGGCACGTGCCCCGACCGGGAATCAAACCATGACCTCCTGGTTCATAGGTCAATGCTCAACCACTGAGCCGCGCCGGCTGGGCAGGGAATGGATGCTTCTTTATTAAAATGCCTCTTTATTAAAGATCACCCTTTCCTCTTCTGAGCATGCCTGATTTACTGTCACTCACGTGTGTCTAGACACAGTACACCTGTCGTTTTCCACGATGGCACGGACACGTGAAGGTCCTCGGGCTATCCCCTCTGCTTCCTTGTGATGCGTCATTTCTCCACTTTCTTCCGGCTCTCTCTCCCTCACCAGGGCTTTCGTTCACGTTCACACTCTTTTATTTATTATTTTTGTTTCAGATTTCAAGTAAACAAACAAACAGTATAAAGACAGTCCTTCTGGACTCCTTCCCACCCCCATTCCGGGCCCTCCCTCCCCAGAGCTGGACACTTTTCTGAGGTTGATGCGTATCCTTCTGTGATACTTTTTATTTCCATACTTTATTGTACATGTGTCCACAGCATTATAGAGCTTTTTTTATGACATCTTAAAAGATTTAAATACTATATTTTTATATTTCTTCAGGTTAATACATTGTTTCAGTATATTTGTTTGTGTGTGTGTGTGTGTGTGTGTGTGTGTGTTTTGTTAATCCTCACCCAAGGATATTTTCCCATTGATTTTTAGAGAGAGTGGGAGAAACAGAGACAGAGAGAAACATCGATGTGAGAGAGACACATTGATTTGTTGCCTCCTGCACGTGCCCCAGCCAGGGCCAGGTTAGCCAAGGTACGTGCCCTTGACCGGAATTGAACCCAGGGATCCGTCAGTCCTCGGGCCAAGGCTTTATCCACCGAGCCAAACCGGCCAGGGCTTCAGTCTGTGTTTTTACTGAGCATTATGCTTTTTTAAATGTTGTCTCTGTAGATATGTCGTCTTAGTTCACTTTTAACAGCTGCCTGATATTCAGTTGTATGACTGTCTCATGTTCTGTATTGATGGTCATTTCAGCTGTCTTTGTTTTTTGCTGTTACACACAGCGACGCCCTAACATCTCTGTCTTCTGTCTCACTGTGTACCGCGTGGGTTTTCCTGGATCTGTAGTAGAAATAAGACTGCGGCCCTGGGGTCGCTATCTCAGCACCCAGGACGGTGCAGATAACTTGGAAAGTGGCTGTGCATCGTTCTGGTGTCTGTCTGTCGCTGTTGCTCTGGACGGGTGTCCGCGGAGGGACTTCTGGTCCACGGGTCCTGCTGTCCTGCAGCTCCTGATCCGTGTGGTCAGACGTCCCCCCGAGGGCTTCTCAGTGCACACCTCGCCAGCTTGCTGACTGTTTCCCATGTCTTTGCTTACTAATTAGGTAGAAATCTGTGACTCGTTTTCATCTGTGTTTCTTACTTCTTTCAGTAGTAGGATGTAGCTACAGTTAGTGTTATCTCGTCATTGGGAGACTGACTGTTCTGCCAGCCGAGCCAGAAATAAAGAAGGAGGAAGGGAATGATTTTTCACTAAAACTTGTTTATGGTGAACTTCCTTTCAGTACTTGAAAGTGGCCAACAATACCAAAGAATTCGAAGACTGTGAGCAAGCTAGCAAACTGGGAGCAATTAACAGCACATTGAGGTGAGTTTTGTTTTCGTATTAAAAGTATTATGTTTATATCAACCATCTCCTGTTTTTCTTGTGATGTAAAAACATCAACGTCTCAACTAATTATTATTATTATTTTATTTTTGTTAATCCTCACCCAGAGGATGCTTTCCATTGAGTTTTAGAGAGAGTGGAAGGGAGAGGGAGAGACAGAGAGAAGCATCGATGTGAGAGAGACACATCTGATTGTTTGCCTCCTGCACTTGCCCCAACCAGGGCCAGGGAACCTGCAACCGAGGTTGGTGCCCTTGACCGGAATTGACCCCGGGACCCTTCAGTCCTTGGGCCAACACTCTGTCCACTGAGCCAAACCGGCCAGGGCTCAACTAACTTTTAAAGGAAGAAAGTGTTCTTTATCCTAAATTCCATTACAGGCTTTGCTTCCTCTTCTTGGCTGATTTGCCCTGAAATCTCTAAATCACCCATCGTGCCTCTCTTACAAAGTAAAAACCTAAAAGATTGCTAGTGGCGTGGTGAGTCTGTTCTTCCTGATTATTATGGGAAAAGGAACTGGAACCTCTCAGTCTTCTGTAAATAGCACTTCCATTTATCTATTACATTTTGAATGATAAAGGTTACTATTAACCATTAAATTTCATAGATGTTTTTTCTGTTGGTTTTACTTATTTACTCTAAGTACAAACCTGCTTTTGAGGGCCCACATAAATAATTTGTATGTAGTCTCAGGTTATGCAATGTAAAGTGACTGAACATATAGTGAGTGGGGAATGGAATGTTACAGAAATTCTTTTTAATTTTCCTGTTTGTTTAGAGTTACACACACACACACACACACACACACACACACACACATTTATACTAATAAAAGGGTAATACGCTAATTAGACCAGACATCTTCCGGATGTCCTTCTGGACAAAGCCATGGTGGCAGGGGCTGAGGCAGAGGCAGTTATGGGCGATCAGGCTGGTAGGGGAGAGCAGTTAGGGGCTATCAGGCCTGCAGGGGAGGGCAGTTGGGGGCGATCAGGCTGACAGGGTAGGGCAGTTAGGGGGCAATCAGTCCGGCAGGCAGAGGCGGTTAGGGACAATCAGGCAGGCAGGCAGCGGTTAGGAGCCAGCAGTCCCAGATTGTGAGAGGGGTGTCCCCTGAGGGGTCTCAACTTAGAGAGGGTGCAGGCCGAGATGAGGGACACCCCCTCACCTCCCATGCATGAATTTCATGCACCGCGCCTCTAATATATTATAATTGTTGTTTACAATAAAGTTAGCAATTTCATTTATAGTATTTATTTAAAGAGAAACTTTAATATAGAAAAGTAGAAAGGATAATATAATAAATATCTATATATCCTCCACTCCAAATGAATAAATATTAAAATTTTCTACCTCTTGCAACTATTTTTAAGAAA
Source organism: Myotis daubentonii (assembly GCF_963259705.1). Classification (NCBI taxonomy): domain Eukaryota; kingdom Metazoa; phylum Chordata; class Mammalia; order Chiroptera; family Vespertilionidae; genus Myotis; species Myotis daubentonii. The sequence goes on along the minus strand of NC_081859.1, from coordinate 4,918,635 downwards.
AGAGAAATATCCAAGATATTAAAATCCCCCATTGCTAGCCCACAATCCTGCTTTCTTTCCTTCTTTCTTAGCGGTAACTACATCATGCATTTGGTGTCTACCCAGGCCATGTTTTTATCACATATATGTATGGTTCTGTGCAGACGATTTTATTTTTCCTTTTTGTAAATGACACAATATATTTCACATTCTGCAGGTTTTCTTTTCACACCACACATTTTGCTTTCTAGATCTATCCATGTTAAACATGGAGACTTCTTTTTTTGACGGATGAATAGTTTTCATGATATACCTCATTTTACTTATCCCCCTCCTGATGGGCATTTAGATTGTTTCACATTTTTAAAAATACATATATAGTTTATTGATTTTTTTACAGAGAGGAAGGGAGAGGGATAGAGAGTTAGAAACATCGATCAGCTGCCTCCTGCACACCCCCTACTGGGGATGTGCCCGCAACCAAGGTACATGCCCTTGACTGGAATTGAACCTGGGACCCTTCAGTCCACAGGCCGATGCTCTATCCACTGAGCCAAACCGGTTAGGGCTTGTTTCACATTTTTTACTTAGATAAACTGCTACCTTGAGCTTCCGTGGGCATGTTTTTATGATGCACACTAGCAGTTAGTATCTGTGGAAGTTCATATCGATACCTGTTTTTCATGTAACTTCCATCATCCCGCATGTGACCACTGACTGGATTTGTGACACCATCTAAGTAATAGAGCAGTGGCCTCAGGTTGTCTGTTTTTAATGACACTAGAAAACAGTGTTGTCATTTTCAACTCCAAGTTTAATCCTTTTTTTTTTTTTATCCCTCCTTCCTGTAGCAATCAGAGCAAAGAGGCTTTCATTGACTGGGCGAGATACGATGACTCACAGGATCACTTTTGTGAACTTGATGGTAATGAAATCAGCTCCTCTATTTAAATTATTCTTGAACCTTTTCCCAAGACATTGAAATCAATCAGAATGTCAGCAGTTGCAGGTCTCTTATGCTGCATGTTGCTCTGTGGACCTTTTGTCCATAATGGCTGCTGTCGTGAGCCTGTGTCCCAACCCCGTGCCCTCTGTGTATGACCCTCGCCTTCACAGCTGTCTTATCTTAGGACGTGTGGTCATTTCCTGTCTGAGGAGACCATCTAGGAGAGACCAAGTGACCTGCCCAAGGTCACACGGGAGCAAGAGGCCGGGACAGGGTTCCCCCCGGATCTGACGGAGCCCAAAGCCTGTGTTCTTTCCAGGATGAAGTCCACCTCCTGACTCCAGCTCAGCCACTGAGTGCAGGGCTGTGAACACACTACGCACATGTTCACGCTGGGACTTGCTGCAGGTCTCAGCAAGCCTTCCAGTGTCAGAGACTCTGATGGGCTTCCCCAGAGCCTCTTCCCTGGAGAGAGACAGACACAGGCAGTCACTGCCGCTCCTCTTACAGAAGGCAATTGAGGTGACTCTGAACTTTTTATCTGTAGGAGACTATTCCCAAGAATGGTGTGAAGTGGGCCCGAGTCCTTCACTAGGCCTTTATCTTTCCTCTTACGAGTCGCTTGGAGTGCTGTGTCACTTATCTAAATCACTGGGTTAAAACAGAAATTCTAAAGGTCCACCGGGTTCCAGGAACACACCACACAGCCCTCTCTGCCTTCGTGTTCTGTCGTTACGTGACAGGAAGGTGATCCCTACAGATCAAATGGTAGCTTTTTCAATAATTCAGCGGTTTACGGCCAGCTGCTGTCCCTCCCTCTCTGTTTTATTGTTTTGTCATTGTCTGCATGCATGGCTTGCTTCTCCCTTTACTTAAGGTTTCTGCTTCACTGTCACCTCGCCAAAGCCTGCTGCTACCCCCTGTAAGGCAGCAGCCACTGCTGCTGTCTCAGGGCGCCTGCCCCCCCGGGAGCTGGCAGGAGTCCGGCCACGCCGAGTTCACCTGCTCGGATCTGTCCGCCCCACCAGACTGCACCCCCAGGGCAGGCCCAGCCTCTCTGTTCGCTCCCGTGGCCCCAGTGCCCAGGGCAGCAGCTGGACGTGGGCCGTGTGCAATGAGGGTTCGCCGGATGAAGCAGTTGGCTCATAAATAACCTACATAATGGGATCGATTTTTTTACTTTTATATTTTCCCTCAAAACATGTTCATTAATAAATTAACAACATTGTTTAGCACAGTAGGTTTTAAGTCAGGCTGTGCTTTGAAGCTACATGGGCGCTTCATATACTGTCGGCTCTCCTGAGTAAGTCACGTTTCAGCAGGGATAGAGCTGGTGATGGAGGGCTGTAGGCTCAACCCTGAGGGTGGAAGGGAGGGAGGGAGGGAGGGGAGGAGAGAGAGAAAGATCAATGTGAGAGAGACACATGGATTGGTTGCCTCCCGCATACACCCCCGATGGGGCCGGGGACAAACCTGCAACCCAGGTACGTTCCCTTGGCCAGGAATCGAACCCCTGGTGCACGTGGGCTAACGCTCTAACCACTGAGCCACCGACCAGGGCAAATGAGTGACTTTTTAAAAAACGAGACTATTGTGTAAGTCTAGGAATGATGAAATTTAAATCACAAAGTTATTGAGCCATTTACTTCATAAGTCAGAAGTAGAGAGTAGCAGAATCTCTATTTTTAATACAACATATGCTAACAAAATAGATGTTTTTAAGCATGTGTCTAGACAGATATAGACTTAGGGAAGAAATAAAAGAAAATCATAAGTGATGATTCTGCTGAGAGCACCCTGGGCGCCTCTGAGGAGGCGCGGGCCCTGTGGCTGCCCAGAGGAGAGGGAGGCGGGCTCCTCCAAGTCCAAGTTCCACAGGTCCCGGGTCAAGTGCAGTCACAAGTGTGCCCTCCCCTCCCGGCGAGGCCGGAGGTACTTGAAACGGTGGCCGTCCTCCACGCGCCGGGAGCCCTGTTTGCTCTGTGATGCTGAGTCCGAGATGGTGAGCCGGGGGTGGCTCATGCGTTGTCTCTCGTTCAGACGAAAGGTCCCCAGCGGCCCAGTACGTGGACCTGCTGCTGAACCCCGAGCGCTACACGGGCTACAAAGGGCCGTCTGCCTGGAGGGTTTGGAACAGCATCTATGAAGAGAACTGCTTCAAGTAACTGCGGGGACGGGGGGGGGGGGGGGGGGGGGCGGGGGACGGAAGGGAGGGCGGACGGAGGGCAGGGAGGACGGACCGGGTTTCTCTTGGGAAAAACTACCTGACAAACGCAAACCGTCTCACGTCTGAGTTTTGTGTGTGTTTTTCAGGCCTCGATCTGTTTATCGTCCTTTAAACCCGCTGGCACCCAGCCGAGGTGGGTTTTAAATACATTTCCATGCTTTTAGAGATTGTTGACAAAATGTCTTTATAACTAAACTTGAGAACGTTTTCAACTGTTTTATGTTTTGGTTAATTTGAATGATCAAAAGTGTATGAAACACTCAGAGTTAAGGCTCAAGGTTTCGACATGTTTTTATTGAGCACCTGCTATGGGCCAGCCCTAAGCCAGGGCTTTGTGGAAAATGCGTTAGAACATGTGAGTCATCATCTATCGGCAGTTTCCTGGGAGCCAAATAGAGTCGTGAAACTGCTGGAGCGAGGAGGAGGGAAGAGCCTGCTCTACAGAAAAGACGGAGGGAGGAGAGAAGCAGGAACAGGAAAGGGAGGCAAGGCTGGGCGAGGGAGAAGGCAGCTCCATGAAGAATGAAGTTGCTCTTTTTTTAAAAAAAAAATATAGATTTGTATTGACTTCAGAGAGGAAGGGAGAGGGCGGGGAGAGAGAGAGAAGCATCGATGTGAGAGAAACATCGATAGCCACCTCCTGTACACCCACCACCGGGAACCAAGCCCGCAACCTGGGCACGTGCCCCGACCAGGAATCAAACCTGTGACCTCTTGGCACATGGGGTCAACGCCCAACCGCTGAGCCACACCGGCCGGGCGGGAGCAGCCATTTAAGACGGAAGCATTCCTGTATGTAAACCACAGTGTGCAGGGAGCGTCCTGGACGTGGTGACTGAAGCAGTGACTTTGTCTAGTTGTTAGCTCATTATCGAAACGAGTGATCTTTCTGATTATTTTTAGTTGCTTTCTGATAGTATCTATTGTATGAAACGTGAAAATCTTGTACTTTTTGTCCTGTATTCTTATTAAGAAGTTTCATTTGCAGGATAACTACACACTGACCAAGGTTCATGTATAATGGATAGTTTAACCCAGTGAAGTTCCATCCCATATTAAGATTAATAGGATTAGAATCGGAACTTTGTAAGACATTTTCTAAAACTTTGTCTACTATTTTCTCTTTCAGGAGAAGATGATGGTGAGTTAAACTCTTGTGGTTTTGTTTCAAGGAGAGGAACTGTTTTTAATGATCAAAAACATTGTTTTCCCTCTAGTTCAAAAGAAAGTGTTTATCTTCCTTTTTATCAGAAAATAGCTACCAGTGGTTGGTGACAAAAATGAGCATTTTTAATAATATAAAGTTATTCTATGTTAAAAAAAAAAAAAAGGTAGAAAGATCATTTCCCCTGTAAGCGCTAGGAAAGTTAGGGTCTCCCTAACACCCTTTCTGGGGGGAAATTAGGGAGATGATAGAAGCCAGATTACTGAGGACCTTGGGGGCTAGACTTTCCTATCAGCACTCGGGGGTTTTTGAATAAAAAAGGGAGATAATGAATGATCTTAGTAAGAGGATGTTGAGTGAGTGACTGTAGGAAGGTGGAGATGTGCCAAGTGAGTAGACCCGCAGGAGGCCCGGTAATTTCCCACCACCTTACGTAAAATCAGGATTGGTGACGCCAGAAGAGCATTAACTCCATTTTATTCACTGCCATTTTGTTCTTCAGTAAACAGCAGTGTTGGTCTAGAAATAGTCCTTTAGCGTTAGTGCTCAGATAGGCCACAGCCCTCTGTGTTTGAGTCATTCGCTTTTCTGAAGAATGTCTTGAAAATGAAGGGAATTAAAAACTAGCCCTTGAAGTGTAAATAGTCTTAAATAATTGAAGAAATATACCTAGCTTTACTGAATCAGGAAAAATAGAATAAGAATGAGATTTTTGTATTAATTATAACTCACTATTTTTTCTGGACTTTTGAAAGAGTGCTATAGTTATCAAAAGCAAATTTAAAATTGTTAAACTCTCTCCCCATACTTATGAATGTTTAAGTTTTCTAGTGAATAAGATTTATATAACATTTTGACTGGAATGTTTTCGCAAAACTTTTACTAGTCAAAATATCATTTATAAGAACATTCTCCCAATACTTAAATTACTTTTGGACTTTATTTTCTAGACCAGGGGTGGGCAAACTTTTTGACTCGAGGGCCACAATGGGTTCTTAAACTGGACCGGAGGGCCGGAACAAAAGCATGGATGGAGTGTTTGTGTGAACTAATATAAATTCAAAGTAAACATCATTACATAAAAGGGTACGGTCTTCTTTTTTTTTTTAGTTTTATTCATTTCAAACGGGCCGGATCCGGCCCGCGGGCTGTGGTTTGCCCACCCCTGTTCTAGACCCATGTCTCTATTTTTCTACTTCACATGAAGTAGTGGCCATTTCTAGAAATAGTCCTTAACCTGCCATAAAATATTTTATAGACTTAATTTATTCGAATATATAAATGATGATTTAAAATATGTTAACCCAGTTCTGTATGTGTGTGTGTGTGTTCTTTTTTAAAGGAGAATCATTCTACACGTGGCTAGAAGGTAAATACGTCTGCGTTTTAAATGTATTGGGTTCTTGTAAGAAATGTATTGATTTACTGAGTATATTTTTCTAAGTTTTGGGATTCATTGCCTAGACAACTAATTTTGAGTGTTGAAAAGAAAAGCACATGTGTTAGGTTATTATGTTCTGGGAGGCAATTACTTGAAAATGTTGAGGCCCAACCCAGCATCATGGAAATGCACCAGCGCTGTCACTGGCCCCCAGTCCGGCCGCTCTGCATGGATGCTCATCCCGACTTGGTCCCGTGACCGTCCTGCAGGCCTGAGTCCACACAGACCTTCCTATGGAAGGAAGTACTTTTTCTCCACGAAACAGAGGGAAGGTCAATTTGAATTCAGAAGGTTTTAAATCTGAATCCACATGTTAATATGGTCTGAACTTGTCTAGTTAAAGGATCCTGCCCTGGCCGGTTTGGCTCAGTGGATAGAGTGTTGGCCTACAGACCAAAGAGTCCTGGGTTTGATTCTAGTCAAGGGCATGTACCTTGGTTGCAGGCTCCTTCCCAGCCTGGGCCCTGGTCCTGCACCCAATCGATGTGTTTCTCTCACATCGATTTTTCTCTCTCTTCCTCCACTCTCCCTAAAAATCAATGGAAAAATATCCTCAGGTGAACTTAACAAAAAAACAAAAGCAAAAGCAGTATAGATTCCAATATACTAGATGCTTTTGCATTCTTATATTTTCTAATATTGAAAATACTAGACATATAGAATATTAGTGGAAAGCTGACACATTCTCGCGGGACAGATGGTTAAGTAGAACTAGAGAATGCAAGGCAGAGGGACTCAGAAGGTTTTTAACCTGAATCCACATGTTAATATAATCTGAACTTGTATAATCCTGCCCTGGAGGGCGAAAGGCCCGGAGGGAGGAGAGAAACCAAACCAGCCTCTTCCTCCTCATCACTAGTGGGTGAGAGAGAGAACCTCTCCGGGGAGGGGGAGGAGCAGGCTGCCCGTACGCCCACGCAGGACTTGGTCTGACCGTGAAGCGGCTGCGCCGTTGCCTTCTGGGTAACAGGCCTGCCATGGGCATCCTCAGTGTCTGGGCCTCCGGCAGCCCAGCATTTTCTGCTTGTTCTGCCTCCAGGCATCATCCAGTTCACTCTGTTCGGAAGTCGGAACCTTATTTTCTCTTGAGAGAATCTTGACCTAATTATTTCATACCATTTTTTGATTTATTCTTCATGTTCTTGAATCTTAACTTTAAAAATAAGCCTATGTACTGAGCCCTCCGTATTTCTGTTACCTAAATGGATGTGATATCTTTTTCACTGTTTTCCTGAACAGGTTTATGCCTGGAGAAAAGAGTCTTCTATAAGCTCATATCGGGACTTCACGCCAGCATCAATTTACATCTGTGCGCAAATTATCTTTTGGAAGGTAATCAGATTTTTATGTAGAAATTTGCCTTCTTTCCATGTGAAAACTGTTTGGGAAAAATACACATTCTCTATTTTTAAAAACTCTATTAGCCCTAGCTGGTTGGCTCAGTGGATAGAGCGTCAGTCTGCGGACTAAAGGGTCCTGGGTTTGATTCTAGTCAAGGGCACGTGCCCGGGTTGCGGGCTCGATCCCCAGTAGGGGGCGTGCAGGAGGCAGCCGATCCATGGTTCTCTCATCATTGATGTTTCTCTCTCTCTCTCTCCCTCTCCTTTCCTCTCTGAAATCAATAAAAATATATTTTTAAAAATCTGCCTATTAAAAGTGTATTGTGTTTTGCTCTTTCTCTTTAGAAACCTGGGGTAAGCCCAGCTGGGGACCTAACATCAAAGAATTCAAACGCCGCTTTGACCCCGTGGAAACCAAGGGCGAAGGGCCGAGGCGGCTGAAGAACCTGTACTTCCTGTACCTCATTGAGCTGCGGGCCTTGTCCAAGGTGGCCCCGTACTTCGAGCGCTCGGTAGTCGATCTGTACACTGGCAGCGTGGACGATGACGCCGACACCAAGACCCTCCTCCTGAACATCTTCCAAGACACAAAGTGAGACTCGCGTCAGTGCTGGGAGGCCGCCCTGGGTCTAACCAGGCGGCGCCTGAGGGTGCACACAGGCCTCGGGAAGCTCTTTAGCAAAAGGAGAGTCAAAGCCCTGGCTGGTGTGGCTCAGTGGATAGAGCATTGGCCTGCGGACTGAAGGGTCCCGGGTTCGATTCCAGTCAAGGGCACATGCCTGGGTTGCAGGTTCAATCCCCAGTAGGGGATGTGCAGGAGGCAGCTGATCAATGATTCTCTCTCATCATTGATGTTTTTATCTCTCGTTCCCTCTCCCTTCCACTCTGAGATCAATAAAATTATATTTTAAAAAAGGGGAGAGTCAGAAGATAGACGAGGGTGGCCAGGACAACAGCAGTCTTTGACGTTTTTTCTAAAAATGTTATCTGAAAATTGTCTAATAATGCGTCATTGCACTTTCATACTTGAGAATAGGCTATCTTTTTAAATATAACTTTAAATTTTATGTAGCAACATTTCATGCTACTTTAATGTTCTTTCTACCCATTTTGTATTCCAGTTGCTATTGAAGTTCAGGTGATATCATGTTAGATACCTATGTATGTTAGATATCAATCGATACTTAAGGGAACATTATTAGCCTTACCTTCTAAGAATTTAACCTTAAAAAAAAAATGCTGGATCTAAAACTTGAGTTTACCAGTGATGATGAGCATGGAGCAGTGTTGGATTAAGAAGTGCTGAACGTAAATTATGATTAACTTTTAAAAGATGCAGTAAAATATTAAGAGAGTGACATACATTGTTCACATAAAATTGTTTTAGTTCCTTTTTTAGATTATTTTTATCATATAATTTCTTTAAAACATTACAAACTTACACATTCTAAAGCTATCTTTGTACATTATAAAGCTTGCTTTAGTCTTATTGAATAGTGTCTGTGTGAACTTTCCTAAGCCTTACATGTGAGCAAATTAGGATTGGTTGTAAGTACCCGTCAAAGTTCTCCCAGGGCTCTAGTACCCAGCACTGGACTATGTCGCCTGCCGCTTACAGTCCTGTATTTCCCCAGGTCCTTTCCCATGCACTTTGACGAGAAATCCATGTTCTCCGGGGACAAGAAGGGGGCCAAGTCTCTAAAGGTAAAGGTTGCTGATGGGGGCAGAGGGGTGCGGGCGGGAGCGGTTCGCTGGTTGTGCTTTAAGTCCTGGTCCCCCCACTCGCCTGTTCGCTCTCCTCGCTGGTGGTGCGATTTGCTGTGAGGGATGCGGTCCCCCCGCCCACACTTCTCCCCAGTCCTTCCTCACAGACCCTGCTGGGCGGGTCCCAGCCATCACCATGACCGAGGGCGGTACCTTGTAATGGCTTCGAAGGGCAGCGTTCTGAGAGTTTTCTCACTTTACAATCACAGTGTGTGTGTTGTTTTTATGCAGCTTTGCAAAAATATGAGCTGTAACCCACGTTGAAGGCAAGAAATAGTTTCTGTTTCTACAGTTTATTTTACGGAATGTCACAGTCTGTGACACTCGTGTTTTGCCTTAGAGAGCAGCATAGGAGGCAGAAAGTGCCTGCTACCCTGTGAGGCCAGCAGGAGACTGTGTTTTAGGGACGTTATGAAACCTCACGGCGGAGGGAGGTCTTCGTTTCCCTTTGCTGACAGGATGTACATTAAGGAACACACTGTGCCCTCCACAGTATAAAGGTGTGTGACTGGCTGGCAGATAGTAGCATGTGCAGCGCCCAAGTTCAGAAAGCTCCAAAGCTGAAACATGCTGCTTGTGTTTGGTGCAAATCAATTAGCAAAACCTGACCTGATGTAAGACTATTTATAGTCTTTTTTTTTTAAAATTCTGCTTTGTGTAAATATTCTTGCCTGTTTGTGTAACTGTTCTTACAGACGCATGAATGGGTTTGATTACAGGGTGTTGCCCCACACTCTGGTGGAGCGTTTCATAATAAATAGTGGATGCACTGTGTTTCTAAATTTTGAAACACCTTTGGCCCCAAGCTAGTTCAGATGTGGCTATACACGAACTAAGAAATTAGCATTGAGTGGCTCTCCATTGTAAGAGTTTGTTGGTGTTTCTGAAATGAAATGATTTAGCCACAACTCTGTTTTTTAGTTTTGGAAATTTGTTTTTTTTTTCTGCTATACAGTTTCGAATAATTTTCTTCTTCTTTGTTGAAAACTCATCCTATATGATAAAAGCCTAATAAACAAATCAACCGAACAGCAGAACGACTGGTGAAACAATTGGTCACTATGACGTACACTGACCACCAGGGGGCAGACGCTCAATGCAGGAGCTGCCTGCAGGACCCAGGCCAGCCAAGGCGGGTGCCAGCGGAGGGACCCTTCCCTCTGCCCCATCACTCCGCTGGTCGCCCCACAGATTGGCCCTGATCGCAGGCCAGGCCTCGGGACCCTACCCGTGCACGAATTTTGTGCATCAGGCCTCTACTTCACTAATAAACTTCAAAACTTTTATTTCTTATAATTGAGACTAACACAGTTTCCTGTTAAATGTCTGATTAGAACACAAATGTTTTCTGCCCGTTAGGAGGAATTCCGGCTGCATTTCAAGAACATCTCTCGCATAATGGACTGCGTTGGGTGTGACAAGTGCAGGCTGTGGGGGAAGCTGCAGGTTTGTGTGTTTGAAACTATTGCTAACCTTACACTTTCCCACGAGGAGTTGAAACTTTTTATTAAAATGCACTCATTCATTGGATTAGAGGCCCAAAGTGTGGTTTTTCTGTGTTAGAGATGAAAAAGTTAGTATTGAACGCTATGGCTTTTATGTGTGTGTGTAAGGATGTCTTTCCGACTACTCTCTGTTAGTGGTTTGGTTTTCGTGTGTCTGTTTCTATTGGTAGAATCTCAGATTCATTTCTGAAGTTGGGGGTTATAAATAGAGAACATTAGTATTTCATATACCCATATCAAAGGTAAACACAATTATACAAAAAGACTTAATCATGAAGTTTTAGTCACTGAATCTGTTTCAATGATGAAAAGAAGGTAATCTCGTCACAAAATAGGAAAGTTCTGCTCATTTCCCTCCACATTTTGCCTAAAAAGGATTGATATTTTGTGTGGGTTTTTTTTTTACAAAGATGACAAGCCAGAAAATCAGTAGACAGAATTATTCTAATGGCGGCTACCCAGAAATCACCATCTTTCTTCTTTTTCTCTAGTGTTTATAATTAAGAAGTTACTAAGTGTAGGTCTCGCTAATAACTTTTAAGTTTAGAGTTGCTAGAGCCTGTAAAGAAGGCTTTCAAGATTTTTACTGAACATCGTAATCCTGCTGTGATACTTTTGGGTTAAAAAAAGGCATTTTAGTAATTTGGAATCGAATGGTATGTGTGAAGTTGTTCAGCACGTAAACTGACGTGCACATCTGCCAGGAAGTAGAAACCGCTTTGCGTAAGTTTGATAAGATGGGGAAGTGAATGAAGTTCATGTGCATTTCCTGACTCACACCAGCAACTGAGTTTTCCTTTAAACCTCACAGTGGTTAGGATATGAATTGATCGTCTGTTTCTCTCTTTTCTTTAGACTCAGGGTTTGGGAACTGCCCTGAAGATACTGTTCTCTGAGAAAGAAATCCAGAAGCTTCCGGAGAACAGCCCATCGAAAGGCTTCCAGCTCACTCGCCAGGAAATAGTTGCTCTTCTCAATGCTTTTGGGAGGTAAGGACCGACTGGCGCTCCGCTGCTGCCAGCCACAGCGCTCACCTCTGCTCAGCTGGTTGGTTTTGCTTTGTTGCGCGGACAGAGAGAAAACTTTCACGATCATACCTGTACCAGCCAGCTCTCCACAGCTCTCAGCATCTGTTTGCCAGGGGTCCCCCGTTTGCCTCCTCAGGTGTGTGGGAGGACGCTCTCCCCCAGTAGCACCCTCGGTAGCTGAGCGTCACTTGTTCAAGAACAAGAATGGGGACCGAGAGCTTGGTTGAGAGGTGAGGAAAGACAGAGATGAAACCTTTCATTGCTCTTCTTTCTTCTGTTTTTAATCCTCACCTGAGGTTATGCTTATTGATTTTTAGAGAGAAGGGAAGGGGGGTGGGGGAGAAACATCAATAGGTTGTCTTCCGTACACGCCCCGACCAGGGATTGAACCCCCACCTCAGTATATGGGACAACACTCCAACCAACTGAGCCACAGCGGCCAGGGCTGGTCCTGTTTCTTAAACCGAGGAGGCATTTCTCTCTTGCTCGTTCTTAGCCCGCTACTTCTGCATACAGATAGATATTTTGCTTTTTGTTGGTATCACAGATGGTTTCCAAATTATTTTGAATTTGCCTACAGAATTACATGCAACACCAGCCTCCTGAGGAATACAGAGCAGGGAGAACTGAGACAGAGAAAATAATACTAAGTTGCCCTGGAAAAAAATGCAAAAAAGTCAAGAATTTAAAATAAAAAATAGGGAACCAAGTGATACGGGGATTATTTCTTACGTTTTCTTAACGTGCATTTTTAAGTTAAAAAGAGGCAGTTAAATTAAAAATAAGTTATTTGTCCCTTCCCCGTCTTAGTGGCAAAGTTTTCACCATGTTGCCTCCCTGTGTTTAAAGATGATGTGTAAGCAGAGGTTTCAAACCAGGTAGACATAGAGTGTCCATCGGTAATTGGCATTTCATGAAAAATTCAGTCCACCCACTTATGGGGCCTGTAGTAAGATAAAACAGGAGAGACTGAGTTAAATTTAAATTATTCAAAGTTAAATGAAAAATATTTTAAATAATTTAAACATTTTCATTCCAAATAAGGTAACCTGAGAAAGAACATTAAACTGCCACGTCCCACTGTGGTTCTACCTGATTGCCTGCTATTACCTCTGTTGTCCTCCAGAGGGCGCCAGACTCAGAGCCAGGGCTGCTAGCGGCCTGGAGCCTGGCCCTGCTCTGGCAAATCTACAGAAAGAAAACATTGGATTTTATTGCATCCACCTTGAATTGTACAGAAGGATAACTGAGCTTATAGGTTTATTTTGTGATTCCCATTCCAGAGTCTTACTGCCTTCATTCATTGTTGATTAGGCACCATGGACATGGCTTTAGTGCTAGACAATATACAAAGAATCTTTTCCCTGAAAGACTGTGGAGCTAAGAGTATAAAGCAAACTGGTGTGTTTGGGGAGCAATAAGAAAAGAGCGGCCCTAGCCGGTTTGGCTCAGTGGATAGAGCGTCGGCCTGCCGACTGAAGGGTCCCAGGTTCGATTCCAGTCAAGGGCATGTACCTTGGTTGCAGGCACATCCCCAGTGAGGAGTTTGCAGGAGGCAGCTGATCGATGCTTCTCTCTCATCGATGTTTCTAACTCTCTATCCCTCTCCCTTCCTCTCTGTAAAAAATCAATAAAATATATTTTTTTAAAAAAGAAAAGAGCAGGTATTTGGAGAGAAATGTGCAAAATGAACTTATAGACTAAATATTAATGTCTTAAGGTTCTTTATTGTAATGAGTTAATCATATCGCTGTTCCCATCGTGAATCTTGATAAGAAGTAACTGGCTTCCTTGGCCCCTTCTAAGCCAAGACCGAAGGACCATAGCTCTGTGTTTTATTAATATTTAATAAGGAATCACAATGTACTTATTTTAAAATAGAAGCTTCAATGTTCAGTGTTGAATACATCCTTTTATTTTGGATTTTGCTTTAATAATAGCCAATATACCATTTGAATAGTCAACCATTTGAACTATGTACACATCATATTAGCAGTGCTAAAAGGCTTTCTTTTCTCTCCTATAGGCTTTCTACAAGCATCAGAGAATTACAGAATTTTAAAGTCTTATTGCAACACAGTAGGTAATAAAGGCTTTTCTATGTCTGGTTAGACATAAAGTGACTGTGAGGACTTTTCCTCTTGGACATTCAGCAGAAGGAGACTAACCTTCCGGGACTTCAAGAATCTGAGCTCTTAAGGAGAAATGCAAATGTTCACTTGAATATTTATGATTCTGAATAGACTGTCAATTAGAGGTATTTATAAAGGAAGTATATACTTTTAAAACATGTAAGTTATGCTAATTCCCTGTTTAATTTCGTTGCCATCTGTTGAATGTTCTGCTATGCTGTTCGGTTGGAATTGGTTTTGTTCCTACTCTGTTATGCTTCATTTCCAGTTGTCAGACCTAAACGACTGTTTCCTTCCTGGTAGCACTGTGAACTGTCTGTGATGGGAAGGCGAGGCCGGGAGCCTTAGGGCTGGTCTCGGGTGGGGCTGGCCGCGGACCGCAGTGCCTGGCCGGCCTTGCTCTGTGTCACCTCCTAGCATGCGGGAGTGCCCGTGTCATGGGTGGCCTTGTATGTGTCTGGTTTCAGAAGTTCCTGAAGAGTTCCCAGGACTTCCACTCCCACTTCATTGGTTTGTGTCTAAGTTTGTAGTTGCTGTTGTAGGTTCGCTTGGTCTGAAGGCCCGGCTTCGGTGAAGGTAAGTGCCGCCGCCCGCATCTCAGGCCAGGCCCTGAGTGAGGGCGGGCCCGGGCGTCTGTACTCAGAGCCCGGACACCAGTTTCTTTGATTTTGTGTTTCTTTGTTTCTTCTCCAATTTTAGAAATGTTCATTTACAAAAAAAAACACAACAAAACAAAACACAAAAATTGCATAAATATTTAGCAGTTTCCATCTTGATAAAATTTGAGTGGGAGTTCATGGATTTATAATGCCAATTTAAAACATGCTGTGCACAAAACTTACTATTTTCCATTCAGGGAAGCATTTTTAGGGGGTTTACTTTAGAGCACAATCTATGCAATCCTCAGTCTGGTTTCCTCGGGCGGGAGGTTTAAGCAGGGGGGTCAGCTCAAGCCCCTGGGCTGCCCCTCCCCTCTCCTCTCTCTAGTTCGTGGCATGTAAGCCGCCCTCCGGGGCATCTGTGCCAACAGGTGACTCATTGGCCCTAAGCAGTCACTTCTAAACCCGGATCCAAATACTCTTAACATTGGAAATGCTGATCCTTTTAAAAGGTGTTAGGAGATAGAATGTGGGAAGGTGGCGCCTGTGTGGAGGGAGGGAGGGGACAAGTAGGTCTCCTTGGCCTCTTCAGTCTTGTGTGAAGTCATAAGGCCCTTAACGCCCATGGCTGCTGGGCCCCAGTCGGAGCCGTGGTCACTGGGCTAGTGGCACGTTTTACAGCCATTGGGTTGGCTCCCCGTCTTTTAAAAAGACTTAGTCACCCTTGCAGGGAGGGGTGTGGATGGAGGGAGGAAGGGCTCACTGGCTAATTCTCTCCTGACCCGATTCCTAACCGCTGTGGAGCTGGGCTTTGTTGGGGATGGTGATGTTTTTGTTCAGTCGAATGAACAGGCTGGCTGGGAGCCGCCTCCACTTTTCCTTCATTTTAGGGGTGCAAGTGTTATGTGGCGGGCGAGGGGACCTTGGGGTAAACAGGTTTAAAAGTGATCATATTGCAGGTCAGTTGTATCGCGGAGAATTACTCCTAGTGCTCATTCGGAGCTTAAGAAAATGTGAAAGTTTGCACTTGGTTTATTTTTCCTGTAAGCTTAAAAATCGTTTTGGTGGCGTGACTTCCTCGTTCCCTCAGCTGAAGACAAAGCCTATTATTTAAACTCGATTTCCTGCAGAATCCTTGGTCATTTCCATGCATTGCTTTTTCTCTGTACTTTGATTTGCTTCAAACTTAGGCAACAATTGTATGTTAGAGTGAGTTCTAGGCGATTCAGGTCTGGTTGGGGTAAAAGCTCTTTTCAAAGTTTAAACCGATGTTTTTTCACTGCCGAGAAAAATAAACAAATGAAGTCTATTTAAGCTGAAATTCATTTGCTTCACTTATTTTACCATAAATCAGATTGTGGGGGCAGCCTGCATCTTCGTGTCTGTGTTTCTTAAGCGGTTCATGTGCTGTAAGAATCTGTGTTGTGAGCCTGGTGGTTGGTGGTCATGTGATGTAAGCTGCTTTTCCAGGTCACGTGCCTTTGCTGGGAGGTGATATAGGACACTGACTGCTTTGTAAACACTTGGCTGGTAGCACCTCTTGGCGTTGTGTCTTTATCTCGTCACCTGGTTGGGAGCCTCGCACTGAGTACTCTAACGACAGACATGATGGTCCAGCTGATGAAGCCAGAAGAGGCAGACGGGGCAGCGACCCCCCCCTCCAGGGGCACGAGCCTGTTTCCTTAGTGGCATCGATGTGAGTGAGAAGCGCTCTCTATTGAAATGGGTCAAGTTTGCCTGTTGCTCCTGTGGCAATTCCCAGCCTCCGAGGAGGGTCAGACAGACGAGTAGTGGTTTTCAGGTTTGACACGTGATGACTAGCACCTCTTGGCGTGTTCACGTGAGAATGCCTGGCCCTCCATGGTCTCTGCGCGTGTTGAAACGGTGCCATGTTTCCCAGCCGCCCTCGGTGCCCGTGCACGTGAGCGAGGACAGCCCCTGACCCTCAGCGCCGCCTCCTGCTGGACACAGGGATCGGCTCGCAGTAAACCTCTCGGCAGTTTGTGAGCACAAGTACCCGCAGAAACCATGGCTTTTCACCCCATGGCCTGGGTGCTGGGGTCATGGAAAGCGTTTGTAAAACAGCACAGCACACACGCAGATGCGAGGGCGCTCTCTTCTAGGGAATATCTGCAGGAACAGAATTGCAAGTCCTGTGCTGTTGTACCCACTGTGTCGTAGGCATGCAAATTAAAGCAAATGTTTCTGCCACCTTTCCTTCTTGTTTCCCCTTTTATTTATTTACTAGTGGCCCGGTGCACGGATTCGTGCATATTGAAAGGAAATTAATTAGAAGAAATATTTTAATATCGCTATTCGCCCTTTCTCTATAATAGAAGTGTCAACCAAATTCACAATCGACAATGACAGATTGAAACATGTGCGATGGGTGCCAGCGAGAGCTTCGTATGTATCGCATATGCGCCAGTCAACGTTTATTTTTAAATTGCCAGTGCGCGTCCTATGTTCCAGTCAGTTGGTTGGACATACATACATACGGTCGGTCACTTAGCCTTTTATATATATAGATTTATTTATTTATTTACTAGAGGCCCAGTGCACGACATTCATGCACTTGGGGGGAGGTGTCCCTCAGCCCAGCCTGCACCCTTTCACAGTCCAGGAGCCCTCAAGGGATGTCCAACTGACAGCTAAGGCCCATTGCCCTCAGGGAGCAAGCCTCAGTTGGCGGTCGGCATCCTTAGCGCTACCGCTGTGCTTGCCAGCCATCAGCCTGGCTTCTGCCATTCGGTTGTTCTGCTGTTGGGTCGATTTGCCTATTAGCCTTTTATTATACAGGATTTATTTAGTGTAAATCCTCACCCGAGGATATTTTTCCATTGATTTTTAGGGAGAGTGGAAGAGAGGGAAAGAAGGAGAGAAACATCGATGTGAGAGAAACACATGGATTAGTTGCCTCCTGCACAAGCCCTGACCAGGGCCTGGGCTGGGGAGGAGCCTGCAACTGAGGTACCTGCCCTTGACCGGAATCGAACCTGGGACCCTTCAGTCGCAGGCTGGCACTCTGACCACTGAGCCACACCAGCCAGGGCGTTTTCCCCTTCAAACACTTCCTCTTTTGAGAGGAGGGTTTGATCATAATTTGGGGAGAAGGGAGAAAACCCTGAGCAGTCGGTGGTTCCTTTGGGTGGGACGGGGCCCTGCCTTAGGGGTTTGCACAGGCCGTCGCCTGGGTCCTAAGGAAGGACCGAGGGGAAGGGAGGCTAAGGGAGGCTAAGACAGTCCAGGCGGAGGGACGAGGACTTGAAACCAGGAAGTCTGCCTGGAGCCTCCTCCCAGGACGCGCGGCATCCGTGACCTCACACGTGGGTTCAGTGCCATTCCACTAAGAAGCGGGGACTCGCAGCATCTTTTGAATTGTACCGCGTCACAGGCTTTTTAAATAGACATGTTTTATTTAATTTTTTGAACAGGTAATACATTCACATGGTTCAAAAACCAAAACAGAAACACTCTACAGTGGAATGTGATGTCTGTCCCCCCTCCCCGCCCCCACAGAGGCCTCTGGCTTTGCTCAGGGTCCCAGCCACACGGCGGGAGGCACAGACACGGCTTTACACCGAGTGGCAGCCCAGACGTGCTGTTTGCTTTTCTCACTTAATTTTCCTTGGCAGCTCCCCGATATCACTAGATAGCTTTCTCTTCGTCTTTTTTTTGTGTGTTTGTTTTTTAGTGACTGCTTGCAATCACTTAACCAACCCCCTATTAGTAACCAGACCTCACGTAGGTGTCATTTCACACGCATGTAATGACGCAGTTGTAGAATTCTGGGGCGAAAGACCGTATGCACTTGTGTGTGTGAAAGGTTTTAGAATGTTGCCCTTCTTAAGGGTCAGTCACCCGTTCCCATTCCCACCTGTCATTCAGACCATGCCTACCCACAACCTCACAATCTAGGTGTCGTCAGAATCTCCGTTTTGCCAGATGCAAAATTACAGGTGTGCGCTTGTAGTTTTATTATAAGTAAGGTCGACTGCTTTTGACGTTTGAGCCGCCTGCACTTCCTCTTGTTTCTACCTCTGGCCCATTTTTAGCCTGTCCTGGAATCCCTAGGAGTCATTTATTGGGACTTTGCTTATGGAGGCTTTGCCATGTGGTTTTATAGTGGTTTCTGGACTTGGAGTCACGCTAAGATTCCCAAGTGGAATCTTCATTCCACAGCAGTAATGTCCCTGTACTTTCTTCTAGAACTTTTATGGTTTAGTGTGTGTGTGTGTGTGTGTGTGTTTAACCTAAATTTTTATTCCTTTCGAGTATATTCTGGCCTAAGGTATAAGTTATGGATGCAACCGAGTTCTTCCCAGATGACTACCCGGTCATTCTGCATCGTTTATTGAAGTTCGTCTTTCCCTCACTTTAGTGCCCAATTTTGTATTGGCAGGTTTGTTTGTTTTCTAAAGATCTCTAACACTGAAGCGTCAGGATCCACCAAAACTGGCTGTGGCCCGGCCAGCATGGCTCAGTGGTTGAGCATTGACCTATGAACCAGGAGGTCACGGTTCAATTCCCGGTCAGGGCACATGCCCAGGTTGCGGGCTCCATCCCCAGTGTGGGACGTGCAGGAGGCAGCCGGTCCATGATTCTCTCTCACCGTGGATGTTTCTGTCTGTCTCCCTCTCCCTTCCTCTCTGGAATCCATAAAAATCAACACTAATAAAAGAGAAAAATGGTAATTGGCGTACGAGCTACCCTTTTCATTGGCTAATCAGGGCTATATGCAAATTAACTGCCAACTAAGATTGGCAGTTAACTGCCAACAAGATGGCGGTTAATTTGCATATGTAGGCACAATGCAGGGAGGCGAAAGGGAAAGCAGGAAGAAGCCCCCTGCCACTGACAGTGATCGGAAACACAGGGGGGAGCTAAGAGCTGGGGGCAGGGCAAAGGCGGCCCTGGGGCCGTCTTTGCCCTGCCCCCCAGCCATGATCGGAGAATCAGGTGCCTTTTCCGCCCTGGCCAGTGATAGCAGAAAGTAGGGGTGGAGCCTGCGATGGGAGCTGGGCACGGTCGAAGCTGGCAGTCCCAGGAGCTAGGGGTCCCTTGCCTGGGCCTAAAGCGGAGCCCACGATCGCGGGGCCGCTGCAGCTGCAGGTCCCCGCTGCCCGGGCCGGACGCCTAGGCCAGAGGCATCCTGCAGGGGCAGGGTCGGAGCCCGCGCGATCACGGCGCCCCCCGCTGCCACTGCAGGTCCCCGCTGCCCGGGCCCGACGCCTAGGCCAGAGGCGTCAGGCCTGGGCAAGGGGCCGATCCTGCGATTGGAGGGTGATGGGGGTCAACGCCTGAGGGCTCCCAGTATGTGAGAGGGGGCAAGCTGGGCTGAGGGACACTCACCCCCCCACACACACCCAGTGCACGAATTTCGTGCACCGGGCCCCTAGTGTATTAATAATTTAAAAAAAGGACATTGGGGTACTTGAGAACAGTAATCGCCATTCCTCGCCTTCTCTGAGCCTTTAGTATCTGAGTCGCTCTGTTGCTGGACTTAGCAGCATGTAAATGAGGAAACTAAGGAAACTTAACCTTCCTTTCCATCCCAATCTGCAACACATCACAGGGTGAACATGGCCATTTACTACAGGAGAAAACAGCCTGACAGTTCTTAACGTCCTGGCTGTGCTTATAATACTTGTGCTTCAGCGTCACCTTTTTAAAGGGGGAGACGAGAAAATTAGGCACGTTTTATCCTTTCCAATAAAAAATAATAGTTCATATAAATACTAGCAGCTTTATCACCGAAAGAGATTATGGCTTTTACCAAATAATGTTGGGCATTTCCATTTTCCTGCCAGTAATAACAGAATAACCAAGTGTTTATATATCATAGGATGAGTATAATCATTATAGGATCTTAGTGATATTTTTATCACTGTTTTTTTATTTTTTTATTTTTTTGGTGGTCAGACATGGGTGGTTTACTTATTTGGGGTTAAATCTCACTGTGTTTTTAAAAAACACATCTACCATTGCCCAGGCCAGTAGCTCATTTGGAGCATGGTCCTAGTGCGCCAGGGTTGCGGGTTCCATCCCAGGAATCACCCAGTGAATGCATGAATGGGGCCATTTCCCGGAAGGGGGCGGTTTTCCAGCTGCAGGATATACAATTATCATATATATTACATGTCACATAAATAAATCTATCTTGGAGTGCTGGAATGGCACTTGTGGTTGGAGAACCAGTATTTCACACCGTGTTTCACTTACACGAGAGACGGCGTAGAAGCAGTTGTCTGCAGCATGTCCCTTGCATGACCGAGTGGCGTCATGAGAGGCAGTATCGAGGGCTTCTCCTACCAGCAGCACGAAGCACACAGCTTCCAGAGGCACTTTCAGAGTGACTTAAAGGGCACTGCCCGGCTGGCGTGGCTCAATGTTGAGCATCAACCTATGAACCAGGAGGTTGCGGGTTTGATTCCCGGTCAGGGCACATACCCAGGGTTGAGGGCTCCATCCCCACTGGGGGGGCGTAGCAGGAGGCAGCTGATTGACGATTCTCTCATCATTGATGTTTCTCTCTCTCCATCTCCCATTCTCTCTGAAACTAATACAAATATATTTAACATAAAATAAAGGGCACTTTTAAATACGGTTGGAAATGGAAGGAACCCTGTTGGGGTTCCAGTCTTGTGGCTCCAGGGCCGGGGTGTTTATTACTGACCCCCTCTGGGACCCTCTCCTTGTTCCTTCAATGTCATGGGCGGTCAGTGGACTGGGAAAGGTGCCTTCTTGCTGCCATCCGAGGCAATGAGTGGATATCACACGTCTTTGGGCTGAAAAACAAGGCCACATCTCTGAACCCAGCAGAGGAGTCAACTCTGTCCACCTTCTTCCCATGATCCTTTGGGTGCAGACATTAGTGTCCTCCTGAGAAGGAATCCCCAACCCTGGGCAACACTGAGATTCTTGGCATCCACTCCCTGGACCTTAACAACCTCTAAGGAGCCCGTGACCTCTAGGTGGTCAGTTGATACTCTGCTACCTTCTACCTCTCACCCTGGGCGCTGTCAGGAGGGTCGCCCAGCGCAGAGCTCAGAATCCAAGGGACCTGGAAAGGTAGGGATCTGAGAAACCCATTCGTCCAAAAGCCTTGAAGAACCCTCAGACCATACACTGTATACTTTTCTTATTTTTCCTCCCATTGATTTTTAGAGAGAGAGGAAGAGAGAGGGAAAGACAGAGAGAAACATCGATGTGAGAGAAACACATCGATTGGTTGCCTCCTGCACGAGCCTGGACCAGGGCCCCGGGCCAGGGAGGAACCTGCAAACAAGGTACGTGCCCTTGACCGGAATCGAACCCAGGACCCTTTGGTCCGCAGGCCGACGCTCTATCCCTTGAGCCAAACCGGCTGGGGCATCTATACTTTTTAAAGTGAATTATGCATCAATGTCTGTGCAAACTAGAACCTGTATTACAGTAACCTCCAAACCCCCTAGTATAGTTTAGCATTATTATTTAAGTTATATAAAATACATTTTTATAAAAGTACAGAATTTTTAAAGTTTAAATTATACCCCTGGAAACAGGCGGCCGGGGCTCCCTTCTTAGTACTAAAATCAGGTTGTGTTGATCTACATTATTGCTTAGCCCTAGGGAGCCAGGAGAAACCTGTAACCGATAAAAATCAAGTCCTATTTCGTGAGGAAAAGTGCCCTAAAGATTCAGCTTTCGTTGCGTCCGTTTTTCTCAAGCTGCTCAACCGAGGAATGTTCCGTAAAGCTGTTAGCTGGTGCTACCCATGGCGTGGCTTGCCAGGATCCACTACCAGGTCCGGAGGTAAAGTCCCCGCTGGTGCCAGGAAGCTGTTCGTCTGCTGTCCCCAGTCATAGTAGTCGGGAGCGAAACTTCAAGAGAAAAAGGGGTATTTCAGCGACGTGAAACACTGACCTTACTATCAATGACTCTGTGTAAACCACCGACAATTCCGAGGATTCTTAAGATGGCTTCTTTTTTAAAAATATATTTTTATTGATTTCAGACAGGAAGGGAGAGGGAGAGAAACATCAATGATGGAAGAGAATCATGGATCGGCTGCCTCCTGCACGCCTCCCTACTGGGGATCGAGCCTGCAACCCAGGCATGTGCCCTTGTTCAGAATGGAACCTGGGACCTTTCATTCTGCAGGCCAAGGCTCTATCCACTGAGCCAAACTGGCTAGGGCTAAGGCGGCTTCTTGAAGCCCATTGTTCCACAAGCCAGTGCTCCGGGCAGCGGCGAGAGGTCCACGCACAGCCTACTCAACTCTAGAGCCCGCAGGTCCAGTGATCCCAGAGCCACAAACCCATCACGGGGGGTAACACAATTTCCTAGCAACGAGCGATCTGAATCCTAACGCGGAGTGGGTATCCTTCGCTGCCTGCAGGTCTGTGCCTGCTTTATCATCTGTGACTACCCCATGGGGCGTTTTTGAGTTCCTACCTATAAACTGCTTAGGCCTTAATCGGCAGGGCTCAGTGGTTGAGCGTCGACCTATGAACCAGGAGGTCACGGGTTACGGTTTGATTCCCGGTCAGGGCACATGCCCGGGTTGCAGGCTCCATCCCCAGTGGGGAGCGTACAGGAGGCAGCCCATCCATGATTCTCTCCTCATTGATGTTTCTCTCTCTCTCTCCCTCTCTCTCTTTAATCAATAAAATATATATTTTTAAAAAGCTAACGAGCCTTTAAGAATCAATCCAGCAGACTCTTTCCCCAGCCTGAGCGAGGGCTCACCTTCCCTGAAGTCCCTGAGGGGCGACGTTCCAGGCAAGGTCGTCGTCGCTGTCGTATCTGCGAGGGTTGTCGAAGAAGTAGGACCTGGGGCTGAACCCGTGGCTGGGGACCATGCCCGGACTGGTCTGGAAAGACAGGGACTGGTCAGCGCGCCTCGGACACGGGGCTCACGGGCAAAGGGGAAGCAAGGTGGTTCTCTTCTGGGCAGAGGCCCCCCCATTCCGCTGCAGAACGTGTCTCCTGCTTTTATTCTGAGGAGGTTCTCTTCCTTTTACCACGTGGACATCTTTCAGAGTTCTGCTGACAACCGTGACGTATCACAGTCTGAACCCCGAGACGAAAAACCAGACAACGCCCAGATTAGCCAAGCGAGATGGTCCCAAATTGCATATAAACCTGTATAATAATAATGTGGGCATTCCCAGCAATTTAAAAGAATGACATTAGCCAGGCCAGCATGGCTCAGCGGTTGAGTGTCAATCTATAAACTAGGAGGTCAATCTATAAACCGATTCCCGGTCAAGGGCACGTGCCCAGGTTGCAGGCTCGATCCCCAGTGTGGGGCGTGCAGGAGGCAGCCGAGCCATGATTCTCTCTCATCATTGATGTTTCTCTCTCTCTCTCCCTCTCCCTTCCTTTCTAAAATAAGTAAAAAACATATTTTTTAAAAATTTAAAAAATGTCAACCAACAGAGTCTGAAACAAAGTTGTTATGGGATGGTCTCTTTCTGGCGTTTGTCTGGTTTCGGTATAAGGGCAACGCTGGCCTCATGAAACGCGCGTGGGAGCCTTCCCTTCAGAGGGCTTAGGAATCCAGGGTCCAAAAGGCTCCGTGAAACACGGCGACGTTCCACATCACAACAGGCTGAAGGCGGCTTTCGATGGACAAGCTGAGAAAAAGGCTCACGGTCCACCTGCGCTTGGAACGGGGCGCGATTTCCTGCAGACACCAAGCGGTTTCCTCTACTCACCAGGCCCCTGGCGGGGTTTCGGACGCGGAAGAAGTACACGACCAGGGAGGTGGGCAAGAGCTCCCACACGAAGAGGACCACCCCGAACACCACGTACCCCGCGTCTCCCAGCTGGTTCTTCAGGTCCGCCTGTGGAGGGAGGGAGGGGTGCAGCCAGGGCCCGAGGGCCGAGGAAATAGGAAAGACAGACAGTGCACCCAAGTCAGCTGCAAAGAGCCCATCCTTTTCCTTCTCTCTCCCGTCGCCTCGAAGCGCGGCAGCCAAAGCTAACCGCCCGCTCGCTCTGCAGAAACTCTGCATCTCGCATTCCATCTACAACATGTCTCAACGGCTCCGTGTTCTTTTTCCGTCCACACGAATGACATGGGCACACGTGGCCACATGTTTTGCTCCTAGATTCTACGGGCTGCAACACACAGTCTCTATAAATAACTATCCCGTAAAAGCTGCAGAATGTAAAGAATGGTGGTCATATTTTAAATGTTATATAAGCTCCCCTGGCTGTGGTGACTCAGTGGTTCAGCATCGTCCCATGGACCAAGAGGTCCTGGGTTCGATTCCCAGTCGGGGCACGTGCCCAGGATGTGGCCTCAATCCCCAGTGTGGGGTGTGGAGGAGGCAGCTGATTAATGATTCTCTCTCATCACTGATGTTTCTCTCTCTCTCGCTCCCTTCCTCTCTGAAATCAATAAAAAAGTACATATATTTCTTTACTGCGATGGCTTCTCTGTGTGTTTCTCTCCCTCAGAGGCCGACAACCCCTGGAGGCAGGGAGGCAGGGAGTCTGTTCTCTCATATCCCCAGCTCTGTCCGGGGCCGGAGAAGCAGTATGTGTCAGGTGAGAGAATGCAAACTCATTCTCGATTTTTCTGAGCTTCTGTGAACAAGGATGCCAGATGATATCTCACGACCTTTGTTCATCTGCTTTATAATTTATGCATTTCCAGAATAGATTACAAAGAGAGAAACACAGTGAGACCACTGGGAAAATGAGCTTTCACGAACACCTGAATGTCCTCAGTCCCCTTCGTCTAGATTTCCTCAAACGCTATTGGTACTCGTGCGCCATTAAAAAAAAGTCTAGCCCTAACCAGTTTGGCTCAGTGGATAGAGCGTTGGCCTGTGGACTGAAGGGTCCCAGGTTCGATTCCGGTCAAGGGCATGTACCTTGGTTGCGGGCACATCCCCAGTAGGAGGTGCGCAGGAGGCAGCTGATCGATGTTTCTCTCTCATCGATGTTTCTAACTGTATATCCCTCTCCCTTCCTCTCTGTAAAAAAATCAATAAAATATATTTTAAAAAAGTCTAACTTTGTAATTTCATGTATTTTCAAAAACTAAATATAACTGGTTTTACCTGTGCAAATTTCACCCTCCAGTAAGACCATTTCCATTTCTACGGAAGCATATGAACTGTAAGGAGAAAGGGCGTGTGTGTGTGTGTGTGTGTTGCTTTCACAGGTACTACATCCGTCTTACAGATGAGGATGCGGTTCCCACACAGGCGACTCTCAAGGTCACCCAGCTGTTTAGGCAGCAAAAGCAAAGAACTTCACACTCTTGCTACGTGGGATGCCGCAGGGGACGCCCCGTCGCGCCCACTGACCTGGTCGGACACGTTGTACCAGTCGTAATCGAAGGAATGCATGTTCTTGCTCTGAGAAAAGGATAAGATGAACAGGTTGTAGCAGGCGCGGGAGGCATACAGCAGGACGACGGTCACGCCGACGGCGGTCACCTGGCACACGGAGGAGCCCTGCAACGCGGGAGCCGTGAGGGGCGCGCCCACTCCAGGTGCGGACACCAGCCTCCTCCCCGACCCCTCCCCCCTCGGGCCGCAGACCCTGCCCCGACCTCGCGTCCCACAGCCCTTCCTAAAACCCCCGGTGAGCTGCCCACAGACACTGCAAAGCCTGGGAGTGGATGTGCAGGTGCCTCCCGCAGGTTAAAACCTGGGCCATTTGCCAGAACAGGAAAGGCGGGTGGCTGGTTGACCGTCTCTTTGTGCTTCCATGTCTCTGGGTCTGTTCATCAGCTTATTTTTTCCTTAGATTCCACACGGGAGTGAGATCATGTGATGCTTTTCTCTGACTGGCTTATTTTGCTTAGCATAATATAGCTCAGGGGGAAGGCTGGGTGGGTGGGTGGGAAGAGGATCAACCAATGAACTTCTGTGCATATATGCATAACCCGTGGACCCAGATAATGGGGTGGTGAGGGCCTGGGGGAAGGTGGGAATGAGCTGGAAGAGGTCAATGGGGGGGGGGGGTAGGAGGATCCATGTAAAACTTTCAACAATAAATATGGAAGAAAAAAAAAGGCTTGGCTGGTGTGGCTCAGTGGTTGAGTGTCGACCTATGAACCAGGAGGTCATGGTTCAATTCCCGGTCAGGAAACATGCCGGGTTGCAGGCTTGATCCCCAGTGAGGGGCGTGCAGGAGGCAGCCCACCCATGATTCTCTCTCATCACTGATGTTTCTCTCTCTCTCCCTCTCTCTCTGAAATCAATAAAAAGGTATTTTTAAAAATAAATAAATGGAGTAAAACGGTGGTTACAACCATGGCCCCTCCAGGCCAGGAGTTCATCCATCCTGCACGCTCCGCTGCCCCGAGCCCCCCACACGGAACGCGCCTCGCACACCAAGTTCAGTGGCCTCCGTCCCTCCCCGTCTGGGCCGCCGCGGCGTGTGGCTAATCATTGGCAGGTCAGGTGTGAAGAGCACGGACCCGGCCGCTATTTTTAGACCCGGGAGAAGGACGGCTCTTGGGGGCCCGTCTGCACCCTCACCTTGGACTCCAAGTAGATGTTGGCCAAGGACATCTTAGAGATCTTGTAGAGGCAGACGGAGAGGGAGACGGCGCACAGCACAAAGAGGGTGTCGTTGATGGCCACGCGCACGGAGACGATGGCTTTCCTCTCCCAGGTCCCCGTCTTCACCAGCACCGCGCAGGTGAGGTTCACCAGCAGGAACACCAGGCTGATGAGCAGCGAGGCCAGGTACAGGGGCAGCCTGGCAGGGGGAGAGGTTAGGGCACCACAGCTGCCCAGTCTGGGCCAATCTGGAAGAACACTGGTATTTTCATGGTGAAGCAGGACGTGCCAACGTTAACACACACTTCTGTTTGTCTGCGTTTTAATCCTCCCCCGAGGATATTTTCCCACTGATTGTTAGAGAGGAAGGGAGAGGGGGGAGAGAGGGAAACATCGATGTGAGAGAAACACATCGATGGGTTGCCTCCTGCACACGCCCCCGACCAGGGCCCGGGCAGGGGAAGAGCCTGCAACTGAGGTTTACCTGCCCTTGACTGGACTCGAACCCTCTGGTCCGCAGGTTGATGTTCTATCCACTGAGCCAAACCAACTAGGGCTTTTTTGTTAGTTTATTTTAAATATATTTTTATTGATTTCGGAGAAGAAAGGAGACAGAGCGAGAGAGAGAAACAGCAATGATGAGAGAAAAATCACTGACTGGCTGCCTCCTGCACGCCCCACACTGGGGATGGAGCTTGCAACCTAGGCATGTGCCCTGACCAGGAATCAAACTGTGACCAGGAGGTTCATCGGTCGACGCTCAACCACTGAGCCACACTGGCCGGGCGACAAACACTTCAGTGGTGGGCTCTGGAGGCGGGCGGTCCAGGACTCGAATCGCAGGCTGTGCCTTAGGAAGGTGCCCGAGCTCTGGAGCCCCAGGCCCGGCCCCGGGCGGCCTGAGGACCGAATGCACGGACGTCACCGTGAACGAGGACGCGCCCGGAGCACGGGCTCAGCTCGGAGCTGGTTCCACGAGCAGCTCACCACCCGCCCCCTGGGAACCCGGGCAACATCAACCTGCGTGAGCCTCGGTGTCATCAACTGAAAACACTAAGTAACAGCAACGCCCGTCGGCTGTGGCCTCTCTCCTCACCCAGAGCCTCTCCTTTCACCAACAGCAAATTCTAGAAAACGGCTTCCTCCACGGGGTCCACGGTCCCCCGCCAACCCCGATCTCTCAGGCCCACGACCGACTCGCCAGCTCAAGGGTGTAACCCTCGCGGCGCCATCTCCCCAACCTGAGCTCCCGCCGCCTCCCGCTCCGAGCCGTCCCGGGGAGCCCCTGCTTCCTCTTCTTCCTCTTCCTCCTCTTGCCCCGAAGTGACCAAGGCACCGGGCTCCCCCGCACCCCCTCTTCCTGCGGCCATGGCTCCTGTATGACCAGGTCATCTCTGTCCAGACCACGTGCCAACTAGCAGGCCATCGCGGTCACCACGGCCACGGCCACGGCCACGCTTAGCTCCTAACGCTCCTCCTCCAGTTCCCAATGACCACACTTCCTCCGTCATTTCCAACTAAGATTTCAGACTCCTGACTGGAGATTTCTATCACACTCACACATACACTCACATACACACACTCCTACCCACATATACATACTCACACACTCACATTCACATATGCACTCACACGTACATTCACACACACATTCACACACACACACACGTACATATATACATACATACATAAACACACATACATTCACACACACATATACACTCATACATTCACACAGTCACACATATATACTCACATTCACATATGCACTCACACATACATTCCCACACTCACACACACTCACACACACACACACACTCATGCACACTCACACATGCACACTTGCACATACATGCACTCACACACCCACTCATACATTCTCATACTCGTGCACACAGACACACGCACACTTGTGTATGCTCACGCACACACACATACACACACACTCGTGCACACTCACCCCAGGAACCTGCCGCCTGTCGGGGCGGCCCCCGCGGAGCCGCTCACCTGCTCCCCCGGGAACCCCCGGCACTTACCGGTACTTGAGTAACTCTGGAGAGTACTTCGACTTGGCCTTGAAGATCACCTGCAACGACAGGACATATGGCGGGTTGGGGACACAGTCAGCTGACACCGCGGAGATGACATCGCCGCTCGGGACTCCCCCCCCCACCCCCAGCACAGGCCCTGAACGTGGCGTTATTACACAGGCGGCGGGCGCCCACACCCACTCTCATTCACAAACAACACCCGCCCCCATCTTGCCTGGTCTCCATACCCTTCTGCAACCGGTTTGCTAACCCCTCGTGACATGTCTGCCACGTGTGGACGCCGAAACACAGCTCTCTGTCATGGTCCTCCCTGAGGCGTGGCGGCCCACCGTATACGGGCCACAGCTGTGTCCACCTACGGCACGGGGGCATCTAGAGATGCCAAGAGTGTGGGCGCTGGGGCTGCTCCCCTGGCTTCGCATCCTGGCCCCACCAATGCGCAGCTGTGTGGTTCTGGCACCATTACCTAACCTCTCTGTGCCTCAAGTCCCTCATTTTTTTTTATTTTTTTTGTTAATTTTCACCCGAGGATAGTTTTCCATTGGTTTTCAGAGAGAGTGGAAGGGAGGGGGAGAGCCAGAGAGAGAAACATCGATGTGAGAGAGACACATGGATTGGCTGCCTCCGACACCCGCCCTGACCAGGGCCAGGGATCAAGCCTGCAACCGAGGCACCTGCCCTTGACTGGGAATCGAACCCAGGACCCTTCAGTCTGCAGGTCGAGGCTCTATCCACGGAGCCAAACCGGCTGTAAAAGGGGATGAGTAACAGTCCGGGTGGGTTTTTGTGAGGATGCGATGGAGGAGGACCTGGGGACACTGCATGCCGCCCCTGCTGCTGCTGCCAGTCATCTCCAACCACGATTCCAAGGGCACAAACTGCTCAGCTGTGACACGGGCGCTTTCTCGAGCATAAAGGGAACCTCCAGTGCCCAAGAGTTAGGCACGCCCGACACATCTGCTATTTTCTCCCGAGGTTCCTCTGTGCGCACTTCCTCCTGACATTGCAGAAGTTACGCAAACCTGCAGGCCTGGGGGCCTGTCACAGCCCACGGTGAGCAAGGCCGGCTCTGGCCGACTCAGCGTGACTCAGGGGTTGAGCGTCGACCTATAAACCAGGAGGTCACAGGTTTGATTCCTAGTCAGGGCACAGGCCTGGGTGGCGGGCTCGATCCCAGTAGGGGGCGTGCAGGAGGCAGCCGATCCATGATTCTCTCTCATCATGGATGTTTCTCTCTCTCTCCCTCTCCCTTCCTCTCCTCTTCCTCTTCTTGCCCCAAAGTGATGAAGGCACCGGGCTCCCCTGCACTCCCTCTTCCTGATGGCTCCTGTACGACCAGGCCATCTCTGTCCTCGTCCAGGCCACACGCCAACCAGCCGGCCATCGCAGTCACCACGGCCACGGCCACACTTAGCTCCTAATGCTCCTCCTCCAGTTCCCAACCCTATATAATAAAAGGCTAATATGCAAATCGACCAAACGGTGGAACGACCAGTCGCTATGATGCGCACTGACCACCAGGGGGCAGACACTGAACGCAGGAGCCTCCCCCTGACGGTCAGTGTGCTCCCACAGGGGGACTGCCGCTCAGCCAGAAGTTGGGCTCACACTGACAAGTGCAGCAGTGGTGGTGGAAGCCTCTCCCAACCTCCTCAGCAGTCGGACATTCCCCCGAAGGCTCCTGGACTGCGAGAGGGCGCAGGCTGGGCTGAGGGACCACCCCCAAGTGCACGAATTTCATGCACCAGGCCTCTAGTAAAAATATTCTGTCTTTTTAAAAAGTAGTATTTGGAGAGATCATACACATTTATTCGTGGACTGGAAAATATGCTGATACGCAGGACTAATAAGAAGGCTTTGGTGTAGATCCATTTTGATATAATAGCTACTAAAAACAGGACAGATGCTATGTCCTCCAAACTTTTAGTCAGGGACTTCCACTACACCAGTGAAATCTATCCTTTTTCTATCTTTCTTTTCTTTTTAATTAAAAAAATACTTTTACTGATTTCAGAGAGGAAGGGAGAGGGAGGGAGAGAGAGAGAAACATCAATGATGAGAGAGAATCATTCATCAGCTGCCTCCTGTGTACACCCTACTGGGGATCGAGACCACAGCCTGGGCATGTACCCCAACCGGGAATTGAACGGTGACCTCCTGGTTCATGGGTCGACGCTCAGCCACTGAGCCACGCTGGCTGTCCCGTGAGGCAGCTCTCAAATTACCCTCGGCAGGGGGCATGCTGGGTGGTGCCCTGCCCTGGGGCAGAGTCCTTGTGGAAACGGACATTTTCGTGCCTGGAAATCACCTGAGAAGCAGAGGCGGCGAGGATGTGGCAGTGGCCATGTTATTAAACTTTATGCCACGCGAAACACAAGTGTTTGCCAAGTACTTTACAAAGACTCCACTTTCATTAACTCCACGGCATGTTCTCCCATTAGCTTATTAACAACACTCCCCATAAAATGACTCCTGTAAAAGCACCCCCGTCAATGTCCGGGCGCACGCGTGGGCCTGACCCCGGCTGCAGCAGCTCAGGGGGCCGGGTGTGGCACTTTGGGGAGGGAGTTAGCCAGTCCTAGCTCAGGGGGGTTCCAGGCTGGAGGCTGTGAATGTCCCATCCAAACAAGGCCCGCCCCTCCCACCTGCTGTCACTCAAAAAAGCCAGTCTGGCCCTAGCCAGTTTGGCTCAGTGGGTAGAGCCTGCAGACCAATGGGCATGAACCTAGTACCTGGGTTGCAGGCTCCCCTTGCCTCTCCCTGCCCACCCCGCAGGAGGAGGCAACCAATCCATGTGCTTCTCTCACGTTGATTGATATTTCTGTCTTTCCCTCTCTCTTCCACTCTCTAAAAATCAATGGAAAAATATCCTCAGGTGAGGATTGGAAAAAAAAAAAGGCATGCAGGTGACCTTTCCAGGCTGGGGTCAGAGGTCGGCGGAGAAATTCTAGAGTTCCCGTCCTCCGGCGGGTACGCTTGCCATCGGTACCAGCTCTGCCTTGTGCAAGAAGATGCTGCCCACGTCCTGCGTGGCGAGGGCCCCACCCCCCTCGGAGGGTGCCTCGCTGGGAGCAGCAGAGACTCACAGGCGGCCTCCAGCCCGCGCCGGCCTCCTCCACCTCTTTCGGGGCTGGGAGGGCATCACCTGAGAGACACAGGCCAGCAGGCAGGTAGAAGAGGCTCGGACGCCCCCGAACCAGTGCCTCTGCCCCCCTTCTCAGCGCCCTGGTTCCGCGACGCCCCCCGCCCACCGCCCCGTGCGCACCGCGCGCCGCGCTCGGCCACCTGCCAGGCGCGGGCGCCTCCCGCTCGCCCCACGCACCTGCGTGAAGTACAAGTTCATGAGCGTGAGCGTGAAGAACTGCAGGCACACGGGGAAGCAGTAGAGCAGCCAGAAGAGGAAGGGGCCGAGCGCGTTGGCCGCCACGAAGTCCCTGAAGTAGAAGGAGAAGAGGACGGTCCGCAGCGAGGCCCAGAGCAGGCAGAGGAAGAGGAAGACGCTCTGGTAGCTGAGCCGCTTGTGGCCGTAGCGCAGCACCAGCCAGAGCTGCGCGTAGATGAAGGCGAAGAGCAGCGAGTAGAAGGCGGTGTAGACGCCGGTGAGGCCGAGCTTCACGTAGGGGGGCACGGCCGGGGTCAGCGTGGGCGGCAGCGAGTCGTTGCGCAGCGGGTCCCAGCGCGGGGCCGCCATCGGGCCGGGGGCGCAGCGGCGCGGCCGGGGGCGCGGGCCTCATCGGGGTGGGCCGTCCGCGCGGGGGTCTCCGCGCATCGCTCCGCCCGGGTCCGGCTGCGGGAGGAAAGACAACAAGGCGACTTCCTCCCGGCACCACATGATGTACGGGGCGGCCTTTGTCTGGGATTGGCGGCGCCGCACCCCCGCCCCGCGCGCCTCCGCACGCACCGCGCGCCCCCGCCCCGCGCGCGCCCCGCGGCCAGTCCCGTGGGCCCACCGGCGCGCCCCACCCTGCGCGTCCCCGCCTCCCCGTTCCGTCCGTCCGTCCCCCTGCGCGTCCCCGCCTCCCTCCCCACCCCCGTCCCGTTCGCCATCCTGCGCGTCCCCGCCCGGCGCGCGTCCCGCAATGCGCGCCCCACGGCCAGCCCCTGGGGCCCACCCGTCCCGGCCCCCACGCTGCGCGCCCCGCCCTCACCCTGCGCGTCTCCGCCGCGCGCACCCCCGCACTTCGCGTCTCCGCCCCGCGCGTCCCCAGGTGCCGCGCCCCTTGCGTCTCCGCCCCGCGCCCCCAAAGCCCCCGGTTCCGCGCCCCCCACCCCCGAACCCCGAAGCCTCTCAGGCCTCCCGACCATCTACCCCTCGAGGACAGAGCTCAGCGTCTCGCACTTTCTGATGATTCCTTGTTGTTTTGCAGAAGTTTAAGCTTTTCGAAAACACCAAATTTTGCAAGTATTTTTTTCCTTTAAAACTAAAACTTTATGGCTCCGTGGCTGCGCACGCTGGGGTGACGTTTCTTTCTAAATTCAGGAATGCCCAAGGCAGGGTTGTGTGCTTGAGGTCCAGTTTGTGAACTCCAAGGAAGGACTGGTCCCAGGGGCGGCCATCGGCTCCTGGAGACCCGCGCCGTGCGCCCCACGCCATGGCACACAGTGTGCGCGGTGGGGACGCTGCACCCCTCGCCTCCTCTCAGTGCACGGGGCGATGGGGGGGAGGGGCATGGGGGGGGCAGTGGGCGCGGGCGTCAGTGGCCAGAGCCGCAGGACTTCCGAGGGAAGTGGCACCGCTCTCTGGTCCTGCCTCCAGTTACAATGCAACCCACCTAGTAGGACGGCCCCTCCTGGACCAACAAGTCCCTGGTTCGCTGTGGCTGAGCGGGCGTGCCCCTGGGGCGCTTCTCTGCCTTGTCCTGGGGGTGCCGCAGTGTAGAGCGCTCAAGGAGGGGACACCCAGCTTCCTCTAGTACCGAAGATAGGGACGCGATTCTTCCTCAACTTCCCAGGTCAAGAAAACTCTCTCCACACTAGCCTCCCAAAACGGAACAAATTCTCATCTGTAACAGGGTCACTTCCTCCGGGAAGTCTTCCCAGACCGCCACCCATCGCCCACTTGGCTTAGGCGGGCTGCACCACCTGTGTCCTCACAGAACATCTCTGCATAATTGTCAGTCTCTCCACTTAGACATTTCCTTAGGACAGAAGCTACCAATGTCTTTCCAGTACTTGCCCGGACATCCCAAACTACCTTTCTGTTTTCTCATCCTGAAGGAATGTCGTTTGTCATCAGAGGCCTGGGCTGTGACGAATGTTGCTTCCATAAAGAGGGCCTCTGAGCATCATATCTCTCTTTCCTGTGGTCAATGGTGTAAGGTTCAACAACCCATGCCTCCCTTTGGAGGTCACCTCTCTCTATTTTTATTGATTTCAGAGAGGGAGGGAAAGTGACAGAAATATCAACAATGAAGAGAATTATTGACTGGCTGCCTCCTGCACGCCCCACACTGGGGACGGAGCCCGCAACCCGGGCATGTGCCATTACCAGGAATCGAACCGTGACCTCCTGGTTCATAGGCCGATGCTCAATCACTAAGCATTATAGGTCTTGAAGCAAGTGAGGAACAGTGTCCCTACGCAGGGAGAAGGGAAGCTGTGTGCTTTATGCGTCAGTCCCATCGTATGCCCCATTCAGAGCCTCCCAGTGCTCACTGTTTCCCGTCATTTCCCTGATTATCAATGGGAGGAGAGAAGGTTGTGAAGCTGCTAACAGATATGAATCAGGAACCCACAGGTCTCCCTTTTGGTTTCGTTGTGGTTGCAGAAGATAGGGTGTTCTCTTCAGAGTCGGCGGGTCCCTGGTTTTCAGACTCCCTGCAACCAGGATTGAAGACCCTGCCATTCACTTTTGAAGCTTTCTAACCAGGTCATCTACCCCTCCACCCACAGTTCTG
This sequence comes from Myotis daubentonii, assembly GCF_963259705.1. Lineage (NCBI taxonomy): Eukaryota > Metazoa > Chordata > Mammalia > Chiroptera > Vespertilionidae > Myotis > Myotis daubentonii. The sequence continues at coordinate 4,884,049 of NC_081859.1, read as the reverse complement.
GATTCTGGGTGCCTCACGCTGCTCTCTCTGTTTTTCGCTGCCTTAACTTCAGCGGGTCCTTCACTGTTCCTGGCGACTTGTGTCCTGAACTGTCGTAAAACCTCTTGAATTTTTGTTGTCCTTAGATCCAACCAGACCAGGTCATCAATCTCAAATTCTCCCCGTTCCTTGAGGATGTGTCCCTGCCACCACTCCTGGTGTCAATTTCTGCATTTCTCAGGATTCTAGATTGCAAGCAACAGAAGTAGACATTGGCTAATTTTTTTTTTTTATCCCACTCTCTGCCTTTATCTTCACAGTGTTCTCTCTGTGCGCATCTCTGTGTCCAAATTTTTTTTATAAGGACACCAGTCGTGTTGGATTAGGACCCACCCTGATGACCTAATCCGGGTTTTTTTTTTTTTTAACTTTGATGAATTTAAGCAGAAAAAGAATGTATTAAAAGCCATGTTAGGTAGCTCGTGAAATCTTCAGGATTTCAGAAAGAGGAGTGACGGGGGAAATATGCTGCAGAACTGGTTTGACGACACTGCCCCCGCCCCGGGCTAGGACATGCTGGTTTGCATCACTGACCACACAATGCCGGACACTGGAAACTGCCTGTATTCGCTCAGAATGGAGACAGCTCCAAAGAACAGAAAACCTGGCATATAGTTTAAAAATAAATGCCTGTGCCTGGCTGGCATGGCTCAGTGGTTGAGCGTTGACCTATGAACCAGGAGGTCACGGTTTGATATCCCGGTCAGGGCACATGCCTGGGTTGGGGGCTCGATCCCCCGTGTGGGGCGTGCAGGAGGCAGCCGATCAATAATACTCTCTCATTATCGATATTTCTGTCTCTTTCCCTCCCTCTCTGAAATCAATAAAAATATATTTTAAAAAATAACAAAAATAAATGCTTGTGTGGTTTTTGTTGTTGTTTGTTTTTGACATTATCTAGAAGTCAGTTGTTACAAGCATGGGTTCAACACACACACACACACACACACACACACAATCTGTGTGGGACCCTGGCTCTTTCAATCTGTATTCCTACCCTGAGCGCATATATTGGCTTTAATCTTCCAAGTGGTTCCCTCGTGGGTGCACCATGGCTGCTGCAGCCCTCAATGGCGCATTGGCATTCAAGGCAGAAATGGGGAGAAGACAGAAAGAGCGACTCCTGTATCAGGAAGGCAAGAGTTTTCCAAGAAACCTCAAGACGAACCCCCTGCAACATCCCCCTGAGAGAAGGGCACCGTCCAGCCATCCCGTGTTACGCAGGAAAACAGGGACGCACATCGCGGCTGGACCTGCTTCTACGGTGTGGGGCACAGGGGTTGGGGGCGCCCATCTCTCTACGCATTCCATGCATCCTGAGTTAAGAGCTTCTGATTCAGCGTCAAAGTTAGAGACCCTCTTTGGCAAAAGGAAAAAAACAAAAACACTGCAACTACAAAGTTGGGTACGACGGTGAATATTTATATGGAACAACAAATTGCAAAATCCAGGAGAATCATGCAACGTTTTTACTTGTTAAGGGTCCGGCCATCTCTGAAGTCCCTGCATTCCCTGGCCGCACGGTCTTCATATGAGCATGAGTCTGCAACGGAATTTTCTGTAGAGAGAATAGAAAGGCCTTTTTTTCCCCCCTCTGGCACGATCGGCTAAATACAGTTTCTATTATTGAAGTTCTGGAGAGTTTCAGCATCACAACTGGTCACTGTTAGTCGTCCTGGCTTTTAGGGCTGCTGTCAGCTGGGGCACTTCAGGCAACTTCTCTGTCCCTCCTGATGCGTCGTTTTGGGGGGACCTCACGCCGCCTCGCGCAGGGATCCACCTTAAATCGTCTCTGAATTGTGGACGCGTGTTGGCCGGTGTGTGGGGCCGTCCCGGAGGCGGATGGAGTTTTCAGTCACGCTCCCGGTTCAGGCCCGGGCTGCCCAGGGCCTCCTTGGCCCCGCCCCTCTGTGTGCACAGTGACTGGTTTGTGTTCAGAGAGGGAAGAATGAGCCCGCCGGCGTGGCTCAGTGGTTGAGCGTCGACCTATGAACCAGGAGGTCACGGTTCGATTCCCGGTCGGGGCACCTGCCCGTCTTGTGGGCTCGATCCCCAGTGTGGGGCGTGCAGGAGGCTACCAATCCGTGATTCTCTCTCATCACTGATGTTTCTCTCTCTCTCTCCCTCTCCCTTCCTCTCTGAAATCAATAGATAAATATATATTTTTTTAAGTTTTCATTTCAGACCATCCTTTATGGTGACTTGGGGTCTCTGAGTTTGTAAGGCCCCCCCACAGGCCTTCCCTGAGCTCGTCAGGTTGGCGTGCGGCCTCGTGTCGTCCGCACGTCGGTGGTGAGGGCTGTGGGCTGGGCTGGCCCCCTCCCCCCTCCCCGTTCCCTCTGTGACAAAGCGACCCAGAGGCACGTGGCCCTGAGACGAGCAGCCACGTAGGAGACATGTGAGTCGCCGGCTCCAGGGCTGAGCCTCACAGGACCAAGAGGGAAAGAGGAGGAAGTAGAGTTGGGAGAGGGGGAGGGCTCTGGAGACAAGCGGGAACTGGGGGTGTGGGCAGCAAAAGAAGGGTTTGGTAAAGGGAAGAGAGAGGGTCTGACCTCACAGGCCGCGTGGGCTGCCAGGAGGGAGAGCGAGCAGGTTTGGGACCATCCTGAGGTCAGGACGGGGGCTGGTGCGGCGAGAAGGCTCGAGGGAAACCAGACAAGCAAACCAGCCAACCACCCTTTCCAAGGTGTTAGAATAAGACCTTTCACGCACAGTGTTTCATGGATTCCTGCACGTGTCTCCATCGATGTATTATAGGGTCCAAACTCTTTTCTCCAACATCTCCCATCGCCAACGATTCACTTCTCAACTAAGTTGTTCACGGAAAAAATGTCCCATCAGGGCAGAGTTTAGGGCAGGAAAGAAATGTTCTTCTATTCACCAGAGATTCTCAGATGGCACTCAGTAATGAAAGACAGATTAACAAGGCCAGAAAAACCCAAGTTTATTAACAGGTATACAGTATCTCATGTGCACATGGGAGAGAAACGCTCGAAGAGGTCTCTTAGAATTCCAATCGACAGGATGGCCAAGAGTAGGTTTACAGGGCTGTCCACTTTTGAATACAATAATTAATAAATAATAACACAGAGATACTCTCGCTTGGCTGGTGTGGCTCAGTGGTTGAGCCTTGACCTATAAACCAGGAGGTCACGGTTCGATTCCCGGTCAGGGCACACTCCCAGGTTGTGGGCTTGATCCCCAGTGTGGGGCGTGCAGGAGGCAGCTGATCCATGATTCTCTCTCATCATTGATATTACGCTCTCTCTCCTTCTCCCTTTCTCTCTGAAATTAATTTTAACAAAAGGGTTTTTTTTAAAGGAAAGTAACCCGTGAAACAATCACAGAGTGAGAGATGGAAGGTGGACGATCTGGCAGTAGCTGGCTCAGAGATGCTGGACCCAGAGGCCTGGCGTGCAGGGCATTGCGGTGTGTGACCTGGGTACCCAGAGGCGCGCGTGGTCCTGGCGTGGCTCTGAATCCACAGCCGGTGACACAGGCCAGTTCTGTTTCCCTTTGACCCTCCATTTCCTAATCTAGAAATTACACCTTATGCGTTCTCCCCCTTGTGTGGCCGTGAGTGTTAAACCGAGTGAGGTCCACGCAGGAATGGAGGCGGCCGGGCTCAGGGCCGCAGGGCTGAGGTCCCGGGGTCTGTGGCGGCCACGGGCTCAGCCTCCTGGCTCACAGCCAGCTCGGGACGGGGTGGGAGGCGGGAGAGACAGCCGTCCAGATCCGTGCCCCCTAATTAACAGGCTTGACTAAATGATAGGTGGGTTTTGTGGGAACCACAGACAACCGCTGAGGAAGCCCTGTGGGTTTGAGAGGAAGTTGCCCCCCTGCTCCCCCCCGGCCCCCCCATCCCCTCCCTGCCCCTGCCCGTGGATGGACCAGGCCTCATCCTGGGGTCTCACCATCTCGAACAGTTCACTTCTCAACCTACAGCCCTCTCTTGCGATCCCTGTAGGATCAGTCCTGCCTCTCTCAGGTGACAAAGGAGAGAATGGGTGAGTGTGAGTCAGTTTCCTACTGTTAAAACCTCAGAACATTGTGCTGTGAATATTTTTGTGGCTTTTCTTTTTCTTTCGTTTTTTTTTTTTTGCTTTTGTTGCTGCTTATAATTATTGTTCAATTTTCATTTTTAATGTACATTTCCTTTCCATTTTATTAAATTTTCATTGACATTTCATATCTCTTTTTGTTTGGAAAGGGTTTATTTCTAGACTAAACAGTACAAGCGACATGTAGGATTGTAAATAGGAAAGGTTAAGCCTGGCCAGTGTGGCTCAGTGGTTGAGTGTCGACCTAGGAACCAGGAGGTCACGGTTCGATTCCCAGTCAGGGCACATGCCTGGGTTATGGGCTCCACCCCCAGTGTGGGGCGTGCAGGAGGCAGCCGATCCATGATTCTCTCTCATCATGGATGTTTCTCTCTCTCTCTCCCTTCATCTCTGAAATCAATAAAAATATATGTTAAAAAAAACACTCAAAAAAACAGAACTGGCACAAAATCCGTAAACAATTTGGAAACCTGGAAGTGGCCAGTTCTACCACTCTTGGGACTTTCTCCCCCTGAACATCTTACTGCGGCTTTCCTGCTGTGGGTCTTAGATCGGGCCGTTCTCCGGGGGATAAAGAAATCTTTTTCTTGAGGGTGAAGAGCCAGGAGGAAGGTGGAGGAAGGACAGGCTTTGGCGCCCTCTGCTGAAGCTGTTTTTACACACCACGCATGAATTTTTGTTTGTTTTGTGAATCCTCACCCGGGAATCCTTTTCCATGGATTTTTGGGAGAGAGTGGAAGGGAGAGGGAGAGACAGAGAGAGAAACATCGATGTGAGAGAGACACATTCATTGTTGCCCCCTGCCCCTGACCAGGGCCAGGGATTGAGCCTGTAACCGAGATACGTGCCCTTAACCTGGAATCGAACCCGGGTCCCTTCAGTCCACCGGCCCAGGCTCTATCCACGGAGCCAAACGGGCTAGGGCAAAACTGGAAATTTTCTACTCTGTTTTCTGACACGTGGTCAATTTGAACATCTCCTATAAGAAGAAATGTGAAACATAGATGTAATAGGACATTAGTGAATACTAACTACTCCCCTCCTAAAACATTGATCAAATCGCTATCAGATTGAATTTTTTTCCCCCACCCAATGATATTTCTTCCATTGATTTTTTTAGAGAGAGTGGAAGGGAGAGGGAGAGACAGAGACAGAGACAGAGAGAGAGAGAGAGAGAGAGACGTCAATGTGACACATCAGTGGGTTGCCTCCCGCCTGCCCCCAAGCAGGGCCCAGACTCTTCTGTCCCCAGGCCGGCACTCTATCCACTGAGCCAAGCTGGCTAGGGCTGAATTTTAACTAATACCCAGTGGAACCTGCAAAGACGAGGGAAGAGACAGCAGGAGGAGCAGAGGCAGGACGGGCTGTGGGCCTGGAGCAGCTGCAAGGCCACTCTGCATGCGAGGCCAGCACAGCCCCGTCTCTGGAGAGGGAACTTCCTCCAGCAGCTTCTCAAATCAGGAAACCACAGCCGAATGGAAAAGGAAAGGGGAGGCCCGCTGCTGGCACCCACAGCCGCACCCCCACAGCTTTGCTGGTCCCCCCACTCTGACCCGTGTTACCCGGGGTGGGGGTTAGAGGGTCACCTCGGCGGCAGGCAGAGCCTCCTTTGAGCCAGGCTTGACGGAAGGTCTAAAATCCGGCCAACAGGATGTGAGCAGAAGTGGCCACTTCCTGCAAAACCAAGAGAGTTGTCGCTCGCTTCCTCCGTCCCCTTCCTGCGGGCGGACCCCAGAGAGAAGCTGTGATGCTGACAGGGACCCTCTTAGGGGACAAAACCTCACGCCCGTCCGAACTCAGGCAACTCCCTGCCTGCCCCACCCCTCCAACCGCTTGCAGAAAAAGAGAGAAACTTCTATGTTATCTGAGCTGCTGCAGTTTGGGGTTTCTGTTACTGTAGCTAATCCTATATCCTAATTAATCAGATACGTGTTTATAATATTCCCGAGTAACAGATGAGTAACAATAATTAACACACACAGAGTGCTTATTATAAGTCAAGTACTGCTCCGTCTCTGGAGAGGAGCTGTGCTGGATCAGAACTGAGCTGGTTTTTTGTGTGTGTTTTTTTTAAATATATTTTTATTGATTTCAGAGAAAGAGAGAGAGAGAGAGAGAGAGAGGTAGAACAATCAATGATGAGAGAGAATCATTGATCAGCTGCCTCCTGCATGGCCCACACTGGGGATCAAACCCACACCCCATGTAATAGCTCATTTCATCTATTTTTTTTATTATGTATATTTACTGATTTCAGAGAGGAAGGGAGAGTGAGAGAGAAACATCAATGATGAGAGAGAATCATGGATCGGCTGCCTCCTGCACACCCCCCACTGGGAATTGAGCCCAGAACCTGGACATGGGAATCGAACCGTGACCTCCTGGTTCCTTTGTCGCCGCTCAACCACGGAGCCACGCCAGCCATGCAGCTCATTTAATCTTCATTTAACCCCGTGAGGTGGTTGCTGTGGGCCCTGAGAAAGAAGGCACCCACTGAAAAGGGTGACCAAGTGGACTCAGAGTTTAAAAAACGGACCCTAGCAGCCGTTTCTACGGGGGCCTCTCAGGCAAACTGCGCCTCGGGGAGAAGCCTGCACTGAGCTGCCTGCCTGCGCTGTGATCCTGCCAGCTCAGCGGCCCTTATAAAGGAGCTCCTGGCATCCTATTCCAACCAATAGGGCCAAGGCTTTCTTTCCCCAGCCAATAGGAGCTGCCCCCTCAACATCTTCACCGACCAATCAGAGCAGCTCCATTCTGACCAGGAAAGTGCCTGTTGAACCAATCAAATTTTGAAGATAGGAAGTCCTCATTTGCATGACAACAGACCAACAGGAACCGGGGTGGGGATCTCTCTCTCTCTCTCTCTCTCTCTCTCTCTCTCTCTCTCTCTCTCTCTTTCTCCCTCCCTCCCTCCCTCTCTCTCTCTGTAAAGCAGCTCCCAGGGGAGGCGCACTTTCCCTTTCCACCAAAGAGGGAGAACTGTTTCCCAGGCTGAGCAGAGCTGTCTATGCAGAGAGGGGCCTGGTCGTGGGCTGCCTCACAGCTGTGCTGGATCAGAACTGAGCTGGTTTTTTGTGTTTTTTTAAAAAAATATATTTTTATTGATTTCAGAGAAAGAGAGAGAGAGAGAGAGGTAGAAACATCAATGATGAGAGAGAATCATTGATCAGCTGCCTCCTGCATGGCCCACACTGGGGATCGAACCCACAACCCGGGCACGTGCCCTGACCTGGAATCAAACCGTGACCTCCTGGTTCATAGGCTGACGCTCAACCACTGAGCCACCTGGGCTGGTCAGAATTGAGCTTTTTTGCACTAAATATAGTTTCCTTCTTCGCCGCACCCCGAGTGGGATTCCTGTTGGTGTTGAATTGGCACCAACGACCATCCCTTGACGGTAGCATTGTTGTCCCGTTTTGCAGATGACAAGACTGAGGCATGAGGACGTCAGTAACTTGCCCAGGGTCCAAGAAGAGTGGCAGAGCTGGGACGGGCACCCAGGCCATCTGACTCCCGACTCTGTTCCCAGTACAGGTTCCAAATTACCTCTGGGGTGTGGGACTTAGGGAGGGGAGGGGACAAGTTTCCCTTTTTGCTGCATGCATTTCTGAATGTTTGCATTTTGTATAACAGTCCTGCATTCTTTTTACAATTTCGAAAAGGGAGGTGTGTTTTTTTTTAAGTCTAAATATTTTAGTGAAACATAAACACAATGGAGAGTGGCCGCGTTAATGTAACATACAACTAAAAGAAAAAAATATATATACTTTATTTACTCACTCAGCCTCAGGGAAGCAGGAGAGATGCCCCTACAAGCCCGATATTATAAGACAGAAGAAAGGGTGGATGTGACGCTGAGATGAACAGATGGGACCAAAAATGCCCCCCGATGGGCCAGATGAGCCAGCTCCGCTGTTGTCCAAACAGCCCGTTGAACACATTTCTCATTTTCCATCATTTGTTTGGCCATACTATAGCTTCAGTGTAAACCGAGAAGGAAAAAACCCCCCGCTGAGTCAACCAGAACTCCCTGCACAGCGGGCACCGTCTCCGCCTCTGTAAATATTTAGGGCTCCCGTTCTGTTCCTGGGAGCAGAGAAGTGCTGACGTCCGTAAACCTTCCCCTGACAGCCGGGGCCTGTGTCCCGGGCCACGCTGTCGAGCCATATTTGGGCCGAAATGAGTGGATGGGTGATTGTTTTGTTTTATTTTTTTAAAAACATATTTTTATTGATTTTTTTTTTTTTTACAGGGAGGGATAGAGAGTTAGAAACATCGATAAGAAAGAAACATCGATCAGCTGCCTCCTGCACACTCCCCACTGGGGATGTGCCCGCAACCAAGGTACATGCCCTTGACCAGAATCGAACCTGGGACCCTTCAGTCTGCAGGCCGACGCTCTATCCACTGAGCCAAACCGATTAAGGCTATTTTATTTAAAACACACACACACACACACACACACACACACACACACATTTTTATTTATTTCAGAGAAGAAGGGAGAGGGAGAGAGAGAGATAGAAAAACATCAATGATGAGCCCAGGCAAGAGGTCACCGGTTCGATTCCCGGTCGGGGCACATGCCCAGGTTGTGGGCTCCATCCCCAGTGTGGGGCGATAGGTGATTCTCTCTCATCATTGATGCTTCTTTCTCTCTCCCTCTCCCTTCCTCTCTGAAATCCATAAACATATATTTTTTAAAAAGGAGCAGCAGCGGCACCAACCACTGAGCACACAGCCAGGCGGGTGATTGTTTGAGGCCTTCCATCTGGACCGGAGGACATGAGGTCCGCACCGTTTGCAGGGAATCGAGGCTTGGGAATCAGTCCCGGGCTGGGAACCGAGGTTCTGGAAACAGCTGGGTGTGCTCTTGTCCCTGCTGGAGTTTCTGGAAGCTGAAGAGGCTGCCTGGCCACGTGGAGACGTCAGTTTTACTTCCAAAGCAAAGAAGGAAACCCGCTGTTGACAGGAGTTGTCCTTCCAAAGCTCTGTAACAGCAAGGACCCCGCTAAAGAGCGGGTGGCGTGTGGGTGTGCGTGTGCGTGTGTGTGCATGTGTGTGTAGAGCAGTGGTTCTCAACCTTCTGGCCCTTTAAATACAGTTCCTCATGTTGTGGGAACCCCCAACCATAAAATTATTTCCGTTGCTACTTCATCACTGTCATGTTGCTACTGTGATGAATCGTCATGGAAATATCTGATATGCAGGATGGTCTTAGGCGACCCCCGTGAAAGGGTCGTTCGACCGCCAAAGGGGTCGCGACCCACAGGTTGAGAACCGCTGGTGGAGAGAGAGAGAGAGAGAGAGAGAGAGAGAGAGAGAGAGAGAGAGAGAGAGAGAGAGAGAGAAGAGTCAGAGAGAAAGAAAGCAAACTTGGTAAAATGTTAACATCTGCGGAAATCTGGGGGCAGGGTATGTGGGAATGTTTGTATCACTCTTGCAACGTTCACGCACGTCTAAAAATTACCTAAATCAAGATAAAATTTTAAAACAACCACAGGAGGCCGGTGGCACCGAGGCAGCTTAGGGTGGAGGCCTGAGAAGAACAAGCCGGCGAGAGGCGCAGAGGGAAACAGGATGTAGAAGCAGAAGGGTTAAATTTTATCCCGAGAACTCCGGCAACCTCCAAACCAAACACACAGCTAGACATCACCGCGTCTCCCCCAGAGTACCTTGGACCCAGATCTCCTTTGGAAATGCAATACGTTGAGCTCCCGGTTCCTGCTTGATTCTCATGCTAAGTTGTTATTGAATTTGTTATCCGTATCTGCGATAATGATTGACCAACCACAGGCTGTTTAAAATAGCGATCGTCTTATTCACGAATTGCAGGAATTCCTTTGGGATTGAAACCCTCACAGAAGGAGCTCTACCTGACATCTGGTTGATAAAGGAATCATCTGGGGCCTCGGCAGTCCGTGGCCAAACCTCGCAGGACGGCGAGATTAGAACAGACGTCTGTCTCCTTCAGGGAACTGGCCACTGAGCTGTTTTCCCCACTCAAAGGCCTGGACTTTCGTCTGCATAAACCAAACAGAAGAGTTGCATTGGCTTCTCACACATTTCAGCTGCTTCCTGAATGCTGCCTTTCTGCCTCACCTGGATGACACAGTCAACGGGAGCACAGGTCTCAAAAGCACAAGGTTTCATTTAAACCAAACAAAACTGGAGTGTTAGTGGAATTGTGGGCCCAGCCGGTGTGGCTCAGTGGTTGAGCATTGATCTAGGAACCAGGAGGTCAGGGTTCCATTCCCGGTCAGGGCACATGCCTGGGCTGCAGGCTCGATCCCCAGTGTGGGTCGTGCAGGAGGCAGCGGGTCAAGGATTCTCTCTCATCACTGATGTTTTTTTCTCTCTCTCTCTCTCTCTCTCTCTCCTCTTCCCTTCCTCTCTGAAGTCACAGTTAGAAGAAGTGATCCGTGGAAGAAATGGGCTCAGGAAAAAACTAGAGGCGGAAGAAGAGCCCTCAGAGAACAGGAGAGAGGAAGGTGAAAGTAAGTAACATGCCTGGGAGGAGAGGGGGAGGGGGGGTGCTCCTGAGAGGGACAGCCAGCTGGGTCCTCTGTCCTAAGGGCTTTTAAGGACTGAGATTTTAGGGGAGGCCCCAAGGGGAGGGTCTCAACAGAGACGAATCTGCTCCCCAGGTGTGTTCTCTCAGGGGTCATTAGTCACGTAGCCGGTCCCGGCGTCAGCGATGACATCACTTTCTGGTTTTATTGCTTCTCTGGGCCTGGAGCTGAGACCCAACCGAGGCCCAGATGTTATCTCGAGACACTCATGCTTAAGGGAGTGGTGGTGCCCAGGCCCACGTAGGAGTTGGATGGGGCCACTCTTCCGTCCCTCATTCCCCTCCAAGGGGGTCTGTCGCGTGGCTAGGGACAAGCCAGGGGAGGAAAGATCGAGGCGGGTCCAAACCACAGAAGCGGTGGTGTGAAATGTCAGGGGGACTAACCCACAAGACCACACCGTGCGAGGGTAGGAGAGGTTACCTGGGGGCCAGGTCTTTGTTTTCCCAGTTTTGTCTGTTCTGTCTGGCCTGGTGGCCTTCTGCACCCAGGCCTTCGTCCTTGCTCTGCTCCTGTCCGTCCTTAGTTACAGCTACGAAAAAAACACACAACCCCACACGAAACAGCTAGAGGAAACTGTCTAATTATTATGTACACCAAGGAAGTAACCAGAGTGGAGAATAAAGTTAATTATTCTGCGGTGAAGGTTATGCTTGCACACTACATGTGTGTGTGTGTGTGTTTTAAATATAGTTTTATCTGTTTCAGAGAGGAAGGGAGAGGGAGAGAGAGATGGAAACATCAATGATGAGAGAGAATCACTGTTCGGCTGCCTCCTGCACACCCCCTACTGGGGATCCAGCCTGTAACCCGGGCATGTGCCCTGACCGGGAATCGAACCATGACCTCCTGGTTCCTAGGTCAACGCTCAACCACTGAGCCACGCCGGCCGGGCTGTGTATTTGGAATGATGACTCCCAAAGGAGGGCCTGGCACCCAGCCCACATTGTCCTAGCAGGAGGCACAGCATGGATGTCACGTCCCCAAGCAGCGGGCCGTGTGCAGCGAGAGCCGGACTATAAATAGGAAATGACAGAGTTTACAGTACACCCTGGGCGTCCTTCAGCAAGATGATGCTGATGAAATGAGGGAGCGGGAGCATATGCAAATAGAGCATGAGCGTTATCTATAAACAGCCGGGCAAACACGTCTTGTGGAGGGAGACGCGTCTGTGGAAAGGTGGGAGTGGGCGGCAGAAGGAATGTCAGCTTTGGTCTCAGATTCACTGGATTCGAATCCTGGCTCTACCACTAATGGCTGGAAACCGGGGCATCATCTAGCTCCTGTCCGTCTCATTTCCCCGCATCGATTGTGAGGCCACTAGCGTGTGCAATTGTTTTGTTTGTTTGGTTTGTTTTAAATACGTTTTTATTGATTTCAGAGAGGAAAAGAGGGTGAGAGAGGGATAGCAACGTCCATGATGAGAGAGATTCATGGATCGGCTGCCTCCTGCTCGCCCCCTACTGGGGATCGAGCCCACAACCGAGGCACGTGCCCTGATTGGGAATCAAACCGTGACCTCCTGGTTCATGGGTCGATGCTCAACCACTGAGCCACGCTGGCCGGGCTGCAATTGTTAACAGTGTTAACTATGTTAGGACATGGTTAACATCCCATTGTGTTACCGCTGTCTGTCTTCCTTGATGGATTGTGAGCTGCTCACAAAAGGAATTGTGTCTGAGTGGTCATGGTATTTTGAATTCCTAATCCAGTGTCTGACCCATGGTGGATTCTTAGTAAACGTTGAAATAATAAGAATCAGCCCTAGTCGGTTTGGCTCAGTGGATAGAGCGTCCGCCCTCGGACTGAAGGTCCTGGGTTCGATTCCGGTCACGGGCACATACCTCGGCTGCAGGCTTGATCCCCATCCCTGGTTAGGGCATGTGTGGGAGGCAACCAATCGATGTGTCTCTCTCACATCGATGTTTCTCTCTGTCTCTCCCCCACCTTTCAACTCTCTCTAAAAATCACTAGAAAAAAATATCCTGGGGTGAGGATTTACAAATAATAAGAATCATGGCAACTGTACACTTAGATAATAATGATGGTTTAATCTTAAGGGAGTCCTAACTTTGTGCCCGGCTCTGTGCTAGGAGCATTTCATGGATCATCTTATCTAATTCGCATGACAACCCTCTGATGGTCGGTCTGAGCATCCCATGCCGGTGGGAGGGAACTGAGACTTAGGACGTCCCAAGCTCTCAGCGCTTCAGCCAGGCCGCCCCCAGGCGCTACGCCGGGCCAGCAACATGGAGGAGAATTCCGTGGACCAGTAGGAGTCCCAGAAGCTGTCTGAGTACCAACAAGGGTGACAATTCATGAGGGCTGAGGGCATCCCAGCACCTGTGGCAGCTTCCAAGCAGGCTCTGATGTGAGACAGAGGTGGGTGGGCATCTGAGGTGCACGCCGGGTTAGCGCCCATGCCATGGGCAGGGGGCCACCGATGCTGGAACAGGGGCTGCACTTGGAGTTCCTGGCAGTTGGGACAGGCAGTGCCAGGGCCCAGAAGCCCTAGAGATGGGTGGCAGCGCTTGAGGCTGTGGATGGCAGCGGGGAGAGTCAGAGAGGGAGCTCAGGGCTGCAATCCCAGGAGGGCGCTGAAGGCAAACACCACTGGATTGGGCAACAGACTGCAGGCCCTCTTAAGAGAAGAAAATGAAGCAATGCAGAGGCCACTTCGTTCGATGGTCATTGGCGCCCACTCAAGGCAGTGAAGGAGGAGACGGTATTCAGTGCAAACAACTACGTTGTGATACAGCCCAGCTGTGGAGACGCTCAGCCCTGTCCACAATGGTGGCTCCTCTGGGCTCCACCCTCGTCTGTCGAGCTGTGATCCCTGTTTCAGCTCCAGCTGGGAAAAGAAAGCTTCAGGGAAAACGGAAAGTGTGGCTCTAGCCGGTGTGGCTCAGTGGATAGAGCAGCAGCCTGCGGACTGAAGGGTCCCAGGTTGGATTCCAGTCAAGGGCACGTACCTCAGTTGCAAGCTCAGTCCCTGGCCCTGGTTGGGGCGTGTGCGGAGGCAACCAATGGATGTGTCTCTCTCGCATTGATGTTTCTCTCTCTGTCTCTCCCCCTCTCTTCCACTCTCTCTAAAAATCAATGGGAAAAATGTCCGTGGGTGAAGATTAACAAAAAGAAGAAGAAAAGAAAGGGAGAGTGTCTCTGTGGGCCAGAGGAGAGCTGACTTATAGAGAGAGAAGTCCCAGTCCCAGGTCCCCATAGGGCAGTGATGGCGCACCTTTTGAGCTCAGCGTGTCAGCATTTTCAAAAACCCTAACGTAACTCTGGTGCCGTGTCACCTACAGAAATTTTTTGATATTTGCAACCATAGTAAAACAAAGACTTATATTTGTGATATTTATTTTATATATTTAAATGCCATTAAACAAAGAAAAATCAACCAAAAAAATGAGTTCGCGTGTCACCTCTGACACGCGTGTCATAGGTTCACCATCACTGCCATAGGTCCATCCTCATGCAAATTAGCATTCCAAATCCTCACAGTTTGATTGGCCCAAGGACATTTTGTTCTGATTGGTTGGAATGGAGCTGCTCTGATAGGCCAGCGAGAATGCCAAGGCTATAGCTGGGGGAAAGTCTCCGTCTTATTGGTTGAGATGTGATTCCAGGAGCTCCTCTATCAGCACTGGCTCAGCATGAAGGCTTCTCCCCGAAGCCAGCTTGCATGGGAGGCCTGCTTGGTGATGGGGGGAGCCCAGCAAGGCTCTGCTTATAAATTTGAGGCCAGTTAGCCACCCCCAGCCCTTCTCAACAGGCACCTTCATTCCTGGGGCCCAAATCTGATGACGAATGAATTGAAAAGATATCATGAGTAGATCAAAGACTTTATGTTCAGAGGGTGTCTTTCATTTGCTTGTTTTTCATGTTTCCTACCGGTTGAGGACGCACGCTCCCTACCTATGATTTGAAATTAGCTGTTTACTCTGAGAATTATTCCAAAGTGGGTCCCAGGTCCTCAGGGTTAGCTGGTGACAGACACAGGGGTGACGGTTGTCCTCTGCAGATTACCACGGCGTCACATACATCCAGCTCCCACGTCCTGTTCCCCGACTTCAAAGGGCAGCCCTGGTTCTACCTTTAACCTTGCGTCCCATTCTAGCCTTTCTCCCTGTCCCGGCATATTAAGTGCATAATCACGTCTTATTCCTTTCTATCTTTAAAAAATATTTTTATTTATTTCAGAGAGGAAGGGAGGGAAGAGAGAGCAAATCATTGACAGGCTCCTTCCTGCACGCCCCCCCGTGGGGATGGAGCCCGCAACCATGGCATGTGCCCTGACCAGGAATCAAACCGTGACCTCCTGGTTCATAGGTCAACGCTCAGCCACTGAGCCATGCCAGCGGGCTTACTCCTTTCATTGTAATGCTGCTTATATTAGTTTCTTCTCAATTTCCACCTTTCTTCCTTTCTCAACCTTTCCCCCCCTTTGAGTGCCCACTTGCAACCCAGTGCCAAATTAATAACCAACCAGGATTTAGGACCCCACTGACAACACTTACCTCCGGTTGTTAAGAACTCTCCATAGTGCTCTGAGTTTAAATTCCTAGATTTGATATTAAAGGCTTTACTTGGAAGAGTCTTTTCTCAGACTCACCACTGGGGGACAGCCCTTTACTCCAACCCCAGAATGTCCCCCACTTTCCTGACTGTCCCTTCTCCAGCCCCCTGGTGAAACCCCGCCTGTTCCGTAGAAACTGGTCAGACCCTCCCCTCCCCCCCCCCCCCGCCCCCGCATCCCACGGAGGTCTCCTTGGCTGGTTGGGCACCCCGCCTAACACTGAGTTAAGTTATACATGCGTGGCTCTGTCTCGGAGGGTGGGACCCCGTTTCTGGAGGGACTTCCACATGGAGCAGCCCAGGGTCCCTCCTCAATAAAGCTGCAGGAAGGGCCCTGTCCGGGTGGCTCAATGGTTGAGCCCGACTTATGAACCAGGAGGTCACCGTTCAATTCCCAGTGTGGGGCGTGCAGGAGGCAGCCGATCCATTATTCTCTCTCATCATTGATGTTTCCCTCTCCCTTCCTCTCTGACATCAATAAAAAATACATATGGGGGAAGAAAAGCTGCAAGAACGGAGGGAGAGGAATGTGTTCCTGGCCTGGGCCCCTCTTCCCACCAGAATCGGACCCTGAGGGTCTGCCCTCCCACACCACCGGGCAGCCTCCGGTGGGCACATAGCCCACTCCTCCGGGACACACCTGCGTCCTCCCCACGACTCTGCCCAGACCCCGGACACCGTGCGGGGCCGGCGGGCGGTCTGTTCCCACCTCCCGTCCCCGCAGCGGCCGTCCGGTGGGGTCCCAGCTGGTTTCGGGGCTCCCTGCCTGGGGCGCCCACCGCCCCGGGGGACCAGCGCTAGGGGCGCCGAGTCGCCCTCCCTTCTACCCAGACAGTGAGCGGCTGGGGCGCGCCCAGCCCGCGGGCCGGCCCTGCCCCGGCCCCTCTCCGCCTCCCCCCTCCCCGGGGAGGGGCTGCCGGGGGCGTCCGGTTACGTCCCCGCCCTCCAGCCTCCAGCGCCGAGCCGCTCGGGCAGCGGGACCGCAGTCGGGCACCATGTGGACCGCGGGCGGCCGGAGCCGGGCTGCGTGGCCGCGGGCGCTGCTGCGGCTGCTGCCGCTGCTGCTGGCGGGCCCGGGGGGCTGCCTGCGCCGCCACGAGCTCTTCCCCTTCGGGCCGGCGCGCGGGGACCTGGAGCTGGAGCCGGGCGACGACCGCGTCTCCCCCGCCCTGGAGCTGAGCACGGCGCTGCGCTTCTTCGACAAAACCGACCTCCGCTCGGTCTATGTGAGTGCGCCCGGCCCGGGGGATGGGGGGCGCGGGAGGCCGAGCGGCCACGGGAGGGAGGAGGCCAGCGGCCGCGGCCCCTGCGGAGCCGGACGGACGTGGGCGTCGGGGGCGGGGACCGACCCGCCGGCCGCCCCTCTCCGGGCGCGCGCGCTCTGGGTCTCCAAGGCCAGTGCGCTCCCGCCTCTCGGCCCCGAGGTCCCCATGGCCCCGTCGCTGCCGTCGAGGAACTCGCCCCGCGTGCGCGGCCCTGTGCGCACCCCGCTTCCTCCCTCCGGGACCCGTTATCCAGGGACCCTGCTATCCATCGCGGCCGGGAAGGGGGTCTCGCCATTGGTCCGGAGCCTTTGGGGACGGGGCCCTGGCTCGGTGGAGGCGCAGCGCGCGCAGCGAAGGACAGGACCGCCGGGCAGGGAGCGGACGGGGCCCCCACCGGGGTGTGCGACTCCCGCTCCGTCTTAGCCACGGTTCTGCTCTCCAGTGGAGCTCGGTTCAGCCCAGAGTTCAGGGCTGGGGAAGTTGGGCTCCCCGGCGATCCAAGGTCCAGTGGGCGAGCATGGTCACCAGGGGGCCCCCCATGGGCGTGGGGCCAGGCGACCTCGGGCTCTCGGGGCCCTGGCGTGTGAGTCCCGGCCTTTGGGGGCGCTGCCTGCCCCAGCCGCGCACCATGTGGATTTCATATAAAGCGGAGCGCGCGTTCTCAAAGGGGGACCACCCAGCAGAGTCTGGAGTGGGTCCCGCATGGGGACGGCTGTGCGCCCTGCCCACTGCGCCTTAGGGCACACCCCCGTGGAGATTGTCGCTTCGCCTAAAAAGAATGAGACTTGAAGCCCGGCCGGTGTGGCTCAGTGGTTGAGCGTGGACATAGGAAGCAGGAGGTTCCCAGTCAGGGCCCATACCCGGTTGCGGGTTCGATCCCCAGTAGGGGGCGTGCAGGAGGCAGCTGACCCATGATTCTCTCTCATCCTTGATGTCTCTCCCTTCCTCTCTGAAATCAATAAAAATATATATTTTTAAAAAGAATGAGAACTGAGAACTGAAAACCTCCACCTGCAGGGACAGCCGCCCAGCTGTTGACTGCCCTGACCACCTTGGGCCCTTTGGTGAAGCCTAGAAGAAAGACCCTTCTTAGAATAATGTCTCCAGATGCATGAAATAAAACCCACAGGATGGCCGAGGAAATCAATTATGTTGAAATACAGATCAAAAGAGTAGAACAAAATTTATGTGATGTTATAGATGTGTTTCTTTAAAAAAAAAAAGTATATACTATTATATTGATTGGTTGCCTCCTGCACGCCCCCTACTGGGGATGAAGCCCTCAACCTGGGCATGTACCCTTGACTGGAGTGGAACCCAGGTCCCTTCAGTCTGCAGGCCAACGCTCTAACCACTGAGCAAAACCGGCTAGGGCTGGAGTCGTGGGCATTTCTATGAGAAAGAATCCCAGCGCTTGCTGTGATCTTATGTCTGTGCTAGAGGCTGGGTTCCTGGGGGACTGACTCTGAGATGCTGCACAGCAGGCAGGTTATTGCATTAGGGGCGCAACTCAGCTCCACACCGAGGGGCTGAAGAGGGCTGAGCCAGGGGAACAAAGGTCTCAGTCCCTATAAAGGTCTCGGCCAGCCTCCCCTCCCCCGTTGCTCTGAAGGTGGGATGGTCTCCTGTCCCCAGGAGAGGGCCCAGCCTCTGGGCCATGACAGCGATCAGTCCCCGGATAAGGGCTGAAAGGAAGGAGGTGTGACCCTGGGTGACGCCGCATTCTCAGGGGGTGACGGGGATCTGGGGGTCCCAGCGTCGACCACGTTCCGTAGTCGTGTAGATGCGCGCTGAGCTGGTGGACACCCTCGCGGGCGCTGCCTGAGACACGGAACTGACAGGGCGTGTGAGCAGGACCCAGGTGGTCTGCACAGCTCTGGGCACCAGCCTAGAAATGGGCAGGAACACCCACGGAGAATAAAACCATGATCTGACCCGCCTCTCCGCCCGCCCGTGTCAGGGACTCCCTCGTTGTACATTGTTTAATTCTCCAAACAACTCCCCCGGTGGTTGTCTTTTCCGTTGAAGAAATGGTAATAACAATTAGTCATTGCTCCAGGCCATCCCGCCGTTCAATGCCCAAACTAGGATTCCCTCGCCAGTCTGTGTCTGACTGAAGCTTTCAGGCATCAAGCCCCACGCGTGTGGGGATGGATGGCGGGGTTGTTGCCGGCTGGGGACGCCGGGAAGGCTTACAGAGCAGGTTCCTTGAAAGGTCGGTTCCGTTTCAGTGGGTGGAGGGGGCATGGAGAGGCTGTTGCAGGGGGGAGGGACTGCCAGTGCATGCGGCTGGGACCCAGCCTGGCATGTGCCCGGAACTGGAGGCAGGCCACGTCTGGCTATGGCTCTGCTGGCTGCCAGGGCGAAGGAGACAACGGCCAGGTCATGTCCTTTAGGTGGTGTTTTTCCCCTGCCAGCAGGGAGCTGACTAAGGGGGGACAGTTTGGCCCTGGCAACCGTCTCCTCCCCCGGCAACCTTCCCCCCCGCCAAAGGGTTCGCATCCCCTGATGATCTTTGCCTGAATCAATAGTGAGTGAAGGTTGCCAAATGGTGTGTTTTATGTTGTTTGTGTCGTTCCCATCATCCTTCCGACATTTATTAGCTGGCATGCTTCTGTCAGGAAGAGCGTCCCCTTGCCTTCCGAAATCATTAAAAATATATTTGGGCGGGGCGGGGGGGGCGGGGGGTGGGGACGGAGAGCGATCCCTTGCCACTGGGCCCTTGGAGGTATGTTGACGGATGGTCATTCCGGAAAGGCGATGAGTGCCGAATCCATTCCCCATAGCTTCCCTCTAATTTCAAATTAAGGGATTGCGTTCGCGTGAAGGGATTCGTGTCACCCAGGTGAAGGAGGCGTAGGGCTCCAGGTGGCGCAGGTAAACCCAGGTGTCAGGTGTTAGGAGGGCACGTACCGGCCGAGAAACTGGGGATTTGGACAGCCCTCCCCCTCCGCCCCCATCGTCTCCTGTTGGGGAATACCGAGGGGCGGACATGGCTCCTCTTCTCCGACAGACACACAGAATTAAAATGTGAAGACCCTCCAGTATTTGAACGCTGGGAGGTCATCTTAGGGAATCATTTCCTGCAGAGGAGACGGGTAACCCATCCTAACTTGTGCGTTCGATAGGAACTGGATTAAGTCGCAAACGTTGACTCATCTCTTCACGATCACCCCTAGGTTGTCCCTTTTATCGACTCATCCTTTAAAAAAAAATATATATATATATATATATATATATATATATATATATATATATATATATAATATTATTAATTTTTTACAGAGAGGAAGGGAGAGGGATAGAGAGTTAGAAACATTGATCAGCTGTCTCCTGCACACCCCCTACTGGGGATGTGCCTGCAACCAAGGTACATGCCCTTGACCGGAATCGAACCTGGGACCCTTCAGTCCGAAGGTCGATGCTCTATCCACTGAGCCAAACCAGTTAGGGCTCAACTCATCCTTTGGTTTCCATTTCTAATTCAAGCCAGAGCCATTTCTCTGGCTCTGGGGGGTTTCATGGAAACTACAGTGGGGCCTTGACTTACGAGTGTCCCAACTAACGAGTTTTTCGAGATACGCGCCGTCTCTCGGCCGATTTTTTGCTTTGCGTTGTGAGCTAAAATCCGGTTACGAGCCAGCTTCAGATACCCCATCGCTAGCTGGCGCAGCGAACGAACGTCACAGTGAGCGCCACCACATCAGCCCAGCATCACGTGTCTCACTCGTTCACTTTTTGATTTGACAGACGAGTAATTTGAGTTACGAGCTCCGTCACGGAACGAATTAAACTCGTAAGTCAAGGCCCCACTGTACTTGTAATTTGGACTCGAGAGTTTGGCCTGGCACCTGGAGTGTATATAGTAGATCCAGGCAAGGCCTGTCAGCTGAAACGCACTTTCTCTCCGGTGATGAATGAATGCGGTGACACTGATGCTTGGTCTGCTGGGTTGAATGAGGTACCTGGAGTGACGATGCTTTAAGAACTGCGGTGGGTCGGACCCCAGGCCTCTCGGGGTTCGAGGCTGAAATCCACCAGCCTCCACCTGGGCATTTGGCAATTTCCACGGCTCCTTTATCAAGTTTTTCTTTTCTCAGACCCTTTTAGCTTTCCAGCCTTTTCTAGCTGTGCAATCTCTAACCTGGGCGCCATCCCAAGTGGCTTTGCAGCCTCCATGACTTTTGCTC
This sequence comes from Myotis daubentonii, assembly GCF_963259705.1. Taxonomy (NCBI): domain Eukaryota; kingdom Metazoa; phylum Chordata; class Mammalia; order Chiroptera; family Vespertilionidae; genus Myotis; species Myotis daubentonii. The sequence goes on along the minus strand of NC_081859.1, from coordinate 4,863,347 downwards.
CCAATGTCTCTTAAGTCGGCGGCCCAAATATTCCGGAAAGTGCAGCTCAGGGGCTCCCGCAGATGTGGGTTTAGGTCTTGGTTGCATCCCTTGCTCGCTGTCCCTGGGACATGAAGCTAAATTACGTCTCCAGTCATTTCCTTGTCTACTTCAGATACCCGAAGAGAGGCATGGCTGCATGACATTTTTAAACAATGCGAATGGCATCAATAAGCGGCCTCAGATTTAGCAGCCTGTAAAGTTTGTTGCCTCGCCCGGCTGGCGGGGCTCAGTGGTTGAGCATCGACCTATGAACCAGGAGGTCCTGGTTCGATTCCCCGTCAGGGCACATGCCTGGGTTGTGGGCTTGATCCCCAGTGTGGGGCATGCGGGAGGCAGTTGATGCATGATTCTCTCTCATCGTTGATGTTTCTTTCTCTCTCTCCCTCTCCCTTCCTCTCTGAAATCAATAATATATATATATATATATATATATATATATATATATATATATATATATATGTGTGTGTGTGTGTGTGTGTGTGTGTATGTGTATGTGTGTGTGTGTATTTTTTTAAAGTATAAAGTTTGTTGCCTTTCCATGCTTTCCCCTACATTATTTTACCTTAAGTTGGTGCTTCCTCCCGCCCAAGGAGCTCGCTTTTGCAACCTCAGGACTGTCATTGTCTTCTGGTGCAGCCCTTTGTATTTCTAAGAGGCCCCATTTGTTTCTCATTTGCACCGACCTCCCTCGTTCTCTAACCAACCACATCTGTTTTGGCCAAGGCTCTCCCGCCACCCCCCGCCGGCTGCTTTCTGCCCTGGGGACCCGGCCAGGCTCATGTAAACGTAAACGATGGTGGTTGTTTCACTTCAGTGTGCCTTTTACCGTAAGGACGCCAACATGCCATCGGTTTCATTTTATTTTTTAAAAGTATCCTTTTATTGATGTCAGAGAGGAAGGGAGAGGGAGAGAGAGAGAGAAACATCCATGATGAGAGAGGATCATGGATCGGCTGCCTCCTGCACGCCCCACACTGGGGATCGAGCCTGCAACCCCGGGCACGTGCCCTGACCGGGAATCAGACTATGACCTCCTAGTTCCGTGCTTGGCAAACTGCGGCTCGAGAGACACATGCGGCTCTTTGGCCCCTTGAGTGTGGCTCTTCCTAAGCCTTAGGATTACCCTAATTAAGTTAATAACAATGTACCTACCTATATAGTTTAAGTTTAAAAAAATTTGGCTCTCAAAAGAAATTTCAATGGTTGCACTGTTGATATTTGGCTCTGTTGACTAATGAGTTTGCCGACCACTGTCCTAATTCATAGGTTGATGCTCAACCACTGAGCCACCCCAGCCGCGCCCATGGCATTTTTTAAGTGGCACCAATGGGGACCAGAAGGCAGTGCTGGTTGGTGCCTGCTTGCGTGCGTAATCCTCAGGCTTCCGCATTGTTTCTGCACTCAGGGCCCTGTGCCTGGGGCCTCAAGGCTCTGTAACGTCCCATTAATTCCTAACTCTGCTTGCGCCTGCACCTTCTGCTCATTATCACAGTCTGGCGCACCCAGTGCGGTGAACATTCCTGGAAATCCGCGGTGGGAGGGGGGGCCCCGGTGGGATGGGGGCAGGTCTGGGAGAGGGGGAAATTCAGAGGAATGCCCAGGCCCTTCTCCGGATGGCAGGATGTTAGCGTTGGCTCACCTGTAAAAGCCGGCTGTCCTTTCCCGCCAAACTGTACATCAGTCGTGTTCATTGTCTTTTTTTTTTTTTTTTTTTACAAAAATGTTTTATTATGGAAAATCCCAAACATATGCAAAAATAGACTATTAGAACACATTCCTGGGGATCACCCAGCTTCAACAAGTATCGATTTATGGCTTGTCTCTTATTTTAAAAAGTATATTTTTATTGATTTCAGAGAGGGAGGGAGAAGGAGAGAGAGATAGAAACATCAACAATGAGAGAGAATCATGGATCAGCTGCCTCCTGCACGCCCCCTACTGGGGATGGAGCCCACAACCCAGGCATGTGGCCTTGACCGGGAATCGAACCGACACCTCCTGGTTCATAGGTGGATGCTCAACCACTGAGCCACACCGGCCCGGCAATCTATGACTTGTTTTGATTCATTTCTATTCACCTATTCCCAATACCCACCCTCACCTAAATGAGTTATCCTTAAGCAGATCCCAAATAATTTTATTTCATTCTAAATATTCCAGCATGTGTCTCTAAAAAAGTGACTCTTTCTTTAAGAAATACTTTTAGTGATTTCAGAGAGGAAGGGGGAGAGAGATAGAAACATCAATGATAAGAGAGAATCATCGATTGGCTGCCCCCTCCTGCATACCCGCCGCTAACGGTGTGTCTGAAGAATAAAGTTTACGGGGTTGGGGGGGGCGGCGGGCAGTTTAAAGCTAAGAATCCCATGAAACTTCCGGCTGTTGTGCATGACATGTATCTGTGATGTCATCTTTCTTGGTGATGACAGACCGCGGAGCTGACGATGCAGGAACACCAGCTGAAACCTATTGTCCAACCCTGACACTCAGGAGCGTTATCTGGGCCCTGTCCGGAGTGTCCGCAGGGCTTCGAGGCCGAGGGCTGAGAGCATTTCTTGTGGGAATAGGAACATTCCTTGGCCCAGATTCTCAGTCATAAAAGGCCCTGGCAGTCTTCTCGAAGACAGATTTTTAGAACGTGAGCTGTCTGTATGTGGCCCTGTGTGTCACTCCCCCCGGAGCAGCTGGGGATTGCCAACTCCTGGCATCTTGAGCGAGCGAGCCCTTTCCCACGCTCTCACCCGCCCGCCCGCCCAGCTGGGAGGTGTCGGAATGGGGGTGGGGCCGGCCAGCTGGGCCAGCTCATCCCTGACCCCTCCTCGCAGCCCGTCCGAGTATTGCAGAATCTCCAGGCTGGTGCCAGGTGATGATGGGAAGTGTGTCCCCAAGCAGCTCACAGCCCGGGGAGCTGGGTGAAAAGGGGGGTGTGCAAAGTTCACTCCCAAAACTCTCTGTCCCCGGCTCCACCCCACGGAGCCTTTTCACCCGGTTCTGGGCATGTCGCAAGGGCCGGGTCTTCAGTTCCTGTCCTTTTTTATTTTTCTTTTTTTTAAAGACGTTTTTATTGGTTTCAGAGAGAGGGAGAGAGACATAGAAACATCATCATTGATCAGTTGCCTCCTGCACGCCCCCTACTGGGGATCGAGCCCACAACCCGGGCATGTGCCCTGACCGGGAATCGAACTGGGACCTCCTGGTTCATAGGTTGATGTGAGCAACCACTGAGCGACACTGGCCGGGCCAGTTTCTGTCCTTTTTGTCTACCCCTGACTCCTCCTCCAGGAACGAGGTGTGAAGTGGCTTAAGGGTAAGGATGCGGGTGGAGGAGGGAGGGAGATAAGTGGCCTGGACAGATCTGGGCAGTCCAGGCGAGTCCCTTCTGCCCTGGCGTTTTTCCAACCACAGCCTCTTACAGTGCAAGCTGAGGGCCATTTGCTACGACTCTCCCATCTGATTAGGGATTTTAAAAAAATACATTTTTTTAATTGATTTCAGAGAGGAAGGGAGAGGGGGATTGGCTGCCTCCTGCACGCTCCCCACTGAGGATCGGGCCTGCAACCCAGGCCTGTGCCCTAACCGGGAATCGAACCGTAACCTCCTGGTTCAAAGGTTGACGCTCAAACCACTGAGCCATGCCGGCGTCAGGGATTTTTTTTTGTTATTCTCAGATTCTCGAAGTAAACAGACCCATGCAGTGGGTTCTATGGCATCAGTGGGTTGTGCACGAATGAGGACATGAGCAGCCTGGGTTTCTGCGGGATGAGAACGGTGACACCCGTTCCCAGGCAGGGATACCTGATTTCAAGAATGCTGCACCTCGATGAGGAGGCCGCCCATGGGGACGTGGGCTCCCTGCGGTCACATCCCGATGTCGCCCTTACTGGTACCTTTGGAAAACTCCATGTGCTTCCCTCGTTTTCTTCATCTGAAGAATGTGGATACTGCCCAGCCGGCTGGCGTGGCTCCGTGGTTGAGTATTGACCCATGAACCTGGAGGTCATGGTCACGGTTGGATTCCCGGTCAGGGCACATGCCTTGATTGCGGGCTCGATCCCCAGTGGGAGGCGTGCAGGAGGCAGCCGATCGATGATTCTCTGTCATCATGGATGTTTCTATCTCTCTCTCCCTCTCCTTTCCTCTCTGAAATGAATAAAAGTATTAAAAAATAAATAAATAATGACGGATGTCGAACGGCTCTTTGCAGAACACAGAGCAGGCACCTAGGGGAGCCTGAGACCCTGAGACCCTTAGTGTCCAGGGGGCGGGGACTGGAGGATGCCAGCATCGAGCTGTGCCCCTTCCACCGGACTCTGCCCAGGGAACAGGTGCCGATTCCCACCATCAGTTGCGTGGTTTCGATCCGGTGGCACCTGACTTCGCACGGGCCCCTGTGACCGCATCCTCCGAGTGGGCACTCCGCCTCCCCCATGGAAAGGGGGCTCCTTTGAACTCTGCTTCGTTTCGACAGGTCACCACGAATGGCCTCATTGCCACGAGCGAACCCCCGGCCGCAGAATCCCACCCCGGGCTCTTCCCGCCGACCTTTGGGGCCGTGGCGCCCTTCCTGGCCGACCTGGACACCACCGACGGCCTCGGGAAGGTCTACTACCGCGAGGACTCCTCCCCCGCCGTCACCCAGCTGGCCGCCGAGTGTGTCCAGAGGGGGTTCCCGGGAGTGTCCTTCCAGCCCGCGAGCGCCGTGGTGGTCACCTGGGAATCCGTGGCCCCGTACCGAGGCCCCAGCGAGGACCCCGCCCAGGAGGACAAGGTGAGTGCGCACCCAGGGACCAGGGCGTGGAGCCTAGCAGCGGCCGTGGCCTGGCTTGTGCGACTCAGAGGTCCGGCCTGTTGCGTCGCTGATGAAGAAAGAACTGCCGAGGCAACATCGGGTCATGGTGGGCTGATACCTCCAGCTCCGTATCTGCAAGGCTCGTGGTCTCTGTCTCAGGGGTGACTGGGTTGAAGAAAGCCAGTTCCAGCCCTAACCGGTGTGGCTCAGTGGATAGAGCGTCGGCCTGCGGACTGAAGGGTCCCAGGTTCGATTCCAGTCAAGGGCATGTACCTTGGTTGCGGGCACATCCCCACGTAGGGAGTGTGCAGGAGGCAGCTGATCGATGTTTCTCTCTTATGGATGTTTCTAACCCTCTATCCCTCTCCCTTCCTCTCTGTAAAAAATCAATAAAATATATTTAAAAAAAAAAATGAAGTCTAGCTGTAGAAGCCCACAGTCTATCTGGGGAGGCAGAAACCACGGGCACCATGGGAATGTTTCAGACAGGAGTCCTCCCACGTCCAGGTGGGCATCTCTGGTGAAGAAGTAGGTGGAGAAGCCGGCTCCAGGTCTGAGTTACCCTTTGGGGACCAGCCTCGGTCTCTCGGCCCCACCATCATTTAATTTTCATAGGATGACACAGTGGGGAGAAACTTGAAAGGCCCAAAGCATCCATTCCCACGTGGATGGAGATACAGCCACCTCTTCCTAGGACCGGTGGGAGGGCTACGTGGTGAGGCAACATACGACGGGCCCGGCATCGGGAACGCAGTCCTTACACAAAGGCCCTTTCCGACGGGCCAGCCTCAGGGGCGTGGAAGTGGCGCTTTCCTGGAAATACCTAAAAGCGCTGCTTCTAGAATAAGTTGGGGGGACACCGCCATCTTCCCACATGGGGCGTCCGGTCTGCTGCAGGGCCCCTGGGAAGATGTGGCCACTTGCCTGAATGACTGCCTTTTGACTCGTCTTCGCAGAGAAACACGTTCCAGGCGGTCCTGGCCTCCTCCGGTTCCAGCTCCTACGCCATCTTCCTGTACCCCGAAGACGGCCTGCAGTTCACCTCGACCTTCTCCAAGCGCGACCAGAGCCAGGTCCCCGCCATGGTCGCCTTCAGCCAAGGGCTGGTGGGACTCGTGTTGAGCAGCGACGGGGCGTATAACATATTTGCTAACGACAGAGACTCGATCGGCAATTTGGCCAAGTAAGTGTCTGCCTTCCTTCTTCCGTAGACACTCCCTGAGAATAAGCATAGCCCGTGATTATCTTTTTTTTTAATATATTTTATTGATTTTTTACAGAGAGGAAGGGAAAGGGATAGAGTTAGAAACATCAGTGAGAGGGAAGCATCGATCAGCTGCCTCCTGCACACACCCTACTGGGGATGTGCCTGCAACCAAGGTACATGCTACATGCCCTTGACCGGAATCGAACCTGGGACCTTTCAGTCCCTAGGACGATGCTCTATCTACTGAGCCAAACCGGCTAGGGCTCGTGATTATCTTATTAAGGATGATATAATGGGCATCACAGAACATTCCCTAAAAAATTCCCTTGGGTTGCAGTGTTGGATATAGTTTTTCTATTATGTGGGACTTTTTATTTTTGTGTTTTTTGTTTTTACTTTTTATTTATTTTTTAAATTTTGTTTTATTGCTTAAAGTATTACAAAGAGTATTACATATGTCTCCTTTTTTTTTTCCCCCTTGACATTCCCCTGGCCTCCCGTATCCCCCAGTGTCTTGTGTCCATTGGTTATGCTTATATGCATGCATACAAGTCCTTCGGTTGATCTCTTACTCCCACCCCCGACCCTCCCTGACCTTCCCGCTGTAGTTTGACAGTCTGTTCGATGATGCTCTGCCTCTGTATCTATTTTTGTTCATCAGTTTATAATGGTCTTTATTATCCATAAATGAGTGAGATCATGTGGTATTTTTCCTTCATTGACTGGCGTATTTCACTTAGCATAATGCTCTCCAGCTCCATCCATGCCGTTGCAAATGGTAAGAATTCCTTCTTTTTTACAGCAGCATAGTATTCCATTGTGTAGATGTACCACAGTTTTCTAATCCATTCATCTGCTGATGGGCACTTAGGCTGTTTCCAGATCTTAGCTATGGTGAATTGTGCTACTATGAACATAGGGGTGTATATATCCTTTCTGATTGGTGTTTCTGGTTTTTTGGGATATATTCCTAGAAGTGGGATCACTGGGTCAAAATGTTGTTGTTTTTTTTAATTGATTTTAGAGAGGGAGAGAGAGATAGAAACATCAATGATGAGAGAGAAACATTGATTGGCTGCCTCCTGCACGCCCCCTAGTGGGGATAGAGCCTGCAACCCAGGCATGTGCCCTTGTCCCGAATCGAACCTGGGACCCTTCAGCCCTCAGGCCTATGCTCTATCCACTGAGCCAGACCGGTTAGGGCAGAACGGGCCTTCTTTCATCAGAGTAACGCCATCATGGCTAACAGAGCATGATGAATATTTCTTAGCATTCTAGCTGGCCCCCAAGAGTCTGTTGGTGCCCCTAGCATGATGACCACACATGTCCCAGCCGGCTCTCCCGCCCTCCAGGCCCCTGGGTTTCAGGTGGACACGGATCCCTGGGCTCCTGCTGTCCGGGGAGCAGGGCCTGTTGCCCAGAAATGTGTCCTTTCTCGTAGGAGCAGCAACTCCGGGCAGCAGGGCGTCTGGGTGTTTGAGATCGGGGGCCCCGACACAGCCAGCGGCGTGGTGTCCTCGGACGTGAACCTCAGACCGGACGACGGAGAAGACTACGACGATGACGAAGATTACGACTCGGTGACCAGTCTGGGCCCGGAGGACCTGGGCACCACACCCTTCCCCTATGAGACCCCGAGGAGGGGAGACACCGGCACCACCAGGCACCGAGTCTTGTCCCCCAGCCGCCCGGCCACCGCCAGGCCCGCCAGGCCTCCCACCGAGAGGACCCGGTCCTTCCAGCTACCCGGGGCCAGGTTCCCCCAGCAGCACCCGCAGGTCATCGATGTGGATGAGGTGGAGGAGTCGGAAGTCGGTAAGCCTGCCGCTGTTGCCGTGAGAATACTCTAGGGCGCTTGGGTTTCTGGACACAGGACAGGTGCTGGAGCGGGTCTGAGGTGTGCGTTCTGGGGTGGGTTGTGAGGGCGAGAGCTGGGAAGTAGGGGTGGGAGCTCACAGGCTCCGTGCCTTTGATGTTCATCCTTGCCCGAGGATATTTTTCCATTGATCTCTTAGAGAGAGTGGAGGAAGAGAGAGGGAAAGACAGAGAGAAACATCGATGCGAGAGAAACACATCAATGGGTTGCCTCCTGCACATGCCCCGACTAGGGCCCGGGCCTGGGAGGAGCCCGCAACCGTGGCATGTGCCCTTGACCGGAATCGAACCCGGGACCCTTCGGTCCGCAGGCCGACGCTCTATCCACTGAGCCACACCGGCCAGGGCCCTCTGGTCCGTTTTAGGGGAGAAAAGAGCTTCAGAAGTATTTTGAAAGTCAGATTTTTCTTATTTGTGATTTCTGAGATCAGAAGTACACTCGGCCACCTGAAAAAACATTGTCGACGTTCCTTTGGCCGTGGACACAGTTATCTTTGACATTTATTTCCTCTCGGCTTTGGCACGAGAAGAGTTCATTATTCCCAGCTCCGGTTAGTTTCAGAGTCGGTCTGAGAAGATTTTAAAATACAGAACAAGTAGGTACTCCCTTCTCCCCCACCTTCCCCCCCCCGAGACCTCCCTTTCTAAGTGCACTATCTTCTAGTCAACTGTATTCTATCAGGTTTTTGCTACATTTTGAGGGAAAGCCAGCACGCTTTGATTTGTCTTGTAAAAGAAGCCGAAGCTCAACTGTGTTCACTCGTTTTTGCTCTTCAGGGTGACTTATAATCCATTGAGATTCATGTAGGTGGGATGGGCCAGGCCTTTAAATAATGTTTAACGAGACTCTACTGTTTCTGTTACGAAGGTATCCATTCCACATAGTCACTCACTTTAAAAAAATATATAGATTTTTTTTATTGATTTCAGAGAGGATGGGAGAGGGAGAGAGAAATAGAAACCTCAATGATAAGAGAGAATCATTGGGGGGAAAAAAGAGAGAGAGAGAGAGAATCATTGATCAGCTGCCTCCTGCACGCTCCCTACTGGGCATTGAGCCTGCAACCTGGGCATGTGCCCTGCCGGGGAATCGAACCGGGACCTCTTGGTTCATGGGCCGATGCTCAACCACTGAGCCACACCGGCCGGGCCTCACTTTTATTTCTTCTTACTCGTTCTAATTTGTCTCCTGGCGATAGCCACACATGTTTGTTCTTGTGTCTTCCGAAGCCTGGACGAGAGCTGGGGGCCAGGGCCAGTGAGCTTGTTGCTATCTTCCAAGGCTCGGGAGTGGAGACGTTGACCTTGCGTGTCCGGACCAGGACGTGGGTCCGTGTCTCGGGGCTCCCCACCCTGCACCCTGGCTCTCCTGGGGTGATGCGGACATCCCGGCCTGCGTGGCGCTCGGCTCTTGCAGCTGGCTTCAGGGGGCTAGCTCCCCAGATGTGTCGGGTTGTTTACTCCCAGCTGTTGCGATCTGAGCTGTCACCCGATCGAGGCGTCTCTGACATTCTCCCTCGTGAAGCCGTCCTGTTGAAATGCTGTCCTATCTGACGCCAACGGCAACATATGGTGGTGCATTGCTCGGTATTAGTCCACGCCTAGATTTGGACCCGACATGTGCCTGAAACAGATGTTTCTCTGTCCCTCTATCTCGGTTATTTCGCTGTTTCTGGCGGGGAGGTCAGCCTTCCGCGGCCCGCCGTGCATTCCTGGCGTTATCTGAACAGTCACCCACAGATACGCAGGCCATGGGGACCCACCGGGCGCCGGGCCCTCGGCTGGACTAAAGCAGGCTGCAGTCACGTGTGTTCAGCGTGGGGGCCCAGGGTTCCCGACGCCAAATGCCGCCTCCACACACACTGGAAATTTCCTCCGGGTGTCTGGGACGCATAGAACCTTCCTGGTTTAAACTTCACTTGTATCTTCACTCCGAACAGTCGGTTATAAACCGGATCGCTCCCCGCTGTAAAAGTCCACCCCCGACATGTGCTTTTGAGCTTTCTTTCCAAGTCAGTTTCCTCTGGATTATGGAGTATAACGAGTCCGTTCCTAATTCTAACGAATTGAACCAAGGAGGTAGAGTTTTAAAAGTAGGCAGAATTCTTTTTGTTCCTTGAGTGAAAGGAATTGAAGACGTCTTTTTAATCAGCTTTTTTTTTTTAAATCCTCATCCGAGGATATTTTTCCATTGATTTTTAGGGAAGTGGAAGAGAGAGGGAAAGATAGAGAGAAACATAAACATGAGAGAAACACATCAATTGGTTGCCTCCTCCATGCACCCTGACCAGGGCCCGGGCCTGGGAGGAGCCTGCAACCGAGGTACGTGCCCTTGACTGGAATCGAACCCAGGACCCTTCAGTCCGCAGGCCAACACGCTATCCATTGAGACAAACCATATAGGGCCTAATCAGCTTTTGATCATAAGAGCTTCTTAGTTATTGCCTGGAGAGAAGAGGCAAAATAATTTCAAAATACTCTGAAGTCATTAAAATGGGAAAATTAAAAAACAGTAAAAAAAACAAAACCTTAAGGCCCCTTTAAAATGTGAAGCTGACCTTTTTGACTCGTCAGAGGGACACCAGACTGAGACAGCTGTCTGATGGGGTGACCTGAGACTGATGCAAATTAAATTAGAGCCCTTTTTAAAAAATATATTTTTATTGATCTCAGAGAGGAAGGTGGAGGGAGAGAGAGAGAGAAGCATCAATGATGAGAGAGAATCACTGATCGGCTGCCTTCTGCACGCCCACACTGAGGATCGAGCCCGAAACCCGGGAATCGAACCCTGACCTCCTGATTCATAGGTCAACACCCAACCACAGAGCCACACTGGCCGGCCAGATTAGAGCACTTTTTGATCATTCACCTGTGATTTCTACACTCCTTGTAGCCCAGTGGTCCTCAACCTTCCTAATGCCGCGACCCTTTCATACAGTTCCTCATGTGGTGACCCCCAATGTCATTGTTACAAATTGAACATCATTAAAGCATAGTGATGAATCACAAAAACAATATGTCATTATAGATGTGTTTTCCGATGGTCTTAGGCGACCCCTGTGAAAGGGTCGCTCGACCCCCAAAGGGGTCGAGACCCACAGGTTGAGAACCGCTGTTGTAGCCCCATGTGCGTGGGGTGTGACAGATGGAGCCACCACACCATTTACGTGGCTCCAGGCGGTGAGTCCGGACCCTGAGCCGCCTGGCCGAGTGCCATTATCCCTGCGGGCTGGGGGGCCCTGTGTGACCCCCTCCTGCTGCTGAGTCCCGAGACCTGCTCACAGGTGCCCTGTGCTTCCTCCGCAGTCTTCAGCTACAACACGGATTCCCGGCCCACGTGCGCCAACAGCCGACACCAGTGCTCCGTGCACGCCGAGTGCCGGGACTACGCCACCGGCTTCTGCTGCAGCTGCGTCGCCGGCTACACCGGGAATGGCCGGCAGTGCGTGGCCGAAGGTCTGCTTTCTGTGCTCATTTGTGGTCCGGGAGGAGGGCGGGCGGCCTAAATATTTTTATTGGTTTCAGAGAGGAAGGGAGAGGGAGAGAGAGAGAGAGAGAAACATCAATGATCAGAGAGAATCATGGACCGGCTGCCTCCTGCATGCCCCACACTGGGGATCGAGCTGCAGCCCCGGCCTGGGCCCCGACGGGGAATGGAACCGTGACCTCCTGGCTCAGAGGTCGACGCTCAACCCCTGAGCCCCAAACTCCAAACTGGATCCAGCTGTCACTTGCGGACCAGGCAGTCTCTACGGTCGTGAGAGCCCAGACACAGTTTACTCAGCGTGCGTCCCAGGGGAGCCTGCGGCCATAAACTCGAATGAAAACAAAAGCCACAGAAACCCCGCCGTACGGAACATTTGTCCCTTCGGATGCCAGATGGCCTCACGTGTCACGGGCCGTTTTCTTTGTGTTTCGTGAGGAAATGCAGTTGCTTCCCCAAGTTCGACTCAGTAAAACTTGGAAGCGCTTTCCTGTTTTTCAGATCCCCTGCCATCGCCGTTTTAATTTGCTAAAAAAACAAACAAACAGCAACGAACAGAAACCGTGTTCCCTTCTGGGTCCTAATTCGATCCAGGGAGGGTGGTTGTACTGACTTGGGCAACGAGAGAGGATTTCTGTGTCCGTGTGTTCATTTGGGGGAATGTTTTCAACATCTAAACGTATTTCCTTCCAAGTTGCACCGCCCAGGGGTGGTGTGCCTGAGCATTGCATGGGGCTTGGCTTGGATACCCTGGGAGAAGCTTCCAGAATCAGCAGCAAAACCTTCTCCAGGCGTGGCCCCGCGGCCTTTCCCGAGCCAAGCGTCCGAGCCGGGAATGCTGAGTGTGCTTGGCAGAAGCTCGGATCGGACGAACCGTCCGGCCCCACGTTTTAACATCCTATACACGCCCTGGAGGAGTCTCATGGTTTAATTATTTGTTGGATTCTTGCTACTTTTCTAAAAATTTTATTGATTTCAGAGAGGAAGGGAGAGGGAGAGAGAAACATCCATGATGAGAGAGAATCATGGATCGGCTGCCTCCTGCACACCCCACACTGGGGGTGGAGCCCACAACCCAGGCATGTGCCCTGACGGGGAATCGAACCATGACCTCCTGGTTCCTAGGTCGACGCTCAGCCACTGAGCCACGCCGGCCGGGCTTGCCTCTTGCGCTACAGGCCCAGGGCCTATCCTGTTCTTCTCTTATGAAGGCCTGGCGTCTCCCTTGGTTTCCCTCGCAGGGTCCCCCCAGCGAGTGAACGGCAAGGTGAAAGGGAGGATCTTCGTGGGGAGCAGCCCGGTCCCCGTGGTGTTTGAGAACACGGACCTGCACTCCTATGTGGTGATGAACCAGGGGCGCTCCTACACGGCCATCAGCACCATCCCCGAGACCGTGGGCTACTCCCTGCTCCCCCTGGCCCCTGTCGGCGGCATCATCGGGTGGATGTTTGCGGTGGAGCAAGACGGATTCAGGCACGGGTTCAGCATCACAGGTATTGACATCACCCGTTAAAGTCCATGGCCCGGGGGTGGGGTGGGGGTAAGGGAGATAGGGACTGGGGAGGAGTGGAAAGGGAACTCCAGGTCTAAGGACAACTCACTGACAAGCATTTTGTTCTGGGAGAAAGACCTGGCGGTAAGAGGACCAGTCTTCTTTCATGAATAATATTTACGAATATTCTAAATAATATTTAGAATCCTGCCGGCCTGTCTAACCCATCCTAAAGCTTGGGTATTTCTCCTTGTCCCTTCTCCTCGTGAGTTGAAAATGCCCGTCTTCAGCACAAGCCCTGAGCCAACCCATCTTGGAGGTTGGTCTGTGGCTGGGAGGCGGCCTCTCTCTGCGGGTGACTCCGTGGGGCCCCCTGGGTGCCCCAGCTCTGTCCTCGGGGGTCCCCAGCCCCATTCCTACCAACACCCCCTGAAGCACCCACAGAGGAGGTGCGACTCCACGGCCCCTGACCAGCCCTGTGAGCCCAGGGCGGGCGCCGGGGTGGCCGTCTCTTCTGACGGCAGAGTGACCGAATGACCTTGCTTTCCAGGGGGCGAGTTCACCCGCCAGGCCGAGGTGACCTTCGTGGGGCACCCGGGCAAGCTGGTCATCAAGCAGCGGTTCAGCGGCATCGACGAGCACGGGCACCTGACCATCGACACGGAGCTGGAGGGCCGCGTGCCCCAGATCCCGGTCGGCGCCTCCGTGCACATCGAGCCCTACACGGAGCTCTACCACTACTCCCGCGGCGGTGAGGGCACCCCGGGGCCCGAGGCTCCCAGTGCCACGGGGACAGCCCGCACTGCTGCCGTCCCCTGGGCCGCAGAGAGCGAAACGGGGGTGATACCTTAGTAACATCGCCTTTCCGCACTGCCAGACATCATATCACTCCCTCCAGAGAATGTATTATTTGTTATTTATTTACTTTAATTTTTATTCATTTCAGAGAGGAAGGGAGAGGGAGAAAGAGAAACATCAATGATGAGAGGGAATCATGGATCGGCTGCCTCCTGCATGCCCCACACTGGGGATGGAGCCCACAACCCGGGCACATGCCCTGACCGGGAATCAAACCGTGACCTTCTGGTTCATAGGTCGACGCTCAACCACTGAGCCACGCCAGCCAGGCGTCCACTAGCCTGTAATCTTTAGTTTGGCTCTGGGCAGCTTAGAAACTTAGAAGCACTTGATGGGGGGGAAAAGCAACAAATATTACTGATGCAAATAAGACCCATAACAGTAGGGGAAATCCAGGTAGCAGAAGGAGTCCCCATTGGAAATAAACGGTCTTGCCCTGGCCGGTGTGGCTCAGTGGATAGTGTCTGCCTGTGGACCATAGGGACCCGGGTTCGATTCTGGTCAAGGGCACATACCTTGGTTGCAGGCTCCTCCCCAGCCCAGGCCCTGTTTGAGGCAGGTGCAGGAGGCAACCATTCAATGGGTTTCTCTCCCATCGATGTTTCTCTCTGTCTTTCCCTCTCTCTCCCACTCTCTGAAAACCAATGGGGAAGTATTCTTGGGTGCGGATTAACAACAAGAAATAAATGAACGGCTCCATTGCAGTCTCCCCTGGAAGCATGGTGTCTGGGGAGACCTCCGGCGGGAGGGGTCTGACCCTGAAGGAGGCCACCGCACCCTCACGCCCTCTCACGCCCTCTCCTTTCTCTCCCCACCCGTGTCCCTCCTGCATCCAGTGATCACATCCTCCTCCACGCGGGAGTACACGGTGTCGGGGCCCGCGGCCCCTGCGAGCATCCACACGTACCAGTGGCGCCAGACCATCACCTTCCAGGAGTGCGCCCACGACGGCGCCCGGCCGGCCCCGCCCAGCACCCAGCAGCTCTCGGTGGACAGCGTGTTCGTGCTGTACAACCAGGCGGAGCGGATCCTGCGCTTCGCTCTCAGCAACTCCATCGGGCCTGTGCGGGGTGAGGCGCAGCTCCCACCGGCCCTCGTGCGCCTGCGTCTCGGTGCTCTGGGCGTATTCTTTTTTATTTTTTTTATTTTACTTTAAATATATTTTATTGATTCTGTACAGAGAGGAAGGGAGAGGGATAGGGAGTTAGAAACATCGATGAGAGAGAAACATCGATCAGCTGCCTCCTGCACATCTCCTACTGTGGATGTGCCCGCAACCCAGGTATATGCCCTTGACCGGAATCGAACCTGGGACCTTTCAGTCTGCAAGCCGACGCTCTATCCACTGAGCCAAACCGGTTCAGGCAGGCGTATTCTTTTTTAAATAAATTTTTATTGATGTCATAGAGGAAGGGAGAGGGAGAGAGAGATAAACATCAATGATGAGAGAGAATCATGGATCGGCTGCCTCCTGCACGCCCCCTACTGGGGATCGAGCCCGCAACCCGGGCATGTGCCCTGATTGGGAATTGAATCATGACCTCCTGGCTCATAGGGTGATGCTCAACCACTGAGCCATGCTGGCCAGGCATGATTTTTGTCAATTTCCGGCAAAATTGCCTTACGGTCTGTTCTGCATGGGATCTGATGGGGAAGATGCTTCACCGGAGCATCCGCCAGCTGCTCCCCTGTCCCCGGACCGCGGCCTCCACCCGCTTTCCTCTGTCGGGGGAGCGTTCTGAGGACTCACCTCTCAGTGTCTCTGTCCTCGCAGACGGCTCCCCGGACGCGCTGCAGAACCCCTGCTACATCGGCACTCACGGGTGCGACACCAACGCGGCCTGTCAGCCCGGCGCCGGGAACCAGTTCGTCTGCGAGTGCGCCATCGGCTTCCGGGGGGACGGACGCACCTGCCACGGTACAGCCTCTGCTCAGCCGCGGGGGTGGGGTGGGGTGGGGTGGGGGAGGCCGCGGGGAGGTGTCCACAGCCTGTGGTCCAGATGGCGCGGGAGGGGACGAGGCCCCGAGATGAGACTGGCATGCCCAGGCGTCCCCTGGCACCGTGAGGGGCACTGCCCCTTCCAGATGCTTTGACTCTAAGCAGCAGAGAAGAACCTATGAGGCCACACCCCGCACAGGTGCAGAGGGGAGCTGAAGCCAGCGCTGCACGTAACCTTGGAACATGACGCCCCCAGGCACGTTGGTGTGAACTACAGCGGCTCACCCTTTTTTAGAAAATATTTTTTTATTGATTTCAGAGAGGAAGGGAGAGGGAGAGGGAGAAACATCAGCGATGAGAAGGAATCATGGATCGGCTGCCTCCTGCACGCCCCACCCTGGGGACCGAGCTTGCAACCTGGGCGTGTGCCCTGACCGGGAATTGAACCGTGACCTCCTGGTTCATAGGTCAGGGCTGGACCACGGAGCCAACGGGGGCCGGGCCAAAGTCGCTTTTTTGAAACACACAAAGTCCCCGTCCCTGAAGCTTCCCGGGGAGAACGGAGCTTGGAAACGTTCCCGTGGCCATGCTGTTCTGTCGCTTGGATTGAAACTCGCCCTGTGCTAGTTGCTTTGGCAGCAGAGCGGGAGCCTTGGGGCCCAGCCGTCCGCACACGGCGTCCAGACATCTGGGCTGGAGCATCCTGGGAGCTGAGGGCAGGGACAGTGGGAGCCGGATTGGTCTTTTAAAAAAAATATTGATTTCTGAGAGAGGGGGTGAGGGAGAGAGAGAGAGAAACATCAACGATGAGAGAGAATCATGGATCGGCTGCCTTCTGCATGTCCCCTACTGGGGATGAGCCCTTGACCGGAATCAAACCGTGACCTCCTGGTTCATGGGTCAACCACTGAGCAACGCCGGCGGGGCTGCAGTATATGTTCAAAAAACTGAACACTCGCCCTAGCGTCGGCCTGCGGACTGAAAGGTCCCGGGTTCAATTCCGGTCAAGGGCATGTACCTTGGTTGCAGGCACATCCCCAGTAGGGGGTGTGCAGGAGGCAGCTGATCGATGTTTCTCATCGATGTTTCTACTCTCTGTCCCTCTCCCTTCCTCTCCGTAAAAAATCAATAAAAAATATATTTAAAAGAAAACAGAAAACTGAACACCCTTTGGGTTGGGGTTTTGCCTGGGTTTAGTCCCTCCCAACCCCCCCGCGAGCAGCAGTGCTTTCTGCGTCATGTTTCATGTTTCCTGAACTCGCTGCAGACATCGACGAGTGCTCAGAGCAGCCCTCCGTGTGTGGGAGCCACGCCGTCTGCAACAACCACCCGGGGACCTTCCGCTGCGAGTGCGAGCAGGGCTACCGCTTTTCCGAGGAGGGAACGTGCGTGGGTGAGTTCCGTGGTCGGAGGTTTTCAGGATCCTGATGCGTGGGGGGCTCGTTGGTGCCCGTGGGAAGGTGTTGCTCCAGGTGACCATCCCGGCCGAGGGGGGAGCCGCTGGGTTCTGGAGTTGGGTGGGGGCGGCGGACAGTTTACGCAGCTGAATCCGACTCTGTCCCTTTCCTCCAACTTCCTGGGGGGCCACATGTCCGAGGATCCATACTCTTACTGTTCACCCCAGTGACACCATCGCCCGATCTGTTGGAAGCTTGGTATTGCTCTCCGTTCTGACAAAACGATGTTTCATTCTCTTTTTTTTAAAGATTTTTTAAAAATATATTTTTATTGATTTCAGAGAGGAAGCGAGAGAGAGAGAGAGAGAGAGACATCAGTGGTGAGGGAGAATCATTGATCAGCTGCCTCCTGCATGTCCTTGACTGGGGATCGAGCCCGCAACCTGGGCACGTGCCCTTGACCAGAATCAGATCCGCAACCCTTCAGTCTGCAGGCTGATGCTCTATCCACTGAGCCAAACTGGCTAGGGCTCTTTTTTTTTTTTTCTTTTAACCCGTGCAACATTTATTCAACTTATTAATTAATGAAGATACCAGTAGAACATGAAATTGTTTCAAAAAAGACACTTTGACCCGCCCGGCGTGGCTCAGTGGTTGAGCGTCAGTCAACCTATGAACCAGGAGGTCACCGTTCAATTCCTGGTCAGGGCACAGGCCCGGGTTGTAGGCTGGATCCCCAGTGTGGGGCGTGCAGGAGGCAGCCGATCCATGATGCTCTCTCATCATGGACGTTTCTCACTCTCTCTCCCTCTCTCTTCCTCTCTGAAATCAATAAAAATATATAAAAAATAAAATAAAAAACACCAAACCGAAAAGTCACTTGGGGGAACTATTTATAGGCAACTTGAAAAGGGAAAAGCAGTGTCAGACTAAGAAAGCCTGACAGCGTTTAAGAAGGGTTATTGGAACATGTGTTTGTCATTAGTGGCCGTACCAGGCACCCTGAGTGCTTTTTCACAGAAAAGACATAGGAAACACATTCAACCCAAAGTATTTGCCGAAGGACAGACGCATCTGCCAGGTCAGGCAGCGAGACTCCTCGGACTGCGGCCCTCAGGGAAGACCATCGAGACAGAACGTCTGAAAAAAACAAAACCAGGAACCGTGCCCGATGCGGATCATGAGAAGTTAGAGGTTGGGAGACATTTAGAAGTTCGGATCAGGGAGCCTGCAGGGCTGGGAAGCCAGAAAGCAACGCTGGAGGCTGCAGTCAGTCCCACGCCCGTAGCCAAGATCTTCACGAGCCAGCAGGCCTCCAGGCCCTGACAGATGAGCTGGTCAGACGGACTAGATGCAGGACACAACCTAGGAAGAGGGAGAGCTTTGACCTTCAGCTGCACTTGACACCCTTCGTCTACCTGCATTACAATGAGGCCAGTGCCTCCAGAAACCAGAAACGGATTCTTTTTTTAAAAAATATATTTTTATTGACTTCAGAGAGGAAGGGAGAGAGAGAGAGAAACATCCATGATGATAGAGAATCATCGATTGGCTGTCTCCTGCACGCCCCACACTGGGGATGGCGCCCACAACCCGGGCATGTGCCCTGACCGGGAATCGAACCCTGACCTCCTGGTTCATACCTAGGTCTAGGCTCAAGCAACTGAGCCACGCCGGCCGGGCATTCCTCTATCAATTCTTTTCCTTATTCTTTTAAAAGCTATTAAAACAATTAGCCTTGTTTTCTCTTAAATCAATGGCTTTGGGATTCATGTGGAGGGACCACCTTGTAGGCACGTGTCATTACCTGCTTTGGGTTGAACTCTTACTGATTTTGGTCTACAGTTCTATTGGGGCCATTCTGCTTGGGGGTTTCAATTTTACAAGCCACAAGCAGGAACATAACTTCTTGGCCTTATCCAAGTACACGAGTTCACGCAATGAATGAGGCTAATTGTTGCTTTAGGCGGCTGCTGCTGCTGCTGGTGGTGGTGGTGAGCCATCCACAAAGGAACAGATTGAATTTTTCTCCTTTCCCCCAACTGCTGCACTTTGAACTGTTGGCTCCAAGAATTTAAAGTTCAGAGATTCTTGGATAATTCCAGTCTGGAGGGCAGTGTGCTGAATGGGCCGTATGAACTCAGCATTTCTGCCCAATTGAAAACAGACTTCTCTTGTACTGCCTCCCCGACCCACGTCCTTGCCCTTTGCTGTGTACTGAGCCCTATCCTGCTTTCTGTGTGCTCTGTCTTGTTTTTTAAAAAATATATATATTTTTATTGGTTTCAGAGAGGAAGGGAGAGGGAGGTAGAGAGAGAAACATCACTGATGAGAGAGAATCATGGATCGGTTCCCTCCTTACGCCCCCTACTGGGGATGGAGCCTACAACCTAGGCATGTGCCCTGATGGGGAATCGAACCGTGACCTCCTGGTTCACAGGTCACTGCTCAACCCCTGAGCCACGCTCGCCAGACTGTTTGATCCGTCTCGAAGCTGAGATGAGGCTGCCAAGGTCTCAGGGGGAGGTGGAGGCTGAGGGCTGGAGAGAACAGGCAGTTCTCATAGTTTGAGGATGACCCAACACCTGTGCAGGGAAAGAGGCCAGTCCCCTTTGCACAGAGTGGAGAGTTCAGCTCTGCTAAAGTTACATTTTTTTAAAATAGAGAACAACAATTCCTGTGTATTTGGCCTGATTTCCCTCTCTGCTTTTTGAGATGGAGATTCAAAGATTACAGCCTAGCCCTGGCTGGTTTGGCTCAGTGGATAGAGCGTCAGCCTGCAGACTAAAGGGTCCCGGGTTTGATTCCGGTCGAGGGCACGTACTTAGGTTGCAGGCTCCTCCCCGGCCCGGGCCCTGGTCGGGGCACGTGCCGGAGGCTACCCATCGATGTGTTTCTCTCACATCGGTGTTTCTCTCTGTCTTCCCCTCTCTCTCCCACTCTCCCTAAAAATCAATGGGAACATGTCCTCGGGTGAGGATTAACAACAACAGAAAAGATTGCGGTCTAATTGTAATTCATTTTTAATTCCCATTCGGAGCCCAATTTTCTCTCCTTTTGAAATCTTTTCCCTCCATCCCACCTGGCAGCGTCCCGTTAGGTGAACGGCCAGAAATTGCCGTTCTGGGAGGTCAGGAGCCTTGAGGAAGCACAGCTGGGCGCATGGGTGTCCCTCCCTCCGCGGCTGGTAGACACCCAAGGCTGCCTCCTCCAAAAGCCCACCGTCTTTCTCGCACCCCTGCTCCCTTCCCTGGACGCTCATGTCCCCTTCCCTGGTGGGAAATGGGTGACCTTAACCTCAGCCTTCATAGTGACTGTCCACCTGCCCGTGAGCCACAGGGCGAGACACAGGGTGGAGTCTCAGACCCTCAGCTCCAAACACTCCACCCGCAGGGCTGCCCTGGGAAGTGTGGGCCCCTGCGACATCCCACCTCCACATCCCGGCGAAAGGGTCGTGGATGTGGAGAGGGGCCCCGGACGGAGCCCTGGGGTGAAACTCAGGTCGGAAGCCAGGCTGAGTCCGGCCGGCGTGGCTCAGTGGTTGAGCTTCAACCTAGGAACCAGGAGGGCATGGTTCGATTCCCCGTCAGGGCACATGCCCGGGTTGCGGGCTCCATCCCCAGTGTGGGTCGTGCAGGAGGCAGCCGATCCATGATTCTCTCTGATCATTGATGCTTCTCTCTTGCTCCTTCTCTCCCTCCCTCTCTGACATGAATGACAATATATTTGGAAAAGGAAACCCAGGCAGAGTGGGCCAACCCAGGTGTCATCCTGGGAGGCCCGATCGAAGGCCGCGTCCAGGTGGGAGGAGAGAGGAGAGACGGGGTCACCAGCCCAGTGGGGAGAAGGGGGTGAAGCCCTAGAGATGCCTGGAGGTCTGGGGTCCGAGGGGACTAAACCACTGGCGGGGGGGGGGGATCGGGGAAGGGCACGGGGACTCCTCAGGGGCCTCCCTTCCGAACGTTGTGTCCACCTTGCGTTCGAAGCTGCCGTGGACGAGCGGCCCATCAACCACTGCACGACGGGCCTGCACGACTGTGACATCCCCCAGCGGGCCCAGTGCGTCTACACCGGCGGCTCCTCCTACACCTGCTCCTGTTTGCCAGGCTTCTCCGGGGACGGCCGGGCCTGCCAAGGTGCGTGTGCGCGCGTGGTGACTCCCTCTGCATAACCCGGAAAAACGCCCCACGTGGTAGTGATCATGTGCGAATGGCCGGCTTACCTCGAGTTTAGTAAGAGTTACTCTTTCAGCTCCGTTGGTAATGTGGGCCCCATGTTAAATTTTTATGGAGGCATTTGAACTACTGGTTCTGTATTTTATATATTTTTTGTTAAATATATTTTTATTGATTTCAGAGAGGAAGGGAGAGGGAGAGAGGGAGAGAAACATCCATGATGAGAGAGAATCATGGATCGGCTGCCTCCTGCACGCCCCACACTGGGGATGGAGCTCAGACCCGAGGCATGTACCCTGACTGGGAATCGAACCGTGACCTCCTGGTTTTCATAGGTCAATGCTCAACCACTGAGCCACACTGGCCGGCCTATGCATTTTCTTTTGGGGGCTGCTCCCCTTGGGGAAAACACTGTCCTCCCCCTGAGATTTTGTTCTGTCTGACTTGCTCCTTCAGGCAACACTTAGACACCTGCTGTCTGCTAGGAACGGAGCAGGCGGGGGTGAGGGGGGCTTGGATTGTCTGTTTTTTAGGAAAAGAAAAACCACTTTTGAATTTATGGAGCTCAAAGTCCAGCCATTTATTATTTTTTAATTATTATTTTTAAACTATTTTATATATAAATTTTTATTGATTTCGGAGAGGAAGGGAGAGGGAGAGAGAGAGAGAGAAACATCAATGATAAGAACGAATCATTGATCGGCTGCCTCCTGCACGCCCCCTACTGGGGATCAAGCCTGCAACCTGGGCATGTGCCCTTGACCGGAATCAGACCCGGACCCTTCAGTCTGCAGGTCGACGCTCTATCCACGGAGCCAAACCGGCCAGGGCAAGATGACTTCACTTTACACCGCAAAGTATTTCTGCCAAGTCCAAGCTTTTCCCAGATAGATTATAATCTCGGAGCGCCTGTTTCTTCATTACCCACCCGTAGGCATTTTTGAAGCTCTCGTTTATGATGAAAAGAAGCGTTTTATTTTATTTTTTATTATTTTTCTAAATAATTCATTATTGTTGAAAGTATTACCTAGGTCCCCTTTTTTCTCCCCATTGACCCCTTCCAGCCCCTCCCCCCCAAGGCCTTCACCCCCCCCCATTGTCTGCGTCCATGGGTGGATTGATTACCTACCCCCCATCCCCCCCACCCCACCCCCGCCTTCCTTCCCAGATTCTGCACTCTGTTCCAAGCTGAGAAGAAGCAGTTTATAATACAAAAGAACCCTCCCTTTTCCCCATTTCTTAGGAAAAGGGAAACACGTGTAAATGCACAAGATGGAAATTGGGGAGTTGTTGTGTTGGTAATGCTGAGGGAGTTACTGTTCTGATAATGAATGTTGAGCTATTGTGGTGATCATTAGCGTTGAGTGATGGTTTTGCTCATTAACGTTCAGCGGCCCCAGAGCAGACACAGGGCCCCACAGAGCTGAGCAAGGGGCTTAAGTGATTGTGTAAACCATGGATTCCGGAGGAAACTCTGTCCTGGGGCTGTTTTGCAGACGTGGATGAATGCCACCCGAGCCGCTGTCACCCTGATGCCTTCTGCTACAACACCCCGGGCTCCTTCTCGTGCCAGTGCAAGCCTGGGTACCGGGGCGACGGCTTCCGCTGCGTGCCTGGAGGTGAGGACACTGGGAGCCGGTAGGCCGGTGTCCTGCCCCTGAGTCCTGAGTACAGGGCCCTGGGAGGGGAGGTGCCGTGGGAATGTGTGGGCCCCATGCGAGTCCTGAGGGTCATTGAGGCAGATCAGAGCGTGGCCGCCGTGAACAGGCGTGCAGGCTGCGTAGTGCTCAACACGGGGGCACCGAAGGTGGGCAGGGCTCCTGGCAGCCTGGAGTCTGGTCGTCCTGGTAACCAGAGCAAGCAGAGCAGGGCAGGGGAGAGTGGGCCTATAGCAGTCAGGGTTCGCAGAGACACAGAAACAGTGGTGTGTGTGTGTGTGTGTGTGTGTGTGTGTGTGTGTGTGTGTGTGCAGATACGTACATTCACAGTAAAGAGCTGCAGTGTACGAAACCGGCTCACACCATCGGATGAAGGTTTACCGTTTGACGTATAACACTACACGTCGCTGGTCTGCGTTGTTTCCCGTGAGGACCGGGGTCAGCAAACTACTCCTCACAGGACGAATCCCACCCCCCTCCTGCTTTTGTAAACAGACTTTCATTGGGACACAGCTGTGCTCGTCAGGTTATGTACGGGCTGTGGCGCCCTCACCCACGTGTGTGTCAAAGGAGAGGTCAGTTTGCGGCAGAATCTGTAAACGCCTGCCTGCAAAGCCTAAAGTATTTACCACCTGGTCGGAGGTTTGCCGACCCCTGGCCTAGAGGAACCCCGGGCAGGGCACCCTTTTGTGCCTGAAGCGATGGGTGAAAGTTCGAGTGTTACCCATAAACTTACACAGAGGGAGGAGTGGAGACGTTCCAGCAGCTGTTAAAAATGACTAACAGGAAAAACGAGAGAGAGAGAGAGAGAGAGAGAGAGAGAGAGAGAGAGAAGAGAAGAGAGAGAAGAAAGAGAAAGAAAGAAAGAAAGAAAGAAAGAAAGAAAGAAAGAAAGAAAGAAAGAAAGAAAGAAGAAAGAGGAAGGAAGGAAGGAAGGAAGGAAGGAAGGAAGGAAGGAAGGAAGGAAGGAAGGAAGGAAGGAAGAGGGAGGGAGGGAGGGAGGGAGGAAGGATAGAGAGCATCAGACTGTGGACTGAAAGGTCCCGAGTTCGATTCCAGTCAAGGGCACATATCGGTTGCAGCTTCGATCCCCGGCCCAGGTTAGGGCACATGCGGGAGGCAACCAATCAATGTGTCTCTCTCATATCCCCCCCCCCTCTCCCTTCCACTCTCTCTAAAAAAAAAAATCAATGGAAAAATATCCTTGGGTGAGGCTTAACAACAAAATATTTTTAAAAACCATCAAAAAACAAAACAATGTATTATTGCACCTTGAAGAATGGGAAGGACGGGGGGGAGAGGGGGGGTTGAGACTCACATTCATTACTTCCTGAGGCTTCCTGCTCGTCTCCAGTTCAAAAGGAAGTCGGTGCTTTATTTTTTTGTTTTGTTGTTTGAAGTCTGACTCCTTGTCCCCGTAGTTAAGGCTCTGTTGACTAAACACACAAGCCAGACCTGCAGGCTGGCAGGGACAGATAAAGCCGGGACCGGCTGCTTGCGGGGCTGTTTACATAGCTAATCCTGACCTTTTCCGAAAGTCAACCTCGGGCCATGACCCCGGGAGAGAGCGTGCACTGGAAATTGAGCGTTGTGTGTCCCCGAAAACAACCTGAATGGCTGTCAACAGGAGGAATGGACAGATGCGTTCGGGTACCATTCAGATGATGAAATAAGACACAGCGGTTAACATGAGTGAACTGGAATGAATGGGGAAATCCCAAAACTATGTTGAGCAAAAGGGTATATGCTGCGAGGTCCCGTTTGTATAAATATATAGAAATAAGCCCGTGTATGGGTTGCTGTCCCCGTTTTCTTTGAATGGGATGGAATGAAGCAAACAAGAAAATGTCAGGGTAGATAGAGAGCGTGGAGCAGGAGTAAGTACTGTGTTATGAAACGGTGCTTGTACATATGCTTGTGTAAGTGCATGGAAGCGTGAGTGCAGGACACGTCACAGCGGACGTGAGTGCAGGACCAAACGTATACCCTTGTGCAGACACGTCACGGTGCACGTGCGTGTGGGACCGAATGTCCCATCTGTGCACAGACATGTCACAGTGCATATGCGTGCAGGACCGAACGTCCCATCCGTGTGCAGACACATCAGGGTGCACGTGTGTGCAGGACCGAACGTCCCATCTGTGCACAGACACATCAGGGTGCACGTGCGTGCAGGACCGAACGTCCCATCTGTGCACAGACACATCAGGGTGCACGTGCGTGCAGGACCGAATGTCCCATCTGTGCACAGACATGTCACAGTGCATATGCGTGCAGGACCGAACGTCCCATCCGTGTGCAGACACATCAGGGTGCACGTGTGTGCAGGACCGAATGTCCCATCTGTGCACAGACATGTCACAGTGCATATGCGTGCAGGACCGAACGTCCCATCCGTGTGCAGACACATCAGGGTGCACGTGCGTGCAGGACTGAATGTCCCATCTGTGCACAGACACATCAGGGTGCACGTGCGTGCAGGACTAGACGTCTCATCTGTGCACAGACACATCACGGTGCATGTGTGTGCATGACTAAAAGTTCCATCCGTGCGTAAACATGTCATGGTGGATGTGCGTGCGGGACCGAACGTCCCATCTGTGCACAGACTTGTCACAGTGCATATGCATGCAAGACTGAAAGTTCCATCCGTGTGCGGACACACCACAGTGTACATGCGTGCAGGACCGAATGTCCCATCTGTGCGCAGACACGTCACGGTGCATGTAGGCACGTCACGGTTAAGTAAGTGCAGTCTTGAACGTGCACCTGTGCAGACAGGTGTGGGTGGACTCGGCAGGCCGGTCTCCCTCCGTGCAGAACCCGCTCCGCCCTGCCGGGCCCTGGGCCTGAGTGTCCCGGGCCCTGACTGTCAACCTCGCCCGCAAACTCGGGCATGCCCTGTGGGGTGTGAGCAGCCCGGTTCAGAGGTCATGCTTCGTGCCAGGCCTGAGGGCGTCACTACAGGGAGACACGCACGTGGGTGAGGGGCCCTGCGTCTTTGGTCCCCAGAGCCCAGACTCAATGTGCGTGGCTGGCAAGAAGCTTGAATAATAATAATAAAAAAAGACATGTAAGCGGTTCTGAGCATTGCCGTTAGCAGCCCAACTCACCCTGACTTTGTGTCCCCTTCCAGGGGCCTCCCCTTCGGCCTGGCTTCAACAGCCTGGGCCTTTTGAATAGCAGGGTCCCAGCGAAGTGCTAGATACTATTTATGTACGAATGAGCTTTTTCTTTTTTTAACAATAATACCCTTTCAGAAATTTCTAACTACTTTGTAACGACATGACTTAAGCTGGTGATAAAAGCCGCTAGGAAAAGTCTGCCTTCCCCCTCCCCCCCAAAAAAGGCATTTAAGAAAAACTTTAAACAAATAAATGTAAACCAAATGTCAGTGCCGTTCGTCAGCTCATGCAGGGGCACACAGACTGCGGTCCAGTTCACGATAGAATGTTACTCAGCCCCTGAGAGGAAGGAAGTGCTGATAACAGGGCTACTTCTTTTTTTATTTTTAATACTAGAGGCCTGGTGCACGAAATGCGTTCACAGGTAGGGTCCCTAGGCCTGGCTGGCGATCAGGGCCTTCTGGCTGCTGGCCGGGGCCTTCCTTCTTTCCGCGCCGCCCCCTGGTGGTCAGTGCACGTCATAGCAAGCAGTCGAACTCCCAAGGAGACAATTTGCATATTAGCCTTTTATTATATAGGATATTTTTTTATTGATTACGGAGAGGAAGGAAGTGCTGATAACAGGGCTACGTCTTTTTTTATTTTATATATATATATATATGTATTTAATTGGTTACAGAGAGGAAGAGAGAGAGAGAAACATCAGTGATGAGAAAGAATCATGAATCGAACCGTGACCTCCTGGTTCATAGGTCCACCCTCAACCAATGAGCCATGCCGGCTGGGCAGGCTGATTTAAATTTTTAAAAATTAGTAAAACACAACCCAGTGGTGACCAGGCAGCTCTGCGGTTCTGAGTTGGGTGTGGGGATCGCGCGGCACAGCGGGATCCCCGATGACGCCACCGCTGACGTGTCCCCTCGCTTGTCTCCCTGACAGAAGCAGAGAAGACGCGCTGCCAGCTCCAGCGAGAACACATCCTCGGGGCGGCGGGGGTGGCGGGCCAGCGCCCTCTGCCCCCGGGGATGTTTGTCCCCGAGTGCGACGAGCACGGGCAGTACGTGCCCACCCAGTGCCATGGCAGCACCGGCTACTGCTGGTGCGTGGACCGCGACGGCCGTGAGCTGGAGGGCACCAGGACCAGGCCCGGGATGAGGCCCCCCTGTAAGTTGGGGGCGGCACGTGCTGGGGCTTGGGCGTCATAAAGGCCTGAGGACCAGGGTCCCCAGCGCCTGTGAGCGTTGTTGGGGGGCCCTGCCGAACACACGGCGGGTGCTTTCTGCTGCCCCGAATCCCGAAAGCTCCCCTGGCTTGAACCCCATTCCCTCCTTCCTCTCCTCCCCTCTGCTCCCCTCTTCTCTGTCTCCCTTGGCATGCCCGCTGCTCTCTCTCTCCCCCCTTCTCCTCTTGGCAAATGGCGAGTGGCCTGCTGCAGCCCTGCTGTGGCTGGTAACAGAGAGGGTGCGTGTCCTGCAGGTGAGCTCCCTGCAGTGGGCGGCCTGGCATTGCAGGGAGGGCAGGGACCCCGGGGCCCTGCTGACTCAGGTGGCATGAAGGCCTCCACCCCGGGACAGTGCCTCCTTCCCGCTGTGCCCTGGGCTCTTCAGATCCTAGGTCCCCTAGGGTGCAAAGAGCGTCAGAGGTTCCTGCAGTGGGTTCTGCGACAGCCATGGCCGAGGGGCCCGGGTTTCCCGACACCCATTCCAGGCCCCTTAGCCTGCGGCACAGGCTGTCTGGGGTGAGCCAGGGAGCCGAGGCCCACGGCCAGGCCAGCAGTGAGGAGGCAAGGCTGAGCCCCAAACAGTCAGCCCCCCGGTCGTCCTGAGCTCCGGGGAGCCACGAGGGCCACGTTGCTGCTGTGGGCCTGGGCACGTAGGCAAGGCCCCTGGGACCGTCTCTGCATCACAGAGCTCAGCAGCCTGGGGGCAGGGCCCACAGGGCGGCCGTGTGCCGCTGTTTGGGTCACCGTGTGGCCACATCCGAAGCCGGCGTGCACGGCGAGGTGACTTCTGTCACTAGTAAGGGGGGAGGGGGGCGAGGCCTTCTGTCACTAGACCTGCAGTGTTACGCTCGGCCCTGCATGTCTTCATCACCAGCGCCCTTTGAGGTCTTTCTGTTCCCGCGCTTTCCGATCAAAAACGGTCATTGTGTGCCTGTGGTCTGTGGTGCCACGAAGGTGACCTGGCATGTGGGTGTGTGTGTAGGTGTGTGTGTAGGTGTGTGTGTAGGTGTGCGTGCATGGGCATGTGCATGGGCGTGTGCAGGTGTGTGTAGGTGTGCGTGCATGGGCATGTGCATGGGTGTTTGCAGACGTGTGTGCACAGGTGTGTATGCAGGTGTGTATGGGCGTATGCGGGTGTGTGTGCAGGTAGGCATGCATGGGCATGTGCAGGTGTATGTGCATGGGCATGTGCAGGTGTGCATGGGTGTGTGCAAGTGTGTGTGCAGGTATGCGTGCATGGGTGTGTATGCAGGTGTGTATGGGCGTGTGCGGGTGTGTGTGCAGGTATGCGTGCATGGGCATGTGCAGGTGTTTGTGCACAGGCGTGTGCAGGTGTGTGTGCATACATGGGCGTGTGCAGGTGTGTGTACAGGTGTGTGTGCAGGTGTGTGCGCGCATGCATGGCCGTGTGCAGGTGTGTGTGCATGGGCGTGTACAGGTGTGTGTGCACAGGTGTGTGCGCGCAGGTGTGTGCAGGTGTGTGCGCACAGGTGTGTGTGCAGGTATGTGTGCATGGGCGTGTGCAGGTATGTGCGCAGGTGTGTGCGTGTGTGTGTGCATGTGTGTGTGCAGGTATGTGTGCATGGGCATGTGCAGGTGTATGTGCAGAGGCATGTACAGGTGTGTGCAGGTGTGTTTGCATGGGCGTGTGCAGGTGTGCATCCCTGCCGCACTCAGCCTCGCTCATGGACCTCTCCTGCCCCCAGGTCTGAGCACAGTGGCTCCCCCGATTCACCCCGGACCCTCGGTTCCTCCCGCCGTCATCCCTCTGCCCCCCGGGACCCACTTGCTCTTTGCCCAGACGGGGAAAATAGAACGCCTCCCGCTGGAGGGCAGCACCATGAAGAAGACGGAGGCCAAGGCGCTGCTGCACGCCCCGGTGAGTGCTGGCTCCTCGCACCCAGGACACGGGGTGACCTGGAGGACCCAGCGGGCGTGGTCAGCCCACCTCTCGGAGAAGCCTGGCCCGGCCGCGCTCTGGCATGCCCTGGCTCCATGTCCAGTTTGTTGCGTCGACTCGTCAGTGTGTGCGTCTGCATCGGCGTCTGCCTTCCCACCAGGGACACAAAACCGTGCGGCTAGTGTGTGCAGGGGTCCGGTCCACAGTGGGTTCCCCACACGGTGCTGGGCGCTCACGGTGTTTGCTAACGCGTGTGAGTGATGGAGGCGTTCGCCTTGGCCTCCTGAAACATGCCCCCGGGGTCGCCGCCCTCCCTGGGTGGCCGCCAGCACCCCCTCCAGTGACAGGGTCCCCCCGTCACGGGTCACGCAGATGCTGGTGCGTGGACCCCTCTCACCCTGGTCTGCGCTTCCAGGACAAAGTCATCATCGGCCTGGCCTTCGACTGCGTGGACAAGATGGTCTACTGGACTGACATCAGCGAGCCTTCCATCGGGAGAGCCAGCCTGTATGGCGGGGAGCCGGCCACCATCATTCGACAAGGTGGGCGTGCTTCCTTCTGGGTGTGGCTTTGGGCAACAGTTCAACGAAATTCCTTACCTTACAGGTGCTGATGCCAACCAAGGACCGTATGCGCAGTCAAGACTATTTTACATGGTTGTGTTTTACCAACATTGAACACCATAGCCCGGCCGGCGTGGCTCAGTGGTTGAGCACCGACCTGTGAACCAGGAAGTCACAGTTCGATTCCCGGTCAGGGCTCATGCCCGGGTTGTAGGCTCGATCCCCAGTGGAGGGCGTGCAGGAGGCAGCCGATCAGTGATTCTCTCTCATCATTGATGTTCTCTCTCTCTCTCTCTCTCTCTCTCTCTCTCTCTCTCTCTCTCTCTCTCTCCCTCCCTCCCTCCCTCCCTCCCTCTCCCTTCCTCTCTGAAATCATATATATATATATTTTTTAAATGATGATTACAACAAAAGTGCAACAACTCTAAAAGTCCTCCTGTACTGGGGAGGGCAGCCGACTCCCAGAGACTTTCAGTCCAGGGACGTGGTCCAGCTGGTGATGCCCGCTGTATAAACCCGCTCTCTTCCTCTGCAAAACGCTCAAATCAAAAACAGGCCTTTAAAAGCCACACTCGTTAGGAATTCTCTTCACTTGGGGCCGCATGTCGCTTTCCCAGTTTCCCGTTGAACGTTTCCCTCGTAATTGCTGTTCTGGGGGTGCCTCTGCCTGTGGGACAGCCCCCGGGGCATTGTCCCTTCTCTGGCTGCCTCGGCAGAGACGCTGCCACGGGAATCCAGCTGAGGCTGAGACGAATGTGCTACTTAAACAACACGTGCTCGTTTGCCTGGCTTGGTTCAAGGAACAGACGTTTGCAAGCGTCCTCCCGCATCCCGTCTCTCTCTCTCTCTCTCAAACATGTGGCTGCTGTTCTCTGTGATGTGACTTCAAAACCCAGTGGGAGAGGGCAGGTCACCGCTGCTATTTCCTGTTGCCCCTGGGACTGGGGACCCGCCAAGAACGCAGCGAGCCGCCCCGGCAGAAGCCCACTGTGCGAACAGAACTAAACTAGAATGTGATCTTCGAAGAAGGGACTGGGTCTCTATTTCAATAGAGAAAGGGATTCGCTGAAGTCTGCATCAGGGTCCTGGGTGGCCTCTCTTCTTCCTTTTTAAAACCTATTTTTATTGATTTCAGAGAGGAAGGGAGAGGGAGAGAGAGAGATAGAAACATCCATGATGAGAGAGGATCATTGATGGGCTGCCTCCTGCACACCCCGCACTGGGGATGGAGCCGGCAACCCGGGCCTGTGCCCCGACCGGGAATCGAACCCTGACCTCCTGGTTCATAGGTCAATGCTTAGCCACTGAGCCACGCCAGCCAGGCCCGTCTTCCTTTAGACCTACGTCTGGGCCCACCGCCTGGAAAACCTTTGCCTGACAGACTCCTGTTGGTCCTTCAGGAGCCAGCGTCGCGCATGTCACCTCCCTGGGGAATCCCGGCCCGGTCTCCCCGGCCGAGTCCCCCCTCAAGCCCCCCAAAAACCCGGGGACTCGAGCCGAGTTGGCGGTGGGCTCCCTGTTGGTGGGGCCAAAGCTTCGGACCTGGACAGCCACCAAGGGAACGCGTGGCATTTATGAATTGTTGCACGTCTCATTCCCGTTTGTCGTCTCCACGCGCAAGGATTGGCCGCGTGTGAAACAGCACCACGGGGTCCGGAACCCCGATGCTCACCAGCTTCCCCAATCAGACGTGCTCTGCCTTTGCCCCCAGGTCTCGGGAGCCCCGAAGGCATCGCCGTGGACCATCTCGGCCGCAACCTCTTCTGGACGGACTCTCGCCTGGACCGCATAGAGGTGGCCAAGCTGGACGGCACCCAGCGCCGGGTGCTGTTCGACACGGACCTGGTGAATCCCAGAGGCATCGCGACGGACCCCGTGAGAGGGTAGCGTGTGTCCGTCTGCGTGTGCGTCCGCTGTCCGTGCGTCCGTCCTTCGGGGTGCTCTCCGTGGGGGGGCTCGAAGGCCAGCCCCGCCTCCTGCAGTGCACGCCTCCAGCGGGTGGCGATGGGTGTCCGCAGGGAAACGCCGGCCCCTGTGACAGTTGTGGACCTGGTAGCACGTCCCACTTCCCAATTTTTTTTCTTTAACATATATTTCAGAGGCAGGGAGAGGGAGAGAGAGAAACATCCATGATGAGAGAGAATCTTGGATCGGCTGCCTCCTGCACGCCCCACCCTGGGGATCGAGCCCGCAACCTGGGCCTGTGCCCTGACCGGGAATTAAACCCTGACCTCCTGGTTCATAGTTCGACGCTCAACCGCTGAGCCACGCCGGCCAGGCGCACCTGCACTGTCTTCATCGGTGGCTCTTTCTACGTAGTTTTCATGAATCGTCCTCTTGTGCCTCTTCCTCACGTCCCTTCCTCGTCCCGCTCCGTGTCCTCCCTCAGGAACCTCTACTGGACGGACTGGAACCGGGACAGCCCCAAGATCGAGACCGCCTACATGGACGGCACCCACCGCAGGGTCCTGGTGCAGGACGACCTGGGCCTGCCCAACGGGCTGACCTTCGACGCCTACTCGTCCCAGCTCTGCTGGGTGGACGCCGGTGAGGCCTGGGGTGGGGGCGGTGTGCCCACCGTGAGCCGGCCTGTCTGGGCAGCAAGAGGATGTCACGGGAAGAGGGCATGAGAGAACGTTTTCTTTTCCTGCACAAAAATAGCTGCATTTTCTTGCTCGGAAAGCCATGGTTTCTCGGGGCGTGACGCTGTCTGGGGAGGGGTTTCCATCACTGAAGTCTGGGGTCAGCAAACTCCAGCCTGTGGCGTCCAGCCTGCCCCCTGCCCGGGGGTCACCCGGGGCCTGGAAACGTGACGTTTTAAATGGTTACGTAAACGCCCACTTCATGTCCTTCATGTTGCCTTGTGGCCCATAGAACCTAACATACAATCTGGTCCTTTAACAGATCTGGTATCTGTTCATCAATTCACGGCGTACAAGCCTGTAGCTCCCACTTCGCCATGGGCCAGGGCAGGACGTGGAGCTACAGGAGATAAAGCCATGCCCTCCTGCCTGGGCCCTGCCCGGGCAGACCTGGGTATCCCTCGGGCGCGGGCTGTGGGCAGCAACATCCGTCACCGTCCGTCTCTGTTGAGAACGTGTCCGGTGCCACGGGGTGCTGGGGCTACGTCTTGCACTTGGGGCGCACGAGGGGTGAGGTGCCCACGGTTATGGGAACACACCTTAGTCGCCATGTGGGCACCGGCCCGAGACCTGCCCAGCGGCTGCCCAGTGGGGCCCTGTCGTCCATAGGTCTGAGGGGGACGTGAGCAAGAATGGGAGGTGGCCCGTTCCTCCTGCGCCCCTGCTCCGGGCACAGGCTCAGCTCATACTGCCCAGCAGAGCCCGGCGTGGGTGCCCCACAAGAGGGATGCTGACCGACAAGGGCGAGAGGGGCTGACGGGCTGCTCGGGTTTGAGGAAGAGCACCCCCGTGCATTCTCTGGGACCCACCAGGGGAGGGCTCGGCTCTCCCGGGCCAGGTCCGGCTCTTCAGAGCTAGGCTCTGCTCTTGGGGGTTAGCTTGGCTCTTTGGGGTTAGCTCAGCTTTTGGGGGCTACGCTCGGCTCTTGAGAGCCGGGGGCCCCCTCTCCTTGCTCAGTGACACAAAGGGACTCTTTCCTGTGCGGGGGACAATGAAGGACTTGTTCTCGCTCCCACAGGCACTAGCCGGGCCGAGTGCCTAAGGCCGGAGCAGCCCGTCCGTCGCAGGGTCCTCGAGGGCCTCCAGTACCCTTTCTCGGTGACGAGCTTTGGGAAGAATCTGTATTACACGGACTGGAAGACGTGAGTCAGCGGTCTGCCTGGCCACCCTCACCCTTGGGGCGGCCCAGCCCTGCCCTTCTGCCCCCTGGCCTGACCTCCCGCCTCCGAGATGCCCCATCTAGCCAGCCGGCCTCTCGGGGGCCAGGAGATGGCGAGGCTCCTGGGAGAGCAGGTGCCATAGATGCCATATGTGCAGCAGGGCGGGCGGCGGCCTCCAGGCTGAGCCCTGAGCACCCCTGCTCCTCCCCGGAGCTGGCCCAGGGTCCCTCAGCTGGTGGGCTCTGTGCCCACTCCGTGCCCCACTTCCTCATTGTTCTCAAGCTGCATGTGCCACAGGCCCTCAGCCACCCCTCTCGGCAAAGAGGGGATTAAACCTAGCAAGTGGTGTGGCTGGGCCATGAGCATAGAAAGCGAGTTCCCAGCTTAGAGCGTGGTGCCGGAGGGGAACCCCAGCCGGTCCTGTCCTTTATTTTTCATATATTTTTATTGATTTCAGAGAGGAAGGGAGACAGCGAAAGAGATAGAAACATCAGTGATGAGAGAAAATCATGGATCGGCTGCCTCCTGCACGCCCCCTCCTGGGGATCGAGCCATGACCCCGGCATATGCCCTTGACCGGAACCGAACCCAGGACCCTTCAGTCTGCAGGCCAACGCTCTATCCACTGAGCCACACCGGCTAGGGCTCTGTCCCTTTTTTTAAGAAGACAGGGAAGCCCAGCCAGTGTGGCTCAGTGGTTGAGTATTGACCTATGAACCAGGAAGTCACGATTCCATTCTGGTCAGGGCACATGCCTGAGTGTGGGGCATACAGGAGGCAGCGGATCAATGATTCTCCCTCATCATTGATATTTCTCCCTCTCTCCCTCCCTCCCTTCATCCCCCTCTGAAATCAATAAAAGCATATATTTATATCTAAGAAAAAAAAGGGGAATGCAGGCTTGACCACCCCCGCAGAGAAAGGGCTGGCTGGGGGCCAAGGCCAGGGTAGCAGTGGACACTGCACAGCCTCCAGCGTCTCCCCCAAACCACAGAAGAAGGCTGCTCTGTCGAGAAAAGTGGGAGCCGTCAGCTGTGTGTTACCTTCCGCCTCTGGGTTCTTGTAGGAATTCCGTGGCTGCCGTTGATATCGCTGTTGCCAAAGAGACCGACACCTTCCACCCCCACAAGCAGACCCGGCTGTACGGCATCACCACCGCCCTGGCTCAGTGTCCCCAAGGTAACTCAGCTGGGCTCCCCCTGCACGCCCCCTACTGGGGATAGAGCCCGCAACCCAGGCGTGTGCTCTGACTGGGAATGTAACCGTGACCTCCTGGTTCAACCACCGAGCCACACCCACCAGGCTATTATGCTCAGTTTATAAATAAGGAAGCTGAAGCCATTTGCCCAACATCACATGGCTGACTGTGGCAGGACCAGAGGCATTGAGGCAAGCCCGGCCCCGGACTCGGTGCTGCCTCTTCTAGACCCCTCCCCGGACGGACTCTCGTCCCTGCCTCCCTCCTCCCCCCAGTCAGGTGCAACGCCCCCCACATGGGCAAGCTAGGTAGAGGGTACTTTGTGTTTTAAAATTCCAACTCCGTGTTATAATCAGAGCAAGTCTGCTCTCCCTGAGACCCGCATGGCCCTCCGGGGCAGGAGTCAGGCTTTCGGACTCTCTGGCAGAAACAGCCAGGAGCTGAGCTTAGCTGAGTGCCTGGTACAGCCCCCCCACTGCACCCCGGAGCCCCCACAGGCGTGGCCTCCGTGTGCTTAGAGGCTGTCGAGCTGATTTCTGCCTCCTCCAGGTCACAACTACTGCTCAGTGAACAACGGTGGCTGCACCCACCTCTGCTTGGCCACCCCGGGGAGCAGGACCTGCCGTTGCCCTGACAACACCCTGGGAGTTGACTGCATTGAGCGGAAATGAAGACAAGACTACCTTGTTTCTTCACCTGAGTATTTCGCAGCAACACCCTGCTGCAAAGGGTCCAGACCGAAAACTGTCTGACCTGGTGGCCGAGTGGCCGCCAGCCTGAGCCTTAACAACGTTCCCCTCACCGTTCCCCAACACATAAGCCCCGAGCTTCTGGAATGGGGAAGTTCCTACCCCTCCACAAAGACAGGACCCGCCCCCCCAAACCCTTAGACAAATGGATTCAGCCCCGAGGGAGGGTTACATGCCCTGTCCCTGTGCTCTGGAGCTAAGTTGTGTTCCCCAACTTAGCACCCCAGTGGTGAGCAGACCCTCCCAGGCCTGAGCCATCCCCTGTGGCCTTACAAGCTCAGCCGCACGCTGACACACCCACACCACTTTGTCAGCGCCTCGACACCTGCCAAGGCTGCAGCCCGTTGGAACCTAAATCAGGAGAGAGCCTTTCCCTGAATCATTGGAGTTTGTTTTCAGAGGCGAGTTACCCCCCAGCTCTCCCCCAGAATCACAGCGTTTGGGGAACACACAGGTTGTTTAGATGGCCCAACTCATAAATTAGCTTCACTTTCTTTTCATATTTATCATTCATTCTATATCAAGCCCTCTATATTCAAACGTTTGTCGTGATTTTGTATAATTTTTGTGTTTTTTTAAATGGTAAATTCTTGAACTGTGGAAACCATTGAAGGTGCTTATTAACTGTTCCCCCAGTTTATACAACTGTTGGATGATTCCTTGAGTTTACAGCTATATAAATAGGAGTGTAGACAATAAAAACATTTTTGGTAAAAAGTCTTCCTCTGTCTTACTCGAATGAAGAAAGTAATGTCAGGAGGCTGATTCACGATGAAAAGACAACCATGTGATAATTGGCGACCCTGGTGTTACAGGGGGGCAGTTTGTATCCCAGGGGAGTCCACAGAAGACTGACGGGCGTGGGGTTAACTTAAACACGAAAGCAGTCACACACCACCCTGTTGTGTGTGTTTTTGTGTTAATCCTCACCCGAGGATATTTTTTTCCATTGATTTTTAGAGAGAGTGGAAGAGAGAAGGTAAGACAGAGAGAAACATCGATGTGAGAGAAGCACATCGATTGGTTGCCTCCTGCACGAGCCCTGACTAGGGCCCAGGCCGGGGAGGAGCCTACAACCAAGGTACATGCCCTTGACGGGAATCAAACCCAGGACCATTTGGTCCGCAGGCCAATGATCTATCCACTGAGCCAAACCAGCTAGGGCCACACCACCCTTTTGGCCATTGTTTTCATTTTTTTAGAAAATGTCTATTTCCTGATTCTGCAGCAAAGAATTACTCCTACCTCTTTAAACCACAGGTGGTAGATGTGAAGTCACTATGGCATCTGGGCACATTAATAAGAGTGATGTAATAGCCTTATTTTCTTTTTTAATATTTTCATTGATTTCAGAGAGGAAGGGAGAGGGAGAGAGAAACATCAATGATGAGAGAGAATCATGGACTGGCTGCCTCCTCCATACCCCCCACTGGGGATCAAGCCTGCAACCCGGGCATGTGCCCTGACCGGGAATCAAACCGTGACCTCCTGGTTCCTGGGTCCATGCTCAGCTGCTGAGCCACACCCAGCTGGGCCAGCCCTATTTGTTAAATGCCAGCATGGACTTAGCATCTGACGTGACGTCTCTGCAATGAGGCAAACCTGCAGCGAATCATGTTTCCAAGACAGTAAAAAGGTAAGGGCAGCGTGGTTTTTGCAAACTTCTTTTCGAGGCGGCTCAAGCTCACACGTTCGCAGATGTGAAAGGAGGGGTCGACAGGGCCCAGAGCCCTTCCTGGCGAGACTGTCCCTGCCTGGCTGTGGCTCTAGGAAGGGCCTCCTGGTTGCCTGAAGCGCTGGTGGGGCCAGGTGAGCCCCGGTGAGTCAGCCTGGGCTTTCCAGCAGGTGCGACAGGTTGTACTGGAGGTGCAGTTCCAGCAGAGGCCACTAGAGGGCAGGAGAGACCGCTCAACGCCTGCCTGGTAGCGTGAGTGTGGGGCTGGGGTGCGGGAAGGGGCGAGGTTTGGGGGGTGGGGGGTAGGGGGTGGGGGGTAGGGGGTAGGGGATGGGATAGGGGTGGGGCCCAGGATGGAGGCTCCAGGAGGCCCCGATAACTTCCCCCAAAGCAGCAGGGCTCAGCCTTTCTTATCCGACTCAAGAACTTCCTTAATGTTGGTGGGTTGCCTAACCTGTAACCAAAGGGGAAGTCCCGATGTCCATTTCCCAAATGTCTTCAAGCCTCTTCATTTCAATGCGGATTTCCCCCAGAGAGCCCCGCACGTTCCTTCCAAAGTTACCCAATCGGCATTCGGGGCGCCGCATGGCACTGGGGCCACGGCCTTCCTTCCTGGGCGCGCTGCTGTGTGCACCCCAGTCCCTTCCTCTTTGCAGGGGCAGGAGCCGCCAGCAGAGCCTCCTCGCAGCCTCAGAAGGAACCCACCCTGCGGACACCTTGATCTTGGGCTTGTGGCCTCCAGACCTGAGGCCCTAGGGTCCTGTTTCAGCCTCTCGGTCTGTGGGGTCGGTTACAACAGCCCAAGCGAGGAACCACATGAGACGCGTTCCCTAATACACAGGCTCCGTCTCAGTTCTTGCCGATCGGAGGTTTCTTGGGATTAAAGCGTGGGTTTCAGGAGGAAACCAACATTAGCTGCAAGTGTGCGGGACCCCCACGCAGGAGCCTGCACTTCGTGGTGGTCAGGACTCAGAGCCCCCCTGTGAGCTGGGCAGTGTGGGGCGTGCAGAAGGCAGCTGATCAATTCTCTCTCATCATTGCTGTTTCTCTCTCTCGCCCTCTCCCTTCCTCTCTGAAATCAATAAAAATATATTTTTTTAAAAATTTCAGGTTGAGCCAAAACCGGTTTGGCTCAGTGGATAGAGTGTCGGCCTGCAGACTGAAAGGTCCCAGGTTCGATTCCGGTCAAGGGCCTGTAACTGGGTTGTGAGCACATCCCCAGTGGGAGATGTGCAGGAGGCAGCTGATTGATGTTTCTCTCTCATCGATGTTTCTTACTCTCTATCTCTCTCCCTTCCTCTCTGTAAAAAATCAATAAAATATATAAAAAAAAAAATTTCAGGTTGAGAGGGAGATGGAGAAAGACATCCCCCCACCCCCACCCCGCCATATTGCCAATGGCAGAGCCTTGCAGATGGGAATTCCCTGGCTTTCCGGTCACCCCCCTTCCAGGGTCACTGCACACACTGGCACCTGGAGGGAGGGGGGTGCAGGCTGGGTAAGCAGAGGCACACACTGAAGGGACAGGCCTGCCCCTGGCCGCGCCCCAGGTCCTCTGCTAGGCTGGCCTAGAGGGGGAGGGGTGGACACTGTGGGCTGTCCCTGGGGCCTGCAGGTCCCCAGTGGCTCCACCCATGGGCTCTGCAACAGTTCCTGTTTGGGGACCAAGGTACCAAGTGAAAGTGACAAAGAGGAAGCTGTGGCTGTGCCAGGGAGAGGGGTGGGGGCAGGGCCGCCTTCCCGGTGCCCTTTGGGGGTGGGATGCTCCCGGGCTCACCTGCAAAGGCTCAGTGGGACCTGGGCCGCTCCCAGCTGCTGCTGCGGGGGCCCCTGGAGTCCACAGAATAGGGGAGACCTTCACTCAGACTCTCCTTTCTCTGCCATCACCCCCCACCCACAGCCACCCCCACTCCCACTCACCCACCCTTCCCTCAGTGGGTACTTCTTACACTGCCCTGAAATGACCTCTTTAAAAAATATATATTTTTATTGATTTCAGAGAGGAAGAGGGAGATAGAAACATCAATGATGAGAGAGAATCACTGATCCTCTGCATCCTGCACGCCCCACACTGGGGATCCAGCCCGCAACCCCGGCACGTGTCCTGACCAGAATCCAACCGTGACCTCCTGGTTCATAGGTCGACGCTCAACCCCTGAGCCACGCTGGCCAGGCTGAAATGACCTCTTTCTTGGTCCACGTCCCAGACTGGCCTGGGGAGGGTTTGAAGGCAAGAACTCCGCGCCACTCATCTTTGCTGCCCGATGCCTGGAAGCCGGCAGGGCACACACCAAGCCCTCCTTCAGCGCCGATGGACGGACAGAGGGCGTGGGTGCACTGGGAGCCGACAGGTTCCCACCCAAGCAAATGCTCCTCCAGCCGAAACTCCCTCCCGCTGCCCGGATGTGGCCCCCCGCCGGCCTGCCCGCTCTGTGACGTTCTGGGAAGGGTGACGGTAAGAGCGCCCGCTGGGGTAGAGATCCGGCCCTCGTCCTCGCCTCTCCTGGGTCATCAGGAGGCCGCAGAGCCCCTGTCACAGGGTAACTGCTTCTTCAGGCCTCAGGGTTCGAGGTGCATCCCCCTCGGCTCACGGGGTGTCGAGCCTCCCTCCTGGCATGGCCTTCCTGGGGGCACCATCATGTGAGGACGCTGCCCTCCCAACCACCCCGCTGGGCTCGAGGGAGGCCACATGGGAAGGTGACCGCCCACCGCGGACAGTGCTGTCGGTGCCCGGGTGCCTGTCTCCACTCGCAGGGGCTCTGCTCACCTTTGGGCCCTTCGTGTCCCTGAGGCCAAAGGCCCTTTTTCCTTCCCTTCCTTTCCCTCCCCTCTCCCCCTCCCCTCCCCTCCCCTCTCCTCTCCTTTCCTTTTCTTTTTTTCTCAGTCCTCACTTGAGAATATTTCCCCATTGATTTTTAGGGAGAGTGGAAGGGAGAGGAAAAGACAGAGAGAAACATGGATGTAAGAGAAACACATCGATGGGTTGCCTCCTGAATGCGCCCGACCAGGGCCCGGGCCGGGGAGGAGCCTGCCACCGAGGTGCGTGCCCTTGACGGGGCTCAAACCCGGGACCCTTCGGTCCGCAGGCCGACGCTCTGTCCGCTGAGCCAGCTGGGGTCAGAGGCCCCATTTTTTCAAGAGACAGCGTGAGCCTTTCTCGCTGGTTGAGCCAGTTCTTGCTCAGCGCGGGGCTGTTTGTGGGCTCGGGAGGATGTGGCAACAGTGGCTGTGGCCTCCGAAAGGCGTTCTCCATCTGGGATGGGGGTTACCCACAGCCCCGCTCCCCAGGAACTGAGCAGGTCTCCTGACGCAATCGCAACTGCTGGCTGTTCTCTTCTCAGGAAGCAGGACAACGGGTGCTGGGGTGCGGCACCCACGGAAGAAGGGGCCTGGGGCCCGGCTGGCGTGGCTCAGTGGCTGAGCATCCACCTAGGAACCAGGAGGTCAGGGTTCGATTCCCGGTCAGGGCGCAGGCCCGGGTTGCGGGCTCCATCCCCAGTGGGGGGCGCGCAGGGGGCCCTCAGTCACTGAGCCACACCGGCCGGGTCAGGTGTACACGTCGAAGGGTCACGTGTCGCTTCAGCCGCCCGGGCCGTGTCCTCCGTGGGGCTCAGGCCGAGTGTGGAGAACGCCTCCCGTTGGGGCCTGCCTGATGGGCTCCGCGTGACCAGCTCCACTGATGCGCTCGGGGCGGACATGTTACATAAGTGATAACACTCGGTGAGTCACACAGGAGGCACATGATGTTGGTGTTCATCTGTGGGGAGATACCACGGGGCGAGAAAGAGCTGGTTCCTCTCCAGCGTGTCCC
Organism: Myotis daubentonii; assembly: GCF_963259705.1. Taxonomy (NCBI): domain Eukaryota; kingdom Metazoa; phylum Chordata; class Mammalia; order Chiroptera; family Vespertilionidae; genus Myotis; species Myotis daubentonii. Next base: position 4,822,386 of record NC_081859.1, on the reverse strand, counting down.
CAGCGGTTTCTAAACATGCCACACACTGGGCGCCGCCCACCACGCCCTCCCCAGGTGGCGGGTTCCTCCCGTGCACCCCCTTCCTGCTCTCAGGACAGAGCTGGCTCCTCATGTCCCTTTCCCCTGCCCCGCCTGTCACAGAGGTTTGCACTGAACAAGGACCCCCACAAGGGCTTGTCGGATGGACCTCTGAACCAGGAGGTCAGGGTGAGATTCCCAGGCAGGGTCAGGGCACATGCCCAGGTTGTGGGCTGGATTCCCAGTGGGGGGCGCGCAGGAGGCAGCTGATGGATGTTTCTCTCTCATCATGGATGTTACTAGCTCTCTCTCCCTCTCCCATCCTCTCTGAAATCAACTAAAATATATTGTAAAGTAAATGAATGAATGATTGAGCTCCTGGGTATCGCACAGCAATAAACACCCCCACAGGAATACCTCTCAGAAAGATCTCCACAGCTAACAGGTCTATGTGTGCACACACATACATACATATACACGCGTGTACAGACAGCTAAAAGGCCGATGTGTGACCTCTGAACTAGACCTCCTACCCTTAATACTTCAGATCACTTTTCCCCCCCAGGAGACAGGATAAATTGCTTGCTCAGACTCTTGAGTTTAATTTTTTGTTCTTGTTGTTCACCCTCACCCGAGGACATTTTCCCATTGATTTTTACAGAGAGTAGAAGGGAGAGGGAGAGACAGAGAGAAACATCGATGTGAGAGAGAGAGAGAGACATCGGTTGGTTGCCTCCTGCACATGCCTCGGGGAGGAGCCTGCAACCGAGGTGCATGCCCTTGGCTGGAATCGAACCCGGGACCCTTCAGTCTGCAGGCTGACGCTCTATCCACTGAGCCACACCAGCCAGGGCGGGTTTAATGGAAGAATGCCTTTTCCCCATGACCTGTTCTCAGGCAGGAAGGAGTGTTACAGCGTCCGAGGGTGAATCCCATGCCCAATCCTCTCGCCTGTCAGGGCTGCTGTCCGTGATCGGAGGAAAACAGGCCCTTCAAACAGGCAGGAGGCCTTAGATCTCCGGCCCAGGACGCAGAGGAAACCTCAGAAACGTAACGAAGGCGGTGAGCCGCGCCCCTGTGAACCAGGAGGTCAGGGCTTGTACCTGTGCGGCTGTACTTGCTCTCCAGTTGAATGACAGCAGAATGGAGGCTTTGATGGACAGACGGGCCCTGAAATCTGATACTCGAGTCCCTGTAATGGGATTGTCAGACATGGCCCGGAGGGACCTTGGCTCCGGCTCTTTGTCCTGATCGTATTACACCAGGGACAGGACGCCAGGGGGTTGTTTGCTGACAAAACGAACGGGTCTTGGCTTTGGAGAGCATTTCCTGGGCATCTGCCGGGATGGGCATCTCCACGGTGCCCAGAGGATCCTGTCCTCACACAAACAGCCTTTCTAGGGGCAGAAAGAGCTTGTTGGGGGACCAGCTAGAATGGTAAGAAATACTCATCATGCTCTGTTAACTGTGGTTGCCTTATTCTGATGAAAGGAGGCACAGTCTAGCCTGGCTGGGAGTGACACGTGGGACCTGGGAAATCACTCGGAAATGTGTCACGTCCTCCTCATCAGGCTGCGAAACCAGAATCACCAGCCCTTTGAAGACCCCCCCCGCCCCCCACCCCCAGCCCTCTGCTTACCTGTGAACTGCCCATTCGGCCACCCTTTCGCCTACTTCCCCAAGTCATCTTTGTTCTCCTACCCACTATAGGCAGCTGGCTGATGGTGGGGGGCAGGGCAGATGTTTGTGGGTGACCTGCCGCTCTCCCATGCTGCCGTCAGGACTGGCATAGACGCTCAAAAGTGGCATCCCCAACGCACAGCGCCTGTTCAGATGCAGAGCCCACAGTCCCCTTGAATTCCTATGCTGTTATTTCCTTCTATTCTTTGTTGCTGTTGCTGCTAATCGTCACTCGAGGATGTTTTCCCGTTGATTTTGAGAGAGCGTGGAAGGGAGAAGGAGATACGGAGAGAGAAACATGGATGTGAGAGAGACACATCCATCGGTTGCCTCCCACGTGCCCACCCCCGCCCCGACCAGGGCCTGGGATTAAGCCTGCACCCGAGGTAAGTGCCCTTGACCGGAATTGAACCAGGAGCCCTTCCGCTGCGGGCTGACGCTCTAACCACTGAGAAAACACAGCTAGGGCAATTTTCCTCTTAGTTGAGTGTTCTGATCAATGACACCATTGCTCTTCAGCCTAAGACTTTCCATTCAAGCACAGGCTTTTCATCAAATCATGAAAATTCAATACAAATTTCCATTTGTATGTAAGCATGTACACTGTATTTAAAATGAAAGGAAAATGGAATGGTAGTCACTTAAAAAAAAAAAAAATGCGACCTAACCGGTTTGGCTCAGTGGATAGAGCGTCGGCCTGCGGACTGAAGGGTCCCAGGTTTGATTCCGGTCAAGGGCATGTACCTGGGTTGCGGGCGCATCCCCAGTAGGGAGTGTGCAGGAGGCAGCTGATGGATGCTTCTCTCTCATCGATGTTTCTAACTCTCTATCTCTCTCCCCGACTTTCTATAAAAATAAAAAAAAAAAGATATGTATATAATATTAAAAATGCAGCATTGCTGGGAGCCTGGACCCCTGATCCACTGTTCCCTGGGAAATGCGGATTCTGGAAACATCGATGTGAGAGAGACACATCCATTGGTTGGGTGCCTCTGGGGCTGGGCTTCCCGCCTCCGTCACGGGGTGCAGCCACTCGTGCTGCTGAATCAGAGCATCGGCTAACTGAGCCCAATCGGCCCTGCTCTAATTTTTACAAAGCGTCTTCCCAGCGAGGCCTGCTCAGGGCTTCTGGGTCTTTCCTTGGCTCCTCTCCAACCCCCTGACTAATTTCCTGTGCACAGGGCCCTCAGGCCAAGGCTCCGCTTCTGAGGCACCACATCAAAGCCTGAGCCACTGGCTCAGGGTGTCCCCCGGAGGGGGCGCCTGCCTCAGGGGGCGCGGGTGCTGGCCCACCACAGGCACAGAAGCGCCCTGGCTGGCGTAGCCCAGTGGTTAGGCGCCGGCCTGCTGCAGCCCTGTGAGGCACCTGATAGTCTTCTTCCCGTTTTATTATATTTTTTACAAATATATTTTTATTGATTGCAGAGAGGAAGGGAGAGGGAGAGAGAGAAACATCCATGATGAGCGAGAATCATGGATCGGCTGCCTCCTGCAGGCCCCTCACTGGGGATGGAGCTGCAACCCGGGCCTGTGCCCTGACCGGGTATTGCACCGTGACCTCTTGGTTCATAGGTCAACGCTCAACCACTGAGCCACGCCGGCCAGGCAATAATCAATAGGTGTTCTGAGTGCTCCTGGCATCTGCAGTGCAGGGAGCAGAGAAATGCTGAGGAGGCGCTTTGGGTGCCACGAGCAGCGCTCATAGAGTTGCGCCCGAGACCACACACAATGGCGGAGGGGGGATTGGTGCCGCGGATTTCACGCCTCGGAGCTGCAAAGCGGTGACATGTTCCGTACGATCATAAAGGTCGCCTGAGACCCACAAGGCATCACACGAGCGTTGCCACAGCCTCAGAATGACAAATTGCCATGTAGTGCGAACACGTCATCGGAAACAGCCTCGACTCTCGTGCATGGGGGGCCCCTGAGATCATTCGCCAAAGATCTAGATCATATTTCCAGCTCCTCTTTCAGGCTCTGGCACTGGCTAACACGGAGCATTTCCAGGATTAGCAAGAGTTATTGTTCATCTGGAACCATTCAAGTCATATTTGACGGCCCGGCTGGTGTGGCTCAGTGGTTGCGCGTTGACCTAGGAACCAGGAGGTCAGGGTTTGATTCCCAGTCGAGGGCACAGGCCCGGGTTGCAGGCTCGATCCCCAGTGGGGGGCGTGCAGGAGGCAGCCGATCCATAATTCTCTCTCATCATTGATGTTTCTATCTCTCTTCCCCTCTCCCTTCCTCTCGGAAACAAATGAAAACAGAGTTAAAATAATCATAATACTTTATGCACAATAACAGAATTTACAAGCCAAGATTAGTCTCTTCAACGTTGCCCATTGCTAATTAGTTTTCCAGCTCTCCCAGCGGAGTGTCTGGAACCCAGGGAATTTAAGATGACCTCTGCTAAGCCTGGAAAAGGAGAGGGCTCTTTTCCGAGATTAAATAATAAATGAGCTGGCATCCGAGTTGCTAAGACCGAACTCCCATTAGGGGCTCCCTGGCTTCACAGAGCGTGTGCTGGGGAGGAGGGACGGGACATACGGGTCGTCTTGAGAAACTCAGATGTCACCCCTAAAGGAACATCAGTCCATTCGCTGCAGCCCTGTCCTGCTGATGAGCAAAATGAGCCCCAGACATGTGGCAGGGTTGGCTCAAGTCTCAGAGCTAGTGAGTCCCAGCACGTTCGGGCCAGAGCCCGGGTTGTGGGCTCGGTCCCCAGGGTGGGGTGTGCAGGAGGCAGCCGATTGGTGATTCTCTCTCATCATTGATGTTTCTATCTCTCGCTCCCTCTTCCTTCCTCTCTGAAATCAATAAAAATGTATTTTTTAAAAGGAGGAGGAGGAGGAGGAGGAGGAGGAGGAGGAGGAGGGAGGGAGGGAGGAGGAGGGACAGGTCACAAAGATTGGGCAGCTCCCAAGCCACCACACCAGAGGAAAAGTGAAATAAATGGTTATTCACTTATTCAACCCGTTTTTGTTGAGCATCTACTAAGGAGGAGGTTCTGGGGATAGAGCAATGAACCCAATGGTGCACTGTCTCTGTTCCCATGAACTTCCCGGGAGGCGGAAAGACAGAAAATACCAAAAAAGCAAAGAACCGTGTAATCACTCGTAGTCATGAGGACCGTGGGGGGACTCAGCAGGATGCGGAGAGAGGAGATAGAGGCAGGCAGGGAAGGGCTCCTAAGGATGTGGTTTCTCAGCTCAAGTGGGCAAAGACAGGAAGGCGGGGAGGAGGAGCGCCCAGGGCCCAGACCTGGAACTCTGCCCACGCAGGCTCCCGAGGCGGGGAGGGAGAGCGAGGCGGGGAGCATTGGGTGGGGAGGCGGGCCGAGGCCGGGCAGGTGGACTCAGGTCAGACAGGTTAGCAATTAGAATCTGTCCTAGCCCGGCCGGTGTGGCTCAGTGGTTGAGCGTCAACCGATGAACCAGGAGGTCACGGTTTGATTCCCAGTCAAGGACACATGCACGGGGTGTGGGCTCGATCCCCAGTAGGGGGGCGTGCAGGAGGCAGCCGATCCATGATTCTCTCTCATCGTTGATGTTGCTATCTCTCCCTCCCTCTCCCTTCCTCTCTGAAATGAATAATAATTTTTTAAAACAATAGTACCGCTGATCCTCACAGGGAACCAGCCTGCCCTTCCCCCTCTGCAGGAGAATCAGGGCACCATGACTCAGAGGAGCCACCTCAAAATCACTGACTGGAAACCCCGACTGCAGCTCCACGGCAAAGGGATCGGACTGGATTTGCCAGACTCCCCATGTGACCCAAGCGTGGCCACCTGCCAAAGAGCCGGCGGGAGAGAGAGAAGGCCACTTGCCTTCCTGGCAACACAGACATTTCCAAGCCCTGTCCCTGAATGAAAGAGGCAGCTTAGGGCGTCCGAGGAGCCATTCCCAGTGAGGATTTGGCTTTGGCGAGAGCGGCTGTGGAGCCAGAGGGCTGGGTGCAGCGCCTCTTTGGGTAGCTCACCCATCTTTCTGTGTGGGATGGAGAGGGCTGTGTCCTGAGGCCCTGTGGTGCATGAAGCCACTGCCTTCGCCATCTGCTCCTGCATCGTCCTCCCGGGACATCAGGGAGTGCCTGAGGGTCTGCCTTGGCCCTCTGATAAGGTCTGGCTGTGTGACTCAACTGTGCGCGTCCTCTAACGCCAGGACAGGGATCCTGCGAGAGCTCAGCTGAACGGGAGCCAGAACCAAACTGCAGACAAGCGGCCCAGTTTTGCTTCGGGGCGTGGAGACCCGTGGCTCTGCAGGGAACAGGGTATGTGGCCCATAGCGACCTTGCGGTGAGCTCTTGGCTCTCCTAAAGAAGGTAACACCTGTGGAGGCAGGTTAACGTGTTTCTGAGAATTCCCAGGGCCACCCGAGGGCGTGGCGGCTTGGGTGGGCAGGCTGGGTGCAGGCTGACACCACTGAGGGAAGGGGATCAGCAGATGAGCTCCCGGCAGCCCTGAGCTCTCGGGAGCTGGCTCCCGCAGACGGCTTGCTCAGATGGGAAGGAGAACGAAGGTCCTACGCTGGAGTGGGGTGATCCCAAGTCCCTCATTTGGAGAGATTCCAGCTCTGATGCTTGGATGCCAGGGAGCCGGGATTGTTGGCCTGGGGCGTGGCCCAATTACAAGGACTCGCTCAATAAGTGGGTACAGATGGGCTCAGGTGGGATGTAACATTTGATCATTCCCATTTGGATAAAAAAATGTCTTTGAGTAAGAAGTGGAATTTCAGGGACCTCGAAGAGTGGTAGGCAAGCGGCTGATGGGACTTTAAAACATGGCGGTTGAGCCCGGCCGGTGTGGCTCAGTGGTTGAGTGTCCACCTCTGAATCAGGAGGTCACAGTTCGATTCCCGATCAGGGCACATGCCCAGGTTGCAGGCTTGATCCCCAGTGTGGGGCGTGCAGGAGGCAGCCGATCCATGATTCTCTCTCATCATTGATGTTTCTCTCTCTCTCTCCCTTTCTCTCTGAAATCAATGCAAATAGATTTTTAAAAAACATTTAAAATATATCTATCTGCCCCCAAACATCAGTGGGCATGTGTCACTTACGTGTGGTTATTTCTGGATTGAGACCACAGAACACTTTCATTTCCCATATTGTATACTTGTCTTAACGCTGGAATTTATTACTATGCCATGTATTTTCTGTTTGGGGCAGAAAAACAATCCCGAATTTAAAAGGTTAAAAAAAAAGAAGAAGCTTTTATAAGAATTAATGACATTGTTTCCCACAAGTACAGTCTTTCCCACTTACTTAAAGTAGGATAGGAAGACACACTCTGCATGGTTTCCCCAGCAAAGAATGGAAATTTAAGTTTTTCTAACACTTTTTAGCTGTTGAAAAGATCATCTCATAAAATATAATGGTTACAAGTTTTTTAATGCAATGACATGGGTTTGTTTTGTTTTGTGTGTTTTTTTGTTTTTGTTTTTATTTTGGTTAATCCTCACCCGAGGATATTTTCCCATTGCTCTTGTAGAGAGAGTGGAAGAGAGAGGGAAAGACAGAGAGAAACATCGATGTGAGAGAGACCTACTATGTGAGCACCTACTATGTGCGAGGTGCTAAATTTCCATGAACTCCAAGAGGAAGGAAAGTCAAACTTGACCTAGGAGAGCAGCCTTCAACCAAGGTACGTGCCCTTGACCGGAATTGAATCCGGACTCTTTGGTCAGCAGGCCGACGCTCTGTTCACTGAGTCAAACCGGCTAGGGCACGACATGGGTTTTTAAAGCAAAGTATACAAACTTTGGGGGATTTAAAATGCTATCGGTGACTTAGTAGAGAAAATTACGTTAAAGAATGTTATTAAAACCTACCCTGATACATTTTGCAATAAGGAGTGGATGTTGCTAAACAACTTAATGGAGACATGAATTATGAATCATCCTCTTCACTGAAGTTTCGAGGTACCTATTTTAAAAAGCAACTTTTAAAAGATTCATAGTCTTTCTAATAAAGTAAAGCACTCCAAAAACTAATATGTATATTTAATTTCTATGTTGTAAGATATTCTTGAACAGACTCAAGACTATGGTAGCTTGGTTAAAATACTTTATAACTCAGATAATCAGAGAAAAGTCACAATGACATTACCTTGTGCTTTTAACAAATACGTAATATTTTGAGGGCCAATTGTGTACCATTGTCATAGAAAGTCTGTTTCATTCTCATCTATTCATGATCACCTATGGCCTTTCATGCAAGAGAAACAAAAACTTACCATTTTTATGACTTCTTTAGTCCATTTAAAAAAAATGAGCCATTTTGAGATTAGTGGGTGAAATTTGATGTGTAAGAATAGATTTCGTTTTTGGTAAAACTGTAAAAATAGGTCAAGGTTGACTTTCCTTCCTCTTTGAGTTCACGGAAATTCAGTACCTACCACATGAAAGGTGCTCATGACATATAGCTGACCCTTGGACACCAGGTTTGAACTGCGTGGGTCCACTTACACATGCACTTTTTTTTTCCCCAATAAATAGACAGTTAGCCTTCCCTATCCTCAGGTTTTGCATCTGAGAATTCAACCAACGGCAGATGGAAAACAGTATTTTCCCTCCATTGTTGGGGATCCGAGGATGCAGAGAGCCAACGGTGTGTAGTGTACGACACCATTTTATACTCGGGACTCGAGCATCCGTGAATTTTTACATCTATGGGGGGCAATCCTGGAACCAATTCCCTACAGATACCAAGGGATGACTATAGTTAAGTTTTGGGGAAGTCAAAAGTTATATAAGGAGTTTTGATTATGTCGGGGGGTTGGGATCCCTCACCCCAACTTGTTGGAGAGTCAACTATATTCGTTAAACAACTGACAATGTCCCTGATGCGTCTCTTTCACTAACTTGTTAGGGCCTTCGTATTGCAGGGGTGGAAATTTTTTCCTTTCTTCCCTTTGGCTGGTCTGCTGTTTAAATTGACATAAGACTGCAAGGCGGGCGTAGCTCAGTGGTTGAGCGTCGACCTATGAACCAGCAGGTCACGGTTCGATTCCCGGTCAGGGCACATGCCTAGGTTGTGGGCTCAATCCCCCCAGGTGGGCGGGTGCAGAAGGCAGCAGATCGATGATTCTCTCATCATTGATGTTTCTATCTCTCTCCCCCTCTCCCTTCCTCTCTAAAATAAATAATATATATATTGACATAAGACAGATGAACAGGAGAGAAAGAAACAAATTTAATTTCAGATGTATTGGAATCTTACGAAAATATGAGCCCCAAAGGCAGTCAGACAATTAACTGAGCTGAGGAATGGAATAGGGACTCAGGACTTCAAAGGGGGAGCAGGCTAACTGATAGGGAGACAAGGAGAGCAGATACTTGGTAATCAGATGTTTGCCCGGCCAGGCAAGGGAGTCTTTCAGATAAAACACTTATCTGTGGTAATGGCTCTCTTCCTGGCGTAGGCTCCCTATCGGAAATCTTTCAGGCACTTAAAGGGGAGGTCCAAGTTTTTCCTGCATAGGCTGGGTCTTGATTGCCATCGGCTCAAAATAAGCCACGTGCCAAAGTGGCACATTTTGGGGTGTCATATTCTGCTCCCCTTTAGGATGTTGCTCATCCCTGGAGTATTTGCAATTTTTAAATTTATTAATTGATTTGAGAGAAAGACACACACACACACACACACACACATACACACGCACACACACACACACGCACACACACCGTCACCTCCTGTACATGTCCCCACCAGGAATCAAACCCGAATCGTAGCTATAGGCCCTGACCAGGAATGGAACCTGAAACCTTTTGGTGCATGGGATGATGCTCCAAGCAACTGAGCCACCCTCTCCACACACGACCACATATTTGCATTTTTACAGATTGCCAGAGGAAGTGGGCAACCTGTGCCCAAAGGTATGAGCTGCTAATGGCTGAACCTCAGAGTTCAGGGGGCGATATGTCAAGGTGTGGGATTTCACTGCAGAACCCCTTCACACCACATCACCGGGCAATGACTACTTTGCGTGTCATTGAGTCAGATAGGAGTTGGAGCTATTAAAAGTTGCATTTGGTATACGGCTTAAAGGCAAATTCTTTCTATTTCTTTCTTTTTTAAAAAAATAAGAGAAAGTTTATTCAGAAAGTCACAGAGGTAGGAGTGAGCTGTAGAAGGAATCGGCTTGGGAAACCAGTTACAGAGGCAAAACCAGGGGCCCTTGGCGGTTAGGAGAGAGAAGGATAAAGAAGTTAACACGCCTGGGCTGGGGGAGGAGGGGGAGGGGACAGGCGTGGCCTCCGGGTCCTTCATCCTAAGGGCTTTTAGGAGCTAAGCTGGGGATTTTGGAGGAGGTCCCAGAGGAGGATCTCAAAATAACTGGAATGGTCGATGCTAAAGCAATTCCTGTCCGTGTGTAGACCATGCACTTAGCGTCTGTATTGCTAGGTAGGACCTGAACCCTTGACCCTCAGACCTCAGAGTTCTGGCTCTGTCCCCAGTACCTCAGACACAGACACGCCGCAAGGCTTGTCACAGTGACTGGGGGGTGAGGAACGGTGTCCCCTAAAAGAAACCCAAACACGCCAAACAGCCCCAGCGAGCTGGACCCCGCAGCCACTGTCAGCGATGCGGCCAAAACACGCTTGTATTTAGCCCGGGGCTGCCCCCCTCTGCTGGCGCCGCTATTTTAAGGCACAGAAGGCTGACCACGCGCTGTCCACTAACTACCGTGTTGGGAGGAGGCTGGGTTGAAAAATGCATCTTTGCGCTGCACTCATTGCACAGTGGCTCCTCCGTTAACCTCTTCACGTTTTTAAAAAAATCTTTATTGATTTCAGAGAAGAAGGGAGAGGGAGAGAGAAACATCCACGCTTCCTCCCTCTCCGACCCCTCCCCGTGTTTCTTGGGCACCCCCAAACTCGGAACCCCTGCAGTTAGCCTGTCGCTTTCCTGGCTCTGATGCAACTCGCTTAGCCGAGCCCTGGCAGGGGGAGCGCGAGGGGTCAACCTCCCTCGGCCCCGCCCATTCAGCGCCCGGCCACGCCCCTTCCCTTCCCCATTGGTTCACCGCCTCTTGCGTCACGCCTGCGACGGTGGAGTTGCCCTACCAGCGAGGGGCGGGCGCGGGCGGAGCCAGCGCGCAGGCGCATGCGGGCGGGCGGGTGGGGCCCGGATGCGAAGGAGGGCGGTGTTCCCGGTTTCCTGGGTTACCTGAGGGGCGGGGGCGGGAGCCGGCGGCGGCCGCGGCGAGGACCCGGGATTCGCTGTGTGAGGGGAGCGCGCGGCGGCGGCGGGGGCCGGACCGGAGGTAAAGCGCGGCCTGGAGGGAAGGCGGGGGTTGGGGGAGGGGGGCTGTCAGCCGGGTCTGGGGTCGCGGCCCGACGCCCCGGCGGTGCCTCCTCTCCCGCTTCGGGGCTCGGGAAGCCGCCCGCAGCCTTTTGCAGCCTCGCGCTGCGGCGGGAGCTCGGCGGCGGCCGCGCGGCACCGGCACGAACTTTCTTTCCCGGCGCGGGGTCGGTGGTCCAGTCCCCTGCGCCCTGGACTGTGTGGATCCTCGGGGGCCGCGGCTCCCCGGCCCCGCACCCGTGCTCGGCTGTCCGGATGCCCGGGTGCCCGCGGGGGTGACAGTTTCCCGCGCCCCGGCCCCGCGGCTGCTCGCCCCTTGTCCTCTCCCGCATCCTCTCCCCCGTGCGCTCCCGCCTTTGACGTGCTTTGCCCGGGCTAGAGGGCCTTCGGAGACGCCCGCCGTCGCACCCGGGCATCCCTGGACCTTTGGCTGGGATGCGACCTCTTTCCTCGCCGCCACCTGTGGGATGGAACGGCCTGGGACGGGCCGGCCGGTGTGGTTCAGTGGTTGAGCCTCGACCTATGAACCTGGAGGTCCGGGTTCGATTCCCGGTGGGGCACATGCCCGGGTTGCGGCCTCCATCCCCAGTAGGGGGCGTGCAGGAGGCAGCCGATCAGTGATTCTCTCTCATCATGAATGTTACTCTCTCTCTCCCTTCTTCTCTGAAATCAACGAAAATATATTAAACAAACAAGTTAAAAAAAAAAAAGGCCTGGGAAACACCCAGGGAGCCCCCGGCTCCGCGGAGGGGAGGCCCGCTCACAAGCCTTAAGAAACGCCCCCCAGCCTGGAGGGTTAAAACAAAACAAACCCTTCCCTGTGTGCTCTGCAGGCGGCACACACACCCAGGGCGGGCGCCCACCCGGTGGTTAGGAGGTTTGCCTGCAGCAGGTAGGAAATGTTGGCGTGGAACACGCTGGTGTTGACTTTGGGCCGATGTTTCCTTCGCGGTTGAATTCAGCTTGCGTTTCCCCAGGTCCCTTGCACAGGTTGGTAGGACACACCCAATGGGGCTTTCCTTCCTGGCGAGTCTTGCTTATGCTGCCCAGTTACTCTCCACATCCACACCCAGACGCCCGAGGCGAATGAAGGTGCTGACTCCCAGCTGTGCGTCTTACAGGTGTCGTTCATGCAGATGGAGTGTCTGTTTTAAAGAGCTTTGCAAGTAGCCGGCAACCCGCCCCCCCCCCCCCCCCCCCCCGATAATTCTTGCCGTCATTCGTATTGTTACTACAAAGATCGGAGAGTTTGGACAAAAGGTAGCATAAGGAGAAAATGAGTTACTATATAATTTAATTTATTTTTAAAATATATATTTTATTTATTTCAGAGAGGAAGGGAGAGGGAGAGAGAGAGAGATAGAAACATCAATGATGAGATTCATGGATTGGCTGCCTCCTGGACGCCCCCTACTGGGGATCAAGCCCACAACCTGGGCATGTGCCCTTGACGGGAATAAAACCCGGGACCCTTCAGTGCACAGGCCGAGGTTCCTCAGAGGCTAGCCGCTGAGCCACACCAGCTAGGGCTATTGTTTAATTTACATGAAAGCAATTTATAAACTATGCAATTATGTATAAACTCAGTATTTATTGAGCACCTACTGTGTGCTCCAGTTTTCTAAACAGATACTCCCTTCCCTTCCCCTTCACGGAACTTACATTCTACTAGGGGCGTCTCAGATAATAAACAAATAAAATGTGTGGTCCGTCAAATGGTGTTAAGGACTGAAGAGGAAAAGCAGGGGAGAGGGAGAATAGGGAATGAGAAGAGGGTTGCAATATGTATTTTTTTAATCCTTGTGTTTGATGGTTTAAAATTTTTTGTTAGTCTTCACCTGAGGATATTTTTCCATTGATTTTTAGAGAGAGTGGGAGGGAGGGAGAGCCAGAGAGAGAGAATCGTGGCTGTGAGAGAGACATGGCTGTGGGTTGGTTGCCTCCCCCACATGCCCTAACCAGGGCCTGGGATGGAGCCTGAAACCCAGGTGTGTGCCCTTAACCAGAATCGAACCTGGGACCCTTCTGCCCGCAGGCCAATGCTCTATCCACTGAGCCACACTGGCTAGGGCGAGGGTTGCCATTTTAAGGAGCGGTGGCCAGGGAAGACTTCTTGGAAAAGATGACCTTGCAACATGAGACTGGAAGGAAGTGGAGGGTAATTCGTCCACCTCTGTAGGGGGTGAGTGTTCTGAGGAAGGGCACTTGCAGGAGCCCGTGGGCGGAGCGTATGGGCATGTTGGAGGAGACAGAGGCTGGGCTGGCCTGGGGGAGGGAGTGATAGGAGAGGAGTAGAAACGAGTCCAGGATTAGGTGGGAATGGGAAATCAGAGTGTAAGGCCTGCAGGCCTTTCTAAGGACTCGGCTTCCACTCTGAGTGAGACTCACTGCTTTGGGTGGAGAAGGGATAGAATCAGACTCACTTTCTAAAGAGGCCACTCTGGTGGTTGGATGGAGAGTAGACTTTGTTGGGAGGGGAGAGGGAGGGGCAGTGGCAGAAGCAGGGACATCAGTTCAGGGATTCTTGCCGTGATCCAAGCCAGCGGTGATGCCACATGGGCCCGAGTACCGTTGGCGGGGTGGGTTTCTGGGTACATTGAGGGTCGTAGAGTCCACAGGAGACTTCCAGAACACCGGATTTTATCCTGAGCAAGTAGGAGGATAGAGCAGGCACGTACTGAAGTGAGGCTCATGAGAGGAGCAGTTTGGTGGGGAGAAGGTTAGGAGTGGGTTAGAAGACAATAAATTGGGTATCCGAGTGGTTACAGTGTCGATCTGCAGACCCACGGGTTCAATTCCCCGTCAAGAGCATGTACCTGGGTTGCAGGTTCCCTGGCCTCCGGTAGGAATGCATGCAGGAGGCAACCAATCAGTGGGTCTCACATCAGTGTTTCTCTCTCCCCACCCCCTTCCACTCCCTCTAAAAATTAATTGAGAAAATATCCCCGGTGAGGATTAGCAACAAAAAAAGATTCTTATTAACAAACTGCCCCTCTAATCAGATTCAGAGAGTAAAAAAAGAACATAGATTCTGGAGATTTTAGTGAGCCTGATCATGGTGAATGGTCTTTTGAACATATTGCTGAATTTGGTTTGCTAATATTTTGTTGAGAATTTTTGCATCTATTTTCTTTTTAAAAATATATTTTTATTAATTTCAGAGAGGAAGGGAGAGGGAGAGAGGGAGAAACATCAATGATGAGAGAGAATCATTGATTAACTGCCTCCTGCACGCTCTCTATTGGGGATCAAGCCCGAAACCCGGGCATGTGCCCTGACAGGAATAGAACCGTGACCTCCTGGTTACTAGGTCAATGCTCAACCACTGAGCCACGCCGGCCGGCCTGTATCTCATGTTCATGAGGGATGCTGGCCTATAATTTTCTTTCTTTGTAATGTCTTCGTCTGGTTTTGGAATCAGGGTAAATGGTGACCTTGTAAAATGAGTGTGGGAGCCTTCCTCCTCTTGAATTTTTTGGGAAGGACGGGTGTCATTTCTTTGAGTGTTTGGTAAAATGCACTGGTGCAGCCATCCTGTCAGGCCCAGCCTTCGCTTTTAGCGGGGACACCCCGTGTGCAGGTTAGGGGGAGGCTGCCGCCGTAAGAGACCTGGCTTCTCATCAGGCCTCTGATGTCACCTGTGCGGTGTCTTATTCTTGGGGACCGGATGGAGGAGCGGACACAGGATGGGCAGTTAGTGAGCAACAGCACTCAATCTAGGTACCTGTGAGCGGCCCCACAGGAAGCCTCTACAGGCCGCCCTTTCTGACCCCGTTCCCACCTGTCCGCTAGCACCTCCTCCCCCTCATGGTGACCTTGAGCTTATTTCACGGAGGAAATAGAAACACCCCCATCTCAGTCCTCCCACCGCCAGACACACTCATCACCTGCCCCTGTGCTCGCGGGCGCTGTCGTCCTGGTTGCATTAGGCGACCCATCCCTGCTCTTCTCATGTGGACGTTGGCTCGTTTTCATTCTGCTTACTCACCGTTCCTGAAATGATCTCTCACTCCACTGTTTCATCTGTTTTCAGTTCTCATGCCGTTCAAACATTTCAGCTTACAAATACTCTATCATATCTTTCTTTTTCAAAAATAAACCCGTCGGGGGCTAGGCTCCGCCCTTCAGGACTGGGTTCGGCGGGTAGGGCCAGGCTGGGCCACTTGGGACGAGGCTCGGTGCTTAGGCACTAGCCCAGGGCTGGGCAAACTTTTTGACTCGAGGGCCACAGTGGGCTCTTAAACTGGACCGGAGGGCCGGAACAAAAGCATGGATGGAGTGTTTGTGTGAACTAATATAAATTCAAAGTAAACATCATTACATAAAAGGGTACGGTCTTTTTTTTTTTTTTTTTAGTTTTATTCATTTCAAACGGGCCGGATCCGGCCCGCGGGCTGTAGTTTGCCCACGGCTGCACTAGACAGTGATGGCGAACCTATGACACGCGTGTTAGAGGTGACACGCGAACTCATTTTTTGGGTTGATTTTTCTTTGTTAAATGGCATTTAAATATATAAAATAAATATCAAAAATATAAGTCTTTGTTTTACTATGGTGGCAAAGATCAAAAAATTTCTATATGTGACACGGCACCAGAGTTTAAGTTAGGGTTTTTCAAAATGCTGACACGCTGAGCTCAGAAGGTTCGCCATCACTGGACTAGGATCATCCCTTTGGGACTAGCTTCAGTTGTTAGGGCTGGACTGGACAAAAGAAGAAGAAAAAACCCCCTCTCCTATTCTGGGTTCCCTTCAAGCTACCACCCATTTTGTTGCCATTCTTTAGGACATATTCAGGGATGCTAACCACCGGGCTCAGCCCAGACCCTCATCCCCGCCCCCTTTCCACTCTCTCTAGGCCCCCGCTGTTGAGTATGTCATCACTAGCCACAGGCCTGTCCGTGCGGCGAGCTCTGTTGGACAGCACTGCTCTGGGCTCTCGCATCCATCCAGTCCCTTTAAAATGCATCTGCGCGTGATGGCCCCCAGGCTGAGTCACCCGTGTCAGCCTCTCCACGGGAACTCCAGCTGCTACGCCAGCTGCCGGCGAGACATCCTTTCCTTGGTGTCTGAGCGCTTGTCAAACTGAACATGGCTAAACGGGATGTGGTTTTCCCTCTCCTCCTGCCCCGTCAGCCTTACCTGTCAGCAGGGCTACCCCTCACACAGGTTACAAAACCTTGTCGCCTTTTTGGGGGGCCAGGGGCTCTGAGGGCAGGCGGAAGGAGACCTCCATGCTTAGGAAAGACTGTTCCAGGGGACACCTTGGTTTCCTCTTTCCACACTGCTCTTCAGTCCCTGAAAGCAGGGATGAGTGGCTTTCCCCACTCGGTAGTAATGTTTACCTTTTCCTCTCGCACTCGGCATCCGATGCATCAGACACACGCTCATCTCAGTGTCCTGGAGTGCTCTTTGCCCAGGTACCCTCCTGGTCCCCTTCCCGACTTCCTTCACATTTTGGCTCAGATATCACCTCTTCAGACATACATTCCTGTGCATCCTGAGGAAGTCCGAACCTGCCTTCACAGCCGCCACTCACGCGTTACTGCCCTCTCGTGAGTGTTTGCACCTGCCCACGCGTGGTTACGCTCAGGCAGTTCACACCCAGCACTCATTTCTGTCAGGCATGAATATTTTTAAAAATATACTTTCATTGATTTCAGATAGGAAGGGAGACGGAAAGATAGAAACATCAATGATAAGAGAATCATGGATCAGCTGCCTCCTGCACACCCCTTACTGGGGATCAGCCTGTAACCTGGGCATGTGCCCATGACCGGAATCGAACCCAGGACTCTTCAGTCCACAGGCCGAGGCTTTATCCGCTGAGCCAAATCAGCTCGGGCCGGCATGACTATTTCAGGAGCACCTGACTAGGTCAGAGCCATGTCTGGAAGTATTAGAGGGTTAAGTACCAGAACCTAGTCATTTCAAGTCAGTCTTTAGGTAAAAACAAGCAATAAAACCTCATAGTTTTAAATGTAAATGTTTGTGTTTCTGATCTTTTTTTCTATAATCTTTATCTTATAGCTTGGTCATGAGCACCGACAG
This sequence comes from Myotis daubentonii, assembly GCF_963259705.1. Lineage (NCBI taxonomy): Eukaryota > Metazoa > Chordata > Mammalia > Chiroptera > Vespertilionidae > Myotis > Myotis daubentonii. Next base: position 4,805,341 of record NC_081859.1, on the reverse strand, counting down.
TAACTCTTTGGCACGTGAATTTCTGACCGATGTCAACCGGCTTTGCAATGCAGTGGTCCAGCAGGTGGAGGCCCGGGAAGAGGAGGAGGAGGAGGAGGAGGAGGAGACACACATGGCAGCCCTTGGACAGTACCTTGTCCACGGCCGAGGCTTCCTTTTACTTACCAAGCTAAATTCCACCATTGACCAGGTAACGTTTTCATGTCAAATAACTTTCTTCTTCAGTATCTTATCGTTAATTTTGGGTACATAATTTCTGGGGACGTAGTTTCTGAAAGTCTTTAGATAAAGTCCTGCCTCTCACATCACTCCCACAAAGACAAGGAGCCCCATTTAAGGACATATGTTTATTTGGATACTTTCCAAAATGTCTGAAAAATTTTAGAATTGTAAATGGCCTTTCTTGTAAAGTGGTTTCATATATACTATGTTTGCATCCTAATATCAGTGCAGGAGAACTGTGATTATTAATAAAGTTACAAGATTACAGTAGAGGAACATATGAATTTGCACCTGCAATAAACATCAGCCATGTGTTTGAAAAATTTCGTGTCAACTATGTTTAGGCAGCTTGCTGTATGGGGGGTGAAAGTGGAGAACGCTTTGTGTGAACTGATAATTACTGATCCTCTAGCTTGTATTCCTGTACGTTAGTGCATTGTGTGTTTGCTGAGAGGACTGTATGACGGTGGTATTGTGCTGATTCCTTCTTCTAGAATAAACATTTTAAAGCCAGTAGGAACTAGAGACATGTTTTCATCCAGCCTCCATTTGTAGATGAAAAACAGACGCAGAAACATTAAGTAACTCAGGTTAACCTGAAGCCCAAATGTGATTTATATCTTTATTACATTTTAGGAGAAAAAAATATTTTATGAAAGAAAAACTCTACCATCTGCTTCCTGAGAACGAATTAATGTATCAGAGTATTTCAGTTAACTTGAATTGATAAGATTATAAGGTCTCCGTAGCACCAGTTTGACGGGCATGTCTGACCGCTTTAAATGTCACTGGCGTTAGATGCACTCTTATCCATTGTTAAACTTCTGTGATACGACAGCACATTTCTAATGAATACGTTTGTTGGATAAATACAGACATTAACACTGAACACCGCCTCTGTTTTCACTGTAAGCTCAGGAACCCAACACATATAAGGAAGTATTTGTTCGCTGTGGTGCTCACCTGTCACGGAACATTCTGGAATATTTGCAGGTTTATGTAATTTTATTCTTTTTCATGAATGTGGTTTATTAAATGTGTCACTAAATGTAATTTAAGTTTTATATATTTGTGTGACCAGGAAAAGTTATTTGTTAGACCGCATGTAGTGATTTTTTTATTTTGAAATCTTGATGATTTCATATTCATCTCATACTCTGTTCGTCTTTCCCCACATTAGAACAACTCAGTGCTTTCTCTTTTTAAAAGATACTGTATAAATAACATCATAAATATTGAGGAGCAAATGTTGAGAGAAACTAAAAAAGACCCAAATAAATTCAGAACTACGTGATATACATATATTGGAAAAATCAGTATTGTAAAGATACTGTTTTCTCCAAATTGATCTATAGATTCCAGTGCAATTCCAATCAAAGTCTCAATGGCTTTTTTTAAATCCTCACCTGAGGATATGCTTACAGAGAGGAAGGGCGTGAGAGAGAGAGAGAAACATTGATATGAGAGAGAAACATCCATTGGTTGCCTTCTGTACATGCCTCGACCGGGGATTGAGCCACAGCCCAGGCGTGTGCCCTGACCAGGGACTGAACAGGCAACCGTTTGGTGCACAGGATAATGTTCAGCTCACTGAGCCACTCTGGTCAGGCACAAAGGCTTTTTCTCAATGACAGCATTATTGAGATATATTTCACATGTAGAATTCACCTATTTCATATGTACAAAATCCAGTGTTCTTTAGTGTAGACACAGTCAGTTTTAGAATATTTCCATCACCTCCGATAGAACCCCTACGCTTTCTCCTGTCAATCACCTATTCCTTCCACTTTCCTGAGTCTAAGCAAACACTAATCTACTTTGGATCTCTATAGATTTTCTGCTTTCGCTTTTAAGTCATGAAATAACTTTTAATATATTATTCAATGACTGCAATCATTCAAGTCATCGTTGAATAATATGTTTTCCTGTGGTGATATTTTTTAATCCCTTCTTTTCCCCATCACTTACTTTTTGGAATATCTGTAGCAGTGATAGTAGGAACAGTGGAAGTAGAGTGACATTAATAGCCTATTAAAACTAGGGCTTATCAATATTTAATTGCTTAAACCAGGGAACGAAACATGGTCATTTGGATCCTGAAGGGGAATTTAATTGCACAAGATTTAATCATTTAAGGCGGAGTCAGAACACTGGGTTCCAGGCTGCACATCTCAGGAGGAACTTGAGCTCTTACGCCCCCTTCTCCCCTTTCTACGTGTAGTAAATGCACAGATGTTACGTGTATTTGGGATGTTCTAACAAATATATTCACCATGTGGCCACCACCCTGTCAATGTGTAGGACATCCCACCCCTTAGGGAGGTTGCCAGCTCTTGTCAGTCAGTCCCTCCGGGCCCCTGCAGGATGCCGTTCTGACGTGTGGCCTCCGAGGGTGGTTCGGCTGGTCCTGGGACTTCATGTAAAGTATGTGCTCTTGTGTCGCAGAGGTTCTCCCATCGCGTGAGTCAGCAGCTCATGCTTTCTGTTTCTGATGGGCGTCTTCTTGTCTGGAGGCCACGGTTTGTTTACTTTCCCCTGCTGTTTCACCGTTTGGGTCAGAGCCATCTGGCTATTCTGAATAAACCTGCTGTGAATATACTTTCATTTCTCCTGGGCAAATATCGCGGCATACAGTTGCTATGAGAATCAGACTGTTTTCAAAGTGGTAGCGCCACTTCATTCTCACGGCAATGTATGAGGACCCTGTGCTCTCATAGCCGCTCTCACCCGCTGCTGTTTGCATCCCTCTGACAGCTGGCACTGCCCGTCGATAGTGGTGGCATTGTGGAGTATAAAGTCGCATCGCGCTGCGGTTTCGGCGTGCAGCCCTCTGACTACTAATGGCATTGAGCACTTTTCTGTGTGCTTACTGGCCATTTATTATTTCCTTTGTAAGTGTCTGTTCAAGTTTTGTGCCCATTTTTTTTTTCATTTTAAAAACAATTTCTCAGAGACGGTGAGTACATGAAATCAACACTGACCATTGTACTGCACAAGAATATAAATTATGCCATGAGGAATCACATGGCTATGTGTACATTAACCCCCAAAATTAAACATAAATTTGCTGTGCTTATGTTATGCATGACTTTCCTTCTTCCCCTCTTTCTCTCTCTCTTTCTTACGTTTGGGTTGTGCCCATTCAGCTGTGTTAGTTCTGGAAACAGTCCACGTTTCTTGGCATGTCTTCCTGAGGTCCTCGAACCCACTGCCCCGAGCCCGCTGCCTTTGCAGCTTCAGGGATAGTGGTCTGGTGTGGGATCTCAGCCCTTCTCCCGATTCACTCGCCCTTCCTCTCCTGTCCGCCTCCCGTGCCCCCACCCCTTGGATGGCTAGGCTGGGCAGTTAATATAAAATCCAGCCTAAACAATCGTGTGGTGAAAGGGATCGTGCCTGACACCTGGTCGTCGGCACGTAAAATATGTTTCCTGAATTCACTGAAAAATTACCAGCCAATGAGACTTCTTTTACTGGGTATTATGCTATGGGGAATTGAAAAAGGAATGACAGTCATTTCCCTGCACAGGGGAAGCATAAAATGTGAGTACTGCATGAGGAGTGGATGATTTGTATAGATGGGCCGTCTAGGCTAGCCAGGGGCGGGATCTGTCTGTGGCACGTGTGGCCGACCATGGCCCGTCAAGAACATTCCGCTTGGATGGTAAGAGGTAACACCCATTATTCCTCTGGACGCTGTGGTTTGCAACAGCAGGCTGTCCACAAATAAGAAGAAAAGATCTGATGACTTGCAAAGGATTAGAATACGCATGCGGCTTTAGGACTGGGAGGGAGAAATACCTCTGGGCGGACACGATCACTGAAAGGTACTAGGTCTGGAAGGTTAGGGAGAGTGCCCCCGTGGTGAACTGCTAGAAATGGTGGTGATGATGCAAGGAGAGAACCGTGCTCCCCTGCTGCATCGGGCAGTGGGAGATGACAGTGTCCTCAGGGCAGCAGTGCCAGCAGAGGGGGCAACCCCCCAACCTGCACTTGCTTCCCTCTCCCTCTTCGGGTTTCCGAGAGCTAGTGCCCTTGGTGGAGTGGGGCCACGCGCATGGTCCTGAGTGGGGAGGACAGGAATCCTGGGTGGGTGCAGGATGAAGGCCTCACAGGGGAGGTGTGGGGGGCTGGGCCTGGAAGGCAGTGAGCCAGCGCGCCCTTAGCTGGGTGGGAAGGAGTAGAGAAGTCCCGGGCAGCGTCTTGCGGAGCCAGGAGCCGGAGCCTGTGCATGGGGCAGTGACGATGGGCCAGTGTCCTGTTGGGGACCCAGGGTTCAGCGACAAGGACAGCGTGTCCGGAGCACTTCACACATCTTCGAGGTTTCTGCAAGCTCCCGTAGAATGTTACAGCCTCTTCTGCTCAAGGGAAGTGCCCAGAATGGGCGTGGAGGTTTTTAAGTGTAATTGTGCTGGATACCTTTTGCTGGCATCCTACAGAATGCTGAGGTTCAGACAGCCTGAGCTATGCCTGGAAGGCATCTGGACATCTTCAGACTTGTTATTTTTTAAGTAAAGAATAAAGTCTTTCATGAAGATAGTGTTTATAAAAACCCAACTAGGTCCTAGGCATTGGGTGCAGAGGGCGTGATGCTAAGCACTGGGGCCTGCGCCCTGGAGCCCAGGCTTGGAGGGAGGGCTGGGAAGTGTGTTGGAGAAGCTTCCCGTGGTTTGGAGGTAAATTCAGCCTCTTGTGTGCAGCCCGCGAGGCCGTAGTAGGTCTGGCACCGCCTGCCTCGCTGACCCTGTGCTCTCCCCGTCCGCCCTTTCTATTCTTTACGTGCTTCCTAGGAGCAGTGGCCTCCACATCTTTGCACGGATTCCTTCTCACCAATTAAGTATCTGCTCCAGTGGCCGCTCCTGAATAGGCTGCAAATGCCCCCTCACCCCTCTGTCACTCCTCCTCCGTTCATTGTCTTCATTGTATTTGAAACCGTCCTCATGCGGATCTGACGGGTCACCCTGCCTCCTCACTCACGATGTGAGGAATTACACTTGACGTGTCATTACTTCCTTGGCCACCGTGTCCCAGGGGTCCCGCTCCAGTTCTGTCGCTCCAGTCACGCCTCTGACTGACAGGCTCGCACCTTTCTGTGCCTCCTGTCCGAGCACCTGTGCCACACCCGGGCCCCGACTCACGCCGCGTGCCTTCTGTTCTCTAACTGTGTGTGTGTGTATCTTATGGACCAAACGAGGGGACCTTCTCCAGGGCTCGGGCCATCTCCTCCAGGAAGGGTAAGACAGTAAGTGCTGTAGACACAGTGTGCTGACCGTAAACACTGGATTACCTTCACTAATATGTCTTTCTTTTTACATATTACTTGTTAATGTCTGTTTCTCTTTTTAAAATTGTGTTCTCTGAGTCTTACATTTAACTGCATGAGGATGTTTTTCTAATAACTTTATATTATTGGTTTGCTAATTAATAGGACTTAGCTTTTCATTTTCACCCGGCAAATTGTTTTCGTAGGTGAGGAATTCTTGCAATGTGCATGGTGCTCTGGCAGCTATTTTAAAAAATCAGCAAGAACATGCTAAATACCGTCAGCTACTCTTACATTCTTCTGTCTTTGGAAAGGTTTATAAATTGAAGAGTATCACAGCTTTCATTGGATTTGAGATAAGTTAGTTTGGTTTTTAGCTTCTCAAATGCAATCTTTCAGGGGCAAGGATTTTTTGGTTAAAAGTAAGACAAGGTATTAGGAATTAATGAGCCTCCTGCCCTCGGAACATGAAGGGGTTTTCCATGTCTAATCCAGGCGCTGACATGCAGAGAGGAGCTCCTCACTCTTCTGCTGTCGCTCCTCCCGCTGGTGTGGAAGATTCCTGTGGAGGAAGAAAGGGCGGCAGGTATGTCCTTCTCTTTCTTTTTTTACTGCAATGGCACTCTCCGGAAATACTTTGCGTGATGGTCGCTTTTAACTTCAGTCTTAGAGAATATTTGGTATCTGTTGTATGATTTTGAGATAATTCGGGGAAATTGTAAAGTTCTTAAGTTACATCAGGGCTATAGCCTAAATACTGGACTATGTTGGAGAACATAATAAATCCCTCTATCTTAATTGACTGCACTATTGCAGGAGGCTTGTAAAATGGCGTGAACAGTGTGGTGATGTATAGCCTAGAGCAGCGGTTCTCAACCTGTGGGTCACGACCCCTTTGGGGGTTGAACGATCCTTTCACAGGGGTTGCCTAAGACCATCGGGAAACACTTATATAATTACATATTGTTTTTGTGGTTAATCACTATGCTTTAATTATGTTCAATTTGTAACAATGAAAATACATCCTGCATATCAGATATTTACATTATGATTCATAACAGTAGCAAAATTTCAGTTATGAAGTAGCAACGAAAATAATTTTATGTTGGGGGTCACCACAACATGAGGAACTGTATGAAAGGGTCGCGGCATTAGGAAGGTTGAGAACCACTGGCCTAGAGTCTCTTATGGTTTTAAATTAGATTCATTTTTCCAATTCTGTTCTCCTTTGTTGTTTTCAGATCAGTTCGTATCCTTTGAGCTAATACCACCTGGTACTTATCATGAGAAAGATAAGTGTGGGGGAAGTGACCGAGGGACATAATAATGGCTAAAGGAGAATAGCCCAGAGCCAGGGGACTGAGGTTAAACTCCTAAAATGGGTGCTAAGTACAAATTGAGTTTGAAGACATATTAAGGCATTCTAAAATTTCCTTTTTTGTTTCCTTAGATTTTAATCTGCCGTTCTCAGTTGATATAATCCTGACCAAAGAAAAGAACTTAAGTTCACAAAGATCTACTCAGGAAAAATTATATTTAGAAGGCAGTGCTCCATCGGGTCAGGTTTCTGCAAAAGTGAAAAGCAGACGACAGCGTAAAGCCACCCACGCCTGTTCCCTAAGAGATGCAAGAAAGACGCAGCTCTCCACCTCGGGCTCAGAGGCCGACTCAGACGATAGAAGGCCCCGGCGGCCCCACCAGCTGCAGCCTCTTGTAGCCCAGGCTTCTAAAGAAGGCGCGCTTGCAGCTCGCCCCAACCGCTTGTCAACCAGAGAACAGACTCCCCCTGAGACCATGGCTTCGGGAAGTTTCCAAGAGATGATGCCAAGCCAGGAGGCAAACACGGACATTTTAAGTGAGCCAGCTGCCTTGTCTGTTATCAGTCACATGAGCAATTCTCCATTTGACTTATGCCATGTTCTGTTATCTTTATTAGAGAAAGTCTGTAAGTTTGACATGAACTTGAATCATAATTCTGCCCTGGCAGCCAGCGTCGTGCCCACGCTGACCGAGTTCCTCGCAGGCTTTGGGGACTGCTGTGATCTCGGGGACAACGCGGAGAGCCAGGTGGTTGCTGCAGGTTGGACTGAGGAGCCAGTGGCCTTGGTGCAACGGCTGCTTTTCCGGACAGTGTTGCATCTCATGTCAGTGGATGTGAGTGCTGCAGGGGCGATGCCGGACAGCCTCAAAAAGAATTTAACCGAGTTGCTCAGAGCAGCTTTAAAGATTAGAACTTGCCTAGAAAAGCAGCCTGACCCCTTCGCCCCGAGACAGAAGACGACCCTGCAGGAGGTGCGGGAAGGGTTTGTGTTTTCCCGCTATCGGCACCGAGCCCTCCTGTTGCCCGAGCTTCTGGAAGGGGTGCTGCAGCTCCTCACCTGCTGCCTCCACAGCGCAGCCTCAAACCCCTTCTTCTTCAGCCAAGCCATGGACCTGGTTCAGGAGTTCATCCAGCACCACGGGTTCCACTTGTTCGAGACAGCAGTCCTGCAAATGGAGTGGCTGATCTTAAGAGACGGCGTCCCTGCCGAGGCCTCGGAACGTCTGCGAGCCCTGATAAACGGCGTCCTGAAGATAATGAGCGCCGTCAAAAAGGTGAAGTCGGAGCAGCTCCATCAGTCCATGTGCACCAGGAAGAGGCACAGGCGGTGTGAATATTCCCACTTCATGCGTCACCACCGAGATCTCTCGGGGCTCCTGGTCTCGGCTTTTAAAAACCAGGTTTCCAAAAACCCCTTCGAGGAGAGCCCGGATGGCGCTGTGCACTACCCTGAGCGGTGCTGCTGCCTGGCCGTGTGCGCGCACCAGTGCCTGCGCCTGCTGCAGCAGGCCTCCCTGAGCAGCACGTGCGTGCAGGTCCTGGCCGGCGTCCAGGACGTGGGGCTGTGCTGCTGCATGGACCCCAAGTCCGTCATCGTCCCTTTGCTCCACGCTTTTCAGCTGCCGGCACTGAAGAATTTCCAGCAGCAGATCCTGAACGTCCTAAGCAGACTTCTTTTAGATCAGTTAGGAGGCGCCGAGATGCCGCCACGAATGAAAAAGGCAGCTTGCAATATTTGTACCGTTGACTCGGATCAACTGGCCAAATTAGAAGAAACGCTGCAGGGGCCTGCGCGGGACGAGGAGCCTTCCTGGGGGCTGCCCAGTCCCTACAGGTGCCCCGGCATCCTGCCCAGCAGCGGCTCTGAGGACTCGTTGTGGAGATGGGATGCCTTAGAGGCGTATCAGAATTTCGTGTTTGAAGAAGACCGGTTACATAGTGTGCAGATTGCAAACCACATTTGCAGTTTAATGCAGAAAGGCAATGTGGTGGTTCGCTGGAAACTGTATAATTACATCTTCAACCCTGTGCTCCAGAGAGGAGTAGAACTGGCCCGTCACTGCCAGCACCCTGGCGTTCCTCCAGCCCAGACGCACGTGTGTGGCCGTCAGAACCAGTGCTTGCCTCTCGAAGTGCTTCAGGTTTATTTAAAAACGCTGCCGTCCCTGCTGAAGTCAAGGTGTGTGTGTGTGGGGGGGGGGGGCGGGGGCGTGTATTTTCCTTATTGTATGCTTTTGAGTCATCTGGGCCCTTTATTCTTTCATAGGATTTCATTGTAGTTTAACAACAGGTAAGTTACCATCCCGTGTCAGATAATTTTTTTAAGTTTATGTATTTTTTTATTGGGTGGTTATAGAGGAGAGGATAGAGCCATTGATTTTAATTTCTTGGTAAAAAAAAAAAAAAGAAGAAAGAAAGAAAGTTTTAAATATATTTTTGAGAGAAAATGGACACAACACATATCCAGTAGCAGGGGCAAGGTTAAATTAATAGTTGTATATTTACTTTAGGGAATATTATTAACCATTAAAAATAATGCTTACAAAGATCACTTTGGGACATGAGAAAATACTTATACTATTTTATCGATGAGATATACAAAATTCAAAATATCACCAACTGTATAAAATTTGCATGTATATAAAATATTTATTGAGGCAGTAGAATTAAGGAGATTATTATTTTTAAATGTCATATTTATACTTATTACCTAAGCAATGTATGAAGAAAAATTATAAAATACAGAAAAGCAAAAGAGAAGAAAATTAAAATTACTTAGAATTTCACCAGTGAGCTTTCCAGATTTTGTGATGATCAAGTCTGGTACTTAAAAAATAGTTTTATAAATAAAGCTTGCTTCAGGTAGGTAGCCTGGCCTTTCAAATTAATATATGCACCATTCTAAAAACTTACAATAAAATACAACCCATGTATCATAATTATCTTTACAATCATTTTTTTAAATTCCTGGCATTCCGACATTGATTCGATGGAACTGACTTGATTTGAAAGCTTGTAACTCATTGGTGTATTGGCGGACAACTTGGCTGTTCGCTGCACGGGTTTATATTAAAGCTATTGCCAGGGGTCCAGTGATGCAGACCCTGAGTCTCACCTGAGACAGCTGAGATCTGCAGATCTGTAGTTGGGCTCTTCCTTAGTGAGCCGCAGGCAGAGGAACAAAGAGACACACAGATGTCTGCCTGTTTCCGAGCGTCCAGCTGAGTGTGCTGGCGCTTGGGCATCTAGAACTTATATAGAATCTGCTATTTGGGGCAAAGTATTCTTCCCTGAATTGCTTCATTTAACTTGGGACGCATATAATTCATTCTTTCTAAATGTTGAAGCCACATGTTCCTATATAATAAAAGGCTAATATGCAAATTGTCCCCTTGACTAGATTCTGATGGGCCTCTTCCCGTCCCCCCATCCCCTGCCCCAATCGGGGGTGGGCTGATCGGCCGCCCATGGCCGCTCCCCCCGGCCAGCCTGGCCCTATCAGCCCCGATCGGGGCGGGCGGCTAGCCCCCAGTGGTGCACAAATCCGTGCAGCAGGCCTCTAGTCTATGTACTAGAGGCCCGGTGCGAGGCCCGGTGCATGGATTCATGCACCAGTGGGGTCCCTCGGCCTGGCCTGCCGGGATCAGGCCAAAACCAGCTCTCCGACATCCCCTGAGGGGTCCCAGATCATAAGAGAGCTCAGGCCAGGCCTAGGGACCCCTGAGGTGCATGATCAGGGCCAGGGAGGGGCTGTGGGATGGCTCCAGGGCATGTCTGGCCCATCTTGCCCAGTCCCCATCAGCCAGACCCCAGCAGCAAGCTAACCTACAGATCAGAGTGTCTGCCTCCTGGTGGTCAGTGCGCATCATAGCCACTGGTCAAACGGTTGAATGAATGGTCAGAGACTTAGCATATTAGGCTTTTATTATACAGGATATATATTTGGTGTTTGGAGAGGGATATGAAAATCATTAGAAAGTAACGAGATCCTGGTCACATCTTAGATCTTAAACCACATTATTGATTAATCAAATTTGGTAGTGTTTGTTTAGTGTATGCCACGTGCAGCAATGACATTTAAATAGTGTATGTACCAAAAATATTTAATATTAAAACCAGTTTTAAGTTTGGTTAAAATAAACAAATAGTACATGTACCTTTTTATAAATGATCTGTTTATCTGTAAACCTTTTGTATGTTTCTTTCTCTCACAGGGTAATAAGAGATTTGTTTTTAAGTTGTAATGGAGTAAGTCAAATAATTGAACTAAATTACTTAGATGGTATTCGAGGTCATTCCCTAAAAGCATTTGAAACTCTGATAATCAGCCTTGGGGAGCAACAGAAAGACTCTTCGATTCCAGGGACTGATGGGCTAGATGGGGAATCCAAGGAGCCGGCATCCTTCCACGCAGGCACCTCTGTCCACAGCCAGCAGGCGTTTTCAGACTCTCCTCAGAGTCTCAGCAAGTTCTACGCCAGCCTCAGAGAAGCCCACCCGAAGAGACGCAAGTCCGCCCCCCACGACGCCCACCTCCACACGATCAACCTCTTCCTCTGCGTGGCGTTCCTGTGTGTCAGCAAAGAGGCCGACTCCGACGGGGAGTCCGCCATCGATTCGGAGGACACCTCCGGCTACGACAGCACGGCCAGCGAGCCCCTGTGCCAGGAGCTGCCCTCCCTGCCTCTGGAGAGCCTGGTTTTGCCGCCCCCCGAGCGCATGCACCAGGCGGCCGACATCTGGTCCATGTGTCGCTGGATCTACATGCTGAGCCCAGCCTTCCAGAAGCAGCTCTGCAGGCTGGGCGGGGTCCGGGTGTGCCATAAGCTGATATTCATGATCATCCAGAGGCTGTTCCGGGGTCCCGACGAGGAGCACGGGAAGAAGGAGGACCAGGAGCCACTGAGAACTGCCCATGTGGAGGTTGCTGTGGAGGAGGACTCGGGCTCCTCGGCTGTGAGAAGCGCCCCCACCCCGTCCGGCCCTGGCGGTCCAAAGGGGAGTGCTGGCAGTGTAGGTGCATCAGAGTCACGTGCTGCTTCCACAAACGGGGATCCGATTCCCGCTGCTGGAGCTGCTCCTGAGGAAGCAAAGGGGCCTGCAGGTCGACCAAGTGATGCCTCACTTCAGAGCATCCGACTGCTGGAAGCCCTTCTGGCCATCTGTCTGCACGGCTCCAGAGCTAGTCAGCACCGGGCGGAATTGGAGCCACCCGGCCAGGTAATGATGTGGCTGTCATGTGATGTGTACTTTCTAAAGTTCTAAGTTTTAAGAAGCGCCTGTGTGTTTAGCACCCCCGTGCCAGGTGCTGGGGAGGACACAGGAGCACAGGACCAGTCCTTGTCCTCAGGAAACGCACAGTTTAAGCTTTGTCACATGCAGAACCCACACGCGACACAGTCCCCAGCTAAAAGGCATTAGGTAGGCAGTAAGCAGGAGCTGAGTGACAATGACGTGTTTCCGAGTTCTTGCGTGGCTTGTGCGCTGCTCTCCGGTGGGGACAAGCCCTGTGGGCATCCGGGCTCCAGAGCTTTCCCTCGATGAGGTGGGGCCTAGACCTTTATTCCGAACTTTCTTTGCCTGGGTTCTTCCCCTCGCATATTCTGCTTTCCTCCTGCTAGCACTTCTCAACATAGAAGGAACCCCAGTTTCAGGCCCTGCTCCTAAGGAACCTTCGAATCTGGCAGGTCCCTTCTTCCCTGACTCGCCACCATCACTGTTCATCCGCCGCCTCTCCTGCTGCCTCCATGTTGCTCCTGTCCAAGCGTCCCGATGCTCCCTCGTTGCTCCCAATTACAACCCACGCCCCTTAGTGTGGCTACAAAGCCCCTCACAGTCTCGCTTCCTCTTCCTTGTTGGGCCTCACTTCCTGCCATCCTTCACCGGGGGCCACTGCACGCCGAGCTGACCTCTACTAAGACGCCATTCTCTGTCCTTCCGTGCGTGTTCTTCGACCGGCACGTCTTCTCTGTCCGTGTGCCTGCTGCTCCTATGGGTTCTCCATCGTTTGCCTCCTACAGCCCTCCTCTGGGCATCTTCCCAGGCCTCCCGGCACCTGCTCTCTTTCTGTTCTCAGAGGACTTTGTTTATGGCTCTAGTATGGTCGCCATCATAGCTTGTCTGTATGTGTCTGTGCCTCACGTGGGATTGAAAACTCCTTAAGGTAGAGTTCCTTTCAAGGACAGGAGTAAAAGGGGAGAGAAAAGGATGAGAGTATAAGTACTTCTTAGAGTCTCAAAGAATTTATAAAATCTAGAGGTGGTTAATCAACCTGAACTTTCCACTCATCATTTTGTGATATAATTAATTTACGATACATGGAAATTCAAAACCAAATAAGGTAACTAAAGCATTTAATAAATAAAACTGTTAATAATTGTAACAGTTGATGTTTACGTAAGGGTATTCATATAGTCATTTTACTTTCATATCAACTGCAGATAAACGGACTGCCTTTCTATCTATAATAATAAAAGCGTAATATGCTAATTAGACTGGACAGCCGAATGACCTTCCGGACGTCCTTCTGGATGACTTCCAGACAAAGCCAGGGCTGCGAGGGCCGAGCACCTTGCACGATTTTCGTGCGTCGGGCCTCTAGTTTATTAATATTAACTTATCTGTCACTTTCATTTTTTTCTTGAAGCATTTTATTAATATTCTTAGTCTCTTTTATTTTACCTTAGAACTTGTCTGTGGAAAATATATTGTTTGAAATGAGGGACCATCTTTCCCGGTCAAAGGTGATTGAGACGGAATTGGCAAAACCTTTATTCGATGCCCTGCTCCGAGTTGCGCTGGGGAATCACGCGGCAGATTTTGAACACAGTGATGCTGTGACTGAGAAGGTACGAGTAACATGCAGTCGTGCTGTCGGGGGGGGAGGGGGGGACAGCAGAAGCAGAAGAGTGTGGGATGGGACTTCATGGGTGAATGTGGTTAGAGCACATGGCCCGGAGTTGGTGAGTTCCATGAACAGATGTGTAAAAATAGAAGACATTTTACTAGCATTAAGTTGTAAGAAGTATAATTTCACCTCATTGTGGTTTTTAGTCATTTCCATTATATAACTAGAATGTAATTTGTTAGGCTTAGTTTTCGGTGAAACTGAGATGACCCTAGCTCAATCTGCTAGAGCAGTGGTTCTCAACCTTCTGGCCCTTTAAATACAGTTCCTCATGTTGTGACCCAATCATAAAATTATTTTCGTTGCTACTTCATAACTGTCATGTTGCTACTGTGATGAATCGTCATGGAAATATCTGATATTCAGGATGGTCTTAGGTGACCCCTGTGAAAGGGTCATTCGACCGCCAAAGGGGTCGTGACCCACAGGTTGAGAACCTCTGTGCTAGAGTGACCTCCCACGCATGGTTGAGGTTAGTCAAGTTGTCTGAGAAATTGTGCTGCGTGAATTTCATAACTCACAGTGGTAAATATCAATTCATAGGATTTTTTTCTTAAAGGAAATACTGAAACTTCTTAAAATGACAGCTGCATAATAAATATTATATTCCTAAAGGTGAGCAGATGTTACACTTTTTGCCTTTTAATCGCACCAATCTTGCAGAGTCCTCAGTCTGAAGAAGAATTGTCATCCCAACCTGGAGCGTTTCCAGAAGAAGCGGAGGGTACCTCATGTGGTTTTAAACTTCTGGTGGAAGAAGAAGGTTATGAAGCAGACAGTGAGAGCAGTTCTGAGGACAGTGGAGCCCGGGATGATGGTAACATATCAGGAAGTACTTGTGATTCCATTTGCAAGTCAGATTATTAATTAGCAAAACGGTTTGTAATAATATTACTTTACAATCGGTGTTGCCTTACAATTTAAGAAGCGCGTTGCATCATCATTTCATTGGGTCTTCACCATGAATTCTGGCACTTGTTTGTGTCTGCGGTTGGAAACACCGAGGTAGATCTTGTTGTCACAGACGTTGACCTAAGAATACAGGGGAGAGCAAGTGCCTGCTTTCACATATATTCCAGTGAAAAAGACAGTCAGCAGCATGAAGAAGGACCTGATGGACCATAGCAGGTTGTTTTGTTTGTTTTTACCAAACACAGAGTGAAAAGAACTAAAAAACAAATTGAAGGGATATGTCTGTGAATATGTAGAGGGGTAAGAAAAATAGGCTAATAGATAATAAATAACAATACTAGAATAAACTCTTTTGCATACTCATGACTGTAAACCTACTTTTGCCAACTCCTGTGTACACATATACATACAGCTAACTTGATTTATTAAACTATTTTTGCTTCTTTTCTAGTTTTATTGAGATATGATTGATATATATCAGTATATAAGTTTTGATAAACCACTTGATGGTTTGATTTACATATATTGTGAAATGATTACCACATAGGTTTGGTCAACATCCATCATCTCCTATAGACACGATAACAAGAAAAAAATTTCTCTTTGTGTTGAGAACTCTGAAGATCTACCCTCTTCACAGCTTTCCTATGTGTCACACAGCGGGTTAACCATAGTCACCGTGTCGCACATTACGTCCCTAGCGCTCATTGATCTTCTAACTGGAAGTTTGTACCTTTCACCATCTTCCTCCAGTTCCCCTCCCCCACCCCCCAAGCATGTGCTTTTGAAAAACATTGATTTAATGGTGTTGGTTTGATCAGAGTACAGTCATGATTTTATAATGACAGATTGCTTCCTTTTTGTAAGTTTGCTAACTAGATGTTAATTTAAGGAATTCTGACCTAGCTAGAAATTTATAAAATTCTTATCTGTGTGGACACTGTTTAAGGGCACAGTGTCTCTTTTAAGAGCATGTAAGTTAAACTTCCCGGAATGTAATATCTAGTGAGACAGTGTCTGTGTTTTTCTCACTTACGAAGAAGAAAGAGTACAGAATTTCTCCAACCTACAGCCAAGCCTACCATTTTCAGAGATATGGGCAGGCAAAGAAAGAAGTGCCTTGTGAGTCAGGTTTTTGGGGGTCAGAAAGTTTGGGGTAGTATTTTTTTTTCAGTATGTCAGGGGAATGTGTTAAATCTGTATCACCTACATGTCTGTGAAACTTGCTCTTGAGAATATTTGTAGTTCTGTTGAAGATCAAAATTACTTTGAAGGCTACTCATTTATCTTCATAGTATCCATAAGACGCCCTGACCGGTTTGGCTCAGTGGATGGAGCGTTGGCTTGTGGACTGAAGAGTCCCAGGTTCGATTCCGGTCAAGCGCATGTACCTTGGTTGCGGGCACATCCCCAGTACAGGGTGTGCAGGAGGCAGCTGATCGATGTCTCTCTCTCATCGATGTTTCTAACTCTCTATCCCTCTCCCTTCCTCTCTGTAAAAAATCAATAAAATATATTTAAAAAAAATTTTTTTTAAAAAAGTATCCATAAGACGTGATTACTCAGGATATTTGCCATAATAAAAAGGCACGTTGTAGGAAAAGGTTTTGTGAGCATCTTATACACAGCACTTTCGCCACTACAACTTTCAAATGATGAATGAGATTTGAAATACCTAGTCAGTGTTTAGGGAATGAAAATAATCTTTTCTTTTCCCCTTCCAGGGGTAGACGTAAAGCCTGAAGCAAAAGTTTTCATTGCATTAAGCAGTCCAAATGACTTACTTGAAAACCTCACTCAGGGAGAAATAATCTATCCTGAGATTTGCATGCTGGAATTAAATTTGCTTTCTACTAGTAAAGCCAAACTTGATGTGCTTGCCCACGTATTTGAGAGTTTTTTGAAAATCATCAGGCAGAAAGAAAAGAATATTTTTCTACTCATTCAACAGGTAAAAGATGTATTTAGTTAAATGAGACCAATACTTATCCCACTCGTGCCCCAAATACTCATTTCCTTATTTATAACCCAACTTGTCTGAAAATTACCTGAGATGATTACTTACCCTTTATGATACCTTGTCCGTGTTTTTTAGCTACTAGTGGTATTCTAAAAATCTTCTATTCCATAGTTCTCTAAAGTAGCATAAGAAATTAATGATGTCATTGGCTAACTAATAATGCCTCCTATTATATTTCTGAGAATGGGTAATATTTTTAAAATTGTATTTAATTTTAATGTTTGGTCATTGTTTTGAAAAATTAGAAAACAAAAGCAGTATGAAAAATAAAATGAAAATTGTGTATAATCCTACACATAGCCTTCTTTTTAGTCATTTTAAATATATATATGTATATACAGTAAACATTCAAATAATTTATTCATTACACTTGTTTCATGCTTTAATGAGGTAAGAAATTTAACTTATTATGTTTTGTTTTTTTCATCTTCAGGGAACTGTGAAAAATCTTTTAGGAGGGTTCTTGAGTATTTTAACACAGGCTGATTCTGATTTTCAAGGTGCGTTGAAATGTTACGTTTTAAAACAATAGTTTTGAAACTATTTTGTTGTGATGTGAGAGAAAGCGTGGATAACAAGGGCTTCCATTGGCATAGTGCTCTATGGATTCCAAAGTAGTTTATACGCATCGTCTCTTGTTCCTGGGACCCTCCCCGCGCAGTAGGAATGGCCCAGCCTCAGTGCCTCTGCTAAATGGGCTTCCCCACGGCTCTGTCCTCAGGCTCTCCGCAGCGCTCTTTTATCTGGTCTCAAATCGAGATGGTATTTAATGCGTAGGACTTTCTTGGGGGGGGGGGTGAGGATCACCTGAGATAATGCCTGTAAATATACTTTGAACACTGTAATGCAGGGGTCCTCAAACGATGGCCCGCGGGCCACATGCAAATACAAATACTGTATTTGTTCCCATTTTGTTTGTTTACTTCAAAATATGTGCAGTGTGCATAGGAATTTGTTCATAGTTTTTTTTTAAAACTATAGTCCGGCCCTCCAACGGTCTGAGGGACAGTGAACTGGCCCCCTGTTTAAAAAGTTTGAGGACCCCTGCTGTAATGTGTGCTACAAATATTAGCTATTAAAAGTTCTACGAATTTGTGTATAACCGACCATAATTTATGCTAAACCGCATAATGGAATAAAACAAATGTTCAAAGTAATTGTTTGTGATATTTAAGTGTGTTTATAATCTTCAGTATTTCTACTTTTAGTTATGTTATCTAATTTTATATTTAGAAAGTGAAAATTATAATTTAAACATGTTCAAAATGAGAAGACTACTTTATGGTAGTCACTTAACAAATACTGTATTAATTTATGCTTTTAAAAATTTAATTAATTTTAAATCGTATCAATTGGGGTGACATTGGTTAATAAAAATTGTATAGGTCTCAGGAGTATAATTCTGTAATACATCAGCTGTATATTGTATTGTGTGTTCACCACCCCAAGCCCAGTCTCCTTCTGTCACCATTTAACCCCCCTTACACTCTTTTACCTCCTCCTACCCTCCTTTCTCTCTGTAATCACCATACTGTTTTCTCTGTCTATGAGGGTTTTTATGTGTGTGTTTTCCTTAATCCCATCACCTTTTTATGCTTCTTTAAATAATACCTTTACTTGACTTGGAGCTAACCGATCATTAAGGAAAGTGATTTTCTTGTTTTGTTGTCAGTTGGTTAGTTTGTATTTAATCATATTTTATTTCTTCAGCAAATGTTTGGGTTATTAGGTTGTTTATAATCCATTTAAAATGTGACAATAGTATTTTCTCTTTTTTAGTGAAATTGTTTATTCGTTTCTTTAATTAGCTGTGCATTTGGCCTTAACTTTCCCCTCTGTCTGTCTTTATCTCAGCGTGCCAGAGAGGACTGGTGGATCTGTTGGTATCTTTGATGAGCTCAAGAACATGTTCAGAAGAGCTAACCCTTCTTTTGAGAATATTTCTGGAGAAATCTCCTTGTACAGTAAATATGCCATAATTTCTTTTTTGCCGCTGATATTTAATAGAACATTTTAAAACGCATTTGAAAATCACTAAGCCCTCTCTTTTGTTGTGCTAATTATATAGTCAACTCTGTGTTATTATTTGTGAAGTTCCCAATTATTTTGTTGCTAGAGGCCCAGTGCACGAAATTCATGCACTCGAGGGGGGGTCCCACAGCCCTGCCTGTCCCCTCTCACAGTCTGGGAGCCCTCGGGTGACATCCTTAGCGCTGCCACAGAGGTGGGAGAGGCTCCTGTCCTTGCCGCTGCACTCACCATCTGTGAGCTGGACTTCTATGATGCTCTCCCTATGGGAGCGCACTGACCACCAGGGGCAGCTCCTGCATTGATATGTGTACGGGTATGTTTGTTCATTCGTAACCTGAATTTCAGGATTATTATGTTCCTTGTAACATTATTGTAACGTTTTATTTGTTTTTCTTTTTCTCTAGGAAATTCTTCTCCTGGGTATTCTGAAAATTGTTGAAAGTGATGTTGCTGTGAGCCCTTTACAGTATCTGACCTTCCCTTTCCTACACACTCTGAATTTAAGCAACGGTGTTTCATCACCAAAGTGTCCTGGGATTCTCAGCAGTAAGGCGATGGGCTTGTGGAGAAGAGCACGTGTGTCAAGGAGCAGGAAGGAAGTGGACAGTGACAGCGTTCCCCAGCAGCTGCTGTCCTCCTGGCACGTGGCCCCTGTGCACCTGCCCCTGCTGGGCCAGAACTGCTGGCCGCACCTCTCGGAGGGGTTCAGCGTCTCACTGTGGTTCAACGTGGAGTGCGTCCATGAAGCCGAGAGTTGCTCAGAAAACCGAAGGAAGATCAGGAAAAGAAAGAAGTCGTTAAGTTTACGAGATAGTAGTTTTGATGGAGCAGGTATGGCGACTGTGTTATCTGTTATACTCAGCTTTTTTGGGTGGCGATTTTGGTTGACAGTAAGAATATAGCCATGTTCTAACTTGCTCTTAACGTGTTATTCTCCTTAAATGCCTTAGTAATGGCAGGTCCTGATTTACCATAGCCGGAGTTGTCAGACAGCCTTAAAAACTCCATTTTCTCCTGTACTTTTCTGTGAGGTGTGTGTGTGTCCATGCGGGAGGGAGAGGGCACACACCACCCATACTGCTGCTGCGGAGGTCACCAGCCCCACTTCCTGCCTCTTCCCTGGTGTCATTCCTGGATTAGGGCGTTTCCTGATGTTAGCCCATCCCATTCATAAAAGAATCGTGGCTCAGATTGTAGTAGTTTACTGTGGTGACATCACAGTTGGTCAAATCATTCCTGCAATTAGTCTTCAGTTATCATATATTTTATTATTCTTTTTATATTCTTTATTGATGACACTACTACAGATATCCCCATTTTCCCCACCTTTGTTCGCCTCTACCCAGCCCCTGCCTCTCCCCCCTTTTCCGCTGGCCATCACCACACTGTGTGTGGTCTGTGCCCATGGGCTATGGGTATATGTTCTTTGGCTAATCTTCCACCTTCTTTCATCCACCCTCCCCTCCGACAGCCATCAGTCTGTTCCATGTATCCAGGCCTCTGTTTCTATTTTGTTGGTCAGTTTATTTTGTTCATTAGATTCCACATATAAGGGAGATCACAGGATATTTGTCTTTCTGTGACTGGCTTACTTCACTTAGCATTAGAAGTCATTAAATGTTTTAAAATACATGGTAACTAGAAAAAAAAATTAAGTAACTCTTAATGCACTCATTTACTACTTCACTCCTGGTGCTTTTTTGGAGTTAATTAACATCTAAACTTTGGAAATTCTATTGTTTAAAACAGGCCATTGTGGGTAAATAATTTACTACAAATAAACAAGCATGCTTTGTATATTTTTAAATTCACTTTCCACTCAGTTTTTATCAACTGCTTTACAGATCATACTAACATCTTTCTTTCATAGAGAACGACGGGCCAGAAGATGCAGAGCACCCGCATCCTGGTGAGAGGCTCATAGAGGGAGGCTGCATTCACCTGATTTCATTGGGATCCAAAGCGATGATGATCCAAGTGTGGGCTGAGCCCCTCACTGGCACCTTCATCTTTCGGTAACGATTACCCCCACTCCCGTGCATAGGGCAAGTGTTTAAATAGTTCATGTAAGAGACGTAGTGTAAAATCTGCTAATAAAGATCATCATAGCAAAGCAAAAATCTTATTTAAAGAGGAGATACAGTTTAACAGCTTGTAATACCACTTTATAACAATATGTTCTATCTAAAATCTATAGTTAAATTCTAAAGTAGATTACGTTAATTTTCAGATTTTAGACCAAATCCTTACTGAAGTCCTATCTGTGGAAGTATTCTTTCAGATGGCAATGATCCTAGGAGGTTGTTAATATCAGACAGTGGTTTCAATGCAGATCATATATTTAATAGCCATTGTCTAAAAAGCTTAAGATCTCCTTGCTAGCTTGTCCCTTTCCTACCTCCTTTGTTAGCTAGTTTAGATGTGGGGAAGCATGGGACTTAGTTGGAAAGTCTCTAAGGAAGATTCTCTGAAAGCTCGGAGGTCTCTAGGGGAACCTTGCCGAAGGCAGCAGACCCTGCCTTGACTTTTTCAAACAAGTCTGAGCCCCTGGGTATTTTACTGGAATCTTTATGTTTAGACTTCAAAACGTCCTTGTTTAAAAGACACTGTAGATGCATGTGTTTTCTCAAGGATACTTACCCTGCTGATAGAATCTAGAGGTTAATTTTCGTTCACGCTGTTGCTGCAATAAAAGCCTAAGGAGGCAGGCAAACGGGGCTATCTGGTTCCTTTAGCCAGGCAGTCCCTTAGCCCTCTCTTTCACAGAATGTGTGTCAGAGTCATCATTCATCCGAGGCTCAGGGACTGCTGGTCAGTCCCGGCATTTAGATACAAATCTTTTGTTTGTATTGAGTATGAATAGTATGTGGCTATTTTTATGAAACTTAAAACTAAGTAAACAATGTTATTTAGGGATATGCTTTGTAAAAGTTATAAAGGTTACTAGGAATTGTATATACATATTATATCCTACTTTTCTCAGCAATTCCTCATGTAGGTTAGGAATACATCCCAGCATTTGGACATTTATGTACAACATGTATTAATTTATGTATGAACCAAATATGATATTATAATTTCTAAATGGGCAATGACTATAAATAGTAAAGAAAAAAGTTTTTTTGCAAATTGAATTCTGAATATTGCCTAAATTGTTAACACTAGCAAATGAACCTACTCTATTTTAGTTCATGAGTTGAGGTAATCTATAACAATAAAAGCATAATATGCAAATCGACCAAACGGCTGAACAGTAGAACAACTGTCTGGACAACCACCCTATGACACGCACTGGCGTCAGGCCAGCCAAGGCGGGTGCAATGTGATTGGTTAGGGGCCCCTGCCATTGCCCCATGATCGCCCTGCAGAGGGAGGCCCAGGCCACCAGCCAGTGGGGCGATCAATCGGGACTCCGTGATTGCCCCAAAGAGGGAGGCCCACATTACCTGGCCGGCAGCGCTGAGGCGGGTGGGCAGGGCCTCCCTTTGCGGGGCGATCAATCGTGGGGCTCCTGGACTACAAGAGGGCACAGGCTGGACTGAAGGGCCTTCCCTCTCCCCCGAGTGCACGAATTTTGTGCACCAGGCCTCTAGTAATAGAATAAAAGAACTAAGCAGATTATGGTATAAAAAAAAGACCTACTGATTTTTAAATTTAGTTTAAAAATAGAACTGGTTTTTCTTCTCACTTAAATATCTACAATTGTAGTTGTACATGAGATCTGAGATTCCATGTTTTCAGCTTGTACCTTTTCTCTCCTCTGCAGGCTGTGTGTGGATTCAAATGATGATGCAAAAGCTATTTTACTAGCTCAGGCTGAATCATTGGAGAATGTTTTCCTCCCAAGAAAATGGCAACATTTAGTGCTCACCTACTTCCAGCAGCCCCAGGGGAAAAAGAATCTTCATGGGAAAATCTCCATGTGGGTCTCTGGACAGAGGTATGAAACAGTTTTAGTAAATATTTGTTAACCTCAGTTACAATTTTAAGGTCAGTCTGTTATAGCTTCTAAAACAACTTATGGAACACTACAGATCAACTTCCTATGTTAACATAGGAACCTAGGTCAGAGTCAGATATTTTCCTGTTTATCACTTCCATTCAAAAGCAATTTCCCATAGAAGTAATTGTTGGAAATTAATATCTGGGTTTAGGGGAGCAATACAGAAATTTGGACATTTAGACATTTATGTGGAATATATATTACATCAAGGCACTATAGTTTTGTCCTTCAAGCCCATATATAATAAAATTAGCCTGGAAGGATTATTTTAATTGACCAATAAGGCTTTAATACCTAAATTAAAATTAGGGATTCAAATAAAATTAGAACGACTAGAGAAAAATATAAGCCCACTTATTTCTGCATTACCTTGAAGGGACTTTTTTGCCATTTGATACAAGTTAATGACTTAACCTGTTCACCGAGCAGTGAGCAAGTGACCAAGGGCACATATATTACTCCATTGACTGAAATTTGGTTCTGCCTTTATCACTTTCAGAACTAACATCGAACGATTTCTACAGATAGTACATTTTAAGAGGCCATTTTAATAATATATCATAACATTGAAAAACAATTTATTTTCTATTAACTTATATTTGATTAACACCACACAAATCTGATAGGAAGATATGGTACATAGTAAATACTTAATATTTGTTTGATTCATGTTGCATGGATCATTATCACACTGCCACTAGGTGTCAGTAGTGTTCCAGTTACAGCCATTTATTTGGTTCCAGAGAGAGGCAGTGATGGAAGTTATCTCTAATGTTATGTTATTTAAACCACAATTAAAAAAAGAAGGTAGCTCTTTTCTTTTATTAAAAAGCATTCCTATAAACAGATACATTCATGTTAAACATGGAACACAAAGCCTTAGGGAAGGTTTTAAAATAAATGTATACCAAAGTATCATTTCTCATTAAGAACTAACCAGATTAGTTTATTCTAAGTCTTTATCTTAGTCACACACTTTGCATTTAGAAGTGACCTTCATTATCTTCATGTCGAGTTTAAAACATTCCTACGATAGGGGTAGAGCCTGGCACCCTAAGTCTCAAATAGATGATGAAGTCCCCCCAGCAAGGGTCTCGATGAGAAAGCCTTAGTTTTATCTCTTCCTGTAAGGATTCCTGCAAAAACAAGAGACGAATCAAAAGCTCCATGATGACTTAGCATTGAAAAAACACACCAGAAAATGCAAAAAAAAACTGGCATTTCAGTGGTGAGTCAGGGCAAAACCTGAAGAAGTGATACTGTTTTTTCCTGAGTCGTTGAAGGTCTCAAAGGAGGACCTGAGACGTTAGGAGTTATTTACCAAAATGGGAGACATCTTGGTAAAATTCGGGGGAGGTGGTTGGGTTGTGCGTGTGCAGAAGTCACGTGGCCCCTTCCCGTGGCCTGGGGCCCGACCCTCAGGCACCTCCATTCTGCTCCCATTTCTGGGGCTTGTGGGCAGCCAGCACCTTTCTCCCGTTACCTGTTTGATACTGAACCCAGGAGATTGTTCAGGCATTTCCCATTATTAAACAACCTCATACTTTAAAAGTACTTAGTACTTAGTCCTCACTGAGTGATTGCTCTAACTTTGTTTTACTGTAGGAAACCTGATGTTACTTTGGATTTTATGCTTCCAAGAAAAACAAGTTTGTCATCAGATAGCAATAAGACATTCTGCATGATCGGCCACAGTTTATCAT
Organism: Myotis daubentonii; assembly: GCF_963259705.1. Lineage (NCBI taxonomy): Eukaryota > Metazoa > Chordata > Mammalia > Chiroptera > Vespertilionidae > Myotis > Myotis daubentonii. The sequence goes on along the minus strand of NC_081859.1, from coordinate 4,780,962 downwards.
CCCAAGAGGAGTTTTTGCCGTTGGCTGGAAAATGGCACCTGGGAAATTTGCTCCTCTTCAACGGTACATTTTCCCCTTCAAAGTGTTTCCTAATTTTTCTTTCCATTAACATGTATTAAACTAAGTAAATTATCCTGGATAAAATATTAATCACTCTTTCTTTACTTGTACTTAATAAGTACTGTATTTCCTAGATTTCAAGATGACTTTTTAAATATTTTAACATTTTTATAATCTAAATGTTTCTTATAACTGAGATGTGCATTTAATGCAGCAGTACACATCCTACTCACTACCCCCCAAAAAAGAAGCTTATCTTAAATCAAGTTTATTTTGTAATCCTGGGAAATGCAGTATTGTGACAGGTAAACTTAGAATGGTTGCCTCTTTTATAATTTCAGTATATTCTATAAAAATACCAAAATGTAGGGAAAAGAAATACATGATTTTAAGAAAATACAGCACTAAACCTGACACATATTAGCATTCAGACAGTATTTATTGAATAGATGGATGGAAGGAATAAAGATATCAAATCGTTTCATTTTAAAAAGGAATTTACTGAAATATACTTTCCATTTATTGAAAAATAAAACAAAAACCACCCTGTTTTCTAGTTTAAGGAGCAAATAGAGACTTCATTATTTAATTTTATCAAGAGCTAACTTTATATATATTAATTCATCTTCCATCAATTTGGAAATTGAGGCTTTAGTCAATTTTATAAGATATAGTAAACAACTAAAAGAATCTGGCATAAAAAATGGTTGTTTTCTTGCTTTTTGTGGAAAATCCTGGTTGGAATGTTTTGAATCAGTAACTGTATCTTTTTGCTGTTCAGGAGCTAAGGTTGGTTCCCAAGAGGCCTTCTACCTCTATGCTTGCGGACCCAGCCACACCTCCATAATGCCGTGTAAACATGGCACGCCTGCGAGTGACTACTCCAAATACATCAATAAAGACATTTTGCAATGTGACCAAATCAGAGAGCTTTTTATGACCAAGAAAGATGTGGACATTGGTCTCTTAATTGTAAGTTTTCATTTTATGTTTAACTTTAAAGTAACTATACATATGTATGTTTACTACAGTGTATTATTGTGTTCTGTTTTATTATTGTTGTTATTCTCTCACTGTGCCTAATTATAAATTAAACTTTATCAGAGAAACGTATGTATAAGAAAAAGCACAGTGCATATAGGGCTCAGTACTGTCCGTGATTTCAGGCATCCACTGGGGGTTCCTGGGGTATATGCCCAGTGGGTCAGGTAACGGAGCCAGCAGCTGTTCGAAATTCCTCTCTGTACGGGAGAAATACTGAAAGTTCTATTGGGTTTTAGTCAGGTGGGCTGATGGTCTGGGACTTCATTCTCATATAAAGCAATCTCTGATCTTAGTCACTTTTATTTTTTTAATTTTATTAAGTTGATTGAAGTGACATTGGTTAATAAAATTACATAGATTTCAAATATAATTCCATAATACATCATCTGTATATTGCCTGTGTGCAGTTACCTTTAAATTCAAGCCCAGCAGCAAACTAAAAGGAAAAGAATTACATTGATCTCATGAGGTTGTAAAGATCGGTTAATATTTACGTTGGTAGAGCAGTGGCTGGCATGGGCATGCAATGGGGGTGGTATAGCATTAGCTGTTGTCATTGGCGATAGTAAGTATAATTTCATGTTTATTCTAAAATGATCAAAGCTGGAACCTCAGCCCGGCTGAGTTTTCACTGTTGGTCACTAAGCTCACACCTGTTCCTCTGGGGGGGCCGCCTTGGGGCTCACGCTCACCTTGTTCAGTGTGTCTGTCTCTTTAAAGAAAGAAAAGATTTGCTGGGTGTCTTGTACTTTGGAGGATTTACTTGCTATTTGGTAGCTTCCTAAGCTTTGCTTCCTTTCTGAGGGAAACGGTTTGTGTTTCAGGAAAGCCTTTCGGTTGTCTACACATCGAGCTGCCCTGCTCAGTACACCATCTACGAGCCGGTCATTAGACTTAAAGGTCAGGCGAGAGCCCCGCTCTCCCAGAGGCCCTTCAGCTCGAAGGACGTGCAGAGCGTCTCGCTGGAACCCCACCAGCTGAAGAGCCTGCGGCCCACTGAGTGTGAGACTCTCCAGGGCGTCCTGCACGAGATCGGGGGCACCGGCATCTTCGTTTTTCTCTTCGCCAGGGTAGGAGTCATTGCTTTTCGCTTCACCTAAAGAGAAACTTCCTTTGACTGATAAATGTTAGGGTTTCTTTCTGATTATAAAAAAAACTATACATCACCTATGTTACACTTTTAAGATGAAAAAAGTCACGCTCTCGCCAGTGTGGCTCAGCTGGTTGGAGCGCCCTCCCGTGCACCGAAAGGTTGCGATTTGATTCACAGCCAGGGCACATGCCCAGGGTGCAGGTTCCATCCTTGGCTGGGGCATGTTCGGGAGGCAGCTGATGGATGTTTCTCTCTCTCCTCCCCTCTCTCTCTCAAATCAATAAAGACATATTTTTTTTAAAAATCTCACATTATTTAATGTGTCATCAAGCTTTCTGCCACACATGGTTAATCTTTTAATTCATGAAGATTTTAGAAGTTTTCTTTTATCCCAAAATGTAATTAAAACAATTGAATGTTAAATTATAAGATTAGAATGGCCTGTGAGATAGAAACGCATGCTGTAGCGACAATACAGAAGAAATGTACTCTTTAAAATAAGGCTTCTGAAACTTGTTTTTCCCTTGAAGCTTCCAGAGGGGTGGGAAAACCCAAGGGGCAACAAATAAGTTTAAAAATAATTTACTTTATTGGAGTTTGAAGTTTTTTTAAAGAGGAGAAATATAAAAAGTTTGACTCACGCGATGAGTGCTATATTAGCATAAATTGCTTGGTTATCTGTTTCATGCAGTCGTCTGAGGCAGTGAGTGCCTTTCCTGGGGCAGTTAGGCAGCCGCAGTGTGCACTGACTGTTGCAGGGATGGCTGGAATCCAAGGCAGGGGCCCCGACCTCTCTTTGCTATGAGCCATCTCTGCCTCCTGTGCACTCGTATCCTTGTCTAACTGAAGCAGCTCTGAGCATCTTCCATCTTCAGAATCTTATCTCAAGTATAAATTCTGCAACATAATCAAATTTCCACAGTCTCCCTGCCTGGCTTTCTTTCTTTAATGGAATCATTTTTTCTCAATTTTGTAATAAGGGACCATATCAGTGTTTGTTATTATTAGTGTTTTTATAAATATTTTGTTAGCAATTGACTCACCATACCCTAAGCTATCTTTTTTCCCCTCTTTTGCCTTTTTCAGACTGGTTTTTTTTTTTTTTTGCATAACATCTGGTTGAAGATTTCCCCTAGTATTTTAAAAGTAAAAGTTCTTCATTTAACTCCTCGTCATTTTGTGATATATGTTTATAGCTTGTGTAATTTCAAAATGCCACTGACTTCTAAGGTTGTTAGTTGTTTTAGTTTATTTGTTATTTTAGAGACTAAATGGCATAGTGTTTGTCTTTCAGTTTTGTTTATTTATAATTCTTAAATAATTACAAAGTATGAGCAATAAAAAATAAACTTTGAAATGAAACTGATGGATTAATCACGTCATGGTAGATAGTCACATGTTAAATTTTTACTCTCAACAAATCAGAAAAAAACATCTCCTTTTTTTTAGGTTGTGGAACTCAGTAGCTGTGAAGAAACGCAAGCGCTAGCACTTCGAGTTATACTCTCATTAATTAGGTACAACCAGCAGCGAATACAGGAGCTAGAGAACTGCCATGGGCTCTCCATGATCCATCAGGTGCTGACCAAACCAAAATGCACTGTTGGCTTTCACATCCTGAAGGTACGTCCTCGTAGAGTTGATTCTCATGGTGTCCTGTGCAGTGAGGGGTGCTCTCTCTTCCCGAAGTCTCCCAACTCGTGTTTCAGTTATTCCTGAAGAAATGAAGGCATCGAAGTAGCACACATTTAATCAAACTAAGGTACTCTCTGGTTTTGTTCGGCCATTTCAATAATTACACTTTTATTTTATCTAAGACATTTTAGAAGAGTAAGAGAGAAAAAACCTTGTGGGATGGTAGGTCTGCATGAGCTCGGAGATGTCTCTAGGGGGCCCCTCACCTCCAGGTGTGGAACAGAGACCCTCAGGCACTGTGGTTGCTCGCTCCCATGGTTCGCCTGACATGGGTGGTAACTTCCCCTGAGGCCACGCTGCTCTTACACGATCCAGCTGCCATCGTGCACTCACATCCCTTCCTAGCTAAAGCAGTTGCCTTTCTCTCTGAGGGTCTAGTGCTAAAGCTCAGGGTGCTGCCTCCCTGGGCCCCAGCCCCCAACTCTTCAGCTTGTCGGGATCTAAACATTGTGGCATAGATCCTGGCCACTTTGGCGGAAAGGTTTGGTCGCCTAACAGACTTACTGAATTTAAAAAATAAAAGCAGAATGTGGTTTATTTTATTCCATGTTTGAAATTGAGTAATCATGTACAGATATTTAGAAGTTTGTGTGGTTTTTTTAATTATTTGAATTGTTTGCAAAAAAGCTGAAGATATTTTATGAAATTTTGAATTATCCCGCAGTTTTCCTTTGAATTTAATGTTATGATTGCTAAGGTTGAAAGCTTAATGTTCCTGTTGAATTTTGGGATGAATCGATCATTAATGCATCCTGTGTTGGTGTGAATTTTCCATAGACCCTCCTGGAAGGTTGCTGTGGTGAAGAGATTCTTCATGTCGATGAGAACGGAGAGTTCACATTAGATGTGGAGTCGAAGGCTCTCATCCAAGATGTCAAACTGCTCGAGGAGCTGCTGCTCGACTGGAAGGTCTGGAGGAAAGCAGAGGCACGTGCTTACGCCTTACGGTGACAACACACGGCGGGGATGCGCCCTCTTAGTGCTAAGCGCCCCGTGCACGCAGTGGTACCTGCACCTAGATCCTTCTTGTGTGCTTGGCTGACGCTGTACGCATTTCTCCCTCTCCTGTCCCTGCAACCACCATCCTACCTTCTCCTTCTATGGTTTGATCACTTGAGATACTTCATTTAAGTGGAATTACTCTGTATCTTTGTGTGACTGGCTTGTCTCCCTTAACATTATGTCTTCACGTTCCGTGCTGTAGCATCTGGCTTGATTTCTTCCCTTTTTAAGACTGAAGAGTGGCCCGGTGTGTGTGGGGACCACCTTTTCTTTATCCGTCCACCGGCCGCTGGGCGTGTGGTTGCTCCCACATCTCGGCGACTGTGCACAACGCTGCAGTGAGTGTGCGCGTGCAGATGCCTCTGCCAGACCCTGTGTTCAGTCTGTTTGAATACGTACACCCAGAAGTGGGGTTGCCGAACCAGGTGGTGCTTCTGTTGTTCATTTTTGAGGACTCTCCGTACCCTTTTCTGTGAGAGCGGCACCGTTTTACCTGCCCACCAGCGTGCAGGGGCTCCAGTGGCTCTGCTCGCCGACAGTGTTGTTTTCTGTGTGAGGGTGTTTGTGTTGATAGTGGCCACTCTTGGGTGTGAGGTGACATTGCATGCAGTATGGCCTTAGGTGCTCTAGACCGTCACCCTTCCTCCGGCATTCAAGGATGGATAGTATTTTCCAAAAGTGAGCTCTCTTGGAATTTATTCGATACAGAGAAGAACATCTTCTCAACATCATTGTCGGTGTGTGTTCGCAGCCAGGTGTGTGGGAGGCACTGCTGGCGGCCCTGGAAGTGCTCATCCGGGCAGACCACCCGCAGCAGATGTTCAATGTCAAGCAGCTGCTGAGAGCGCGAGCCGTTCATCACTTCCTGCTGACTTGTCAGGTTCTGCAGGTACTTTCCCATAGCTTTACTCTGGGAGGCGTCTTTTGCAGTGACTTCTGTGTAGTAACCCAGTACTATGGGCTCAAGTTCTTGTCAATGGAACTTTCCCCTTTCCCGCTTCTCTCCTTTCCTGGTGCCCTTCTTTCAGCAAATAGTCCGGGAGTTTTCCAACCCCTGCCTCTTATACTTTGACCTTGATACTGTGGTTATTCCTAACTCAGTTACAAACAAAAGAGGAACAACTGCTGAGTTTCTGAGATGCTTCGTTACGTTGGCTATAAGAGTAATTGTGTAGTCTCTTGACCGTCAAATAGTGAAAGTTTAACTTGTTCCCAGCTTTGCACGGTGGCAGCATCGTAGCCGATGAGGTTTACCTGAGGCGCGATGATTGCTAGGTAAACCTTGGTCCACATCCTTCAATAACAGTACAGCCTGCCCTTCCCCTCTCTCCACTTGCTCTCACTCTGCTGATACAGAGAACATCTGTTGGATGTCGATGATGGCATCGCGGTTTATTTCCTCCTGTAAACCCCCTGGGGCCAGGGTTGACCACACCAACCCCGGTGCCTGGCACACACAAGGGGACCCTCGCTGACTGAATATTTATGATCCGTGTCCACATCACTGGTCCTCCCAGTCACTTGCTTTGTATATCCACTTAGAAACGTGTCTGCCGATTTGCAGTGAGTTTATGTGACAGGGTGAAGCTTTTCTTCAGTCTTTCCATGTCAGAAAAGTAACACATGAATTTGGATATTTCAATATATAGTCTCACTCCCGTATTATTTCTAAAATGCTGGAGTTAGCAGCTCTGCCCAAGGCCACCCAGCAGTGAGCGGAGGCGCCGAATGCAAACCGGGCAGCCTGGGGGCCCGGTGGGGATGCTGGGCAGCTTTCCCCGTCCCAGGAGAATGGGCTGGAGGGACATCGCCGCTGGTTTTCATGGTTGTAATCGCAGAATTGCTTGAATTGAGAAATGGCAACTCAATGTAATGGTGGATATGGTCAGACCAGAGAGGTAAATCGACACAGTTCTATCTTAAAAGGAGTATCTTGCTTAAATGAAAAATGGAAGTGAAGTTGACAGTTTACCATAAATCTAAAGAGAGTTTGGTTTTTATTTTTTCAGGAACACAAAGAGGGGCAGCTTACCTCCATGCCCCGAGAGGTTTGTAGATCCTTTGTGAAAATTATAGCAGAAGTCCTTGGATCTCCTCCAGATTTGGAATTATTGACAATTATCTTCAATTTCCTTTTAGCAGTTCACCCTCCTACTAATACTTACATTTGTCACAACCCAACAAACTTCTACTTTTCTTTGCACATAGGTAGGTATAATCATTATTGTTAGATCTTGGCTGTCTCCATTCTTGTTTTTTCTTCCCACTTCATCCACATGTGTTGATATCCATTGAGTGGCCTCTGTGTGATAGAAACTGCCTACTTACACCTGGTTGGGACGGGGCAGAGGGCTGTGAAATGAAGCAGGCATGGTTTCTGCCCTCAGAGAGCTTAAATGCCAAGAGAGGAGGCATAAGTCAGTCAACTACAGTAGGAGACAGTCCTTGGTGAGTACCTCGTAGACACCACAGAAGACCTGCCTGATCTCAGAGGAGCGAGGGCACTGCCGGCAGCTGTGGGCGAGAAGAGTGAATAGCTCACACATCGGACACTGAGGAATTTGGGTAGAATTTGATAGGCAGATGCGAGAGTTAGCATTCCAGGTGAAGAGAATGACGTAAAGGGAGGGACAATGGAAAGGGAAAATAGAGAACAGAGTGTAGGGGGTCTGTAACGGAGTAGTGAGAAGCGTGAACATAAATGTAGTTTGGGACCGTCGTTTATTTTTTCTCTAAGGGCATAGTCACTGAGTCTTTGGATGTAAGAATTGGAACTGGTAGCCTTGTAGTTAGGGCTCGTTGGAGGGTTTTGTTTTGTTGTGTCTGTCTTGAGCAAAAAGATCTGGTAGAAGTCAGTTACTGCCGCGAACTCAGGAAAGAGAGACCACCCCCCCAGAGGTGAGTCGAAGCTCCAAGCGTAGATGAGACTGGAGAAGGTGGAGAGAGGAGGGAGAGGAGGCGAAGGCGAGAACTGTTGGCAATAATGCCATTGGGAGGGCGGGAGAGAGAGGAACCGGCATGAAAGGCAGGTGGGCTCATGGATGTTGAGAAGCACTCAGAAGATGTGATGTGGTGAGAAAGCGAGCAAGCCCAGACCTGGGGAAAGCTGGATAGTAACTTTAGGGAGGAAAAGTGGCTGTTACCCAGCCACTTTAAGGACGGCAAGAAATGAATGAACGATTCAGCCGCAGTGAAAATCCAGGAGCCATCAGGCACGTTGATGCGTCAGGTTCAGCGCACACTTAGTGATGAACAGCCCTCAAGGTCTGGGGGCAGGGTCATCGCAAAGATGAGTAAAATATGGGCCCTTCCCCAAGGACCTCGTAGCCTAGAAGCGGGGAGAGTCATAAACAGGTAGTTTCGTGGTGGAAGGCTGCCGTATACTAGTATATTGATGGTAGCACAGAGAGAGCATGGAGCGGGTGTGGCCTGGAGGAGGGTGCCTCTCTGGGTCCTGAGGGTGATCAGGAGTAGAAGGGAAGGGCCTCCCAGGACAGCAGACAGCTGGACAGGTCTCTGGGAGAACAGGTGGCTGAAGTGTAACGTAAGGAAAAGGCTGCAGAGGGTCTGGAGCAGCCGTGGGCAAACTATGGCCCGCGGGCTGGATCCGGCCCGTTTGAAATGAATAAAACTAAAAAAAAAGAGACCGTACTCTTTTATGTAATGATGTTTACTTTGAATTTATATTAGTTCACACAAACACTCCATCCATGCTTTTGTTCCGGCCCTCCGGTCCAGTTTAAGAACCCACTGTGGCCCTCGAGTCAAAAAGTTTGCCCACCCCTGGTCTGGAGCCAGATCATGGAGGTTCTCGTAGACGCGCTCTTGCCCGGGGAGGTCAGGAGGCAGCAGAGAGCCCTGGCAGGCGTTAAGCAGGGGCGGCATTTGATGGAGAGAGCGGGTAGCCATGAGGATGTGCGGGCGACCACGGTTCGTCATTTAGAATCCGTGACATAACGCAGGTTGGAGGTGCTAAGAGCCTGCGTATAGCTCTGTGCGGGGCGTGGGGAGAGTTCAGGAAACGGGGACTGAAGTCCCTAAGTCTGGAGCGTGGCTGGATGTGGGTGAAGGAAGGCAGTGGTCCAGGTGGCTCCGGCCTTCTGCATGGGAAGTGGGGGCTTCCACCCACCAGAGAATAGGGTGGGAGTGAAGTCAGGGCAGAAAGACGATTCAGGTTTAGATTTGTCCTGTTCGTGTTGCAGTTAAGAAATCTAGCCTGGAATTTACAAGTGTGAAGCTCAGAAAGGAGGATGAAACTGTAGCTATCAGTGTTGTAGTCATTTGGGGCCTTGAAGAGCATTTTTATATAAAAATATAAGAAAGAGTCCTTTCCTCAGTGAATGGAGAGATGAGCAGTCTCCTTAGAGAGATCAGATTATCATAAAAAGTGAATAAATTCGCTGTCCAACTCTAGAAATAACTAAGTGCACAAGGAAAGTTGTAATAGTCTCGCAAAGCTATCGTGAGAAATTGTCCAGTGCTCACAGGTCAGATGTGCATTAGTATAAAGTGTGCTGTATTTTTCACTTTGAACATCCTTTGTATTTTTGTGAAAGTTTGTCGTAAGGTTTGCTTTTAAAGATAAATTTTTGTTTTGTCCTTGAAAATGTTACTGTCTCAACCTGTGTGTATTTTCCGACTCTAGATGGCAAGATCTTCCAGGAGAAAGTGGACTCGATCGTGTCCCTGAGGCACTCCAGCAGCGGAGGGAGGGCCGGCCCCCGCCCGGGGCCGATGCTGATCAGTCCCTCTGGCTTCACCGCGTCCCCGCCCGAAGGTAGAAACAATGAGAATGAAAGTACAACCCCGTTCAGTTCTGAGTAGAGGCAGATACGCAGTGTCCTGTTCCATCACTACAGCACCACCTGATGTTCCGACTAAACAAATGGAAGCGTTAGAATGTGTTCAGGAATCCATTTCCCTGCTTTCCATGCTCAGGAGAGCCCGGGGGCGGATGGGCTCAGGCCACCTTGATCTGCAGCTCTGTCCCTCTTCTCACGGGCATTTGTCTTTAGCTTCTGACTCGCCTCCCACTGTCCTCAGAGCTCGGTGGGGCCTACTCCCCCCCTCCTACCCGAGCTCATGACTCCAGAGGACCTCACTTGCCGTGAGAGTGGCCATCGGTACCCAGCCTCACGCTCACTGCTCCTGGGACCTTTCCCTCCACCTGACCTGCCAGGGTGCGCGTGTCTGTCCCGGACCTGCAGCAGCGGGGGCGCCCAGACAGTAGCAGGCTCCTGGCTGGTTTCTCTGTCGCCCTCCCACCTGCCTCCTGCCTGTTTTCCCCATCCAGCCCAGATCCCTTTAGTCGGCAGCTTCCTTGACCCCGCCTTTAGGTGCTTGTCCTCCTGGCCTTTGTGTTCCTGACCTGAAACCCTGCGCTTGCCTGTCTCACCGTCCTCACGCTGCCGAAGCTGCTGAGAAAGTGCCCGCTGAGGGCCTGCCGTTACCAGGTCTCCCTGTGCTGGCCGCCCGTGCCGGCTGCCCTGTAACTTCTCTGTGTTCAGAATTCCCTCTGCTGCTTCCTCATTTACCCCAACAGTCTGCTCATCTCCTCTGTTAGAGAGAAAATCGGGGTGTGTCCTGGCTGGGAACTGGCCGTGCACCCGCCTGAGGCCTTGCTTTTACTGAAACCTCCCCTCCCAAGTGTTGTCTCAGGCTGCATAGCCGATATGATCTCACTTCATCCTTAAAGCAACCTTCATATAGATCAGCGGTTCTCAACCTGTGGGTTATGACTGCTTTGGCGGTTGAATGACCCTTTCACAGGGGTCGCCTAAGACCATCCTGCATATCAGATGTTTACATGACGATTCATAACAGTAGCAACATTACAGTTATGAAGTAGCAAGGAAAATAATTTTATGGTTGGGTCACAACATGAGGAACTGTATTTAAAGGGCCTGAAGGTTGAGAACCACTGACATAGATCATTCTATACCCTCTAATATGCAGAAACCAGCAGTCATAGAATTCTGTGGTGACCCCGCCCCCTAATCACAGAACTGTCACTGGAATCCAGGTGCAGCTGCAAAGCCCACTCCTTCCACTTCCCCAGACTGTCCTCGTGACGCAGGGGGTTACGTTTCACCTAACTTCACTGCATAGAGTCGTCCGTCCTCATGATTTTGGCTCATTCAGTTAATATTGTATTTGTTAAGTAGATGGGAAAAGACATACATTTTTAGAAGATTTTAATAAAGAACAGTTAAAAGAAAAAAAAGTTCAGGCACTGAGGAATGTAAACATCAGTTACTAGGAACGTTGACCTATCTGATTCTTTTTTTTGTTAATCCTCACTCGATATTTTTCCATTGATTTTTAGAGAGCGTGGAAGAGAGAGGGAGAGACAGAGAGAAACATCGATGTGAGAGACACATGGACGGGTTGCCTCCTGCAGGAGCCCGGTCAGGTGTTTAGGTAGCATTTCTCTCCTCTCTTCCCAGCACACGGCTCCTCTGGCAGCATTCCCCCACGGACGGGGGCCAGCCTGTGGCGTTCCAGAAGCCTGCCCGCGCTCCCCACATCCTCCCTCGTGCCACCCCGGACGCTGGCCGGAGGCTCGGATGGGGGCATTAACAGGGTACCGAGTGCTGCTGGCAGCCCTGCGGCTCCCCAGCCTGAGCAGTGGAACTCCCCCGGGAGCTCAGAGACGCTGAAGCAGGGCGAGGAGGAGGAGGCGTCCATCAGCAGCTGCGAGTCTGCAGAGGCTGTCTGTGAGGGGGACGCTGGCCCTCCCCGACCGGCCTCCGTGGGTGGCGTCCCCAGAGGAACGCTGGAGTGTCCGGGGGTCAGCGTTGATCAGAAGGAGTTGGAGGCAGAGTCCAGAGCGGACGGTGATGGCCCTGGGGACGCGTCCTACCCACGCCGCCCCGACGACCTGCGGGGACTGGCCTCATTCCAGCGCAGCCAGAGCACCGTGGCGAGCCTGGGGCTGGCCTTCCCCTCGCAGAGCGGGTCTGCCCCCGTGCGCCGCTGGCCCAGCCTGGTCGACAGGAGCGCTGAGGACTGGGCCAGCCTGGCCTTCTCTCCGGGTTATGAGCCCAACTACCTCCGCACCGCACACACTCCCAGGTATCACACGTGTCTGCCAGCCCTCCCTCTTCACGTGTTTCACTATTCTTTTAAAAATGCTATGCTTCTAGAAGCGTCTTCATTATGTCACTTCTTAATATAACGTACATCGATGGCAAACAGAAAGACACCTTTCTCCTTATTTTAATCCTTGGTAATATTGAGTTCCATATTTAACCAAATGCTAAACCATAAAGAGCTCTCAAAGGAAATAGTCTGTAGTTTATTTAATTCTTTGTGGTTATTGGAGAAAAGCTCTTCAGTTCAGGGAAAGGATGACTTATTATTGCTTCCAGAAGCGCCTCTACTGCACGGTCCATGGGACCACGGGCGCTGATGGGAGCGCCCCATGTGCTGTTGGCACAGCAGACACTGGCCCTGTGCCTGTAGCACTGAGTGTGGCTGGTGCAGAGGAGGAGCTGACTTTTTACCTAGTCTTATTTTATTTTATCTAATTTTAAATAGTTCAGATAGCACAAGTGGCTTTGGTATTGGACTTCACAGGTGTAAGATAGAAGAGTGTTTAGGAAACTATGCCTAAAAGTACCAGTGACAAACCTGATGGTCAATTTGTGAGTCTCAGTTAAATCAGGAAACATTTTCAAATGTTAACATTATGAATGTTCCACATCACGACATTTTAGGCAATAAGGGATCACCTAGACCAGTGATGGCGAACCTATGACACGTGTGTCAGAGGTGACATGTGAACTCATTTTTTGGTTGACTTTTCTTTGTTAAATGGCATTTAAATATATAAAATAAATATCAAAAATATAAGTCTTTGTTTTACTATGGTTGCAAATATCAAAAAATTTCTATATGTGACACGGCACCAGAGTTAAGGTAGGGTTTTTTCAAAATGCTGACACACTGAGCTCAAAAGGTTCGCCATCACTGGCCTAGATGATGGTGGGCTGCACCATCCAGGTCCGTGTAAGTGCATCATTGATGAGGGAGAGTCTGTGATGGCACAGGATGAAACCACTAACGATGCATTTCTCAGAACGCCTCCCATCGCTAAGCAACTCATGACTGCACTCATCATATTCTTACGGAAGTCGCCGTGCCCTGGTCTCTGTGACGCTGTGTTAGTGGGTGTGTCTGGTCTGTTGCAGGGTCACTGAGGACGCGCTGGTCCCCATCTGCTGTGGGCTGTACGAGCTCCTCAGTGGGGTGCTCCTCATCCTGCCCGACGCGATGCTCGAGGACGTGATGGACAAGCTCATTCAGGCCGAGGTGCTGCTGGTCCTCGTGAACCACCCCTCCCCTGCCATCCAGCGAGGAGTCATTCAGGTAAGAGGTGTGTGGGAAGCAGAGCCTGTCCCACTGCGAGGGGGTTATTGGGGTGGGAGGGCATGGCAGCATTCTCTGTGAGAGGGGCACAGGGGCCCGGGGGAAGGGACGGGTTCCTGACACAGGCGCCTTGTAATGACACAGGGAGGTAGAGCAAGAACAGGTTAGCCCTGGCAGCCAGGAGGTGGGCTCCTGGGCTCTGAGCACAGATCCATGGAAGAAGTGAGTTTGGGAGGCAAATGATTAATTTGGTTTTACACGTGTCATGTCTAAGATGCTGGGGAAGGTGGGATGGAGGCCTGTGCTTAGAGTAAGTAATGTGCGAGACGTCTAGAAACAGTCTAGGTGCTACACACCTAGGGGCCGGCAGAGAGTGCAAAACTGCGCGCTAACATTTTCCCCTTCAGAATTGGGCACAGGCATTCTACGTGCACTTGACGAAGGCGGCCAGTCCACCAGGTGTCATGTTCAGCTAAAGAGCTAGTTTCCCGTCACGAAAGCATTAAGGTCTCCAAGGTGGAGTCATCATTAGCATTCTGTAGCCATCAGAGACAAAGCTCATCTCCTTTTGCTGTGGAGATGGCATTGTTCTTAGCTTTCTATGTTCTATAACATGAAATTAAACGGTAACTTACAAGGCTAGTAACTGTCTGATGTGTATACACTACGTAAAGTCTTAATACATTCTTTAACTTGTCCTAATTTTTCCCTTAGCTGTTAGATGTGTATTTTAATAGAGCATCTAAGGAACAGAAAGATAAGTTTCTGAAGAATCGTGGCTTTTCCTTGCTGGCCAACCAGCTGTACCTGCACCGGGCGACTCCGGAGCTGTTAGACTGCTTCGTAGAAATGTTCTTCGGTCGACACATTGGCCCTGATGACGAGTACGTGGGTTCTGCCCTCCACTGCAGTTGAGGGTCTTTTGTCCTAAATGTAAAATCTAAGAAACTCTCTCTTAACACAAGTCCTTGGTCTTCCTTTGTATTTCATTCACTAGCTAGAGAGTAGACAGGTGAATCTGTATCAAAGCAAAGAAAGTGAGAGTGAGGATTAGGCATCAGTGTTCACAGGGGGAGGTCCCTAACAGACAGGCGCTGATGCCAGGATCCCTGGAGAGGCCCCTCCCACCCTCGCCTTCAGGTTGTCTGGGGGCGGAGCCAGCCCCTGCCTGGAATCCCTGGGGCACTGATGCTGAGCTCTGACCTGGGGCAATGCTGAAGGATTAGCAAACAAGCCCCAAAACAAAAACACTTTCTTCCAAACCAGGAGTTTAGCAGGAAAGTTAAACTGTGGTTTCTGTCTATGATAGAGAGAAATGAGTGTCTTATTATTATTATTATTATTATTATTATTATTATTAGAGGCCCAATGCATGAAATTCGTGCAAGGGGCTTGGCCCTCGCAGCCCTGGCTTTGTCCAGAAGGTTGTTCGGCTGTTCGGTCTAATTAGCATATTAGCTCTTTATTATAGGATTATTCAGTAGACCAATTCAGGCCTTGTGGACGCGCCTTATTGCAGTCAGGAGAGCAGTGCTTTTCATTTGTGCACAGCTTTGGGCTCTTTCAGAGCGATTCTGTGTTACCTCATTTGATTCTCACAACAGCCTTGAGAAGAAGTGGGTAGATCTCACCACCCATATTTGATAGATAAGGAAAATGGGCACAAAATGCTTGAATAGTCTCCCTCTGTGACTGAGGCAAATCGTATGGGGACAAGAGGTCAAGACTTTTTGCTAGACCTCAGTTTACTAGCTCGTGTCTGTCAAATACCATGTAACATGATTATTACTTTCCTCTGCACTTGTTATATAGATAACTAAGGGGCCAATGGATGAATTGAAGTGAGTCAATTAAAACTATGAAATCGTTTTTGTGTTTCATTTGTACAGGACAGACTTCTAACAACACCCTTAATCTTATTTTTGGAGGGGTTTGTAATCTAAAAAAAGATGAACAATCCACGTTCCACAAATTTATTTTATAGCCTCAAAATCAGGTTAACAGAACAGTCCATATTGCAATCACTTTCCCTTCTTTCGTGGTTAATTGCTTCTACTGTGCTCTTACCTGTGTATGATTTATTACAGGTTTGATCAGGAAGATGTGAGAAACCTGGGGCTTTTTCAGAAGTGGGCTGTCATTCCTGTCCTGGGACTAATTGAGACCTCTCTGTATGACAACACGCTCCTGCATAATGCTCTTCTACTTCTTCTCCAAATATTAAATTCGTGTTCGAAGGTAGCAGACATGTTGTTGGATAATGGTCTTCTCTACGTGCTATGTAACACAGTAGCAGCCCTGAACGGATTGGAAAAGAAGTAAGTTTTAAATCATCATTTGAAGCTACGTCTGATAAATATTTCAGAAATGGAGAACTTTAGTAATAGGTTACATTAAAGCATCTGGTTTCCCATAATACTTTCAAAGAATTTTTTTTCTTATAAAACATTAAGTAAGATTAAATTTGGTGGGGACATAGTTTCCATCATTTTCAACAAAGTTTTTTATAAGAAGATATTTATATGACTTTTTAGGTGTTTAGAACCTGAAGACAAGTTGTAAAAGTAAGTTTTGTTCCTATGGAAAATAATGCAATAATTAAGAAATAATACGGTAATAAACTGTGCCACGTGCTCACAACTGTAACCCTCCTTTTGCCCTGCCCTGCATATTACCAAGCTTCCACTATAGTCTTTTTTTTTTTTAAATATATTTTATTGATTTTTTACAGAGAGGAAGGGAGAGAGATAGAGAGTTAGAAACATCGATGAGAGAGAAACATCGATCAGCCGCCTCCTGCACATCTCCCACTGGGAATGTGCCCGCAACCCAGGTACATGCCCTTGACCGGAATCGAACCTGGGACCCTTCAGTCTGCAGGCCGATGCTCTATCCACTGAGCCAAACCGGTTTCGGCACACTATAGTCTTATAAACATCATTATGCCATCAGGAACAGGACCTTGAGGATTAGGGAAATAGTCCCTTGACCACACAGCTAATAATGGTGTAAGTGAGATTCAGAGAGGTTAGTCATCCAAGTTCATCTCTGAGAGGCCTTCTCAGAATGTTCCTGTTTATACCTACCAACTCCCCGCCTTTGGTGTGGGCTCAGAACCTGCCCATCTGTTCCCATAATAGCTCCTGTTAACCTGTTTTGGGTTTGTTTTTGCTTGTTTTCTTAAATATATTTTTATTGATTTCAGAGAGGAAGGGAGAGGGAGAGAGAGAGAGAAACATCAATAATGAGAGTGAGAGAATCATCGATGGGCTGCCTCCTGCACGCCCCCCCACTGGGGATCAAGTCCACAACCCGGGCATTTGCCCTTGACTGGAATCGAACCCGGGACCCTTCAGTCCACTGAGCCAAACCAGCTGGGGTGTAACCTGTGTTTTTACACTTAACCACCCTTTACGGCTATCTCTGTACTTGCCTGGTTCTCTGTGAGACAGCTTTTGACCGGAGTCAGTGTGTGTCCTGACATGTCTGTTTCTAGCCCGCAAGTCGTGTTGCCTGCCACAGGGTGAGCGTGGGTCAGCAGTGAGTGCATGCATGCTGGCGGAACAGAATTAACCGTTCTCTCTGCCTTAAATCCTTTTTCTTTAGCATTCCTTTGAATGAATACAAGTTGCTTGCTTGCGATATACAGCAGCTTCTTGTAGCCGTCACAATCCACGCTTGCAGCTCCTCGGGCCCCCAGTATTTCAGAGTGATCGAAGACCTCATCGTGCTGCTCGGGTATCTTCAAAACAGCAAGAACAGGAGGACACAAAGTAAGGTTCAGCTTGTGGAGTTTGGGGGCAGTTGTATAGAGAGAGAAACATCAATGTTGAGAGAGAATCGTTGATCGGCTGCCTCCTGCACGCCCCCCCCACTTGGGTTGGAGCCCACAACCTGGGCATATGCCCTTCACCAGAATCGAACCTGGGACCCTTCAGTCTGCAGGCCAACGCTCTCTCCACTGAGCCAAACCAGCCATAGCTGATTTAAAATGTTTAATTCTGATAAAATATTATAGACAGTTTTGATACCGTGTAAATATAAAAATCAGAGTTGACAACCACGTAGCTTGCAGACATTGTGGTGCCTGCGTTTTCAGGCATGGCCGTGGCGCTGCAGTTCCGAGTCCTCCAGGCTGCCATGGAGTTCATAAGGACCACCGCGAACCACGATGCGGACAGCCTCACCGAGTGCTTCCAGGCACCTTCTCCCCAGCACGCGGTCTTTCCGAAGCGGAAGAGCATTGCTGGTGAGTGCTGACATTGCATTTTAATAATGATGAAATGTAGGCTGGCAGGCTTTCCTGTGTTCCATACCATTCACATGTTTAAACACTGTCAGTTTAGAAACTTAGGCTGTAAAGTGTGAGGAAGTGTTCCTCCCAGAAGAAGCCGCTCACTGCTTGCTTCTCTGTGCTGTTCCCATGTAATTTCCTCTGGAGCACCTGCCACGTGCTAAGCACAGCGTTCAGTGTTGAAGATGCAATGACTTAGAAAGCAGACACAGCATCTGCCCCTGCAGAGATGATAAAAGGTGGATAAATGCAGGGGCAGGAGTGAGACGACAGCAGGGCAGCCCACTTTACACCAGGAGGCGGGGAAGTGGGTGAGGAGGTGAGATTTAATGTCATAAAGGACAGAAAGGAGTCAGGAAGGGAGAGATCAGAAGGCGGGTGTCCCCAGCAGAGGGGATGGCTCACGGGAGGGAGCTGAGGCCGGAGGAAGCCAGGCTGGTCCGGAGAAGAGAAGGAAGCTGCTGTCCCGCTGCCAGGTTAGCCTGTGTCAGTCTGACTCCCGGGCACCACTGCCAGGTTAGCCCCGTGTCTGTCTGACTGCTGGGCACCACTCCCAGGTTAGCCCCGTGTCTGTCTGACTGCTGGGCACCACTGCCAGGTTAGCCCCGTGTCTGTCTGACTGCTGGGCACGTGCTTCCACTCATCCCAGCACCCAGGGAACAAGGCACTGGTTCCTCCCTTCTGTGTGGTAGACACCTTTCCATAGACATATATATAGAAAGAATACACAGATATTCCTTGTTTAACAAGTGCATGATCTGTTATATTGTGTGACCGTCTTTCCTAACTTTTACCAATCAACAAAGGTGTTATTCCTTTTTTACTTTTCTGTTTTTGCTATTGTAAACAGGGCAGCAATATGCATTTTTTTATTTGCTTCATTTTTTTGTCTCAAAGGTGACTCTACCCACCAAAATGTAATAACTAAAAATACCAATTACCTAAAAGAGTAGACAATCCAAAGTGCTATTAAAATATTCAAATATCTTACAGGGTGAGTCATTAAAACTTACCATATTTTAGTCATGTGTAAGTAGTGTTTATAGAGGCTCTTTATGGAAATTGATCTGTGTTTTCATAACCTAAACCAAAGGTTCAATTCCCGTGAAGGGCTGCGCTCTTCCTCACCTCCCGAGGCGCCATTTTCGTTCCTACGGTCACCTCCCGATGCTCTCCTCCTCCCGTGCGTTCAGGCGAGACTCCTCTCCCCCAGGCTCTCCCGGATCCGCTCCCTGGGTGGCACCTCTCGGAGCAGGTGCAGTAACGCTGCTGAATGCCAGGTCTCCTGTCCGCCTGGGGAGACGTTTCTCGGGAAATGCTCTTGGGATTGAATTCAAGCAACACATGCAGCAAATCACTGGAATGATACTCACCTTTCTGATCTCCTCACCTTCATTTGACTGATTTCTGCTGTCACTATATACACTTTCAAAACTATTTTACCAAGTTCAGCCGTGGCAATCATCCGGAAATAGTAATGTTCTTACTAAAACACAATGTGCTTGATAAATCTATTGATTATTTTAGAATACGAGGAGGTGCGACAGTATTGGAAAATACTTTGTCAAAACATTCTGAACTGCTTGTATGTGCCCTTCTAATTCTTGGAGTTTTTCAGGAAACTCAAATTTTGCCAAACGATAGCCACCTTGCTCAGCTAGGCACCTGCTTCCGCGTCCTTACTTAGGATTCTGAACCAGAAGTACTGTCGCACTTCTTCAAAGAGGGGAAGCACCACTTTCTCTTAATCACTCTTTCCTTTGTGCAAATTAACTTGGTATTAAATGAGATCTTTTCATGTTCTGATGATCAAAAAGTTGCAGCAAAACTAGCTTCCTGTTTCTTGTTAACTCTGGCATCTGCTGTTGTAATTGATACATTTGAAGGTCCTTGGAAATGCCCCCTTGCTCACACGGACCCCTTTCTGATGCGCATGCGCTCGGTGGCGAGCGATGAACTCCACGTGATGATACAGCGGAGGATGAGCCAGGAGAGCCCGGTGCAGGCGAGCGAGGCCGAGCTGGTGCAGAGGCTGCAGAGACTCATCGTGCTGGCGGTTAACAGACTTATTTACCAAGGTGAGTGTTATTCTATGTTACACATATAATGTAACATCTAGAGCAGCCACTAAAAGCTGTGTGAAGAAATACACTCAGAAGCACTATAGATAAGTCAAAATGAGATTCTAAAAAAAAAAATGTTCAAATAATCCCAAGGAGGCAGGAAAAAAATACACAGTAATTGTTAATCACTAGAAAAACAATACATTCAAGATTTTTAAAAATATATATGTATATATTTTTATTGATTTCAGAGAGGAAGGGAGAGGGAGAGAGAGAGATAGAAACATCAATGATGAGAGAATCATTGATCAGCTGCCTCCTGCATGCCCCACACTGGGGATCAAGCCTACAACCCAGGCGTGAGTCCTAACCGGGAATCGAACCCAGGACCCTTCAGTCCGCAGGCCAACGCTCTATCCACTGAGCCAAAGCAGCTAGGGCAATACAATATTTTTTTAAAAGACTTTTCTAATTTATATTCGGGGCACCTGGCCCTCAGGCTAACTCTGAAACTGACCCACTGTTCTCCCTGGCACCACATTGAATGGGTAGCATGCGAGAGAAACCGCTCTGCACGTCCACCTGCTGTAAGCATCACGTGTGATTGGTCCAAGAACCTCATGGCTTTAATGATTTCATAGTTCAGTTCATCTTCATTAGTAAAATAAATCCTAATTTAGAATTGCATGGCTTATATGCATTTAAATTTTGACACTGTTTTAAGTGAGATCACTTTCTCTAAGTATTCAAGTAATACACTTACACATTTATATCGTGACAACTGAATCAGTACTTTTACATAGAGTATTTTTACCAGCATCATTACATTTGTAATGGCGAGGTGCCGGTGATTTAATTGATTTTTTATTCTTTTTTAAATTCAGAGTTTAATCCAGATGTTGTTGCCATTTTGAGTACTCCAGAAAATGCCACTCAGAGCAAGACCTCAGCTTCCCAGACTGAAATTGCTGAAGAAAATAGTCATCGTGAACAGATTTCCGTTTTCAATCCATTTCAGAAGGAAATACTGACATACCTCATAGAAGGATTCAAAGTATCTCTTGTAAGTAAATTAATTAAATGGGGATGTTCATTCACACAAAAAAAGTAGAGCTTTTTTGTTTTTACTTTGTTTTTATTGCTGACACTATTGCAGATGTCCCCATCCCCCTGCTTTGCCCACATCCACGTAGCCCCCTTCCCTCTGGCTGTCACCCCGCCGTTGTCTGTGCCTGTGGGCTATGCATAGACTAGTATGTTCTTTGGCTAATCCCTTCATCTTGTCATCCAGTCCCCTTGCCCCTCCCTCTGACAGCTGTCAGTCTGCTCCATGCATGCCTCTGGATCTATTTTGTTCATCAGTTTATTTTGTTCATGAGATCGCACATGTAAGTGAGGTCATGTGGTGTTTGTCTTTCTCTGACTGACTTATGTCACTTAGCATAATAATCTCCAAGTCCCTCCATGCTGTTGCAAAAGATAAGAGCAGGGGTCCTCAAACTATGGCCCACGGGCCACATGCAAATACAAATATTGTATTTGTTCCCGTTTTGTTTTTTTACTTCAAAATAAGATATGTGCAGTGTGCATAGGAATTTGTTCATAGTTTTTTTTAAACTATGGTCTGGCCCTCCAACCGTCTGAGGGACAGTGAACTGGCCCCCTGTTTAAAAAGTTTGAGGACCCCTGGATAAGAGTTCTCAAAAGTTTGAGGACCCCTTCTTCTCTACAGCTGGTCAGTTCCTGGGTTCTCACGTTTTTTATCCATCCATCCTCAGTGGGCATTTGGATTGCTTCCACCTTTTGGCTATTTGAACAGAGGTGTACGTCCACCTCTTTTAAACACTGTTGTACCGATGTGTGTGTCTTCCTAATTTAGACTGTATTTAGAAACCTAGAATAAAACCGGTTCGGACTGTGTTGAGGTTAGTATAAGTCTGATCCTAATTCATTTCTGTTTCGGTTTAAGGGTTCAAGTAAACCCAGTGGTTCCAAGCAGCAGTGGGCGAAGATCGTGTGGTCTTGTAAGGATACCTTCCGCATGCAGCTGGGAAGACTGCTTGCCCACATACTGTCCCCAGCCCACCCTTCCCAGGAGAGAAAGCAGATTTTTGAAATAATTCAGGAGCCAAATCATCAGGAAATACTACGAGACTGCCTTAGCCCATCCTTGCAAGTAAGAATCAGTATTTCATACGAAAAAACCGTGGGTGAAGCGTCAAATTGCACAAAACAAGAATTGAAATTAAACTGTATTTTCATGCCAAACATTTTAAGTGTAGTTTTCTCACCAAGTGGCACCTGAGGTCTTTCTCCAGATGCCCTCCACCAGCCTCGCCTGGATCTGCTTGTTCCCCATTCTTTTTAGTGCTTAAGTGAAGGTCTGTATATAAGTTCCTACAAGGAACTAGACTCATTACATGATTGATCAGAGGATGTTAATATGAGTTATTAGAAACAACTTCAGTGGCTATTCAAAGTGAATAAAAACATTTCTGTTAGTTTTTCAAGATGATTTTAGAATGTCATTGAATACTAAATGGAAATATTTTCAGTTAATTAAGAACCTTGCCTCTAAGACACAAACGTGCAAATACTCCAGTCAGTTACATTCCTCTTTATTTGCCAACTCTCCAGGCCTTTTACTGGGAGAGCATCTGCTCCGTTTCCTCTCTGGGTCGGGTGGCAGCTGTCTCCCGATTCCTTTAAAATGTCGCATAGGATGAGCTCTGCTATTCCCGTCCTGCACATGTTCATCTCCTGCTTCTAGGAAGTGGCAGGATGTGAGGCAGCATGTTAATGTACACACCACCCAACATGTGAGAGTTTCCAAACCCATTTGTTGACATTTAATACTATTCACAGTTAGAATGTGAGCGGTATTTGTATTAATGCAAATTCTTAAAGAAAAATTCTGCATGCTTAACTTGTTGGCACATGTAATGTCTAAATAACACACAGTGTACAGGTAGCAATGGGGTGTAACTTCTAAAGCAGTGGTTCTCAACCTTCTGGCCCTTTAAATACAGTTCCTCATGTTGTGACCCAACCATAAAATTATTTTCGTTGCTACTTCATCACTGTAATGTTGCTACTGTTATGAATCATAATGTAAATATCTAATATGCAGGATGGTCTTAGGTGACCCCTGTGAAAGGGTCGTTCGACCGCCAAAGGGGTCGCGACCCACAGGTTGAGAACCGCTGTCTAAAGCATGGAAGGCCCGACCCAAAAAATCGTGCATCAGAGCTTGGTGTGGGCTCACGCCATGCAGGACAGTTGCCATTGCCCTGAATAGCAGCTCTAATGTCAGTTACACGGTCTGCTCATCAAAGATTGGCCTAGCCCGGCCGGCATGGCTCAGTGGTTGAGCATTGACCTGTGAACCAGGAGGTCATGGGTCGCTTCCCGGTCAAGGCACATGCCCAGGTTGTGGGGTTGATCCCCAGTAGGGGGCATGCAGGAGGCGGGCGATCCATTATTCTATCTCATCATTGATGTTTCTCTCTCTCCCTCTTCCTTCCTCTCTGAAATCAATACAAATATATTTTAAAAAAAAAAAAAAAAAAAAAAAGATTGGCCTAACCCAGCCCGTCTCTGGACCTTCACAGTGCTGAGGTCTCCCTGGTTCCAGGGTTCCGAAGGAACATGGATGCTTATAAGCTCATCTGCAGAGAGCTTTTTGTTCAGGAGTGTTCATCCCTCTCTACCAGGCAGAAGCAAAGGAGAAAGAATGAATAAGCAGAACTCCCTTATCTCGAGGCATAAAGGAAAGTTCGCCTCCAGTTACATTTGCAATGAGGGGAACTAAGAAAGGTTGTCCCTTATCCTAAGCTTACTTCCTGTATTCTTTAGCGAATCCTCTCCAGAATTCTTTCCCCACGATAAAAGCCTGCTTGCGCCTTTTCTTATCCTTGTTCTCCCTCCCTCCTTCTCCCTCTTTCTCCCTCCCTTCCTTCCTCTTCCTCTCTTTTTTTTACCTTTTACAATGAAAATTTTTAAGCATACTAAGAAAAGTAGAATAATATAATGAATACTATATAACCATCACATAGATTTAACAATTGTTAATATTTTTATCTTTATCTTCTCCTGAAACATTTTAAAATAAACCATAGAAATCATGACATCTTTCAAAAGGCATTTTTTTACATATAATCATAACATTATACGTAACAAAATTGGCATACTCCCTAATGTCATCATATATCCAATACAGAATCACATTTTTTTAGTTGTCCCCCAAATGTCTTTTTTTTAAGCTCATTTTTCCAGCCATATCTAACCAAATAAACCTAGCAATCTAATTTAATTTACCTGTAAGAAGTAAATATTCAATACTTTAACTGTAAGAAGTAAAAATTCTGTATGACTGAAAAGAATGTATTCCTTTGTTTTTCCAGCATGGCGCCAAGTTAGTTTTGTATCTGTCGGAGCTGATCCATAATCACCTGGATGAGCTGACTTGGGAGGAACTGGACGCGGCACAACTGCTTATGAGCGCGTTGCAGACGTGTGGCCACAGGGGCCCCCCTCCCAGCGCGGCCGCAAAGCCGGAGCTGCTCAGAGTCATCAGAGAGGTGAGTCGGAGAAACAGCATGTGTTCTTAGGAGGGCCCACTGGCTGTGATGAAAGGGCGCTGGGAGGCTTGTTTTCCATTAGAGAGTGTCAGTGAGGATGAATTTGAGATACTTGCTTTCTGTATGTTGCTTTATTACCACGAGAGAGCAAACAGGCTTATTGAAGAAATGTTCTATCCTCTGTGGTCACCCTCATCTGTTACCAGTAGCGTTCAGTGAAGGGAAAATCTTCACATTGACAAGCGAGTTGAAGAACCAGCCTTGAGTCATGGGTTCTTTAATGGAAAAACAAAATAAGGAAGTAAGCACCTTTGCAAACCCACCCGGTTAGGCAGCCCTGGTTAACTCTTCTACCCTCACTCCTCTGCCCACACCGTCTGGAGACAAAGGGGAAGGAGCGCATTATCTAAGGAGCTGATGTCTTCTGTTCTGGTCTCCTGAGGACAGCGCTTTTCCTTGTTAGCTTGGTTTTACAAGTAGTTTACTGGGTTCTGTGCCAATGTTAAATGATAAAGAATAAATTTTACATTATTTCTTTTAGGAACAAAAGAAATATGAAACTGAAGAAGGTGTGAATAAAGCCACCTGGCAGAAGACAGTTAAAAATAATCAACAAAGGTAGGATTTTAAGTGTTGTCTTTTGGGAATCCATTAGATTTCACATATACTTTTAACTGTTTGTTTTCTTAAATTTTATTTTTTCCATCACCATTTATCCCCTCTATGCCCCCTCCCTGGCCATCACCACACTGTTGTCCATGTCCATGAGTTCTCTCTCTTTTTTTCTTTTTTACTCAACCCATCCCCTACCCAGCACCCTCCCCCTCTCTCACCAGAGCTGTCTGCCTGCTCTCTATCTATGAGTCTGTCTCTGTTTTGCTTGGTAGTTCAGTTTGTTCAGTAAATTCCACCTATGAGTGCAGTCATAGGCGGCTATTGTAGTATATAACACTGGTCTTTCTCTGACTGGCTTATTTCACATAGCATGATACTCTCCAGGTCCATTCACGCCGTCGCTAAGGGCAAATTTTCCTTTCTTTTTATGGCAGAGTAATATTCCATTGCGTAAATGTACCACAGCTCTTTTCCCTGCACATTTCACGTTTCACGTGTGCTTCACTTATGGGTTTTGTCTGTTCAGTCTCTTTCAGCGTCTCGATTTCAGATCAAAGGAGATATCTAAGCTAGCCGCAGACATCACCCAGGCAGTGTCTCTCTCCCAAGGAACTGAGAGGAAGAAGGTGATCCACCACATCCGGGGGATGTACAAGGTCGGCCTGAGCGCCAGCCGGCACTGGCAGGAGCTGAGTCAGCAGCTGACGCATGACAGGTGTGCAGAGGGCGATGGGAGACTTCTCTTTCATGGTAGTCTTTGTACGATGGATCTGTATTCGAGTCGAATTATATAAATAGTTTGGGGTTTTTCTTTTTCTTTTTTTAATAGTTGGGTTTTTAACTGAATAGACTAGCTTTTTACTTACAGAATTATACAATAACTAGGGGCCTGGTGCATGAAATTCGTGCACTGGGCGTGTGTGGAGGGGAGTGTCCCTCAGCCTAGCCTGCCCCCTCTCACATACTGGGAGCCCTCAGGTGTTGACCCCCATCACCCTCCAATCGCAGGATCGGCCCCTTGCCCAGGCCTGACGCCTCTGGCCTAGACGTCCGGCCCGGGCAGCGGGGACCTGCAGTGGCAGCGGGGGGTGCCGCGATCGCGCGGGCTCCGCCCCTGCCCCTGCAGGACGCCTCTGGCTGAGGCGTCCGGCCCGGGCAGCGGGGACCCGCAGCTGCAGTGGCCCCACGATCGTGGGCTTAGCTTTAGGCCCAGGCAAGGGACCCCTAGCTCCTGGGACTGCCAGCTTCGACTGTGCCCAGCTCCCATCGCTGGCTCCACCCCTACTTCCTGCTATCACTGGCCAGGGCGGAAAAGGCACCTGATTCTCCGATCATGGCTGGGGGGCAGGGCAAAGGCGGCCCCAGGGCCGCCTTTGCCCTGCCCCCCAGCTCTTAGCTCCCCCCTGGGTTTCCGATCACTGTCAGTGGCAGGGGGCTTCTTCCTGCTTTCCCTTTCGCCTCCCTGCATTGTGCCTACATATGCAAATTAACCGCCATCTTGTTGGCAGTTAACTGCCAATCTTAGTTGGCAGTTAATTTGCATATAGCCCTGATTAGCCAATGAAAAGGGTAGCTCGTACGTCAATTACCATTTTTCTCTTTTATTAGTGTTGATTTCTTTAAAGCTACACGCACTTCAGATTGCCACTTAAGGTCTTCTTTTCCTTTGTCTAACAGAGCAGTCTGGTATGACCCCACCTACTACCCCACCTCCTGGCAGCTGGATCCCACAGAAGGGCCGAATCGAGAGAGGAGGCGTTTGCAGAGATGCTACCTAACTATTCCCAACAAGTACCTCCTGAGGGACAGGCAGAGGCCGGAAGGTAACGGTGCTTCCGGCCCGGCTGTGAGTGGACGGGTACCTGTGGTCTTCGGGGAAAGGTGACGATGCTCTTTTCCTCACAGGCATGGTCAGACCGCCCCTCTCTTACCTCTTCGAAGACAAAACTCACTCTTCTTTCTCTTCTACCGTAAAAGACAAAGCTGCAAGTGAGTCTATCAGGTAACTTGGACTCCGTGAGCCGTTTCTGCTTCTGGTAGAGGAGTTAGAAATTCCCATAGCCTGTTGTAGTACTTGTCGCTCTGTTTGAGACAGTGCTGTGGCTTTGGGAGAGCTCCCAGACAGGGCTCCAGAGAGGACGGGGTTGGATGCCGGAATCCAAAAGGGAAAGACAGCTTGGCAGGAAGGAGCCCGGGACTTGTGTCCTGGTGCGCTGGCCCTTGTTTGCACACGGATGCCTCTGTACTCGCCTGTCCTGACAGCCTGTGAAATGGGCAGCGCTGCCGCGGCATCCACAAGCTGTCGGTGCAGTGATGACAGGTCCAGATTCAGGGCCCGCGCTCTCCAGCTTTCTGATCGTGGGCAAGTTACTCACCTCTCCGCGTCCGTTTCCTTACCTGTTGTTCCATGAGGAAGGTGGTAACGCCAGCGTAGCTTAGCATCGCCGAGTAGTGATGCGTCAGTTATTGCCATGCCCATTTTATAGACGGAAAACTGAGCCTCAGAGAACGTAAGTGTCTTGACTAATGAAGAGAGGAACTTTTGTGACTCTAAATCCTGTTTTTCCTAGAAACTAGACTTTTCTTATGTGTTTGAAGTATCAGAGGCATGAACCAATGTTTGCTTATTTACTGGAAAATATAAAATATTCAAGTCTCTTTTCAGTAACTGAATCCTGTATTCTGCCTACAGGGTATAGGGATTATTAGCCTTTCCTAAAAGTTTCCATCATTTTTCTCCTCTACTAGAATGTTAAAGAAAGAGATAATATTTTTACAAGGGTTTTGACAAGATGTCTTGTACTTGAAACTTGTCTGCTTTGCTGAAATCTTTTACTAGGTAGAATAAAGCTTATACTTTCTAAAACTGGTCAAAACATTCATAGTGATTTTAAATGTATTTTGACAGAGTGAATCGCAGGTGTATCAGCGTCGCCCCGTCTAGGGAGACAGCTGGCGAGTTGTTATTAGGTAAGTCACGTTTTGGAGAGTTTTACTCAGACTCACCTGCCTTGTTTCACTTGTGATCAGTGGAAGCCTTGTTTTGGCCACTGCCATTAAAGGAGTTAAATTCTCTCTAACATCGCGTAGGTTATTCTGCCTTGACATTATGTATAATGCATGGCCTCATGGATGTGAAGAAATGGCAGCATTTTAATTTTTATAAAGCTGACTTTCTTCATGAGTATACATTTTTATATTTAACTAGAAGCCCAGTGCACAACATTCGTGCACTGGGAGGGGGCGGGGGGATCCCCTCAGCCCAGCCTGTGCCCGCTCGCAGTCCGGGACCCCTTGGGGGATGTCCACCTGCCACAGAGGCAGGAGAGGCTCCCGCCACCACCGCTGCACTCGCCAGTTGTGAGCCCGGCTTCTGTGAGAAGTGCACTGACCACCATGGGGCAGCTCCTATGTTGAAAATCATTCCTTTTATTTTATATGTGATCGAATTCCCACAGCAACCCTGTGAAATAGAGACCTCCCTCACCCCCTCCTTTTTATGAGGTCACTAAGACACAGAGAGCCTGAGCATCTTGCCAAGATCTTGCAGATGCTGTTCACAACTAGGGGTCGAGTGTCAGGAACTATTTCTGGGTGATGGCCTCAGATTCAGGCCACTGGCTCCAAAGGTCATGCTTTTTACCATACAAGCTAATGGCGCAATACGTCTTTAAACTCACATGCAATTATGTTCTGCAGGTAAATGTGGAATGTATTTTGTGGAAGATAATGCTTCTGATACAGTTGAAAGTTTGGTGAGTAGACACTTAAGTTTGCACTAAATTCACACAAACTCCAAAAATGTATAAATTCAGTATCACCAAAAAGCAGGTAGAACTATTAGAGCTCATTTATTGTGACTTTATGTGTCAAATATCTGAGGTGAACATATTTTATGAAAGGCTGTTCTAAAATGTATTTTAAACTTGATAGTAGATTCTGCTGGCTCATGCTCAATTTTCTTTAACCTAAAACTGCTCTGAAAAATACAGTATTAAAAAATCAAGTCTATTAACTAAAAAAAAAAAAAAGCCTAATTTTTATTCAGCATTTTGAAGTGTGTGGTAGAGGATTTTCAGAGCATCTCATCTACCATATTGCATTTTGATATTTTTAAGAGTCTAAAATTAAAATGATTATTAATATTTCATGCGAAGCGGGTACTTCCATCTCTGTCCTTTGCCCAGAGCCCTCAGGGAGAATTGGAACCAGCGTCCTTTTCCTGGACGTACGAGGAAATCAAAGAAGTCCATAAGCGCTGGTGGCAGCTGAGAGACAACGCCGTGGAGATCTTCCTGACCAACGGCCGGACGCTGCTGCTGGCCCTGGACAGCACCAAGGTGGGCGGGCCGCCCTGGGCAGATGCGCTGCAAGTTCATGGCACCGGGTGCGGCTCAGGGCCCTCAAGCCTAACTGGTCTACACTTCCATTCGCTGTTTCTGACATCAAATAAAGATTGCCTTACTTCTCAGTCCTACTTAAAGTAAACCCTAGATTTTTGTACTCCAAAACTGTTAAATCCTGCTTTCCCAAAGGGACTGTGATGAATGAATGAATGGATGGATGACCAGCCTAACGTAGTTTAAACTTGCAAGTAGATTTCCCGTCTGCCAAGCCCTCTCTGGACCCCCACAGCCTTCAGCTACAGTGGCTGCTCCGTTACAGAAAGCCTCTGGGAGGAAGCTGTGTGGGCTTGCCGCCTCCAGGTCCTCCCGGGTCCTCCCCAGTCCTCCCCGGTTCTCCGTGGGAGGCTCCCACTCATTTCCTCCTCCCACCCACTCGCTCTGCTCAGCTCCGAGGGACCTCGAGTTGCTGGCCCTGTGCTCCTGCTCCGTGTCCTCAGCTGACGGGCCGCCAGCAGCATTGGACCCGGCTGATTAGTCTCTTCTTTCTTTTTTTTTTTTTTTTTAATATATTTTATTGATTTTTTACAGAGAGGAAGGGAGAGAGATAGAAAGTTAGAAACATCGATGGGAGAGAAACATCGATCAGCCGCCTCCTGCACATCTCCCTACTGGGGATGTGCCCGCAACCCAGGTACATGGCCTTGACCGGAATTGAACCTGGGACCCCTCAGTCCGCAGGCCGATGCTCTATCCACTGAGCCAAACCAGTTTCGGCGATTAGTCTCTTCTTAATGAGAAGCCCCTTCCCCACTGGGCTGCTTTCTTCCCCCTGCGCGCAGGTTCGCGACGACGTGTACCACAGCATCCTGACCAACGACCTCCCCAACCTTCTGGAATACGGCAACATCACGGCGCTGACCAACCTGTGGTATACCGGGCAGATCACGAACTTTGAGTATCTGACGCACTTAAACAAACATGCCGGCCGATCCTTCAACGACCTCATGCAGTACCCGGTGTTCCCCTTCATCCTGGCTGACTACGTGAGCGAGACCCTCGACCTCGGGGACCCGTCCGTCTACAGGTAACAGGAACACCCCTTTCAGCTCCGTCCATACGCTGTTTATTTCATTAAAGCTTTTATCGCAGGAATTTTCAAACGTGCACAAAATTGAATGAAAATGGAATGAACCGCCATATGTCCATCATCCCAACTCAACAATTAGGAAGACGCTTGCCAAACTTACATCATCTTTTTTTTTCTTTTCTTTTTATGTGAGACAAATGCAGAGCCCTTGTTCTGTCCCTCCTGTGGCCGTCAGTCCGTATCTCCTAGGAAAAAGGTGGAATGTTTCTTACCTCACCTCAGTGCCATTATCGCAGCTCAGAAAATTATCAGTTTTCATGGCATCATCTCATATCCAGCCCATTTCAGATGTCCCCTGACGGTACTCGAGGCATCCTGTGGGAGTTGATGGACTCGAATCAGGCCCACTGTCACCTTTGGTGGCAATGTCTGTGAGACGGACACGGTGTTTCTCGTGATCTGCGAATCAGACAGCAGGATGCTTATTTCAGTGCTCACTCTGCATCTCAGCTTGGCCATTTTATTTTTTATTTTTATTTTAAATATATTTTATTGATTTTTTAAATTGATTTTTACAGAGAGGAAGGGAGAGGGATAGAGAGTTAGAAACATCGATGAGCGAGAAACATTGATCAGCTGCCTCCTGCACACCCCCCACGGGGGATGTGCCTGCAGCCAAGGTACATGCCCTTGACCGGAATCGAACCCGGGACCCTTCAGTCCACAGGCCGACGCTCTATCCACTAAGCCAAACCGGTTACGGCAGCTTGGCCATTTTAAGTGTGTAGTTTCTTCAGTTTTCACTAAGTAAACTCATAATTATGTGACATCTCATGGTCATATTTCCTGTCCAAACTGCCCTTCAGGCCTCACTGCCTAACTGGGCGTGGAGTCTGGGAAATGGGAACTGGAGCCCCCGGTTGCCACGGCAGCATCCATCGCAGTCCTGGAGGAAGAGGGTGGGGCAGGGAGGGAGGGATGGCCGTGCTGTTCTTGTAGTGCGTACTCCTAACTCCGGAATGGCTGAGACCCGTAGGGCCTGCTTAGAAAGTTCTCCCCTAACGTGTATGAAACCATGATTTTGAATGGTGACTGTTAGTTGCCAAGCAGCAAGTGTAAGCACTAAACTGAGGGCCGAGGGCTCTGTCGATCACTTACGCACTTGAGGGTGCAGACCTCTGGGCAGCTTGGTTCTGGCAGCATCGGGTGCCGTCTAGTCCCACCCTCTCTCCCTCTAGAAACCTCTCCAAGCCCATCGCCGTGCAGTACAAAGAGAAGGAAGATCGCTATGTGGACACATACAAGGTGGGTTCTGTTTTCCCTCATTTTTGATAAATGAAAACGAGCTTTGTTTTAAAGAGTTGTGTTTTACTTGTGTTTAGAAATTTTAAAAGTATAGTACTGATTTTTCTGTTTTTCGCGTCTTTGTACTTTGATTGACAATTGGAAATCATTATACGATTTTCAATATTAGTCTGTCTCAATTCTCTGAAAACATTTTACCCAGAAAAAGAAGTACACTTATTAGAGTGGCATAAATTGGAAGCTAGTAATCCATTGTTATATTGAAATATATAAATAACTATATTCCTTATAAAAATCACAAAGATTTCCAGGGACACTCTATGCCCTGGGGTTATTTCTGTAACAATATCAGTGTATTTATGAGGCACCATAATCTCTTGTTGTTCATAGTCAGTCAATTATGCATTACTTTATTAATAGAAATTGGCAGATTTTATTTTATTTTTTGTTGTTGTTTTAACCCTTGTCTGAGAATATTTTCTCTATTGATTTTTAGAGAGAGTGGAAGGGAGGAAGTGGGGGAGGTGCAGACTGGGAGGTGCCTCCAGGTGGTCAGGCAGCAGCCGTGCACCCCGGAGGGCACCCCAGACACTCAGGTGGCTGAGGTCGGAACATGAGGGAGGGCACCGTGGAGAACGGGCACAGGGCTGGCAGGGAAGGGCTGTGAAGCCACGCAGGGGGCTGGGTGGCCATAGTGTCTGGTTCCCTGTGTCCCTCAGTACTTGGAGGAAGAGTTCCGCAAAGGGGCCCGCGAGGACGACCCGCTGCCGCCCGTGCAGCCCTACCACTACGGCTCCCACTACTCCAACAGCGGCACCGTGCTGCACTTCCTGGTCCGCATGCCGCCCTTCACCAGGATGTTCCTGGCCTACCAAGGTGAGCCGCGGCCGGTGCCGGAAAGGCAGGCTGCTCGGCAGAGGACACTGGGCTACCTCCCGGGAATGTCTCCAGACCAGTCAAACCGCAGGAAACGAGTTCTTTCTGTTCCTTTGACAAAATTCTCTTCTAAAACCGGCCACAGCCAAATCATCTTGCTAATGTCTCAAATGTTAGCTTCAAATTAAACATGTCGAAGTTTATAAAACGCAAGTCACTTTAAAGAATTAAGATGTAATCACATACCATATAATTTACCCCTTTTACCCTTTAAAAATGTATGTGGTTCTGTTTTTAAAGATATTCAACTTAATAATTATTTCAGATCACAGTTATCTTTGAACCCTAAAGGGGAATATGTTGTGGTAATTTACTACAAATAACTGCTAAATAAATAATAGGAGAGCCACATCGCCACCTTCACCTGGTAACTTTCTAGCTAATAACCCTCTGCCTCCGCTGGCATTGTAGTGGCAGCTGCAGGACTGAGGCGAATAGCTCGAGGCGAATGGATTTGTGTGCATCAGGGACACATTCCCCTGTCAGTTTCTAATGAGAACCATGGCTTTACTCACATGCACCCTCTTGCAGGAATGACTGTCTCCTTGGTCTATACAAGGGCTTTCTTATGTTTGTCCCTGTGAGTGCACAGGACAGATGTACACGGGACAGCTGTTCAAGCACGTGAGGGTATTGCCCTGACCCTCGCTGCCTCCCAGTGTCTGTCCCGGGCTAGTTATCTAAGGATAACTTTGACATCAGGCCAAGAGGTTCCTATGTGCAAGGTCTTACCCCATTTTTTCCAGAGTGAGTTAGTAAACATTTCTTTAAGTGACTCTCCCAACTCTCTGAGAATAAGGAAATGTCTGTAAACCTAATTTCTTCGCAGATTTTATTTAGTGGCAGGCAGTGCTGACTGACCCAACAGACCAGATAAGAAAGGAGTAAAAGGAATAGGAAATGCGCGGGCAGAGGATAGCTCAGGCGTGGGGAAGAAGTTGGCACCTCTTGGTAAAATGTGCCTCGCTTGATGCCGAGACGAGTCTGTGATAGTTTCCAAATGAAAAACGTGCTCACGTTTCAGCAAGTTCAGAGGAGTTTTAGACGGAACGGAACGTAGGGTCCCTGAAAAGCGTCTGCCCCGCTGTCTCCAGGGCTGCCTTCAGCGCCGCTCCTGCTCAGGGCCGGCCCTCAGCCAGGGACGCAGCGCAGAGCTCAGCTCTGGAGTGTGAACAGTCTGCCAGGAAAACTTAGCGAGGAGAGAGTGAGAGCATCTAAAGCAGGGGTCCTCAAACTACGGCCCGCGGGCCATATGCAAATACAAATATATTTGTTCCCGTTTTGTTTTTTTACTTCAAAATAAGATATGTGCAGTGTGCATAGGAATTTGTTCATAGTTGTTTTTTTTAAACTATAGTCCGGCCCTCCAACGGTCTGAGGGACAGTGAACTGGCCCCCTGTTTAAAAAGTTTGAAGGCCCCTGATCTAAAGAGAAGGAAGAAAAAGTAGTCCTAACAATTAGAGGCAAAGGAGTAATTTTGCTTCCTGATGGGGAAAGAGTATTTTATCCACTTGAACTTTAATTTTACTTCCTTATTATTCACTCATTCCATAAACAAACTGTTACTGAGTACCTAGTACATGCTAGGTATCACTGATACCCCAGGTCCCTGCTCTTACAGAACTTTTATTCCACTTGGGTAGACAGTCATCAATTAAACAAATGCTAGAAACTCATCTAGTTTTATGTATTATGAAAACAATACAGATTTTAAATAATATAATACAGCCTCAAATTATGTATAGAAATACTTATTTTCAAGAATAAATGAATAACCTCAAACTATAGGTAAGCAAAATGAGCGTCATTTTACTAGTAATCTTTTTGAAGTAGCGAAATAAGTTATGTCAGGCTTCAAGTGGAGTCAGGTCTCTGTGTCTTAGTTCTCACTTTTATTTCTTTACAGATCAAAGCTTTGACATTCCGGACAGAACCTTCCACTCCATGAACACGACCTGGCGCCTCTCCTCCTTCGAGTCCATGACTGACGTGAAGGAACTGGTCCCGGAGTTCTTCTATCTCCCAGAGTTCCTAGTCAACCGAGAAGGTATAGCAGGAGATCATTTCTAGTTTATGTGTTTGAGCATTTGTACTTATTTTATAATTTTCCAAAAATAAAAATAGCTGTTTTAAGTCCTAAAATTTGAGTCCATAAATAAGAGAAATACCTTTATTAAGTACATGATTTTATTTCCAAGTAAGCTTGAGGATTTTAAGTATTTTATAGGACTAAATATATCTGGAAAACTGTGACTTTGAGCTATTAAAATTCTTTGTAAACATGTTTTTGTTTTTTTTTAATTTTTTTTTTAAAATATATTTTATTGATTTTTTACAGAGAGGAAGGGAGAGAGATAGAGAGTTAGAAACACCAATGAGAGAGAAACATCGATCAGCTGCCTCCTGCACATCTCCTACTGGGGATATGCCCGCAACCCAGATACATGCCCTTGACCGGAATCGAACCTGGGACCTTTCAGTCCGCAGGCCGACGCTCTATCCACTGAGCCAAACCGGTTCCGGCTGTAAACATGTATTTTAATTTTGTTACAGAAATTATTTTTTTCAGGTTACCAATGTAATTTCAGATTACAAGGTAATTTTAAAAAATGAGTCATGAATTTATTGAAAACACAATGTTAATTAACCAAAATCTCAGTGATTTTTATGAGGAATGATAGTGTATAAGTAAAAGACTCTAACCAGAAATCTCTATATATAAAAGGCTAATATGCACAGGGTCCCCTCAGGAGTTCAACAGGGAGACTGAGTTCCATCGCTCACTATGACGTTCGCTGACCACCAGGGGGCGGCGCGGAACAAAGGAAGGCCCCGATCAGCCCTGATCGCCAGCCAGGCCCAGGGACCTTCCCATGCACGAATTTTGTGCACCGGGCCTCTAGTATCTAATAACAAAGGAACACTGGAGGATAGAATTAACAGAGTAGTTAACCCCATGAGAGGCATTTGGGGCTGCTTCTGATGACTTAATTTCATGTTGTAATGTGACCTTTAGGAAGATGTGAAGGTGAGAGTTATATCTTCAGGGAAGTTAGTGTTGGGCAGAGTCCTGCAGAATCTCACTCTATCTCGCTGTCTGGAGTGTTTGAGCATGATGAGTAAACCCCCACTCCGCGTCCCGGGGGCACGTTTCCTGTGCTGCCACGTGAGAAACGTCGCAGTGAGGCCAGCGCCTGCAGGTGGGGCCTGTCTGTGGCTTTCAGGTTGGGGCTCCGACTTAACTCCACTGCCTGTCCTCTCTGTCCATCGCTTCTCGTGTGTGAGTTCCAGTTTCGGTGGCTGCATAACAAAGAACCCCCACACTTAGCGGCTCAGAGCAACAGCGCCTTTATTACCCGTCACAGTCTGTCTCCAGGTTAACGGGACGGGCTGTCCGGGTGGCTCTGTTGTTGGATGAGTGAGTGACGAGCGTCCGTGTCCTGTCCTCTTTGCCGCTCCTTTTCCCGGTTAGAGTGTCGGCCACGATTCCTGTGAGCTCTCAGGACCGCTCAGTGCCCACGAGGGGTGCTCTGGGGGAGACACACATTAATTTTAGTCTTGTTTTTAGGTTTCGATTTTGGCGTGCGTCAGAATGGCGAGCGGGTGAATCACGTCAACCTGCCGCCGTGGGCGCGGAACGACCCGCGTCTCTTCGTCCTCATCCACCGCCAGGCTCTGGAGTCGGACCACGTGTCCCAGAACATCTGCCAGTGGGTGGACCTGGTGTTCGGGTACAAGCAGAAAGGGAAGGCGTCCGTCCAGGCCATCAACGTGTTTCATCCCGCGGTAAGCGATCTGAAAGGAACTGCACTTACGTAGAGGAAGGCAGAGCTGAGTGTTTGCAGGCCAGCTGGTTTCTGTAAAATGCCTACGTTATCAGAGAGAATTGGCAGTGACACTGAACTGTTAGAACCTAAATAACCCTCTCGACCTACCCATAGTGTCTGTTAACTTCATTTCTGCGCTGATCAGCATCAATCAGTCAGGACGCAGGATTCTCGTCCATCCCTTCAGAAACATCACTTTCTAATCTCAGCGAGGCCAGGAATGATTATGAACCTGATCAAAAGTGTCTCGGAGTCGTTTCCATGGAAACAGGAGAGGAGCCAGGCCGGCATGGCGAGCAGAGCACGTGTTGCTGGCCTTTGGTGTTCCTGCCGATCTGGCTTCACACAGACCTGCCTCCCCTCCCCTTCACCTTCCAGACGTATTTTGGGATGGATGTCTCTGCGGTGGAAGATCCGGTGCAGAGGCGCGCGCTGGAAACCATGATCAAGACCTACGGCCAGACGCCTCGCCAGCTCTTCCAGGCGGCCCACGTGAGCAGGCCGGGGCCCAGGCTCAGCCTCGAGGGAGAGCTGCCTGCGGCCGTGGGGCTGCTCGTGCAGTTTGCCTTCAGGGAGACCCGGGAGCCGGTCCGAGAAGCCCCCCACCCGGTAAGGCCTGTGGGAGGGACGGTCACGGTGAGCAGGAGCCCACGTGCGCTTTGGCCTCCCCCGGCGATGACGAGAGCAAGTGTTGTCTCTTAAAGTAGGAAGAGGGTGTCATTTTCACTTTGCAATAGAGAAATAAAGCAAGAAAACCTTAAAAGGAAAGTAAGTCCTAATCGTCCACTCGCTCTTCATTGCGAAGGCAGCGTAAGCGGGGAGACGTGGATGGGAGTCCACAGGGGCTGCCGAGGGGATCCCAGCAAGTGAGGAGGGCGAGGTCCGGGGGACCTCAGGCTGGGAGCCAGGTTGCTTTCTCTTACTTTGTTTAGACTTTAAATTAGGAGTCATCTATATGTACTACCTCTTTAAAAATCATACCTTTTCTTCTTTGGTTTAGAGTCCTTTGTCCTGGATAAAAGGCCTGAAGTGGGGGGAGTACGTGGGCTCCCCGAGTGCCCCGGTGCCCGTGGTCTGCTTCAGCCAGCCCCACGGGGAGAGACTGGGCTCCCTGCAGGCGCTGCCCACCAGGGCCATCTGTGGCCTGTCCCAGAACTTCTGCCTTCTGGTGACCTACAGCAAAGAGCAAGGTAAAAGAAGCGGACATCACCCGCTTCTGTCGTGCGTGGGTTTGAGTGTTCAGGTCATCTGAGCTGCTATTGTTCCGTCTCTAAGCTTTCTGAGTCCCTGGTGAACACTGATCTGTTCTGTGGTGATTTAGCACGAAGCAGGAATGAAACATAGGCTACATGAAACAAGTGGGAGTTGGATGCAGTGCCATTGGGAACGAGGGGGAGTTGAAGGCACAAGAATAAACAGCTCTGCTCACAGATGGAAACTTTATCGATAATTTAGTGAAAATGTTCCCTTTGAGGCCCTTGAATCCCGGATTAGATACACTTACGTGACCATCAAATCTGTTCCTCAAATGTAAACAGCAAAGCGAGGGGCCATCAGAGCCTTGAAAATGGGTTGAAAACTGCCTATGGCTGGAACGCCATCCTCTCATCCTCAGGCGCCCACTCACTTAGCCACATGCTGGAGGGTGCTGTGCAGGGGGCCCCCTCCGATGCCCAAGTGTCCCCGAGGCACGGACACGGGGACACGGTCCCCTCAGGGCGCGCAGGAGAGCTTGCCCCGCTGACGAGGCCTGGGCTGTGGGCCCTGCAGGAAGGGTGGAGGGCACGCATCTGTTCAGATCAGCTTGGCCTGGATGCTGCGTGTGGGCTGAAGTGGATGCCTCTTAGCAGCCGCACGTTAGCACACACGTGGCTGTGGGTGCCGCGTGCTCCTTGGGGTCCATGCACCCACCCACCCTACCCAGCCCCCGCCCAGGGTGCTGGGACCCCTGCCAGGCACTCGGCACCTAAGTGACATGGCCAAGCCTGGCTGCGCCTCGGCTCTTTCAGACTCACACACACACCCTCACCCTCACCCTCACCCTCACCCAAGGGTGTGTTGTTGCTTCTGTTTTTGTCTTTTTAGAGAGAAGCATCGATGTGAGAGAGAAACATACGGGTTGCCTCCCACGCGCCCCGACCAGGGATGGCATCTGGGTGCTGCCACGGGGTTATCTGGGGAGCTGTTTACACAGCATCTGGTTCATGTTCGTTTTTAGAAATAAATCGGTGCAGAACATGACTAGAGTGAGCTTGACTATTCCTGTCTTTTATAAAAATCCCTAACACAGTTGAAAAGGAACCGCATGAGCATTAAAGGAATAGAATGAGCATAAACCGCTCGTCCTGTGGACGGGGAGATGCCCTCGCACAGACTCCGTGTTGCTGTGCGAGCTCCGGCCCGTGCCCTGTGTGTTGGGGCTGCGGGCACAGGGGCCTGAGCCTGCCTCTCCCTCCCGCAGGCGTGCGGAGCATGAACAGCACCGACATCCAGTGGTCGGCCATCCTGAGCTGGGGCTACGCCGACAACATCCTGAGGCTGAAGAGCAAGCAGAGCGAGCCTCCCGTCAACTTCATCCAGAGCTCTCCGCAGTACCAGGTAAGCTGCTCCGCCGTGTTCGTACTGGTAATCACCATGAAACATGCTCACGTAGGCCAGACCATAGCAGCCAGGCTCTAAGATCCAGCGACGTGTCTCAGCGAGAAGCTGGTGCCGCTGGGCGCCTGCCTGGTCTCGGGGCTTCCGGACGCCCCGTAACTCATGGAGACGTGTGGTCAGCTCAGCTGTCGCCAAGGGCACGATGTGTCAACAGAATCAGCATGGCTTTCACCTCATAGCGTCCGCCTGCCTTCTGCCCTGTGCACCCTCCACACCTGGCGCTTCCCCAGGGGACCAGGTACCTGGGCGTCAGGCTGCGGTGGAAGGAGCGCGGGTCTCACTGGGATCCGAGGGAGCGTCCCGGCCTGTTATTTCCTGTGTCGCCTTGGCTTTGTCAAGTGACTCGCCTCCTGAGCTTGAGTTCCTGTCCTTTTCAAAACTGGGAAGAGGGACTCCGCTGCTGTCTCCGTGAGCTGTTGTGAGATGTCTCTAACATCTGTAAAGTTCCTTTGTAAACGGTATTCTATATCACTAGACAGGAGGCTCGGCCCTCGCAGCCCCGGCTTTGTCCTGAAGGTTGTCCAGCTGTTTGGTCTAATGAGCATATTAGCTTCTTACTGTAGAGGCTGTCTGTGTGTGCACAGTGCATACATGCACGTGGCCCCAGCCCCCTACGCTGCACGGAGCCTCCCTTCTCTGACTGCCTTTTCCAGGAAGGTCCTTCACTGTGCTCAGACCTCCGTCACCCACCTGACACCTGCTGCCTGTTCTGTGCCCACAAGCACCCCATTCCCTGAGTGCCGTGATGGAGCCACTGTTTTGGGGAACTGTTGGCAGAGAAGGAAAAGAGGGCGATGACTTGTTTACTTAACCCTAATACATGTGGAAAAAGTCACACTCGCCTTTTGTTATCTGGCTTACCAGTCAACGAACAAAAGTAAGAAGGAAGGACGGTGAAAAGCACGTTTATTAGAAATCTTAATAATGTAAGCATTGCAAATTACTTCCGTCATGCAAGCTTCGGCACACAGACATCATTAACGACGCGGGAATATGCTCGTAAGTCCGTTTCGCAGAGCGGAGGGTCCAGGCTCCTCCCGCAAAGCGCTGTGTGAGAAGCACTTCACCGAAGCTAACTGGGCGAGAATACGGGCCTCGTTTCCATCCTTAGACACACACTGTTCACTCGTTAGCCCTCGAGAAGGTTCCTTAGAATATTATGTGAAGACCACGCACTGACCATCTTCATCATCATCAGAGATGAGGGTCCGGCTGTCCCTTTGTCTTCGTTTTCTGATTAATTAGAACCAAATGATCGTGTGTGTGTGTGTGTGTGTGTGTGTGTGTGTGTGTGTGTGTGTAAGTGTATGTACACAGAAAAATGTAGGTGCATAAACATTTTAGTTTGGAAGCAGCTTTAGGCACTTGATTAAAGTTGCGGAATGCTCTCTTTTTATATCTTTGCACCATTCTAATCATTGCAAGTAAAAGGTTTCCCTCCAATTTTGTGATCATATATTTTGAAGATAGTCGTCAGAAAAGTAGCAGCATTTCTGATGCTTTTTAAACACGATCATCTGCGATTTGTCGTTTCCCAAGGTGACCAGCTGTGCGTGGGTGCCCGACAGCTGCCAGCTGTTCACCGGGAGCCGGTGTGGCGTCATCACCGCCTACGCCAACAGGATGGCGGGCAGCGCGGTGGGTCCGGGCAGCGCGGCGGGTCCGGCGGGTGTTTTTATTTTTGAGATAAGTGCTAGGACCCCTTTTGTCATTGCTTTTATCTGACGTTTTCCTTCATTTTGACTGTCAGCCTTCAGAGATAGAGATGGAGTCCCAGGTGCACCTCTACGGGCACACGGAGGAGGTCACCAGCCTGTTTGTCTGCAAACCCTACAGCATCCTGATAAGCGTGAGCCGCGACGGCACCTGCGTCATCTGGGACCTGAACAGGTACCGTGGTCCCGAGCCCGCACAGCGGCGAACGGTGCCAGTTCTCACTGAATACAGGCTTTGTCATGGAATTGAAATCAGAAGATCTGTTAGGAAGACAGTTAGGAATGCCTTACGAATAGCAGTATATGTACTGAGGGGAAGAATTCTACATATAACAGCATATAATTATACCTCATGTTCATATGCACATTCATGGTTTTGGTCTTTCAGGCTGTGCTACGTACAGACTCTGGCAGGACACAAAAGCCCTGTCACAGCCGTCTCGGCCAGCGAAACGACAGGCGACATCGCCACTGTGTGTGACTCAGGTGAGCCAGCCAAGGCCAAGCACAGGCCGCTGCCAGCAGTGCCCTCGGCCCGTTGGGCACGTCACAGTGACACTGATGGGTGCAGTTCTCAGTCCCTCCAGATCGAATGCTTTGTTAATAGCGTGTATGTGTATTCATATGCAATCAGGCCCCCCTGGCCGGTGTGGCTCAGCGGTGGAGCGTCAGCCTGCGCACCCGGGGGCCGGGTTCTATGCCCGGTCACGGCATGTACCTGGGTTGCAGTTCATTCCCTGGGCCCCAGTTGAGGGAACTGGGGGACACCTGTAATTCTCTCAGCAATAAAAATAAAAGCATTAGCTTTAACTCAGGTAATCGAGAGCAACACTGTTCTTCAGAGTCATACTGGTCGCTTCTTACAGATGATCTCAGAGAAGACGTTCCCTTTTGGGGGCTTGGTCAGCTTTCTGATTGGTCCTTTCAGGTTCAGGTGTGGCTGGTCCTGAGCTGACATATGAGTCAGAGTTAATTTGCCGGCTGCTCTCGACTGCAGGTTAATGTTGTCACTGGTCGTTGTTTTTGGATGAACATGCAGTCCCAGGTGACTTGCAGGCAATCCTTTCATTTGTTCGTCTGCAGCCAGGAGCTGCCTGTCAGCGCCAGCACCAGCTCAGGCCCGGGGGCGGCTGGGAGCTGCCACCTCGGTGACTGGCGCTGGTTGTGGTTTCAGCTGGCGGGGGCAGTGACCTCAGACTCTGGACGGTGAACGGGGACCTGGTGGGACATGTGCACTGCAGAGAGGTCATCTGCTCCGTGGCGTTCTCCAATCAGCCGGAGGGCGTGTCCATCAACGTGATCGCGGGGGGACTGGAGAACGGGACTGTGAGGTGAGACGCGTGCGGTGGCTGCTGCTGTTCCCCAGGGCACGGCACTTTCAGAAAGAAGCTTTTAATATCTAGGCATATCAATATGTAGCAATGGGAAATTTAAAGTCACCTTCAGTTATTCCTGTTTATTTCTAGAAGACAGCTTTAGTGCAGTTTTGAAAGTTTCTGTTCTTTGTTAACCGTTAAAGGTTAACAGTACGAATATACCCAGTGGGGTGTTCTTACTGCATCCCCACCCCCGCAAACTTCCCAGAAGTAACTGCTGTTGTTTATTGTGCTTCCTTCTGGGTGATTTTTAACAAATAAACAAGTAGGTGGGCTTTCTTCACGAAGGGACTTCCGTTGGCATAATTGTGGCGCCTTTCCCCTCCAGGCTGTGGAGCACGTGGGACCTGAAGCCTGTGCGGGAAATCACGTTCCCCAAGTCCAGCAAGCCCATCGTCAGGTAAGCCTCCCGCCCTCGCTTCCCACTGGGCTCTGGGAGTGCATTTTGTTGGACATGAGCACACACAGACCTAAAGAAATGTGTGATGGGAGTTTCGTAAACAGCCAACACCTGTCAAACCCCAGGCTGCCCAGCCCCAGTGGCCAAAGGAGGCCCAGTCCTTGTCTTCCTGGAGCTTAAGTCTGAGTCAGGAGCCGAGTCTAACCCACGGGCACGCGGGGCGGGGCCAGGAAAGGCCTAGAGTTGAAGCGATGTCTTTCCTTCCTGTTGAAGAGACGGTCACGTGACTGACGGCCCAGGGCGTGCCTGGCAGGACCGTTCTGCTCGGCCCCTCCTCCGACTGAAAATTCGATTAGACATAAGGAAGTCAAATTCTACCCTATTAAATACATTTATTTTCAGTATGCTAAATTTCCAGTTTAATGACCCTAAGTTAGTAATTTATTTTTATATTTAAGTGAAATTAAATA
This sequence comes from Myotis daubentonii, assembly GCF_963259705.1. Lineage (NCBI taxonomy): Eukaryota > Metazoa > Chordata > Mammalia > Chiroptera > Vespertilionidae > Myotis > Myotis daubentonii. The sequence goes on along the minus strand of NC_081859.1, from coordinate 4,738,025 downwards.
TCTCCATAAATAATAATTTATTACTCTAAAGAGAAAAGGTAGAACTGTTACATTTTTTAAAGTTTCCTGTGCCCAAGTGTTTGTGTTGACGTCATAAAGGATAAACAGGAAGGAACGAGAAAGTGGGGAAGGAGGGGATGGAACCGACACTGCTCTTGTGTCGCCTGTGGGAGGAGCCGCAAGGTGCCCCGGGTCCCCTGGACCACATGCCAATCAGCCGGACCCGTGGCCGTGGCAGGCATGCGGAGAGCGTCACTTCTGCACCCAGATCCCCGTGTGATCACCCGTGTTAGAGACACACCGTGCAGACGGCTTTTCTCTCCCACAGCCTCACCTTCTCCTGTGACGGCCACCACCTGTACACGGCGAACAGCGAGGGCACCGTCATCGCCTGGTGCCGGAAGGACCAGCAGCGCCTGAAGCAGCCCATGTTCTGCTCCTTCCTGAGCAGCTACGCGGCCGGCTGAGGGCGGCGGGGCGTCCGAGAGCCTGGCGCTCCATCAGGATCTGTGGCTTCAGTTTGGGAGGCTGCACCTGAAGAAACGATGAGCAGACACACCCTCAGATAATTATAAAACCTCCTCATCTGCACGGACCTCTGCAGCTCCCAGGCGCTGGGCGGAGGGTCTCGCTGTAAGTGTGGTCGGGAGGGTGACCGCGGGCATGGCCCGCAGGACTGCGGCCTCCGTGAGTCAGTCACTTTCGTTGTTTCTTCTACGGAGGAGATGAGGGCCCCCTTTTCTATCATTCCAACAGTTTGTGCCGAGATAACTCCTCACCGCCTGCCCCCCGCCCCCCAAAGAAGGAAAGTAAAAGGTCAAGAAGTCAGGACTTGGTGATGACCAGGCGTTTTGCGGGCTGGCTGGCCACCGGAACAGTCGACTAACGACTCCGTGTTGAACAGCAGCTGCTGCCAGGCCTTCGCTCAGATAGACCCAGAGTTTGTTGACCTCCACCCACAAGAACAGGGGTGGCCGCGATTCAGACACGTTCTCTGTCTCCATAAAAGTCCTGTTTAAAACCCATAACACTAGCCACTGCCTGCCCTTCGCCGAGTCACGAAGATGGAAACCTGGTGATCACTCCTCACGGGAGCCTCCACTGCCGGTGTGCACAGCCGGGCGAGCCGTCGGGCCAGCGTGCAGGAGCTTCCCCCCGGGGGGGGGGGGGGTGACGGCTCGCTCTGTCTTAAAAAGGCTGGACAGCCCTGCGGGCCCTGTTCCACTCTGCTCTACTAACTGTGCCGCCTGAGAATTCCAGCGACAGCGGGGACACCTCCCTGTGCGCCCAGCACGCCGCCGTCAGGACCGAACCCAAGCTCGGAACAGCCTCCCCCCCACCCCGGTTGCAGCCGTGTGTCCACTGGGAGCTGCTACATCGGCTATGAAGACACTAATCGCTGAGCAACACGTGACCACACGAGACACACGTGTTCCTGCCTGAGAATACCGGTGCGATTGTGTGAAAACGTGACTCCTACTGTGTTTACAGAAGTACTTTGTCACTTCCAGACTTTCTAAAACATTCTGTGTAAAAACTGCAGGGAACACGATTCCTGAGTCTCCGTGTGGATGGATGCAAGAGGCAGCAGGGGCCGGCCGGGACCTGGAGCCGCCCCCACTGCCTCGCACAGACCTGGGGCTCCGGCCCAGGCGGAGGCGACCTTCCTCCTGTTCACGTCGCAGTGATCTGCTTGTTTTAAAAAACTGCAGCTACTGTTGCTTTCACTTTTCTACTGAGAGCGTTCAATGAGTCCCATTAGAAGAGGGTTGCTACTCAGTCCTTTATTTTTAAGGCTGAAGTCCGTCATTTAAAGAAATATGCAAAGTGACTGGTCTTGTAAAGAGTGCAATGTTCTATTTTTATGTAAAATAAACATGAATCCGGGGGGATTATTTATTCAGCATGAAACTAATACGTACATGTTTAAACGCCCCCGGGCCTGTTGCAGCAGACACTCTGTGACTGAGGGCCTTCCCTCTGTCCTCACTGCCGCTCAGCCCGGGAGTAAATGTCATCAAACAGACTGAAGGCGGCTCTTGACACGACCCGGTGCTGCGGCCGGACTCAGGCCGATGCCCTGGTGTCTGACCCGCCCAGGTTCTTCCTGAGCGCCTTAGGGATTCACCCCGCTGCACCCACTCCCTCCCTGGGCCCGGGAGGCGCGCTGCAAGGGGATCAGGGGGAGCGGGAAGGCGGGGCGGGGAGCCTAGGGGGTCGGGAGTGGGAGTACGGGGAGGGGGGGTACGGGGAGCCCGCAGGGGGACACGGAGGGGGTGAAGGGAGATACCAGCGCAGGGGCTGGGCGGGGCCGTGGGTGGGGCTGGGAGGCGGGGCGGAGCCCCTGCGCGGGAAGCCTGGGGAGGGAGCCCCCGTGACGCACCGGTGACGGCGGCAGGCGGGATTGCCCTGCCCCTCCAGGCGCCCGGAGACCCGCTGCGGAGCTGGCGCGACCCCTGCGGGGCAAGACGCGGGGCTGGGCCGGGCTGAGCCAGAGGCACCGGGCGCCCTTTCGGGCCGGCGCTGCTGACGGGCTCCCGCCCCGCGCCCACGGGGGACGATGCCGCGCGGCAAGGCTCCCCACGCCCCCCGCGCGCGCCGTGCGGGAGACAAAGCCCGCGCGTGAGCGGAGGCGGGGCTGTGCGGACGGGCGACACCTGGGCTCCGCGCTCGAGGGCGGAACGTCCCGGATCCGGTGCCCACGGAGCTTTGCGTGAAGAACTGGTCCCGACCCCGCGGCCGGCACAGGTGCGCGGCTGCTCGAACCCGGACCCTCCGCCCAGCGCAGGTGCGTACGGACTGCGAGGCTCCCGGGGACCCGTGTCCTTGTGGGTCGGGGCGGGCGCTGCCCTCCTGGGGGTCGCCCCTGGCCCCACGCCCAGGACCTCCCCGGACAGGGGGGCGGCCCGTTGGCCATGTTAGTGGGGGAAATGCTTTGGGGAGCCCAGCCGGGGTTCCGTTGCTTCCCATCCCCTGGGACACTGGCCTCCAAGCGGTTCCAGGGGCGACAAGGCGAGGGTTGCCCCCCTCCCTATGGCGTCTGTCCCCGATGCTGGTGCTGAAATGCGGGCGCTCGCCTGAGGGCTTTGGGGAGCGCGGGTCTGATTCTCCTTAGAAATAACAGGGCGGAGGGGTGGCGAGGAGGGCAGGGGTGCCGCTGGAGAAGGGTCTGCATTGAGGAGGACTTGCTTGTCGTGTGCACCTTGGACTAAGATATAGGACAGTGATGGCGAACCTTTTGAGCTCGGCATGTCAGCATTTTGAAAAACCCTAACTTAACTCTGGTGCCCTGTCACATATAGAAATTTTTTGATATTTGCAACCATAGTAAAACAAAGACATATTTTTGATATTTATTTTATATATTTAAATACCATTTAACAAAGAAAAATCAACCAAAAAAATGAGTTCGCGTGTCAGAGGTTTGCCATCACTGGTATAGGACGTCCCAACATGTCCAAGTTTGACCAAATGGTAACATGGTTGGTGGGTTCTGCTGGCTTGTTCCGCCCAGGACTGTCAGAGGCTGGTCGCAGCCTGGCCCACGTGGCTCAGTGGTTAAGCCTCGACCTATCAACCAGGCGGTCACGGCTCATTTCTGGTCCCGGGTTGCGGGCTCCATCCCCACTGCGGGGCGTGCAGGAGGCAGCCGATCCATGATTCTCTCTCATCATTGATGTTTCTGTCTCTCTCCCTTCTGCTGTGAAATCAATAAAAATATATATTTTTTAAAAAGGCCCTTTCAGTCCTAAGAAACCAAACCCTGTCCCTGTGAATTGTGGATTATTGCCAAAGTGTGTGTTGGCTCACTCTCCATGGTGAGAAGAGGTAGACACAGCACTTAGTCTATAGTCAGGTCCGGTGGAAATACACGGGGCACCCCATGCGTTGCTTGTTTAAGGAGTAGCCTGGCTGAGGGGTCATGAGGCTGAAATGACCGTTTAGGACAATGGCCTTCCTGTTTGCGGCTCAGACCCTCAGCCTCCTTGCAAGGGGACCGGGTGGGTCTTTAGGAGTGATTGCGGGAAATGCCTCACACACACGCACACGCACACGCACACACACACACACACACACACACACACACAACTACACCTTATGAGGAAGGTGGCCAAATGGCTGAGAAAAGATTGACGTGCAAAAGACACATCATCTCATTTATTTATAGCCGCGTCTCACTGTCACCTTTTTTTTTTTTATACCTGTCTCGCTGTTCTACTTGGGAGGGGAGAATGCCTCCAGTGCACGCGTGTCCGTCCATTGCCCGTTCTCATCTCGGGACTTTGAAGCGGCGTCTTTCGGAAATCCCCCGTTTGCTCTCCCCGCACCTTTCTGAGCGGAGCTCCTGGCCAGTCCTGTGGATTTCCCTGTCTCTCGGGCATTTTATTCACTCTGGACACACGCAGGCAGGAAGAGACGAACCACTCGGGGAGAGCGATTATTTGGTCGCTGCTTGTGAACCAGAAACGGAAAGTTAGCTTCTTTAATGCACCAAAATATCAGAATATCCTTCCCACAGCAGCCAGCGGCAGGTGGCGGACGGGACGGGACAGGACGGGCGCTGCGCAGGCCCCGCCTCGCCCTTGGGAAGCCGCGCCTGTGCCCTCTGCCCCCTCTCCCGGCCGTTCCAGGGCCTCCAGGGCCGCGGGAGGAACGAGGGCATGTCCAGCAGCAGCACCGCCAGCATCTCGCAGGCCCGCAAGGCCGTGGAGCAGCTCAAGATGGAAGCCTGCATGGACCGGGTGAAGGTGAGCAACGCCCCCCACGCCCCTGCCCTTGGCCCACACCCGCCTGCAGTTTGCTTCAGCATTGCCTCTGTGTCCACCGCGGTCAGGGGGCAGGAGTCACGTGACGCCCGGTGTGCGGGGTCTCCAGGTATACGCTGGGTCCTCAGGGTTCTATTTAGCTCCATTGTCGTGCCAATAAGCAAGAAAGAGTTCAGCATGGAGCCCTAGCTGGTTGCAGGGTGGTTAGAGCAAGTATGTCAAACTTGCAGCTGGTGAGAGGGAGAGAGAGAGAAACATCAATGATGAGAGAATCATTGGTTGGGGGCCTCCTGCACTCCCCCCACTAGGGATCGAGCCCGCAACCCGGGTGTGTGCCCTGGCCGGGAATCGAACCGTGGCCTCCTGGTTCACAGGTCGATGCTCAACCACTGAGCCTCGCCGGCCACGCAGAGTGAACGCTGAGTTTGACCTTGTCAAAGACACCGTCGCCGTGGGGGCTGCCACTGGGCTGTGCTCTCCACTATAATCCTGTTTTGTGTTCTCGGGGGTGGCAGACGGAGGCGGCAGAGACATCAAAGACGCTTGTAATGGATCCCAAGTCCTATTGTTAGAGAGACGGGATTGCTGAGCAATAGGTGTGAGGCGCTCTGAGCGGATGCGGATGCGAATGCAGGGCTGTCACGGCCAGAATAGTAATTATGCCATCCCCTTGTCCTGGAATGTGACTATAGCAATTGCAACATTTTCTCCCATCATCGAAGCTTGTAATTACAGTGCAGCCACGGGGGTTATGTGCTAACTTGGTCTGTTTTAATCACCTCTTTTCCTCTGAAATGTAATGGTAAAGTCCCACCGTGGTTCCCAAGCTGCCGGTTCGTTTCTTTTATTTTTCTTTCTTTTTTTTTTTTGAGTCTACAGACTGTTTATTAGAGGGTGGAGAAGGGCAGGGAGGAGAGCTGCCCCTTCTAGTGACTGACTACAGGGTTCACATAGACAGCTGTGGACCACATGCTGGTTCTGGCTTACACTTTTGCTTCTGGTCTCTGAGCAGGAAAGAGGCAGGTGCCCGGAAGCCAGTGTGCGGAGGTGGAGGTGGAGGGGAAGCGGCAAAGAGGACTATTGATGGGGAATGAACAAAGCCTCACACCTCTCGCCCCGAGGCAGGAGCCGGCTGAAAGGACTAGCCTGGGGCTCTGGGTTCTCCCGGTTCTCTCCCACGGCCTCTGAGGGGCAGGCTGGGCTGCCGGTGGATTGATGAGCACTGAGAGCCTGTGGTCCAGCAGGCCAGCCTGGCAGCCAGAGGGGAGGCTGGGAGGAGTCTTGGAAGGAGCAAGCCCCACCCCGTGAGGATGATGCGAGGATGATGCCCGGAGTCAGGAGAGGGTGCGCATAAAGAGGCAGCAACCAGGCAGACACCCACATCTCTTTTATTGGGGGGGGGGCGGGGATGGGGCACCGGGAGGAGCGGCCCCAGGCCCTCTCACTGCGCGGCTTGTTGCTGGCACTGCTTCCTGTGTCAGCTCTGGAGGCTGGAGAAGGGCTCCATGCGCAGAGGAAGGTGCCCCCACAGCGGCTGGGGCCGTGGCCTCGCTGTTCGCCTGGTGAAGCCACACTCGCCCAGTGTCCTGCTCTCACCCAGAAGTTGGTCATCCTTGCACAGACGCTGCGAATGCCCTCGATGTGTTTAGCTCCAACACGGTGCTCGACTCCTTGGCGTCCGTGAAGGTGGAGGTCTTGTGGCGCTGGATCATAAGGAACACGTTCTGGGGGCAGCGGATTGGCATGAACAGGGAACCCGCCCCCACCCCCCCACCCACCCCCCGTCCCTACGCCCCCCTCCCCCCAGGCCTGTGGCCTCTGCCGCTCCCAGCCCCGCCCCCGTTCGTGTCTTTTAAACTGGGCACTTGTGCCCTAGCCGGTTTGGCTCAGTGGATAGAGCATCAGCCTGCGGACTGAAGGGTCTCAGGTTTGATTCCCGGTCAGGGCACATGGCCGGTTGTGGGCTCGATCCCCAGTGTGGGGCGTGCAGGAGGCAGCCGATCCATGATTCTCTCTCATCATTGATGTTTCTCTCTCTCCCTCTCCCTTCCTCTCTGAAATCAATCAATCAATCAATCAACTGGTCACCCGTGACCTCCTCAGGTCTTGGTTCCTGTTACACAGGACTCCACTCTCACCCAGAGGAGTGTGGCCAAGCAAACGCACCCATGATCCCACAACAAGAACGGGAGGTGATCTAAGGACACTTGGTTTTCTTGGAAGAGAAACTGTGGCATCAAGGGCAGCACCACCTTTGGAGGTGACAGAAGCACCCCTGGATGAGACCCCCCAGACCAGCAGGGCCAGGCACTGGTAGGAAGGTTGTTAGGGTGTTGCAGACACGGGGCTGCGAGGGACGCAGATACACGGATGTGAGACAGAACATGGCCCAGCGCCATCCTCCACCGCTGTCCCGAGAAAGCCCCATTTCTGAGCCCCCACCTCCCGTGCTTCCGGCCTGGCGCAGTGCCCCCAGGTGGCTGCTCTTGGGAAATTAAATGAGTCAGATCTGTCTACATCAGTGGTTCTCAACCTTCCTAATGCCACGACCCTTTAATACAGTTCCTCATGTTGTGGTGACCCCCAATGTCATTGTTACAAATTGAAAATCATTAAAGCATAGTGATGAATCTCACAAAAACAATATGTAATTATCTATGTGTTTTCCCATGGTCTTAGGCGACCCCTGTGAAAGGGTCGTTCGACCCCCAAAGGGGTCTCGACCCACAGGTTGAGAACCGCTGATCTACATAGATACTCACAGGCATCTGAACTAGTAAACTGATCCAGGGCCCGGAAGGAACAATTATAATGTAGCAAGTCAGCTTCAGACCAGGGGAGGGTGCTGGTGACCCATAAACCGAGGCACACGAAAAATTTTCTTCTTCACACTAAAATATTTTTCAGGAGTTTAGTAGTATCTGAGCCCAGCCGGCATGGCTCAGTGGTTGAGCGTTGACCTATGAACCAGGAGGTCACGGTTCAATTCCTGGTCAGGGCACGTGCCCTGGTTGTGGGCTCCATCCGCCGTGGGGGGCGTGCGGGAGGCAGCCGATCAATGATTCTCTCTCATTGATGTTTCTCTCTCTCTCTCTCTCCCTCTCGCCGGCCAAGAGTTTGACATGCTTGCTCTAACTGATCGGAGGCAGCCGATCAGTGATTCCCTCTCATCATTTGTTTCTCTCCCTCTCCTTTCCTCTGAAATCAAAATATATTTAAAAACAGGGGAGGCCGGGACCCTCCTGCTGCCTCCTGTTCTGTTCTGCCCGGTGGTGGGATTGGAGCAGCATCTCTCTCGCGGGAGGCAGATGTCCACCCGTCTCCTCGGGTTTGCACCCAGCCTCTCCCCAGGCCGAGCATGGCTTCGCCGCTGGCTGTGCACACAGCCCGTCCTGTCCTCGGCGGGCCCACTCTCCACACGCACGCTGGGAACTGGCCCCTCACCCTGCGCCCGCCCGTGCCGTGTCCCCGCAGGTGTCCCAGGCCGCTGCGGACCTGCTGGCCTACTGCGAGGCCCACGTCCGGGAGGACCCGCTCATCATCCCCGTGCCGGCGTCGGAAAACCCGTTCCGGGAGAAGAAGTTCTTCTGCACCATCCTCTGACGCCCTTGGCCATGCAGCACCTCCTTTTCCGGACCGCCCCGCGGGAACCCGCATGCCCGTAGCTTTAGGGAGCCCCCTCCCCGCCCTGCCCGTCCCTGCTCAGCCACCCCTCAGGGGGGCCGGTCTCATCTGTCCCTTGTGTTTCATGATTGTAACGATTCCACTTTTCTTTCCGTTTTCATGTTATTTCCTTAAAACACATTTTTGTTTATGTCAGAGAGGAAGGCATGGGGCGTGCCTGTGGCGGGCAGCTGTCATTGTGTTCCCAGTTTGTCCAGTATCTGACCCCCCTTCCCGCAGGACGGAATCACCCCTTGCAAGTCCATTGAGTGGGATGCAGTGTCCCCGCCCCTGTGGCTGCCCACATCCCCTCCGCGGTGCACCCCTTTCCTAGCACAGACTGGCCAGGTTGTGAAAATCCTTCCAGCTGTGCACGTTGCATTCGTGCACTTTCCTGTACCCGTGTTATATGTCAATAAAAAGTGGGCTTGGTGGTCAGCAGTAAAGGATCCTATGGTTATTTTTCTGTCTTTGTGGCGCGTGGCTAAGCCTTGACTCCTGGGCACATGAGAGTGTATCTGACACATCCTGAAGTGGGCGGTGCTGGCGATCCAAGGCTGCGTGGGCCTAGCGCAGACAGTGGCCCGGGAAGGGGTGGGAGATGCCAGGCTGTGGAATTCATGTCTTTTGGGAAAACAGCGGGAATCCCACTGGTCAGAGCCTGACATCCCATCCGGTTCCCATTGGGATTCCCTGGAACCGAGGCAGGTGGCATCCTCCCCACTCCTCCTGCCTCGGACCCTCAGGAATGGATGGGAGGGGGGGGGCTGCCACAAACCCCAATTAGCAAACAGCACCTCTGGGTAAGGGGCCCCACCCACGGCTCCAGCTGGCTCAGCGATGACACCGCCCAGCCCGTAGACACCGAGGCAAACGGCTGCTTTGACGCGGTGCCCCTCGGGGGTTCTCGGCGCCCTCCCAGGCCTCTGAAGGGGCCTGAGGGTCCTGGGCCGGCGGGGCCGGTCAGCGCTGCACCCCGACTGACACTGACTAGGGTTCACGGCAGACTCGCGGTGTCGGGCCGCGTGGGGGGCCCGCAGGACCCCGGCTTCGTAGAGCTGCCAACGTCTGCGCGACTGTAAACTGCGGACTCTTCTAGCTCCTTAGGCCTTCGCCAGGGCGGAGCTACCTCCGCAGCAAGGGGGTGGGGGGACCCCAACCTCCGAGCGGGGGAGCTCCTCGGCATCCCCTCCTCCAAAGCCTTGGAGGGAGGCGGGGTGGCCAAGAAGGGGGGAATGCGCATGCTCAGTGTAGGACCTCATGCGTCGCCTCCGCGCCCGCCGAGTGACACAAGCGAGAGCGTGGGTTTCTGGGAAATGTAGTTTCTGGGCCTCCGGACCACTGGTGCGCCGCCCGCCTGGGCCGGGAGCAGGACTCCAACTCCCAGCAGGCTGGCGGGGCGCGAGACGTGACACAAGTAAAGGGGCGGGGCCAGCGAGAGCGAAGGAGGCGGGGCCGGGTGAGGGGCGTGGAGAGTCCCGGCGAGGGGCGGGGCTCCGGCCGCCCAGCGGCCGCCGCCGCCCGCATCTGAGGATCCCAGGCGCGCGGCCGGAAACCGCGAGGCACCTGGACGGCGGCGGGAGCGCCTGGAGCCGTCGCACGGGCGTCGGCCATCCCCTCGGCAGATTCCCTGCCCTCCGCCGGGACGCGGGAGGGCCCGGCGCGCGACGGGGGCGCGAGGTGGGGCTGGCGGGGGCGGCCAATGCGAAACTGGCTGGTGCTGCTGGGCCCGTGCGTGCTCGGGGCGGCGCTGCACCTCTGGCTGCGGCTGCGCTCCCCGCCGCCCGCGCGCGCCTCCGCCGAGTCCCCAGCAGGTGAGGGCCGGGCCGGGCCGGGCCGCCGGGGGTGGGGTGGGTTGGGGGACGGGCCGCACCGGGGGCCTTTTCATCCGCGGGCGGTGAAGTCGGGGAAACTTGGGGGCGCTCTTGTCTGCGCGCGTCCGGCGGCTGTCACCCCCCCCTCCCCCCCGCTTTCCTTCCTGGCCCCGGTTCCGATCCGAGTCCTGCGGCCGCCCCAGGCCGGGCCGAGCCGCCCGCCTGCCTGGCGCGGAGCCCCGCGTGCCCTTTCGACGCCAGCGGGTCCCTTTCTTCGGTCTCGTCGGGTCCAGACTGAGCTCTTGGTGCCGCGGGGAGTGTCTGCGCGGGGGTCCGAGGGGCCGGGCCTTGCTTTTGGGGATGGCGGCGCCGCAGGAGCGGACGGAGCTCGTGGCCTTTGCAGACTTGGTGATCTCAGCCGGGAAACACGGGTGGACGCGAGCGGGAGACGGGCGCCGGGCGGAGCGGCACCTGCGAGTCCGGCTGGCGAACTCCTTGCTAATGACACGCATGTGGGACGACAGCTTCGCCGGGACCCCGGACCTCGGCCGCGGCCGCCTCACCCCCCCCTCCCTCCCGGCAGGTCCCAGCCTCCTCCACCAGCGCGTTGCCCCGGGCAGGTGCCCGTTGCATTGTGTGCGCGTGGACGGGTCCCGCCGCCCTGAGCGCCACGTAGGTGTCCCTGCTTGTATTCTTTCCTAAGGGCTCACCCTAGGTAGGACCTTTAAGACACCCCGAAGGCTCTTTCACAGATTAGGTAATCCTCCTGCTTTTTTGTTTGCTTGTGTTTTAACTACGTGGGGAATTAAAAAAATTTTTTTTTTTACCATTTCCCCCCCAAACAGCTGTTCGCTTCTCCCAAAGTTTTAAACATTAGGATGGACTGTTTGCAGTTCTGAACTTATAATTGTTCATCCACATTATTAACCGGTTAATAATTAATCAGCATTTTTAACCGGTGAATGGTTAATTCGCATTATTAACCGGTCAATAGTTAATCAAAGAAAACACGATAATTTAAAGAGGAAACAAACATCAGAAGTTCTTTATTCAAAGTCATGTCTGTCGCTAGCTACACATTTCCCCCATCTTTCAGGTCATTTGTGGAGACCGTCCCAATAGAACTTTTCTGGTTTTGAGGCAGACCATTCAGAGACCCAGTTTTCCACATCTTCGTCCGTTTTTGAAGGGCTGCTCAGAAAGTGCGTGCGCCATCGATCAGAACAAGTGGCCATCTGGAGGAGCAGTACAACCAAATAGCATACATATCAGATCGCATCTATATCAACATATGTGGAACTCCATCAATTGAAAAAAATCCGCATTGTTAACCGGTACACCTAGTACTTGAGCCCGGCCAGAGCGGCTCAGTGGTTGAGTGTTGACCTATGAACCAGGAGGTCACGGTTCGATTCCTGGTCAAGGCACATGCCCTGTTGCTGACTTGATCCCCAGCGTGGGGGCGTGCAGGAGGCAGGCAATCAATGATTCCCTCTCATCATTGATGTTTCTCTCTCTCTCTCTCTCCCCCTTCCTCTCTGAAATCAATGCAAAATATTTTTAAAAAATAACATTGGTTTGGGATGATGCATTAGGAGGAATTTTGTAAAGGTTAGTTCAGAAAAATGATGTGACCACAAGATTTCTATGTCTAAGGCAGTGGTTCTCAACCTTCCTAATCCCGCGACCCTTTAATACAGTTCCTCATGTTGTGGTGACCCCCAACCATTAAATTATTTTCGTTGCTACTTCGTAACTGTAATGTTGCTACTGAATTGTAACGTTGTTATGAATTGTCATGTAAATATCTGATAGGCAGGATGTATTTTCATTGTTACACATTGAACATCATGAAAGCATAGTGATGAATCACAAAAACAGTATGTAGTTATATATGTGTTTTCCGATGGTCTTAGGTGACCCCTGTGAAAGGGTCGTTCGATCCCCAAAGGGCCGCGACCCACAGGTTGAGAACCACCAGAGGTATTTGGAAAAAAGCATATCCATTCAACAAATGCTTAGCCTTTTGCTGGATACAGAGTCCCTGCTCCCAGAGTACCCGCAGTCTGTCTAAATGAAACAGACTTGAGGCAAGTAGAGGCCGAAGACATACCGTGAGCTTGCTTTGCAGTTTGCCTGGGGCTGGTTCATCCCCAATAACCCCTCTAAGCTCATCTTGTCTGTGCTTGTTTTCTTATGTATGAAATGATGACCTCATAGGGTTGTTTTTTAACGATTCAATTAGCAAAACAGCCAGAACAGTGCCCGATTCCTAGTAAACACTCCTTGAATTTTATTTTTTTAAATATAAATTTTTATTGATTTCAGAGAGGAAGGGAGAGGGAGAGAGAGAAAAACATCAGTGATGAGGGAAGATCATGGATCGGCTGCCTCCTGCACACCCCCCATTGGGAATGGAGCCTGTAACCTGGGCATGTGCCCTAAACTCAGAATCGTGACCTGGTTCATAGGTTGATGCGCAACCACTGAGCCACGCCAGCCAGACAGCACTCCCTGAATTTTAGAGAGAATGGTAGACGCGTGGTGGTGGATGCCTTTCCTAGAGCTGTTTTGGGAGGGCATGCTGGTAGTGTGTGTGATGATTGTTCTTCTCTGTAGATCTGTGATGAACTCGTATGGTTTCCCCATTTTCAAGATTTCTCCCTACTTGCGATAGATGTCACCTAAGAAGAATTTGATTTAGCGCAAGCTTCATGGTGGGGTGAAATAACAAGTATCTCTATTCCATTTCGAATTGGAGGACCTTTAGGAAACATGCCTATTCCTGTATTCCACCCTAACCGGTTTGGCTCAGTGGATAGAGCGTCGGCCTTTAGACTGAAGGGTCCCAGGTTCGATTCCAGACAAGAGCATGTATCTTGGTTTCGGGCACATCCCCAGTAGGGGGTATGCAGGAGGCAGCTGATCGATGTCTCTCTCATCGATGTTTCTAACTCTTTAAAAAATTAAATTAAAATTTAAAAAATATTCCTGTATTCCTATCATTGTTACAATGGCATGCCCTTCAATTATCTTATTAGAAAAGTCTGTCCCCAGATTTCCTTTTTATTGTTTTAACTGGCCCTTTGGCAAAAAGGTCAACAGGTTTTTGTTGTCTTTTGATGGAATACCTAGGTCCTGTGGTATATAAAAACATGGCACTGACTGTAGCAAAGGTCATTTATTTCTGGACACTCTGGATCAGGTCCCACCATTGGAGAAGGAGATGGAATGGATCCCTCCCAGAGCTATTTATAGGCCGTCGCTCTCCAGCTTTGAAACTGGTGACAGGAACAGGGACAGTAATCTTTCCCTTCTGTCTTCCTTCTAAGGACACGTTTTAACAATGTAATCCCGCCCAGTGGACCTCACGGCAGTGAAAAAGGAGCCATGCACATGGCTTGTCACTTGATTTTTTTTTTTTTCTAGAAACGTTGCTTCCCCACCTTCATTCTTTAGAGTAAATTAGTAAGCGATACAGGTTTGCTGGCTGTGGAATTTATTGGTGTTAATAAGGTGCTGGCACTTTCTCAGCTTCATCTCCCAAACCTACACTCTAAATGTTCAGGCAGGACTCCACCTGTGAAAGCATATTCTCACTGTTGTTAGTTGCTGTTCAGAGCTTACTCTTTGCCTGGCACCACACCAGTACCTCTGTGCCCATTCTCTCATTTAAGTTACAGCTCCGTGAGAGGTAGTCTTATGCCCATTCATAGTTAGGGAAACTGAGGTTCAAGGAGTTAAGTAACTTTTATTCTTAATCCTCACCTGAGGATATTTTTCCATTGCTTTTTAGGGAGAGTGGAAGAGAGAGGGAAAGACAGAGAAACATCGATGTGAGAGAGACACATCGGTGGGTTGCCTCCTGCACGAGCCCTGACCCAGGCCTGGGAGGAGCCTGCAACGTGCCCTTGACTGAAATTGAATCCCGGACCCTTTGGTTGCGGGCAGACGCTCTATCCACTGAGCCACACTGGCCAGGGCTTAAATAGCTTTTATATGTGATGTGATGAAGCCTGGATCCTGATGGTGGCCTCACGGACTCTGCCTGCCCCCTCTGCTGTAGATGATGCCACGGTGTCTTTCCACACCGATGCGCGTTATAAACATCTCGTTTGTTTCAAAGAGTTTATATATTCCCGTGAGCATGAGCACGTACTGTGTGTGGAAGACACCAAAGTGTTGGTTATCTCTGGACAGCGGGCTTGTAGGAGCTTTAGAACTTATTTCTTCTTTGTACTTACTTGTATTTCCTACAAACATATTTATGTTTATTTTGTAATAACGTTTTTATGTTCCTTATTACACGTCGTCACTGAGACGTGGCGTTTCTGATGGATGGTTGCTTGTTTCTAGAGCCATTGGCCCCGTTTCCTCAGGGGAAACACAGTCACTATGACGTGGTGGTTGGCGTGTTGTCTGCCCGCAGTAACCATGAGCTTCGAAGTGTGATCAGAAGCACCTGGCTGAAACATTCCCTCCAGCACCCCGCGCTCGGCCACCGGTAGGTTCTTCTGAGCTGGCACCCGCCTGACTTAGGGAATAAGAGGTGCAGCCTCTTTTCCGGGAGAAATGGCATTGTGTTTCGCTTTTCCTCCGTATCGTTGAGCCCCAAAGTCAATTTAACCAGGGTGTTAAGCCAAAAGGTAGTTGGGGAGAATATAGTCATTGGTTAACATACCTACTACTTATAGGTGCCTAGTTTGTTTTGTTTTTATTTTTTTGCTTTGGTTTAGAATAGCAATTCTTTTATAAATATATATATATTTATTGATTTCAGAGAGGAAGAGAGAGATAGAAACTCAATGATGAGCCCTGGCCAGTTTGGCTCAGTAGATAGCTGTGTCAACCTGCTGACTGAAGGGTCCAGGGTTCGATTCCAGTCAAGGGCACATGCCCGGGTTGCGGGCTTGATACCCAGTGGTGGGTGTGCAGGAGTCAGCTGATCAGTGATTCTCTCATATCATTGATGTTTCTCTCTCTCTCTCCCTCTCCCTTCCTCTCTGAAATCAATAAAAATATATTTAAAAAAGAAAAGTATGGACCTATATAATTTAAAAAAAAAAAAAAAACCAGAAAAACTCGATGAGGTTGTTAGTTATGTTGGTAGCAGACATTTCAGAGGAAGTGGTGGATATTGAAACTAAAATTCCTATTTTATAAATGAGCAGGAAGTGACAAACTAGAGGCTGCAATGGTAGTTCATTCCTGTGTAGAATTTCACTGTAAAAGAAAGAGTGTGGACAAGGAGGGACAGGAGGCAGATAGAAATGATCTCAGGACGTCTTCATATTTATAATGTATAGGGGAGGATGGAGCCAGGGGTTACAGGTAACCATGGTTACAGGTAACGGGTGAAGCAAGGTTGAGGAGAGGAGAGGAGGACCCTCTGGTAGAAAGGCCAGCCTGGGGCCACGGGAACACCCTCTGAGGTGGGAGAGAGCACGCGGAGAAGACACGGGGCTGGGTGTTGGGTGCGCTCACCCTGGCTTCACTGTCCCTGGGGCTGGGCGGAGGGCTGGCCGGGGGCCGGGGCGGGGGGGGGGGGTGGGGGGGGGGCTGGCCGGGGGGCCGGTGGGCCGGGGTGGGGGTGGGTGGCTGGCCGGGAGCCACATGGTGCTCAGTGCCTGTGGATGTGCTCTCTGCCTCGTTTGCTGGGCTGGGGGCGTGAAGTTAGAGTTCACGCCGATCAGTCCTGTGCCTCCACATCAACGCTCTGAAAGGGGGAGGAAATGTGCACACGCAGGGCGAGGCCCGGTGACCATGTTCATGCCGCCCGCCCTCAGGGTGCTGGTCAAGTTCATCATCGGCGCCCGGGGCTGCGAGGTGCCCGTGGAGGACCGGGAGGACCCCTACTCCTGCCGGCTGCTCAACATCTCGGACCCGGGTGAGCCTCCTTCCGCGGCCGGGGCGCCTCCCCGGGGCTGGCATTAAGGACAAGTCGCTGAACGGAATAGGATAGTGTCTGTTTTTAGCAGGAGAAAGTGGAGCCATGTTAATGCTTCATGTAATCTACCGAGTCATTTCTCGAAAAATTATTTGAAGAAAGCTGTTTTGACCTTGATTACACGGCGGCAGGGAGTGGGAAGAGCAGGGGATTGGCAGGGCGGGGAGTGGGAAGAGCAGGGGATTGTCGCGGGGCGGGGCGGGTGTCGGTGTGGCGGGCACGGCACCCAGGGGCCTGGCGTGCGGGCCGTGCGCTGTGCCTGCTCCACCAGGATCGGCAGCGAGGGCTCCTCAGTGGGAGGGGAACGCATTTCAGTTATTTTTGTCTGAAAACTGCCTGCCCTGACACCTATTTTAAATTGTCCGAGATGGAGGTTTTTTGGATTTTGCAGAGCAAGCCTCAATTTATTCATTATTTATGGCTGTAATCAGCATTGTTTCCAATATCCCTGTTTGCCCCACCTCTCCCGACAGATGCCTTTGAACTTAATATTCCCCGTGGTGTTTATACATACACATGCACACACGTGCATGCAAAACCTACTAAAGTAGCTCTGATCAATGCATATTTTACTTACTTCTAACTGAAAACTTTGTTCTTAAATTTGAGAATAATTTTTTCCCTAAAAGCAGCCATATTTCTGAAGCATTTAAAAGCATTGCCATTTGGGAAAGAATCACATGACAAATAATTCCCTAGGTTTTGCTGTCAGGCGGCCTCCTCCCTTCCGATGAGCTGATGGTGTCAGGCTCCTTTCTCACTGTCCCTCCGCAGTCCTGAACCAGGAAATCGAGGCGTTCACTTTTCCCGAAGACCCGCCCTCAGGCCTCTCCAAGGACCGCGTGGTCAGCGTGAGCTTCCGTGTGCTGCACCCCATCGTGATCACCAGCCTCGGGGTGCTGGGCGGCGCCAGCGACGTGGGCTTCCAGAGGAACATCACCGTCAGGCTGTACCAGGCCGAGCAGGAGGTGTGTGCTGCTCGCTCAGCGTTCCCCGTTCTTTTCAGAAGCGCCAGCCGCTTCCTCCCGGAGTGTTGGAGGCGGAGACTTCCCCTCCCGCCCACCCATGGGCATGTCGGAGGGGAACGCACAGGGTCGCGCAAAACTAGTCCCACACGTTGTCAAGAACAGCGTTCATGAAAGAAACACGCAGCCCACTCAGAGTGCCCTTAACTCTGAGCTACAGACGATTCCTGGGTGGTTAGTCGGTAGCTAAGAATAGGCAGGAGGCCTGGCTGGTGTTGGTCAGGGGTTAGTGTCGGTCCACGCTCCGAAGGGTCAAGGCTTTGATTCCCAGTCGGGCACGTTCCTGGGTTGCAGGCTCAATGCATGGGCCTGGTTGGGCGTGCGGGAGGCAACCAATCGATGTGCCTCTCTCACATCCACGTTCCTCCCTCCCTCCCTCCCTTCCACTGTCTAAAAATCAATGGGAAAAATATCCAAAAAAAGAAAAGAAAGAACAGGCACGAGAAGAGGGAAGTGTTCTTGTCTGAAACACTGGGAGGGGCCAAGAAGACAGACAGAAGCGTGCTCTTTGATGTTGGTTTTTCCTCTGAAGGTTCCTTTTGAGGGCGATTCCTGAGTCCTTTGTTCCGTGTAGAAATCTGTGGTCTTCCATTTGTTCTAAATCCTTTGGGGTTAAACGTAGTAAGTTGTCTTACCAATACCTCACACTTCCCCTAATGCCTCTCATGTCAGGGAGGCGTTTTAAGGTTATGAAGACTCTTTTTAGTAGTTTAGAACTTAGCTACCTTTACTTATAACCATGCGGACTAGAGAACCCAGACCTGAACTACAGTGGGACAGTGCTGGTAACCAGGCGGGGCCACTGAGGACTTAGCTGGCCACGTCAGATATGCAGATTCCATGTGAGATCTGTGAGTATCCGTGTCCAACAGGAAGTGTTTCTTGTCTCCCCCTTTGCAGGAGGCCCTCTTCGTCGCTCGCTTTAGCCCCCCGAGCTGTGGGGTGCAGGTGAACAGACTGTGGTACAAGCCCGTGGAGCAGTTCGTCTTACCAGAGGTATGGGGGGCGAGGGGGATGGAGCACCCACGCAGCCTTCGCACGCTGGGCAGGGGGCAGGCACCGCTATTCTGTGGGTCAGGACAGCTCTCCAGGTGCTTGGGGGTGAGGCCACAGCGGGCGGACTGCGCAGTCGAACTCTGCAGACTCTGGGGAGGAAGCCGTGCCCCCGAGCCACTCTGCAAAGCGTGGCCTGTCACCGTGGTCCTGGTGGGGAGCGGGGAGCCGCGTGGCTGTGTGAATGACAGAGGACAGTAACGGAGTCATAGAAAGATCCGATACAGGGACCACCTGTCAGGGCCTTGCATTCCAAACAGGTTAGTTTGACAACAGAAAAATAAACAGGGAATGTTAGCAGAACGGGCCAGCTGGCACGGCACTGACGGTGGAAACCAGAGAGAAGTTAGGAGAATTTACCTAACTTGGGGGAGAGGAAGTAACTTCCTAAACTCAGACTTTCATAGTAATAATCACGAAGGCAAAGCTTGTCTGAGTAAACAAGGTAAGACTTAGGGACCTTTGAACTCAGTAAAAAAGAAATGGCAAACAATTCTGAAAATTATTTTCAGCATATAAATATACACAAGATTATCTGTTAAAAGCTCATACAGATTAATAAGAAAAATATAAAATTCGGTAGCTAAATGGCAAAGAAGCAAGACCAAGCAATGCCCAGAAAAGACTATATGATTCATATACTTTACTAGAAATCCACGAAGCACAGGAATCGTTTTTAATGTAACAAATTACCTTAAGCTTACTTTCTTTCACCAGTGTCTCATACTGGCACTTTCATAAGTTGCTAACAACCCCGTAAATTAGTATAATTTGCATTTGAATTTTGCAGTTTGCACTGTGTACCAAAATCCATATAAAATCTGTCTGTTTCTGATCCCTGTAATTTCATTTCTGGGAACTTGTTTTAAATAAAACACAAAAGTTTGACACCAAAACATGCCTCACGTGATTGACGGTGATACTCGTGGGGCCCAGATGTCTGAGGGTGGGAGATGCTTGAGGAACTGGCCACTCCACTTTGCTGCACGTTCCCTGGGTGTGGGAGGAGCAGCTGGGCAGTGGGAGGAGCCTGAGGACCTGCTTTGGACTTGGGGCAGGAATGACAACAGTGGCTGAAGATGGTCTATGTCCTCTTGTTAATTGTCTTTTGGATGCGTATTTGAGAAACAGACTCAAGGGTATACACCAAAACGTTAACAATTGTGTGCTCGTTGTGGGATAATAATGTTAACCGGTGTTTCCTAGGGGAAAAAAACCTTACAACCTAAATGACAACCATAAAGAAATGCCTCGCTTTTTCTCTTTCACAAAAGAGCTTTGAAGGTACAGTCGTATGGGAGAGCCAAGACCTGCACGGCCTGGTGTCCACAGATCTCCACAGCGTGGCCGTCAATGACGGGGGCGGAGTCCTCAGGGTCACGACGGTGAGTCGGTCCTGGGGTCAGTTGTCACACGTCCGTCAGCATTTTTAATGCATGAAGGTGGTTTTAAGTTTATTTTTACACCAGCCCAGACAACATGGAATAACCAGTCTGTGGTTTAGAATACGTAGAAAATGTTGTGTAGTCACAGAGGGAAGATGAAAAACTCCGCTGTTCTCTGGTTCTGTCACTCCACACCCCGCACATCCCACACCCGGAGCCGGGAGCGAGGGAGCCGGAGCCGGGAGCGAGGGAGCCCGGAGCCGGGAGCGAGGGAGCCCGGAGCCGGGAGCGAGGGAGCCCGGAGCCGTGAATGAGAGCTGCCTGCTGAGAGGGGGTGGGAGGCTGTTCAGAAAGATCTGATTGTGAGGCTGTGTCCGCTGCGCAGGCCTGACCGCTCCTGTGTGATGAGTGGCAGGGAGGACGCTGTGGTCACCCGTGGTGAGGCCTCCCGCCCTGCAGCTGGCGGGGAGCTGCGCGGGTCTCTGGTCCTGGCAGTCAGCGTTCACACGTGAGGGGTGTCATTTGATGAAGAGGCGCTGAGCGCTGCACTCGTGTCTTCCAGGCCGGGGAGGGTGCGTGGCCTCCTGAGCTCGCGGAAGGTGTGGAGGGCGTGGCCGGCGGCTTTATTTACACGATCCAGGGTGAGTGGGCCGGTCGCAAGTCGGAAAGTACCGCCTTATGCTTTTCTCCCGTCTGCTGCGGTCCTACATCTCTTTAAGTAAAACGTACTTTTGATGAGAACATTTTGTAATTGATATTGATGGCATCTTATTGCATCTGTCAATTAGCAACGTATTCTTCTCAGCATTATTTTTCAGTGCCGTTGCTCTTTACACGCAAGATCAGGCTGATTTTTGAACTGCGTCCCACTGTGTGACACCACAGCTTAGCCATTCGGGGTCGGTGATGCGGCCTGGGGTTGGCTCCGTCTTCCCGTTACACACAGGGCTGCAGTGAGCAGCCATGCGACCCCGTAAATTACCGTCTGCAGGGACTTGTCCGTGTGCGCACCCTCAGCCTAATGGTGCTGCTTTCCCTCCCCCGCAGGCGCGTCCATTCACCCTGAGCGTCCGTTTCCCTGCGTCCACGCTCCCGACCACCGCCCCCTGTCCATTGCCCCGGGCACAGAGTGTAGGGCACAGCAGGGCACGGGTCCGGCCCTATGTGGCAGCATTTTCTCCAGCTCTCGGCTTTTCCTTCTAGAAGGTGATGCCCTCTTACAAAACCTCCACTCTCGCCCCGGACGGCGCGCTGCCCACCTGAGGAGCCTCCGCGAGGAGGACGCCTTGCTGCAGGAGGAGAGCAGCCGCCACGGCGATATTGTCTTCGTGGACGTCGTCGACACCTACCGGAACGTCCCCGCGAAGCTGCTCAACTTCTATAAGTGGTGGGTCGTCAGTGCCGGTGGCTACAGTTTGTTTTCCTGTCCTTTGGTGGAGAAACAGTTTCTCAAACCATCACACCACTGAGATTTTTAAGAAACAAACCAGCCCGCGGCCCCTGCACACTGGGCCCCGGTCTGTCGCGTCCTGGTTCCCGTGAGGAGTGGCTGGTAAATGCTGCTGCTTCGCCCTCAGGCTCGCACGCCGCAGCGCAAACCATGGTGCTCTGTCCAGGACACGCAGGCAGAGCTGATTGATTGCAAGTGAGTCAGTCCTTCCTCGAGTCACTTCCATGTTGTCTCAAGCCAACGTCAAACGAAAAACAGGGAGCTTGAAAGTGGCCCATTTTCATACCTGTCTCCCTAAATCTTACCCCTCGTATAGTCCCTTGTACCCAGGTTACCAGCTGAGTTCTGTCCAACGGAACACCTACATTATATTCCCATTCTCTACCCGTTTGAAAATGACTTGCCCTAATTTCAAAACTTTTACATAAAATGAAATTCAACAACCCTCAGAGTCTCATGTTTATCACTTCCCGAGCCTCCAGTATTTCTGGGGTCTTAGTTGGCATTCCTACCTTTATAATGATAATAGCAACAATAACAGTAACTGTTACACATACTGTTGTTAACATTAGTCCCTCCAGCGGCCCATCATTTGCTGTTGAGCCCTTGGATTCTGCCTGCCCTGAGGAGGACTGAACCTTCTAGCCGCAGCGGTCTAGACCAAATCTGCCAGAGTGCTCACATCTTTGTCTTTCCTTTCAAAACTCCATCAGCGAGTGTGTTTTCCTGGGGAGCCCCCGTCTGGCCCTGCTTCTCTGCTGCCTGGCACAGTGGGAAATTGTCCAGCATCTGTGGGTGTGGGACTGGTCCTGAGGGTAGTTTATGGGAGGGATGTTTCCGATCCAGGACAAGCTAATGGAACTGAGTCGTCCTGTGGGCAGAGGGCAGATACAGATAAGACTGGAGGTGGTGTGAGGATGCCAGGATGGAGTGGGACCGCGACTGTAGCCCAGGCCACCAGCGGGCCTTCCCGTTGTCAGTGGGGCCGAGGCAGGGATGTGAAGGGGTGCCGGGGGAGTGGAGGCCCAGGAACTGGACAAGTGCACGGCCGTGGGGGAGCTTTAGTGAAATGGGAGCAGTGCGACGCCTCGGCTGCTGTTTCCTCGTGTGGACGCCCTGACCTACGTCCCCTTTTGCCACCAGGACCGTGGAAGCCACCAGCTTTGATTTGTTGCTGAAGACGGACGACGACTGCTACATAGACCTGGAAGCCGTGTTCACCAGGATCGCCCACAGGACCCTGCAGGGCCCGAGTGTCTGGTGGGGAAAGTAAGTTCAGCTTGTGAGCCCAGGGCGTCTGTGTGCCTGAGCTACGGCCATTCCCTTAGGATGAAATGACTTCTCCATAAGAAGCCGTGGCTGAGACAGGGAGTGTCCCTACGGGCTCCTGGGTTACTGTGTTATTCATCTGTGACTAGAGGACAAACTTTAAAGTGAAAAACCTCCAGCAGATGTAACGAAGGCGAGAAAGTGACTTGGCTCTGCCCTCCCGCCCTCGAAGTAAGTGGTTCTCAGATGAGCAGCTGCTGCATATTATATGTTAGAACGTTTGTTCCCTTTCTGAAGCTTCGTTCTTCAGGAATACAAGATGGGTCAGTGGATTTCTTAAGCAAATATACACACGACGAGCTGGTACTTTCCATTCAGGAACTACACACACAACTTTGGGAGAATTTAAGTATTTGGTTTCATATAAAATACCCTACGTAGGTAATTCCTTTCTCAGACTAAACTAAGTCTTTATGCTGCTGCCCTCGCTTCCTGGTGGTGACGGGAAGCGTGAGGCGAGCAGAACGTGGTAGGACGTGTGTCAGGCACACAGGAGGCAGCTCACTCAGTGTCAATCTCAGTTTCAGGCTGAACTGGGCCGTGGACCGGACGGGGAAGTGGCAGGAGCTGGAGTACCCGAGCCCTGCGTACCCTGCCTTTGCGTGCGGCTCTGGGTACGTGGTCTCCCGGGACATCGTCCACTGGCTGGCCAGCAACGCGGACAGGCTGAAGACCTACCAGGTGGGTAGTGAAGGGTTTCTGCCGGAGAGGGCACCAGCCAGCCAGCTTCCCAGCCCCGTGGGAAGAGCATGTTCTTTCTGTGAGAATCACTCGTTAGGGACACACTCCTATCCCCAAATGTGGCACTAAGTTCTGTTCCTGGCCCTTTTTGTGCCTTATTATACTTTCCGCCGATGTTTACTGGTCCCTGGAGGAGTAGAGATTTATATTCCGAAGGAAGAGGACGAGTGCTGCTTCCGTTTGGGTGACACTGGGGACCGGGTCACCAACAGCGCTGCCCAATGACTCCGTCCAGTGTGTTTCCTGCCATCAGTGCTGGAGCGTTGAGGCCTGTGAGAGCCTTGAGTCCCTTGTTGTAGGATGTGCTGTCTTCATGTAAACAGCCACCAGCTTTCACTCTATGTCCGTGTTCACATGCCAGGGTTTCGTGTTAGATGACAAAACAAAGAGGCAGAAAGATAGTTTATTGCTCATTGAGTAGGTGTGGCTGTCTGTACAGATGGGAGAGCATTTAACCCTTTGATGCGTGTCCAGGGTGAAGATGTGAGCATGGGCATATGGATGGCGGCCATAGGACCTAAGAGATACCAGGTAAGCGGGCGTCAGTGGGGCTGGAGAGCCGAGGTGGGGGGCTGTGCCGCGCCTCGGGCGGGAGCAGTGGATAGAAGGTCTCCTCGCGTCGTTGTTGTGCTCGTGACTGGGTTCACAGTGATCCGCCTGGGTGCCCAGGCAGCATGTTTCTGAGTAAAACGATAAGGAAATGTTGTGAATGGAAGTTCTGCCCGCAAAGAAGAATTGGGTTTTTATCAGAAATTCTTTGCAGCTTTAACACTTAAAGAATCAGCCGACATGAGTTCCCAGCAGTGTGTGGGCTGACTGATGCAGAGGGAACGCCGGGTGGAACATGGTCAGGCCTCTGTGAGATACACTGGACAGACCAGACGTGCAGGACAGAGCCCAGAGCCCCAGAGAGCAGCAAGCTGGCCTCTGCCGCACGATTTCTGTTGGAGTCTGGATTCTTGCAGCTCTGGTTTGGCCATAGGAGGTGCCTGGGGCCGAGCGCGCCCCCCATTTCAGGGGGCGGAAGTGAACCCAGTCGGCTGGTTCAGCTTCAATCGTCCACCGCTCTGTCGCTGTCTCTGCCATCTCTGATGGCATCTGCTCTGGTTCTGTGTGCGGGCGGCTGTGGCTGTGGCTTCTGCAGACTGGCTTTGGCGCTTGTTTCCTGAGTGTTCTGCAGTGGTTCTCAACCTTCTGGCCCTTTAAAACAGTTCCTCATGTGGTGACCCAACCATAAAGTTATTTTCGTTGCTACTTCATCACTGTCATGTTGCTACTGTTATGAATCGTAAAGTAAATACCTGATATGCAGGATGGTCTTAGGCGACCCCTGTGAAAGGGTCGTTCGACCACCAAAGGGGTCGCGACCCACAGGTTGAGAACCGCTGGTTTAGAGGCTCTTGTTCGGTGGCCTGCTCCTTGGGAGCTGGGGTCTGGATGTGAAACGCGTCCCCACGGAGAGAGGATCCGCACCCTGTGCTGCCACGCGGGGCATCGCCGTCCGTGAGCGTTCAGTTCCCACGGGGACTCCTGGGCTCCGCAGACGGGCTCCCGCCGGACCCACAGGCTCCTCCCGACAGCTCTTTTCTTACTGCCCCAGGCTCTGGCCGCTCAGGGTCCTGCCTGGCTGTGGGATCCCCTCAGCCTCCTGGCCCTGGAGTCTCAGGCCTTTAATGCAGCAGCTGCGCATGGCACAGGCGAGGCCAGCCCTGCACGGCCAGGCCACCCTGTAGAGCTGTGGGCCAGCTCTGTGGTGGTCTCGGCTTGAACGGTGGCTCTGGGCCGTATCGGCTCTAACGTGGGCGCAGGCTGGTCCCCTGAGTCCTTCCTGCTCTGCACAGCTTCCCCGTGACCTTGAGCAGCCCCTCTCTCAGTTCCAGGTTCTCATCTGTGAAAGTGCCTGCCTCACAGGGTTAGTGTGAGGACTAAGTCAGGGAACATTTATAAAGCACTTGGTACGACGCTGGGACAGGGTCGCCTCCCATCAGAACAGCCGTGGGAGTCACACTGTGCAGCCATCAGCTCTATGGCACGTGTGAAACTTCCCATTCGCGGCTTCCAGACCCTTCTTCCCAGGACCCCCCTTAGTGCCGCACTGTGTCTGCCTTCCACAGCCACAGTCGCCCCAGAGCCCGAGTGGTTGTCTCGGCAGTGACGTCAGCTTCCCTGGGAGAGTCGAGCCTGTGCGTGAGCCCTGTCTTGTCCTCAAGCGCTGACATCCGTCCCGTCGGCTTTGTTCCCCACAGGACAGCCTGTGGCTGTGCGAGAAGACCTGTGAATCGGGGATGCTGTCCTCCCCGCAGTACTCCCCACGGGAGCTCGCGGACCTGTGGAGGCTGAAGGAGCTGTGCGGCGACCCTTGTCAGTGCGAGGCCAGATGAGGGGCCCGCGGGGAGGGGCTGGGCGTCTGCGGGAACTGCGAGCCGGTGTGGCTGGATGCTTGCTCCTTCAGGAGCTCCAGGCGGGCTCTCCTGGACCCTCGTGTCACTTCATGTTCGCAGTTTCCTCTTTAAGAATCGACCCCGTTGCTGTAGCATAACAGAAACTGTATTTATGTATCGGGAGATTTGAAAAATACCAAATAGTTTATAAGTCCTGATGCATCGTTTCTAGTTAGCATTCACTAGCTATCATTTTTGGTTAAAAGTCGGCTTGTTCAGAAATCTTGAGTGACTGAGAGTTGGACTTTCAGCCTGGATTGCAGAGTAGCTTCGTCTAGCACGATTAGGACCATTATATGGGCCGAAAAACTCACCGAAATGCTGTGTGATGCTGTGGTCGCTCTGAGCAGGAGTCACTGGTACCAAAGTGTGGGTTTCTGGAAATAACAGCGCTTTCTGTGGATGTCTGAGCAAAGGGGGCAACTTAGACCTGGGCAAGAACCCGATGAATTCTCAGGTCTGGACCTTGGTTTTAAAGTTCATTTATCACTAATGGACAAATGCACGTTTTTTTTTGCCATTTCACACAAATCCTGGGAGTCACAGTTTAGTACTCCTATTAAAAATGCGACGTTTTTGTGAATATAAGTAAAATCAAATATTCTCAGGGTTTTAGTGCCAGAGGGAAGGATATTTTTAAATAGTTGACACTGAAAGAATTATGCTTTCCTGCTGTCATTGCCTAAAGTTTACCTAATATGAGTGAGATTTGATCGGTGCTGGGAACCATTTGCAGCAGAAGATAGGCTCCTATAGGGGTAACTGCGGGAGGGAGCATGTAACTAACTTCGAGAAGTGCTCCTACACTGAGCACTGCGATCGAGAAGAGTGATCGTAGCATGTCTGCTGGACACAGTGGAGGGTGTGCCCCTAAGTTTAAGGGACATTTCCCTAAATGACCAACCAAATCACTTTCGTAGCCTTTTAAACCAGTAGTATCAGTAGAGGATTCCATTAAACTGGTCTTATGATAGACATGAACTGTGTTCAGATTTTATTAGACTAGCTAGGTTCTATTTAGTATTGGAATCTTCACATAATGAAATGTGATCACGAACTATAAATATGAAATAAAATCAGAAAATCATTAGTAGGTACAAAGCCTTTATTGTCGCTATTATGTACAAGCCTAGAAACAGTCTCTTCCCTAAAGAAAAGTACAACCTCTGAGAGAACTGCTCCCAGAGGTCATTTCTTGCCGGTGAGCCCGGGAACCACAGTTGTCTCTGAGCTGTATGAGCTGCTGTCACCATCGCACTAGCAGGCAGTCTCCATTCTCCACAGAATAGAACTGTAAGGACTGCTGGTCATTTTCTAGTTCAATCTCTCTGCCCGGCATCTACAGTCAGAACAAAAGCTTGGGTGACTCAGACAGACCTGCCAGAGCGAATCACATGCCCCGCCCCAAGCCCGCGGAGTCGGCCATGGAGGCGCAGTTGCACAGCTGCCACTGCTGTGGCCGGGCTGGCGGCTCCGGGCAGCTCACCTTGGGGCTCTCGTAGGCCAGCAGCAGGTCCGACACAGGGACCTTGAGGAGGCGGGCCAGCAGCCCTTTCACCTTCTGAATCGTCATGGAGTCTGTCAAAGAGAAGCCCCCCGTGCTCTCAGGTGACAGTCACCTGTCGCAGGAGCTCAGTGCAGGACCGCAGCCCCAGTGGCAGCTGAACTGTCACCTCAGAGGCCCGGGGAGCAGACCCGGTCTGAGCACTCGGAGCCAGTGCTCGGCCCGCGTGCCCTGGTCAGCGAGTTTTCACACTATTTGGTGGCGTCTAACCCTCCCTCCCTCACCCCAGTCACCAGAAGTCAGGTTCTCTGCAGAGGATGATGTGAGGAAAATCATTAACTTCTCCTTTCAGTCTCTGTGGTTGTGATGCCCTAACTACAGACACTGTGGGGGCCTCTGGAGTGAGGGGTGCCTACATGGTCTGCTGACCCCACCCCCGCAGGCGGCCGGCAGTCACCACAGCGGGTCCCTGTGCTGGATACACGTACAGTGCCCACCAGGCCTGGGACGCAGCCTCAGGACTAAACGCTTCGGTTTGTTCAGAAAACACTATGTATGAACTTTTCTCCAAAGACAGTTGTGGTAAATACTGGCTATTTTGATGAGAAACACAGTTTCTTTGAAGCTTTAGCTGGAGGTACAGCAATAGTGTGGCGTTCCTACAAATATCACATGGATTCAAATATTTTTCTATCAAAAACCATTTTTGTAAAGGCTGTCTGTTTTTATGCAACTTGTGATAATAAATGTTCTTTATTTTAGAAAAAAATACCTTTCTTTAAGTGTATGTATTGAATGGCTGACAGACATTTATCATTTTAATCAGCATAATTTGCTCAGGTAACCGCGTCCTTTCGGAAACTCTAGGTGGACTGGCTTCACTGTTTGGGGTGGTCGCGAGCTGACCAGCCGCGGGCCTGGGAGAGGCCCCGGGGGCTGCGCACCAGCTGTGCCTTTGCTAACCGTGTGAGCACACAAAGGGCTTCCTGTCAACACAGGGTCCTCCAGATGGGCGTTCGGGGAGTGAGAGGAGCAGGGT
The DNA here is from genome assembly GCF_963259705.1 of Myotis daubentonii. Lineage (NCBI taxonomy): Eukaryota > Metazoa > Chordata > Mammalia > Chiroptera > Vespertilionidae > Myotis > Myotis daubentonii. The sequence goes on along the minus strand of NC_081859.1, from coordinate 4,709,868 downwards.
CGCCTGTCTTAGAGTGACAAGAGCTAGTGACAACCGGTAAGCTCTGCGCGCGACGCAGACGCAGGAGGGCGGAGGCTCATCCTCTTACCCGGCAGCTGTTTCTCCAGGGCTTTCTGGTCAGGACGGTCAGGACAGTTTATCTTCAGGGCTGGAGGGAAACCAGGACAGACTAGTTGAGACCGGCTGCAATAAGGACTTAAACGGCACCTGAACGTTAAGGGCATTGCCAAGTTGACGCAGCTGCTGGTACAGCCCTGCTCAGACCTTAACAGGACTGGGTCTTGAAGTTTAAAAGTCCTGTGAACACTAACGTTCGCATTACTGACCGCAAAGGAGCTGGACCAACATTCTGTTGCTTTCCCTTCCCCTTCAGTCCTTCCTTCCTGGCAAGTTCACTAGGTTTTCAAGTGCAAGATAAGTCACACGTTTCCAAATCACAGTTCAGCTCACTGTTGAAATACTCCCCACTTCTCTAACAATATTAAATGGGCCAAAAGCAATGAATTGCTAAAATGTTCAATATAGGAACTCCCACCCCTTACATGTCTTTAAAAACCAATGTACTCAGGCACTTGAGAGAAACCATCTCCATTAGGCTATCACTCTGTTTTGGCGCCTAAGGACTTGAACACAAAGAAGCTGCCTTTGAATTTGGGGTTCTTACTTAGTAGCTGGTTTTTGAGCAAAAATGGTTGTTGTGTTTTGAGCTCCCCATCTTCAGGTGCACCGTATTCTATTTAAGAAATAAAAAACGATGAATGGTAATCCACAGGCCACTGTAAGGGAAAAACGTCAGGTAAGTGTCCACACAGGACCCGCCCAGCAGCAGCTGCTCCGCTAACTGGATCCACTCCCTGTGGACCCTCCCGCCCTCCGTATGACATCACTGTCCTCAGGGACAGGCAGTGTCCTGACAGACTAGCAAGACGAGGCCGTGCTTCCAAACACTTGAAGCGTTTGCTCCAAATGTCACCCCTGCTAACGTTTCTGAACTTGAGAGGGAGCTCGTGCTATTTGGGACACAACTCACAGGACACCTTCACCCAGTTCCAGCCAGATTTAGCCATGCAGGGCAGGCCCTCGGAACCACCTGCCAACCGGGTCCCCTGGGAACGCAGCCTCACTATGGCACGAGGTGTAAGGACAGCAGCACTGACGCGCCAACTTGTGCTGGGCCCTCGGTGTGAAGGCTGAGCCGTACCTGCAGGCTGCTCACCTTCTCGCCCACCCCCAAGTGACTGAATTCACCGAAAGCAGCCAGGAGAGTGGGCCAGCTAAGGGAGTCATGTGAAAGCAATTCCCACAGGCAGCTTTTCTTCCTCACAGAGAGCTCCAGCCTGAAGCACTAAAGCAGCAAGCTCACATTAGGAAATGTGTAAAAAAGGAAGTCACATGACAGTGACATTTGGAATAGTAATGAAGTCCAGTCAAAGTGGGAAGGAGTCAGGGAGAGGCCTGAGGTGGCAGCTCCGGGCTGGAGTGCGAGGGAGCACCTGGCACAGCGTCTGTAAGCCGCCTTCCATCGGCCTGGAGGCCAAGGAGGGGCTGAAGTGCCAGTGCCTAATGTCCACCTTCAGACGCTCCCATTTTTACCCCCCCTGGGTGAACCGGGCGCTGGCCGTGGGTCCGAGCAGTGCCGACACGTAAAGATGACCCACACCCCAGGTTCCTCCTACTGTCTGTCCTCTAAAGACAGTTAAGATCTGCTCCCATCTCGCCGAAGTCGCCCCAGGGAAACACCCAGCACCCACTTAATGAAATAACAGAGCCTGGGAGAGAAGCCACAGCCTGTGGCCCCGCAGACCCCCGGGAAGGCGGGTGTGGGTACGCACTGCAGCAGAGGGCTTGGTATCTGGGGTGGGCGGCCAGGAACGCCTCGCTGGGCCTGTCCTGGTCGGGATCCTGGTGCCCACCCGCCTCTTTCCACTCCTTCCCGAACGCCTTCCGGTAATCCAGCTCAGCCCCGCGCCGCTCCTCCGGGCGGATCTGCGTGGAGAAATGCCAACAGGTCTCTAATGAGTGTGTTGTGCCCTATTCTTCCTCACTGCCCACCCAGAGATCATCTAACTGATAGGTACAAGGTAATAATTATATTTTTACCCTTTTTAACATTGACAGTTCAGGAGTTTATTCAAAAAGAAAATTGTTTCCTACTTTTCTTCATGAGAGTATTGGCCCATGAGCTGGTTTCTGGACTAGGCCAGGTGCCTGAGGGCCCTCAGGCGTGAGGAGCCCACGGGGGGAGCGCACATGCCCAGGCAGCGGCTCCAAAAGGCACTGCCTACCCGTTTACAATAGAGGGTCAACAGGCTCCTGGTTCTGCCTTCTTTCTGCCTCCATCCCCTGCGCCTCCCCCCCCCCCCCCCCCCCAGGAAAAGGAGGAAGAACCAGGTGTCCCTCACCCTCCGTGGTGATAACGAATCGACCGGGTGACAGGTCACTGCTCAGTCTGATCCCTGTCACTAAAACTCACAGGAGGCCTTCTACCTCTTAAGGACAACCACGTCTGACGCCCTCCGCAATATTCAAATACAGTGTCTTTTGCGTTTTCTAGTCTCGAAGACACCAGCTGTGGCGCCCACCTCGCATCTGTTGAGGGTCCGCAGCTGGCCGATCTTGGCGATGATGAACTGCAGGTGGGTCTTGGCCTCGCTGCCCACAGTCAGGGGGTTCCGTAGGCAGGACAATGAGTGCAGACTCTGCAACTTATCCAGCTCGTTGATGAAGGACCACTGACACCCAAAAAAGGAAATACACGTTTCAGGCTCACTTTCCAGATGATGTGAACGAGCAACAGAAAAGCAACGTTACTGGTGGAGTCTGAGGGCCAGGATTTCATCCACCGAGCACTTTGGGCCAAGGAGAAAGAGTCTGCTTCACGAGTTAAACTGATTCCTTCCTTAATATTTTTGGGTTTATATGAGGAATTTCACCCAGGAAGCATTTCTCAGAACATCTGAAGTATTTTTTCATCGAAGGAACCTACAAGCAGGCGTGAGGGTGCACCGCAGCCCCAGGGCTCGGCACCCTGAACAGGCTTACTTGCGATATCCGATTGTCATCGAGGACAAGGGACTGCAAGGAAGGGAACATTGCCGTTTTGCACCCTGGAAAAAGGAGAGGTAGGTCACACAGCAGAAGTGCAAGCAGCAGCTGAAGCATGGAGGACGGGAGGGGAATGGAGTAATCTCACATACCAACCCCAGCATCCGGGAAACGGAGAGAAGAAATCCCAACGTCACCAAGGATTAGTCGTTCTAATCTGAAGTTACAGATGTTCGGTTTGATTGCACGGAACAATACAATTGCTGAGGGCTATCAGCCAGACTAGATCTGTAATTTTTTTGCTACACCTTAGGTTTTCATCCCATGTAAAACCCTTAGAAACCATGCAGGCCAACTCAGGGCACGCACTGGACCCGTTCACTAAAAGTTTGCTGTGCACTAATGTAACCGGCATTTTAGGAGCCGTTACCTGGGCAGATAGGCTATTAGAAATAGCTGGTTTTCATCAATTGACTGGTTAGAGGAAAGGTCTAGTAACCTGACCAACTGGAGAACGTCAGCCGGCCTGCATGGAAAAGAGAATTTTTTCAACATGAATTTAGTATCTTGTTTTCAAACACATAACCTTAAAATACCTACATTTGCTATTAAGGAAGGTTGGGGGCAACATATTTAATTCAGGGCTTTCCCCCAATGGGGTTTTCCTCAATTAGTGGTGAAGTTTGAGCTGACATTCTAATTTGTGAAGGCAATGAGTATTTTTCTAATTCTTACTTGCAAATCCTTCTGAAAATTAACATGTAATTAAGACTATTTATTCCGGGTGAGTAGATGGTGTCAGGCAGTTATGTAAACCTTGTTACCTTTCTGAAATGGAAATGTTGTTGGACTTGAGGTACAGCTCCTCGAGGGCTGGCCAGCCCTGGGCACAGTGGAGCACCTGGGAGGGAAAGAAATGCAGTTCAGGGGGTGCACCCTCTGCTGGTTGTTCCCCGTGTTTGTCACTAAAACCTGCACATGAATCCCACTGAGTTTTAGAAACAAAGGGCCTTACAAGACAGTTCATTAAAGACGAGTTCAGGCCAGATGACATGGTAATGGCCGTGTTATGAGGATAGGGACCTGCCTTTCGGCACTGAACCACCCAGTGAGGTATCAGTGCGTCCTGCAGCCACACCCGGACGGGGACCGAGGCACCTACAACCTGCACTAACGCGGCACATTGCTACCTGCGTCCCCAAAGGAAGGGGTGACTGGAACACTTTCCTCAATTATCGACGCCAATCGGATTTGTAGAGAATATGCTGATCAGTCAAGATTTCTCTATGATGGCTCCTAAGGCCACACTTGCACCTCCTGCCCTCTCCCCACCCGCATTTCCATGGGCCCTCCTGTCCCGACGCTAAATCTAAACCTGGAGAGAGTGGCACAGGAAGGAGCCCAGGAAAGGATTCGGTGGCTGTGCCCCCAAGTTCAAGACGACATCGCTGAGGGAGGTGCCTCGGTGGCACTTCACAGGTGAACTCACTGGGGTGTCCTCTGCCTGTGTCTGACAGTGGACTGTTGTGGATGTGTGAAGGCAGCTGACCCGACAGAAAAGAGCGGTACCAAGCGCTAGGCGGGCGGGCCCTGGAGCCGTCCCAGCGAAGCCCAGTGAGCAGCGATCCCAGAGCTGAGCTGAAGGGCTGCGAGGACTTCCAGCCGCGGGCCCGCCCTGAGAACTCCTGTGGGACACAAGGCGCTGGAGCTCAGCCAGCGGCCACTCTGCGCTCTGAAAGCTGAGTGCACGCTCACTGCACGCTCACTGCACACTCCGCAGCCGCGGGTCAGACCCCAGGGCAGGTCGGAAGGAGCCGGAACGGGGACTCAGACACGAAGTCCTACCTCCCCACCACGACTGCCAGGCAGCCTACAGATCCTATTGTGTGAGTAACTGGATGATTAAAATGAGGCCACAGTTATGCTTCAATTCTCTAGTAAACCAGTCATTTGAAAGCACTTCTTACTGGGTAACAAACCAAAGAGACACGATTACCTCGGCCCACGTGACTCCTGTTCTGTTGAGGACTAAGACCTTCAGTGCGGAGAACGTCCCGACGGGAGCCGGCGAGCCCGGCGGGAGCCGCAGCTTGTTCTCACTGTGGAGGCAGGAGATGCAGTGCTGCCTGCTGCGCAGGAGCCGACACAGGCACTGACGGCAGCAACTTGGAATTTCACAAGAGCACCCTGGATTATGTCAACCTTAAAGTTATACCAAAAACAAAGGGAGCCTGGCCGGCGTGGCTCAGTTGACCTATGAACCAGGAGGTCACGGTTGGATTCCCAGACAAGGGCACATGCCTGGGTTGTGGGCTCGATCCCCAGTGTGGGGCGTACAGGAGGCAGCCGATCAATGATTCTCTCTCTTCATTCATGTTTCTATCTCGCCCTCTCCCTCTCTGACTTCAATAAAAATATATTAAAAAGCAACAACAAACCAGTTCCTACCTGAGATCAAGGACTTCCAGGTGTCGGAGCTGCTCAGCAATACCTGTGACTTCCTCCCATGCTGACAGCAGGTTTTGGGACAAGTTGACGACTCTAATATCTAAAAGCACGTTAAGAGCAGCAATACAGAAAGAGTCACAAGAGGCCTGACAGTGGTTCCCTCGTAGCACAGGGTCTGCACCCCTCTGGGCCCTATTCTGCACAGAGGACTTTTACCTTTTTAAATCGTCCAACTGTCCATTCAGAAACGAAAAGCTGTCACATACTGCACACTAGACACAACCGTCTACAGCCCAAGTCACTGCCGCACCATCTCGCATTGTCCAACCAAAGGGAAAAGCCGTGATGGTGCTTTTGCTTGATTAGGCCCTGCCGTGGTGCTGTCGCTGCGGCAGCCTCACATGGAGCCCTCACCTCTCCACTGGCCCTGTTACCCTCTGCACCGGGGGAATCACCGAGTCATGCGGCATCTCCAGGACTACAGGGGTCAGTGTCAACGGAATGCTAGGGAGCTCTGGCTGTCCGGAGGGTCTCCTGCAGGTGGGATGCAGGTGCTGTGACACCCACTGTCCCTGGCCCAGGAATTCAGAGAAGAATAACCAGTAGGACAGAAAGAGGCAGGTACCCGAGCGGAATGCTGGAGGGGTGGTGGCCGTGCCCCCTCCAGAAGGGCCCCGTTTAGCAAACCCGGGTGAAGAGATAGAGAGGAGCTTGGTACAGGGCTGGGCCAGCTATGGAGACTCTCACTTCTCTGGGCAGTGACTGCCCCCAAACTGGGCTGCTATTAGAAAGGAAGCCGGGGAGGTGGACACAGGTGGCCGACAGCGGTGTCCGCACAAGTCAGGTGATCCCTGAAAGGATACTAGGACACGTGCTGGCAATGTCTCCTTTGTCACCAGCACAGCTTACGGCACAGCTCCTCAGGGAAATGTCTCGCAGCTCGCTCAGCTGACTGCAGGAAAACAGAGTTCACATGGACCCGCACACACGGGCGTATCCACAGGCCTTTAAAAATTACACAGCATCTCAGACACGTAACAAGGACCAGAATTAACAAGTATCAGCACCCGCCACCCAACTGGAGCAATAAAGCATTACTGAAAGAAAGAATAAAGCATTACACACATCACAAAGACAAGTCACCTGCCTTGTCCCTTTCCGTTACACGCCGGGGGCCACCCCGGGGGCCAGCGTGCTACATTTGGGGTTTAATCTTAAGCCTATCTGAAGTTTCACTATATAGTCCCATATCCCTAAACAATTATACTATTGTTGATTAGCATGAGACTTGATATAAATGGAACCCTACTGTATATAGCCGCCTGCAAATTGCTTTTTCCATCCACAGTATATTGCTCAGCAGTGATTTAGCTTATCAGCACATGGACCCAGAACACTCACTTGCACTTTCCACAGTGGCCACCAGGGGTCACTACTAGGACGCATCACCAGGGTCAGGCCAAACCACAGCGCTGACCATGGCTAAACCGCATCATTTCATGCCCTGCAGATGCTACATGGTAACTGGGGAACTTAAAGGGAAGAGCGCAGGGAATTCTGACTCAGTGGGTCTGGACGGGACCAAGGTGATAAGGGTGTGCAGCTACATGGCACAGGGAACAGTTCACACTTCTGTCTCCCTGTCAGGTATCAACCAGCTAGAAATGTCACCTCGAAATAGAAAAGGACCAAAGGGTCCACCTTCGTTACTCAGTAGTCAATACCAGAGAGTAGAATATGAAAGTTAATAACCGGCAAATCCATCTTTTCAATCCAATCTGGAGAAGCCCTACAACCCTGAGCTTGGGAAGGACTTTAATTTCCCGAATCCTGACCCTTGGATTCCTGCGATTTCCAGCTGCTGTTTGTGCAGGAAGCACAGGCCATTTAGGGGTCAAGGTCTGAGTGTGGACAGTGAACTTGCTCCTGGACCGGATGGGACTCCGCGGTCAGCTTCTCGGGTGCCGGTGATGTGCGCTGATTGCAAACAGGTAGGTGTCTGCTCTCCCATTATCAATTCCACTCACCTTTGCTTTTTTATAACAGAGCCAAAGCCAATAGTTTCCACAGGTATGTTCCCAATTGTAACAATTTGCTTTTTTGCATCATCCTCTGGTTCATCTTCGTAGCGGTCCCTAAGCGCAGTGAGAAAGTCTACTCCAAAGTTTGCTTTGTGCGGACGAATAAAGGACCCTCCTGTTGGGTGGCTGGACAGGAGAGAAATGGAGCACAGTAAATGCCCACGGAGACACTGAAATAAGATGACACATGCAAAATCCCTTAGAACGGTCCCTGCCACCAACGTAAACATCTGCATTTATAAGCTTATTTACAAATATATTAGCAAATAAAGCAATTCTACAATGTTCAAAAGAAAACAGCCCAGCCAGCTTGGCTCAGTGGTTAAGTGTCGACCTATAAACCAGGAGGTCATGGTTCGATTCCCGGTCAGGGCACATGCCGGTTGTGGGCTCCATCCCCAGTGTGGGATGTGCAGGAGGCAGCCAATCAATCCTTTTCTCTCATTGATGTTTCTATCTATCCCTCTATCCCTCTCTCTTCCTCTCTAAAATCAATAAAAGTATTAAAAATATATACATATCATCCGCCAAAAATGGCCATAAACGCTGGTAAGAATGCATGCCATGAGCCAGACCCTCTATTTTAAAGCTTTTTCCTGGAGAGCAGAGCCCAGCCCTGAACAACAGTGTGTCATCCTACCAACCTGAGCCCACCACCCCACGCAGCACATCCTCACGTCTCTGAGGAAAGGGCAGAAGAGCGATGCTGTGCTACACCTAACACGTGTGGCCATCTGACGTTAACACACACCTGAGGATCTCACAAGACCAGCATTCTACTATGTGCATGTTCAGGATTTTGTCTGCTCACTGCTTCTTACCAGATATCTAGGCTAGTTCTCTTTTCTTTCATTCACTTAACGGACTGTAAATTTTTAGTGAATCAATGAGAAATGTCTACATTCATCCCATTTTTAAAAAACTGAAGAAAACAAAAAAGGACAAAGAAAGCAACCGCACTTGTAAGGTTACGAGTCCGTTTTATGGCCCTAGCCATCTTGGCTCAGTGGACAGAGTGTCGGCCTGCGGACCAAAGGGTCCCGGGTTCGATTCCGTCAAGGGCAAGTACCTTGGTTGCAGGCTCCTGCCTGGCTCAGGCCCTGGTCAGGGTGCAGGAGGCAACCAATCAATGTATTTCTCTCACATTGATGTTTCTGTCTTTCCCTCTCTCTTCCACTTTCTCTAAAAGATCAATGGAAAAAATACCCTCAGGTGAGGATTAACAACAACAACAAAAGAGTGCGTTTTTTAAAACCTGGAAAAAAATCTACAAATAGAACTGTGTGTTGTTTTTTTAGAATACACCAAATTCTACATTACAGAACTAACCCATGAGTCAAACACTTCTTTTCCAGCCATTTTGATTAAACACTTAACTATTATCCCGAATAACCATGCCAATTCACAATGAAAAGTTACCTGCATTTAAAATACACAGTCCCTTCATGGCTCCCATCATGCTTGCCTCTCTCGGGATTGTCCCACTCCACACCTAGCCAGAGTCCTAGCAGAACAAGAAACACTAAATGAGCAGTAAGTGGTGACATAGGTACCCCTTGGTATTTGCTCTGCTTTTCTGCAAGCAAATATACTTTATTTAAATCTAGGTATGATCCTAGCTCAGGAAATTAAATTTCCAACCACAAGTAGCCATTTGCCAAACATCAGGACTGTTGGATTTCTTTTTGAAGTAACTTTTACATGTTTATTTACAACAACAGCTAACACTTGCACCGGTAACTGGTCCAAGTGCTTTAAGCACCTTAACTCATTTAGCTGTCACAGCAGTCTTATAGCAATGTTCAGTGTAATAACCCCAGGACCAACTACTAAGTCTGTGTTCAATTTCTCTGTCTTTGTACCAATTCCATCAGATGGCCTCTAAAAGAAACCCAAAAGTAGTACCAACTGAGGTAAAGTAATGGAGAGAACGCCCCATACAATGAGATCATTAATACAGAATAAGTGCATATCAGCTCCCTCTGCAGAATTGTAATTTTCAGGGGGAAAAAACAAAAACGCCTCACCATACATATAAGAAGAATGTGTCAAACTCACAGGCAACAATGAATGAAAACAGTATGTGCCCCCTCCCCCTCCTATTCGCTAAACGACCATGAAGTGCCTCCACCTGTATCACTGTGTCTGCGGGACCTCGCTCCAATGTGCCAGGAGGAACTGGGCTCATTTCCTCCAGCCGCTGGGAGTTCTGGCGTTTGTAGGTTTACACCTTGCCAAGGGCACACCCCCTTCTCGGGGCAACCCAATGATAAATCATTACAGAGGGGTAAATGCCCAGCCCCTCGTCTCAACTAAGAAAGACTGAAGATGCCTGGCTGGCATGGCTCCGTGTTTGCCTCAGGAGGTCACGGTTCGATTCCCGGCTGGGACAGGGCACATGCCCAAGGTGTAGACTCGATCCCCAGTGTGGGGCATACAGGAGGCAGCCAATCAAATGATTCTCTCTCATCATTGATGTTTCTATCTCTCTTTCTCTCTCCCTTCCTCTCTGAAACAACAACAACAAAGACTGAAGGTCATCCTAGCTTAGTGCCCCATGGGGTCGGATGAAATCTTTGATCAGATCCCATCACAGTCCAACTTCTCCCTCTACCCAATCCTGCTCCCTTCCCTTCCGTTAATTAGTATTGATCCCAAGAACACTCCTAATAATCTTTATGAACTCTAAATAATTGAAGTGTATACGTAAGTATAACCATAGATACCACTGGATATTGTCATCAAATAAAATTGTATACAGGAGGCATCTCTAAATTGGTTATTAATTTCCTCAAAATTGGTTTACTATAGCACTATTGGTAAGCCTACACAAAACAACTACAAATAAATACTTAGGCACACACGCAAAATCATACGTTACCAGCCACAGGAGGGACGGTGCCATGAAAACGCACCGTTGCACATTCTCCGTTAACTGAAACTCTGCGACCAACGACATCTGATGTCAACGTGTCATTCATTATAATGCAAAATGAGATCTAGGAAGAAAAGTACCAACTTAATGAGAACTTAATAAAATTCTTTTAAACTTCATGTGGATGGATATTCGTGAGGTCCATGCTGCTGAACAATTTAGTCTTCATATTTTGGTGAGAACCGAATCGTTTTATGTACCTTACTCTGACCATTTTATTTTATTTCACCGTCTAACTATATTTGGATAATCTAATGTGTTTTTAAAATCCTGTTTGACTCCAGTTAGCTCCCATCGGGTGACTTGTCTATTCTGTCATTTCCTGAAGTGGGTGGGAAGGGCAGAGAAGGGGACAAAGTGATGGAGAAAAGGGAAAGGAGCCCTGACAGGGTGGCTCAGTTGGTTGGGTGTTGTCCCATCCACCGAAGGATCCTGGGTTCGATTCCTGGTCAGGGCGCATACCCAGGTTTCGGGTTTGATTTCTAGTTGGGGCACATATGTGAGGCAGCAAATGGGTGTGTGTTTCTCTCTCTTTCTCGCTCCCTTCCACCTCTTTAGAATCAATGAAAAAACAAACACCATATCTGCTGGTGAGGCTATTTTTAAAAAAGGACAGGAAAGGGGAGAAAAACACACATCCACAGATATGGGAAACAACACACATTATATAATGAGCAATACGTTAAAAACTAAACTAATAAAAACACAGAGACTTAAAAATAAAGAGAAGGCCTTCAAAGGGGCCCAAGAGAGCCGGGCTGGCACGGCTCGGTAGCTGAGCATGGACCCCTGGACCAGGAAGGAGGTCCCGGTTGGATTCCCAGGCTGCTGGCTCCATCCCCAGCAGGGGGCGTGCAGGAGGCAGCCGGTCCATGATTCTCGTTGTTGATGTTTCTCTCTCTCCCTCTCCCTCTCTGAAAGAAAATAAATAATTAGAAAATATATATAGAGAGAAAGGAATAAAAGGGGAGGCTTAGGTTTGGGAGGGAAGGGCGTGAGTTAAGCGGTGTCTACAGATGCCATAAAGGACGCGGATCCCTACGTCAAAAAGCATGTTTTCACTCGACCTGGGTACCTGGGGGTCATCGGCACAACTTATAGCTGATTCCGTGAACGCAGATGAGATCAGACGCGTATTAATTAGGTGGAAAAGAGGCCCATCGGTGCTGCTCTCTCATCGCTGATGTCCCTGTCTCTCCCTCTCCAAAATCAATTAAAAAAAAAAAAAAAAAGACAGGGATTGTGGACTAGGATTTTTTAAAGAATCCCCAGCGATAAACTGTTTTATAGAAAGGTTAAAACGAAAAAGAGGAAACCAGTGGAGGCGATTATCCAACACCCCTGCCTGGCTGCGGGCGTGAATGTCAGACAGAAGGGAAGCGCGCCCGTCGGTCTCCCAGTCTGTCTGGCTGTGCAGGAACCCCGCCCTCCGGTGTCTTTGGGAACCGGGACGTCACCCCCCCACCCGGGTCCACCCCCACTTAGGACAGTCCCCCTTCCCCCCGTTGGTAGTAAGCGCTCCGCAAACATTTTAACTGTTCTCCGCCCGCTTCACATGACTTCTCCATCACCGATACTACAAGACTTGGAAGGACGTGGCTGTTTCTTTAACGGGACACCGAGTCCCCGGGACCAATTTCACGTCTTCCCAAGTGACAGGACAACCGGCTTCGGCCGGACGTGCCGGGCGGCGCGGCCCGCCCCGCCCGGTCCCCGCACCTCCGCGCACACCCGCACCCGCACTCCCACATCCGCACACGGGCCCGCGCGCGGGGGGCAGGCGACGCCGGGCTCGGGCAAGCTGGGGAGTTTCTAGGAAATTTCTAGGAAAAGAAAGAAAGGCCAAAAGCACTGCAGGGTGACCACTGGCCACGGGTCTCAGCCGCTCCGATGCTCACCTGCCCGCGACAGCCCAGTGGGGTCCGGGCGGCGGCCCCTAGCGCGCGCGCACCTCCCGCAGCGCAGCTTCCGGTGATGGCCGGAAGTGCCTCGGCGGGACACCGGAAGTCCCGCCTCCGCGGTGATTGACGGCCGCTGGGGTGGAGACCAGACTGTTTTCAAGTCCAGGCGGGCAGAGGTTCGGTGGACCCTCGCGGACCCAGCCACGCAGCTACCCTGGTTCTGGCCGGCGACTCCCGAGCCCGAAGAACAGAACAGCCCGGGGAGCGCGCAGGTGCCCGGTCACCGGTTACCGCGGGGGCGAGCCCCAAGTCCTGTGTGAGGTCCAGCTCCGCGTTTGAGGGTCTACCCCGTAGGAAGCGGGGCGGATGGATGGTCGCCAAGGATGGAGGGAGGATGCCTGCAAAACGGGGCAAGTGACCCAGCCAACCCGAAAGGCAGAATGGCAGTCAGTCAGTTACGGGATAAGCCGATTCCGCAGTCGTGTTCCTTTCTCAGCGCCAGATTCTCGCCTGTAGGTTTCGCGGGGGTTGCCTGTCGGTGTCCAAGGAGATGACGCTCAAGGAGACGTTTAGCAGCGGGTCCGGTTGGTGATCCAAGCACGCGAGGCCGGTGGTGGTGTTATTATTGGTGCGGATGAGAGAGGCCATTACCCCCACCGGAGGGACCCGGGGTCACCACCACCAGGGAGGTGGCTTTCCTGATGAATTTCGTTAAAAGTGGGTTTCTACACGGATACCCGTTGTGACCGTAAAAGCTGCTCTTTCTGCTTTAGTGAAAGGGACATAGACTGAGCGACCTGGTTCCCTAAAACTTTCAGCAGCTCTGCGGGGCGGGGTGAAGTCCTATAGGTGAGAAGGGAGCGTCCCGCTCCTGCCTGGAGGAGGTGAGCTGCGGGGATCATCTTGACGCTTTTCCATTCCCTGTACAGAGGCTGGCAGCTGGAACTCCCCATGTTTATTTTAACTTTGTTGTCAAGGATACAGGGCCTTGGAGCCTGCTTCATTCTTACCTACACTCCTCCAAGTCTGTGCTTTCCCTGGCTTTTTTTTTTTAAGACTCCCCAGTTCCTCTGGGGTGTGGCCACCCTTGTTTCAGCAAGTGAATGAACCTCACTTTGTTAGATGATTAGGTTTGTTTCCGATGGGCTTGATCAGATAGGGCTTATCACCTTTAGCTCCATCTTAGGAGAAAACTGAAGCAGAATAACGGTAACTTATGTACCGATATCCATCTATGCCCTGAAAAGGGCTGTAGGCTTTTTAACTTTAAAGTTTTTAGATTGCCTTTCAGCAGAGAACGACCACAGCTTTTTTAATTTACCGGCATCCACCAAATTCAGACCAGTCCCACAACAGTTACATGAATCTTTCCTTTCTTTGTAAACTTCTTTCTTCTCTCCGATAAATTGTGACAATGTTTGCCTGACGCTCTATCCACTGAGCCAAACTGGCTAGGGCTACATGTCCAGTTCTTTATGGTTAGTTGATTTAACCTAACAGCTTTAACAAATCATTTCTTTCTTGTAAAGTATTGACATGCTAGAATATCATTTATTAAATCTAAGCCTCTTTAAATTGGTTTCTCAAATGTTTATTCCCATTTTGCATTTTCTATTAAGTGACTGGGCCAGAGTTACAAAGTACTTGTGCAGATTATCATGAGTACTGCCTCCCCCATATACCTTCCATTATTCATTATACCAATAATCAGACCTTCAGACACATTTTTCTTTATGCATAGAAACAAAAGTAAGTCACAGACAATAAATTGGTCATTCTCCTAAAGCAGAGTGCTTTTTAAAGACTGTACACAATAAGGCAGTTAGTGCTGCCATGTTGGAGAGTCCAACGCCAATTGCACTGTATGTGAATTCACACTGTGGTGTACATTAGCGACTCTTTTTCTGTATTTCAACAGGCAACAAAGCCTGTTCTATGTTAATGACGGTGAAAATGGAACAGATAAGAGATACCACAAAGGACAAAGCTATAGGGCTTGGGAGGACTAAATAGATAAAGGAGGCAAGGGTAAGAAAGAAATCCAAGACATACTCCTGGGTCACTTAAAGAGTGAAGATGGTGGTTTAAAAAAAGGGCTGGGGAAAAAGTGACTTCATCCATTATTTAGGTTGGTAGAGGGACATGAAGAAAGAATAAGCTGCTTTTAATTATGTTATTTCAGGTAAAGAAGCAGATACAGGACCTGACTTTGAGGAGGTCAGGCTTTTGATATCGTAATGGTAACCATAAAAAAACTGAGAGCCATATTTTAATTTCTCTATATAGCTAGCATTAAGTCTTTCTGAATAATAATACTTGCTTCTTTTTAAGTTATGGATTCATAACCACAAAATTCAAATTCCCATAGTGTAGCACAAATACCCATGATTTTAAGAGGTTCCCTTGTATCAATTAAAATGGAAGATTCAAATTTTCATAAAAGTTAGTAAAGACAGTACCCAACTTAAAAAAGAAATTTATCTTTATTGTTGAAAATCTGACCGAGGTGTCCTCCATCTTATTGAAAAGGTTTGAGCGCTTTGGTGAGAAGGTCTCATGCAAGTGCAGGTGCTGGTGATTAGATCTGAGAGAACATCCTATAGAACCAATCACGCCAAACGCACTGTTTCTGAGAAGCACAACTTTCATTTCGGGATTCAGCAACGTCTAACACAGCAACCGAGGTCTCTTTTCCTACCTCTTGGCCACAGATGGCTCCAGGGGTTTGGGCTGGGAATTACACACGAGGGAGTCAGCGTTAAGGCACTGGACGGCTAGTTAGTGCCTGATGGGGTAGCCATGGCGACTAGGTCTCAGGTTCACACTCTCCTTTAATCAGAGATTAGAGGCCCACAGCTCCCTTTCTATTCAAGCACCAACTGCCTTCTAGTGGGTGGTGCGTGGAAGGAAAAGGGCATTTCCTTCTGCTGTGAGCAAACTGCTCTTTTATGACTTTTACTATTAACCCTGGGAAAATAGACAAAGGTTTAAAGGCTCCTTCTTAAAATACTTCTCCATGTACTTTTTTTCTTTCCAAATGGACAGACGTCATTGTGCCCAGATACTAATCAGCCTGGGGGCACCAGTTACTTACCAACCAACCAACTTGGGCCGGCATGAGGGGAGACTTCTTGGTGCTGTTGTCACCGTCAGCCTTCCCATGAGAGCCTTTGGCGGGAATTTCCGGGGGGAGACCGATACTCTAAGCAGCAACATTTAGGAAGAGGAGTTCCCATAGCCTATGGGCCAGCGAGATGTAGATGAAGTGGGAACTGCCCATACAGCATAGTTAGAAGTATCAATATTCCTACAAGCTTTTTTTTTCTTCTTATTACTGTCTTCCCTCTGTCAAACCCTGAGCCAGCCACTTTCCCCTGGTTGCCTGGGGAGGAGGAAAAGGAACATACAGGGCAGACCAGGCACGGGAGAAGGTATATGAGGTGGAGACAGCAACGTCACATGGCAGAGGGAGAGCAAGGCCACCACCAGGCACGAGCCCCATGGCCTCTGAGAGGGCAGAGCCCAGAATGGCACTGAAGGGCTGTTGCTTCAGAGAAGGGTTCCCAGCATAACAGGGAGGAGGCTCCCACAGTCCCAGCCCCAGCCCCGAGGAACCTGGCTGCGGCGTCACTGTCCCTTGAGGTGGTGCTGGTTTGGAAGCTGCGGCTGGAAGTAAGCGAGGTCAGGGGACGTGGGGCTGGCAGGCTGCTGCGGCTCTCACCTCTGTGTGTCCGGTCGTCCCAGCACCACTGCACGCAGCGACCCCCCCAGCAGCCCAGAGGTGCTCCTGTCGGAGGAGGGGTGGAGACCAACTTGGCGCAGGCGGCCATGTTCAGGGGAAGAGGAGAGCTGCTCCCAGTGCAGAGAAGAAGGAAGTCGAATTCTTTATTGACAGAATCAATCAAACACTCATGGCCGAGCTGGCCACAGAGACCCGACACAGCACACTGCGACATTCACATGACACCTATTTCAATGTGACTCCTCTCGGTTCCTTCAGTTCCGTACAATGATTACAGAGTGGCTCTACGTGGAAACCACCTCCCCCGCACCGCCCCGTCCACTCAGTTCTTAGAGACAAACAGCTTGCTCCAAATTTATAAAAAGATAGGCTAAAAGACAAAAAAATAACCGACTCAAATAAGCTGTCAGGCCTAATCGAGAATGGCTTACTATTACTAATTCTCTTCTTTGAACATCTGACTTAAGTGTGTTATTAGAGCTACCAGTTCAGGGTTCCCACCAAGCGCATCGATTTGTTTGTAGGCTTTAGCTTCCAGCTCTCTCAGAGTATTCCGCGTGTATTCAAAAGAACCCACGTTCTCAAGGTAATGTACACAGTATTTTTTAATGTCTACGTTTTCGGTTCTCTGGCGCAAGATGTTCTGCACCTGCGTGCTTTCAGGCTTCAACCAAATGGCATGAATAGTGGGGAACGAGAACTTCCCCTCCGTGAGATCTTCACAGAAGCTTTTGTTTTCACTATATTCTTTGGAGTGTAGATTAGCATAATCATCTCTAATTGGAAAAAGAGCCCCAGGGTATCAAGTAGTGACTTTAAATCTTCTTTGTAATCAGAGAACAACTGCATGAGACCCACGGCTAATCCAAACAGTCCGCCTGTCTTCTGCTGCACCATAGCTTTATATTCTTCTTCCGTGGGACAGGTGTAGCTATCCCGCCAGTAAATATCCAGGCCTTGTCCCTGATGGAGTTCCAAGAGCTGGCGCGTAAAAAGCTTAACTGCATCGGGGTGATCAAGAGTTAAGACCTTCTCTAGGCCAAGAAAATATACATAATTGGCAGAATTGATGACAGACGGAATCCCATAGATGCTGTGTGCCACGGGAAAGCCACGGCGGAGCTTCGAGTTGTCTTCGATATCATCGATGAGCAAACTGGCATTATGTAACATTTCCGTCACTTCAATGATAATCTAA